>NC_054471.1:156252473-156970973 GCF_017639515.1 Carcharodon carcharias
TCTTTTTAATATACTAATATGGTGGAATAATCCTAAATTTGTTCAAAGAGTGATAGCTGGTGTGAGAAAAGATGTTTTACCTGCTGGCCACAATGGTGGGATTTGGTGTCATATTGTCACCTTCCCGGCGTGTCCTGACTCATTAATAATGCATTGACCGGAAACACTATGGATCACTGGCAGGCGGGCTTGGATTTTCTCACCACACCGTGACCTCAGCGCTTCCTCACTCCGGGTGCCTTATTTAAAGCACACCAGAACACAACCTATTTCATGTCTTCAGACCAGGACTGCTCCAGTTGACAGATGGCTCCAAAAGCAAAGAAGATGGCAGCCCCCAGTTTTATTGACACCTCACTGGGCATCTGCTTGACACAGAGGAAGGCCGTTGCGATGTCCTCGACACCTGCTCTGGCTGCAGTAGGTCCAGGAGAATCAGCAATCCACCCTTGGAGGCGGTGGCAGTGGCAGTGGCAGTCACACCCACTGGAACACAGAGGAGGTCAGCCTTCCAGTGCAGGAAGAGGATGAATGATCTCATCCATTCCGCCAGGGTTAGTCAACCATCTCATCATCTCAACTCACACACTCACAAACCAATCGCACATCCCCATTACACATCCACCTCAAAGGGCAACACCATTAACTCTCACACACACCCTCACATCTCCATCAGGCTCATGTCTTCTGGAGCTCTCATCCTTCTCCTGTCCTGTCCTGCTCCACTCACCACATAAATATTCCACGCTGTGCCATGTGTCCTGCTCACAATGTCTCCATCTGTTTTCATGCACAAGAAGCTGACCCACTTTGGCAGGGAGAGGTCTCAGTCTGGGTTGGAGTGGCCCACATTAGGCCCCTCATTCACTTTGAAGAGTGCGCCATTGAACTGACTGGTGAGGGTGTTAACTGTGCCTGTGGCGACAGTGAGGTTGGTGATGAGTGGCCACGTGAGGATCCTGCGCCACATCATCCTTCTCTCAATGCAACTGTGAGTGCTCTCTCTCCTGTTTTTGACTCTGCCACTATGCACTAATTATCTTTACTTTGGTTCACAGGGTGCTTTGCCAAGCAACCGACACGCTCAGCCAGCCAGTCCCTCAGCTCCATCCACATCCTCAATTCCAGCCAAGAAGACACCTCCTCCATTGAAGAGTTGGAAATAAGCAGCCTGGAAAACCCATCACAGCACTTACCCACACCCTCCACCAATGCAGAGACACACACCTCGCTGGGACCTACATCTAGAACAGGTGCGGGTTCACAATCTGGTGGTCACCGCACAGACACATGCCCGCAGCAGGAGGAGGCAGATTCAGCCGAGCTCCCTGACACTCGGAGGGCTGCTGGGGAAGAGGCATCTGTGAGGTCTGAGTCAGGTGATCGTCCTCTAGATTTGGCCTTCCAACTCATTGTGGAGAGTCAGCGAAAGATGGGGGAATATCATGAAGAGCTGTTGGAAGCCCTCAACAGAGTGGCATGTGAGTCAAAGGAGTGCACCTGCCTGCTCTCTGATGAAGTGGTGCCCACATGTGCGTGTATCGAGGTTTCCATGAAGAGGATGGCAGATGCCATGGAGAGCCTGGTCCAGCAGAACACAGAGATGCATACAGGCCTGCACTCCATCGTGGTAACCATGGGCGAGTTCCTGCAGTGGCAAAGCAAGAGGGAAAATGGGCCCCTCAACATCCTTCCAGGTGCTCCGACCCCTCAAGCTGTCAGGCTGGGGCCCTCGGGCACCCGAAGGGAGGAGGAGCAACAGCTGGACACCCCGGGTCATCCACTGAGGAATCTCAGAGGCTGTCCGCCCCATCCAAGTTCCCTTTGCCTGTGACCCCCTCAACCTCGTCCTCTGTCACCACAGAGGGAGCAGCTGGCCCACAGGGTAACAGCCAAAGCAAGCCGGGACCCTCAAGGCCTCGGCCCTCCAGAGGACCAATGCCAAAGTCATCAGAGGCAACAGGGTCAACCTTTGCACAGGCTGTCTCCACCCCTGCTGCGGATATCAGGGCAGCACCTAGAGGAAGTGGTAGGCCTAGAAAAGTTAAGAAATCTGATCACAAGTGGTTGCATGGGTGAATACATTTCATCATTTATAATCTGAAAATATATTCAATTTCACTGAATAATGTGTACTGTTGTCATTCAGCTTCATTGACAGGCTTTGCATGTCCTCCCACTGCACCCTCCCCACTAGCAGTTCAGCTGCATGCAGCGGACCACAAGTGATTCTGGAGGGAGAAGTGTGTGTGTGTGGCAGAGCCTTACAGAGCCTTGTGCAAGCATTATCTCACGCACGCAGATCCTTCATCCATCACACTCATCTTATCACCCTGATCATTTTCAATGCTCCCTGCTGGGATTCTCTTTCAGTTGCCCATCTGAGCTGACCTGCATCTCTGCCCACCCACTGATCACACTCCCATTCAGCACCTGTGCCATCCACCACGAGGCTCTGCTCACTTTCAACTTTTGTGAAATGGCAGTTGTCAAGTTTATCGTTTGCTCCTCCTTCCTTTCCCCTCCCCCAGTCACACATGTCTCCATCACTGTGGACCTCCCCAGCATCATCTTCCACCTTACCACTGTCACTTACCAACCTGAACCCTTGTCATTCCAAAATGTCCAAGTGAATGTGCACGTTCCATACCTCCCTGAAAATCCCACCTCCATGCACATTGACGTCGCCAACCTCCAACCCCCATGGCTCATGTCTGCCTCCCACCAACCCCCTCACCATCCCTTCTATCGTTATTGATGCACCCTCAACCTCACATCCTACCAGCTCCCTCTGGCCCCTCTCACACTCACCATTTTCTCCTATCATTCCCACCCTCCCCAGGAGGCTGTCATTGGCTCCCCAGGCCCTCCCCTTGCACGTTCACTGGGACATCTCCCCACCGATTCCCTTCTCCATCCTTACACCCTCCTCCATCCTTATTCCCTCCTCCCCGCAGGCACCTTCCCGTCTCCGACCTCCCTCCTCTCCCCACACACCTTCCTCCCCCTGAACTCCCTCCCTTACACCTTCCTCTGCCTTTACACCTACCTCCCCATTTGTAGCATCCTCCCCTGTTACACACTCCTCCTCCCTACTCCCCTCGGACAATCTTCTCCCGCCTCGCAACCTCACCCCTGACTGACACTTTTGTTCACCCTGTCCCCGCAATCTCATCCCCTCCTGGTACACCTCCTCCATAACTCACACCTAGAAATTCCTCTCCCACTCCCACCCTCCAGTACAACCTCCTCTCCCACTCACAGTTAGGCCTCCCTCTCCCCTACGCTTGCCAATCATCCGTAGTAGCTCATGGCTAAGAACGTGATGTTCTGGAGCAGGCTTGAAACATCAGCAGAGACCTCCCACCTTCCAAGAGTTGATTTGTGGTGGAGCCAGGTCCATGAGAATCTACCCACCATGTAATGCATGTGTTGATCCAGAGTCTGGTAGATGTCGGACTCCTGCATCTTCTGCTCCACGGATATCTGCAATCTAAGCAAGGCCCTAATGTTAAGTCCCGACTTCTGCACATCACTCTTGTGCAGACTTGTTATTGGCCAGTGTGTTTTCCTGCCGATGTAATGGGAAATTGGGCATTGGGTGGATGATTCAGGTCGGGCCTTACTTTGCACCCTATCACCGCAATACAAATTGGGTTCATGCTGGCTTCCAGTGGGATTCGCCTTCCGCCCTGGACACCATCAGATGATACCGCTGTGATTTCACGCTGGTGTGAAAGTGATTTCTGCCCCTCAGGCTGAATTGTCCCACCCACTATGACACCCGCCGCCAATGGGACTGGACGATTTCGCCCACAGTCTCTTTTTCTTAAATTTTTGGTCTAATTTCTCTATTTCTCCAATAAGCCCAAGCCTTTGTTTAAGAGATGAGAAAAATAGGATGCTAGAAAATAAGTACATGTCCCTACAAGCACCAAACTGCAGTCTACAATCAGCTGGTTTGATTTGCCCTGGTCTGAGTCAGATTTCTTACATCCTAGCAAATATTCTTCAAACTGAAAATGTTGACACCCTGCAGGCCTCTAAACCACAGTATATGTCGGTCTAGTTTTATTACTGTTCCTTCTCATCACCAGGAAGTGGTTCTGCTATCCGGCAGACTGTGCACGTGATTTCCATGTACCACATATCACAGCTAGAGATATATTTCTCCACATGAAGTATGTCACCCTCATGTGGAGAATTAGAAAAATATTCTGAAAATATCTATTAATATATGATTGGTTAGTGAACAAGATCTACTTCCAGTTCCTTAGAAATCACAGGAAAATATAAAAATAAAGTATAGGCAATGAATATTCCTTTTTGAAGGGGTCTTTCATCCTACTTGCCTATTTACCAGGCTGCAGAGATAATTGCCTCCATATATATGGCTTCAAATAAGGCAATGAGAAGATGAAAACAATCATTATTTGGGCCATTAGAGTAAGCATGTTTGTGTACCGGCTTGTTTTTTTTACAGATTGCAGTGTATGTCTATTTCATTGTTCTTTTACAGGACTTGCAATGAGCTAAAGTTAAACCTCTCTCAAAACTCATCTAAAGCTCATGGTGAAACAAAGTCAAAAAGTGCAAGTCAATTTCCAAAAAAATAAGATGCTCAGACCATTTCCAGCAGTGACTGACCTACCATGGTCAAGAATGCATCTATGACACACCCAAATTCATACCAATCATCTAGCCTTTTTTGGAGCACTTTGCTGCTATTTTGATGCTGACAAAGCTTTGTATTAATTGGAAAATCTAAAAATATAATTTTGCTATCTTACTGCCAGTAGTAAATTCCTGGTGAGCTCCATGACTCACCCCCCACAGTAACAGTCCCCTCAAAAAGCAAAGCATTTATTTCAAGCAACAGGTGTTACTTGCTCTTGAAGCCTTGGGGCTTTTACTCATTCTACTGGACTTCACAGTTGAATGTTTGTCTCTCAGTATGCTGTGATAAGCCCTTGCTTTTCAAATCCCCAGTTACATTATCTTGGCTTGCTTATATAAAATAAGCAAATTTATTCAAAATTAACTGCAATTTTTGTTGCAAATGTCTGTAAACTTCATATTATATTACAGGATATTTATTCATTTATTAGATACTAGAAATTAGTCTTACTTTTGTCAGACTTCTCTCTGTTACTATATCATGCAAAGCAAAACAAAGTTCATCACCCTTTTGGACACCTTGCAGCCAGTTCATGAAATAAATTGTACTGTTATATGAAACTTGCTTAATCCAGTAAAGAGCTATATCAGAATCACAATTCCTAAAAGCCATGTGTTTACAAAGCCTGCTACATCTGATTACTGAGACTTCAGGGGTTATGAATATTGTCATCATACCATCAACAGTTCTAGACACTCAGCGTTAGACCACCAAGTGGTTAAAAGACAGCCTTAATCCTGTCAACCACGGGAGAATGAAAATGTAACCTGATTTAGAAAGTGGGCCCTCCTCCCACTGAGCTGTCAGGTAGAAGCTTTAAGAAAACTAATGAATTGTAGCTTTGCTCACATGACTGCAGAAATTAAAGAAAGGAAAATGATGTGGACAGAGGAACATCGTATTCCTCTACACGGAGGAGTTATATCAATTGTGGTGCAAGGGTATTTTTCAGAGAGTACCAAGAAGCATTTATTTTTTTGAAGAATTAAGTAATTGTCATATGCAAACCTAAGATAATCTGATTGTGACCATATCTGATTATTTTGCAAATAAATTTTATACAGTGCAATCACTGTTGTAGACTGAGAAATGTGGGTCTGTAGCACCACTGGTGCTCAAGCTATGATAGTCCCAAAGATCTCGCTCCTGGCCACTTCTAGTGCAACCTGCACAGTGCCCCATGTGTAAAAGGTGCTATCATGGCTATGCCATGTATGTGCTGGCAGCATGAGTTGAGAGCTTACCAACATCAAATAGCTGTTCCAGCTGATTTGACGCTTGTTTCTCTAACCTGGTTTGTGCAAATGCACAGAATGCCTGTGCTAATCACTCAACGTCTGAACAGCACAAGGGATTACCCACTGGCAGAAACTTCCAGTTGAGGTGCTTTCGTTTTCCTTGTCCTAAAGCAAAGTTAGTGCAGATACTGTGGATTGAGTCTGGAGGTATTTTGGGTGTGCATTGAGGGAGGAAACAGGATGTGATACCAACTGTGCATGAGGTATGGAAGCTGTGGTCACAGTGCCTCTGGGCCTGCAACATAACCAAGAAATTAAGTGAAGGCTGAATAAAGGGGAGACTGCAAAGGGAAAGGACGAGGGGGCATTTCCACAGAATGCCCAACATGTTTGAGAGTACTTCTTTTACCTCCACCTCATCCAGGAACAATGCCTAAGGAGATTCAGGTTCAACAAGGAGGTGGTGACAGAAGTGTGCCACCTCCTTCAACCTGGTCTGGAGGCTCGCATCAGGGCAAGGATGGCACTGCCAGTGGCCATGGAGGTCAGAGTGACATTGAACTTTTATGCATCTGGATCTTTCCAAGTGGGAGCAGATGGCATATCCAAAATTTCCAAGCACATCACCCATCAATGCATCTGGGAGGTGGGGGAGTCCCTCTATGCCTGGAGTTTTCTCCTTCAGCAGGGAGGAGCAGAATGAGAGGGCACATGCCTTTGCCAGGACAGTTGGATTTCTGAAGATGCAGGTGCCACAGATTGCAAGCACCTAGTTCTGTGATCAAATCACTGGGGAAAGGTAAAGGAACTGCAAGGGCTACCATCTTATCGACATCCAGTTGGTGCACAATCATGCATAATATATCATGATGGTGAATACCCAATATTCTGGCAGTAGCTATGATGCCTTCACCCTGAGGCAGTTTATTGTTCCTGCCACATTGTTACCTCCATGGAGAACCACAGGCTGATGTCTTGGGGAAAAGGCTACTGCTTGCATATTTAGCTCGTGACACACTCACCACCTAACCATGTTATCATGCATCTCAAATGAGAGCCACGGAGCCACCCGCAATATCACAATGCAGACCATCAGCATGCTAAAGCAATGCTTCCATGCCTGGGCTGCTCAGGGGTGAAAGGTGGGAGTAGGGCCTCCATTAGACACCAAAGTGGGTGCCCAAGTTTGTGGTGGTCTGCTGTACGCTCTGTCATGAGCACACAGCCACCAGGAATCCGGAGTCCATTACCAGGGGAGGAGGAGGAGGAGGAGGAGGAAAAAGAGGATGAGGAGGAGAATGAGAAGGAGAAGGAAGAAGAGAAGGATGGTAACAAGGAGGAGAAAGATGTGGAGGAAAATGAGCAGGAAGGGGAGAGGAGGATGAGGAGAAGGGGAGGAAGTTGAGGGGAGGAGCATGAAGAAAAGGTTGAGGAAGAGGAAGAGGAGGATGAGGAGGCGAAAGAGGAGAAGAAGGAAGAGGATGAAGGATAGGAGGAGGACGAGGAAGAGGAGGAGAATGAGGAAGATGAAGGGAATGATGTTGAGGTTGAGGAGGAGTAGAGAAAAGGAGCTGGAGGATGGGGAGGAGGAAGTGGAAGAAGAGGCGGAGGTGGAGGAGGAGGAGGAAGAAAAGGAGGAGTAGGAAACATAGAAGCATAAAAGCATAGAAAATCAGAGCAAGAGTAGGCTATTTGGCCCTTTGAGCCTGCTACATCATTCAATATGATCATGGCAAATCCTCAATCTCAATGCCATACTCACGCTTTTCCCCCATACCCTTTCATACCTTTAATGTCTAGAAACCTATTTCCTTCTTAAATATATTCAATGACTTGGCCTCGGCAGCCTTCTGTGTTAGAGAATTCCACAGGTTCATTACCCTCTGAGTGAAGAAATTTCTCCCCATCTCAGTCCTAAAAGGCTACCCCATATCCTGAGACTGTGACCCCTTGTTCTAATGCCCTCCCCCCCACCAGGGAACCATCATCCCTGCATCCAGTCTGCCCAGCCCTGCCATAATTTTATACGTTTCAATGAGATCCTTTCTCATTCTTCTAAACTCCAGTGAATACAGGCCTAGCCAACTCAATCTCTCCTCAAATGACAATCCTGCCATCCCAGGAATCAGTCTGGTTAACCTTCACTGCACTCCCTCTCTGACAAGTATACCCTTTCTTAGGTAAGGAATCCAAAACTACAATTAATATTCCAGGTGTGGTCTCACTAAGGCCCTGTACAGCTGCAATATGATGTTCTTGCTCCTGCACTCAAGTCCTCTCACAATGAAGGCAAACATTTGCCTTCCTAACTGCCTGCTGCATCTGCATGCTGGCTTTCAGTGATTGGTTAACAAGGACATCCAGGTCCCTTTATACATCAACATTTGCCAATCTATCACCATTTAAATGATACTCTGCCATTCTGTTTTTTCCTATTGAAGTGGATAACTCCACACTTAGCCACGTTATACTGCATCTGCCATGTATTTGTCCACTCACTCAACTTGTCTAAATAGCCTTGAAGCCTCTTTGCATCTTGCCCACTACTCACATTCCCGCCAAGTCTCATGTCATCAGCAAACTTGAGAATATTATATTTAGTTCCCTAATCCAAATAATTGATATATATTGTGAATAGCTGGGGCCCAAGCACTGATACCTGCAGTACTCCACTAGTCACCGCCTGCCACTCCGAAAACCTACTTATTCCTACCTTCTGTTTCCTGTCTGCTAACCAATTCTTAATCCATGCCCCCATGTTACCCCCAATCCGATGTGCTTTAATTTTGCACACTAACCTCTTATGTGGGACTCCATCAAAAGCTTTCTGAAAATCCATAGACACCATATCCACAGGTTCTCCCTTATCTATTCTATTAGTTGTGCCCTCAAAAAGTCCAGTAGGTTTGTCAAACATGATTTCCCTAGCATAAATCTATGTTGACTTTGACTGATCTCATGAATATTTTCTAAGTGTCCTGCTATCACATACTTTATAATAGACTCTAGCATTTTCACACTATTGATGTTAGGCTAACCGGTCTGTCATTCCCTGTTTTCTCCATCCCTCCCATTTTAAATAGTGGGTTTACATTTGTCACCCTCCAATCTGCCGGGACTGTTCCAGAATCTACAGAATTTTGGAAGGTGACAACCAATTCATCCATTATTTCTGTGGCTACCTCCTTTAGTACCCTGGGATGTAGATTTTCAGGCATTGGGGATTTATCAGCTTTCAGTTCTATTAATTTCTCCAGCACTATTGTTTTACTAATACTAATTTCGTTCAATTCCTTTTTCTCACTATACCCTTGGTTCCTTAGTATCTCTGGGAAGTTACTTGTGTCTTCCTCTGTGAAGACAGAACTAAAGTAGTTGTTTAATTGCTTTGATATTTCTTTGATCTCCATTATAAATTCTCTCATTGTGGACTGTAAGGGACTTATATTTGTCTTCACTAATCTTTTTATTTTTACATGCTTATTGAAGATTTTACTGTCCACTTTTATGTCCCTGACTCTATTTTCCCCCTCTTAATCAACCTCTTTGTCTTCCTCTGCTGAATCCTAAACTGCTCCCAATCCTCAGGCTTGCTACTTTTTCAAGCAATTTTATATGACTCCTCTTTGGATCTAATGCTATCCATAGTTTCTTTAGTTAGCCATGGTTGGGCCACTTTTCCTGTTGTGTTTTTGTGCCAGAAAGGAATGTATAACTGTTGCAATGCATGCATTTATCCCTTAAACATTAACCATTTTCTATCTACTGTCATGCATTTTAATGAAGTTCCCCAATATCATAGCCAACTCACGCCTCAATATCTTCATAGTTTCCTTCGTTTAGATTTAGGACCATAGTTTCAGAATGGACTACTTCGCTTTCTATCCTAATGAAGAATTCCATCATGTTATGGTCACCGTTCCCTAAAGGATCCTGCACAGCCAGATTATTAATTAACCCCTTCTCATTGCACAATACCAAATCTAGGATAGCTAGTTCCCTAGTTGATTCCTTGATGTACTGGTCTAAAAAACCATCTTGTACATACTCCAGGAATTCATCCGCCACAGTGCTATTGCTAATTTGGTTTGCCGGGTCTATATGTAGATTAAAGGCACCCATCTTTACTGTAGCACCCTTGTTACATGCGTCTCTAATTTCCTGTTTAATGCCATTCCCTACCTTGCCTCTACTGTTTGGAGGCCTATAGGCAACTGCCACTAATGTTTTCTGCATCCTGTTGCTTCTTAGTTACACCCAGACTAATTCAACATTTTGATTTTCTGAGCCAATATCCTTTCTCACTATTGCACTGTCATCCTTTACTAACAACGCCACCCACCTCCTGTTCCTTTTTGCCTGCCCATCCTAAATATCAAATATCTTTGGATATTCAGTTCCTAGCCTTGTTCACCCTACAGCCATGTCTTCATAATCACAATTATATCATGTCTGTTTACATCTATTTGCATTGTTAATTCGTCTACCTTATTGTAAATGTTCTGTGCATTCAGATACAATGTCTTCAGACTTGCCTTTTTAACATTTTTAACAGGAAGAAGAAGGGGAGGAAGAGGAGGGGGTGGAGAAAATGAGGAAGAGGATTGGGATGAAGAAGTGGAAGAGGAAGAGAAGGGGACAAGGAGCAGGAGAAAGAGGAGGAGAAGGAGGAGGAGGAAGAACAGGAGGAGGGGAGAAAGAGGAGGGAGAGGAGGAGGAAGAGAATGAAGAGGAGGAAGAGGAGGAAGAGGAGGAAGAAGAGGAGAGCGAAGAAAGGAGGAGGAGGAAGAGAATGAGGAGGAGTAAGAGGTGGAAAAGGAGGAGGGGGCCAGGGGAAGAGAAGGAGGAAGAAGGCTAGGAAAATGAGGAGCAGGAAGATGAGGACAAGGAAGAAGAGGCAGAAGTGGAGGAAGAGGAGGAGGATGAGGAAGTGGAGTAGGAGAAAAAGGCCGAGGAGTACGGAGAGGAGGGGAAGAGGAGGAGGAAGGGAAGGAGGAGTAAGAGGAGGTAGAGGAGGAGATGGAAGAGGAGGATTACAAGGAGGAGGAAAAGGAGGGAGAGCAAGAGTGGAGGTGGAAGAAGAGGAGGAGGAGGAGGGGGGGAGGAAATGAGGAGGAGAGGAGGGACAGGATGATGAGAAGAAAAAGGAGGAGGAAAAGGAGGAAGTGGAGGAGGAAGAAGTGGAAGAGGAGGAAGAGGAAGGGAGGTTACATCCTGGACTTTTTCACTCTGGATGGGCTGTCCAAGAATGCCTGCTTGGGCTTCAGTTTCCATGGAGCTACTTTTCCTTACCATAGATTTACCATTCCCCAGCATTGCATCCATCTGTGATGTCCCATCACATCTTCCCCTTGATCATGATCCTACAATAAAAGCCACTCACAAGAGCCCTCCCAGTATTATCATTAACCAATAATATATCTAATTATATAAATGGAATTGATTAATGTCTAACTCCCATGTGCCTTTCCCTGGCGTAATGCTCCTATACAGTGCTACCCCAGCAACTGCAGTATGGCTATAGGAAGGCTGCTGACTTGCACTGGGGGAGACTACAGGTGGTCTTACTGGATGGCCCCGTGCAGCTCTGATCTTTGTGAACCCAATTCGTGACTGCATCAATTCAACCTGGGCAGCCACAGTCTGGGCTAGCAGCCTGAAAGGCAACAAGGGCATTGGGACAGTAGGAATGGTAAAAGCATGAATGCTGTGATTCTAAGAGAGGGTAGCAGGTTCATACATCATGGAGCCACTGCCACTCCCAGAGGTCAGCACCTCAGCAATCCTATGATAAAACAAAATACTGTGGATGCTGGAAATCTGAAATAAGTAAACAGAAAATGCTGGAAAAAACTCAGCAGGTCTGGCAGCATCTGTGGAGAGAGAAACAGAGTCCGTATGACTCTTCTTCAGTTTTTCTGGCATTTTCTGTTTTTACATCAGCAATCCTAGTGATCAGTTAGAGGATAGATAACTGGACTGTTGCAAAAACCTGCACATCCTTTGAAGACTTGCATTTGCAGCCAATGATAACAGCAGTCTGAGCCTGCATGACAGCAAGCATGGATCTCATGACCTGCACCTGAGCTTCCACTGCAGGACTGAGACATTGGGTGGCTTCCAACAGTGGAAAGCTGAGGCAGTGGCCTCCAGGCACTGCACAACAGGTGTGTCTGCTAGTGTTGTCATGGAGTTCCCCACCACTTCCCAGCTGAAAATGTTGGGCTCCAAACTCTGCGCAGCACCCTCTGCCATGTTGGAAGTGGACACCTCCATAGTGTTTGAAAGTGACAGGAGCTATCTGACAGGCCTGCCAAAGTACCAAGCGTCTCAGTATGTATATTTATCAGGGTTCTCTTGCTTGGAGCCACATTGAAAACATCTGAATCCCCTGTATCAGAATTCTTTTGTGACCTTACCCACTGGGAAAATAACACATGAACTGTCTTTCTACCTGGCCTGGCTGAAGCCCAGTCATGCCCAATAATTCACTATGTGCAGATCCCAACTCAATACTGATCTCTAAATTGTCATGCTGCGTCAATGCCTGAGATAGTGTCAGATCAAGTGACAGTGCTTCTTCTTCTTTCTTTCTTTCTCCTGGGGCAGATGTGCCTGGCCAAGCAATGGTTTTTGGGTATCTGAAAGCACAAAACCAGAAGGGGAAGGTTGGAGTGAATCGGGGTGGTGGGGTTGGTGGTGTGCAGTCTAAAACAAGAGGTCTATGGCCACACCATCTGCAGCTTGCTCATCAAGAAAGATAGCAGGATGTGGGTAAGTGGCTCTAAGGGTCTAACATACTGTCATCCTGAGAGCTGTTGGCATTGCCTGATGCTATGGCCTCGGTTGCAGGTGACTCTGTGATGCAGAGCTCCATCTGCCCTGTTAGACACAGGGGATGAAGGTTTACCTGTTTCCCATTGCTTCTCCATTGCTCCCTTCCACTGAGCGCAACCTTGTTCTACAATGCAGAATGTCAGTAATTGTGTTGCACTGTGTTTGGATGTAATGCCTGCCATAGCTGAAAAGCTGAAGGTGTGTGGATGCAGCAAGAGGCAGGTGTGAGGCTCGTATCATTGGAGGATATATAAGGGTGAGGTGGAGTTTGTATTTTTATTAAATATTCATTTATGGGATGTGGGCATCACTAGCTAGGCCAGCATTTATTGCCCTAATTGCCCTTGATGGTGGTGAGCTGCCTTCTTAAACCACTGAAGTCCATGTGGTGTAGATACACTCACAGTGCTGTTAGGAAGGGAGTTCCAGGATTTTGTCCCAGTAACAGTGAAGGAATGGTGATATATTTCCAAGTCAGGATGTTGAGTGGCTTGGAGGGGAACTTCCAGGTGGTGGTGTTCCCATGTGTCTGCTATCCTTGTCCTTCTAGATGGTAGCAGTTATGGGTTTGGAAGGTACTGTCGAAGGAGCCTTGGTGAATTCCTGCAGTGCATCTTGTAGATGGTACACACTGCTGCTACTGTGCGACAGTGGTGGAGGGAGTGAATGTTTGTGGGTGTGGTGCCAATCAAGTGTGCTGCTTACATTTACAATTGTTTGTAAATGTAATGTCCTGAATGCTAGGGACTGCTGATAGCTGGGTAAATGGGTTGTGATTCATTGAGAAGCATGAAAGTTTGGTTGGTAGGAGATGTCATATATTAGTGCATTTACTGACCCTGACCACATGCAAGAGGTCATTAAACTGTCAGCACTGCTGCCAGCTCCTTAAGGCCAGATTCCAGGAATTGATCTTCTGCTTACCTATTCTTCGGAGAGAAATCCTTGAGGGCCCCCTGGCCCTCCACAGAAAAGTGGTGTCTCTCCTCCAGGACAAAGGCTTCCTACTTTTGTAAACTGCAGTGCCCTCTCTCTGACCGAGTGCTCCACTTCCATTTGTAGAAATGACAGTCAGCAGCAACCTACTATGATGCTGTGCAGCTGTCCTTTAAGAGGGACAGGCCTTTAAGATTGGGAGGCTAACTAAAACAAGTCACATTTTATTAGGCCCCCTGTTGTGTGTACACCTAGCCAGCAATGCGGGTCATGCTGGGCTGCACAGAAATCATTTGTGAGGAGGTAGAATAACATTTGCATGTTGCCTGGCTCAGTGGTGATGGGTGCAGGCAGAACCCAAATCCCAAACCATGCACCCAAAAACGGACTTGATCAATTTCTTTCCCTTAATTTGGTTTGATGCTTACCTTGAGATTAATTTTTGCAGCATTTGGCACTGAAATATGTAGAAGTCCGGTGGTGTCAAATATAAAGATTGTCCTGTAGTGTCAATCACAATTCTGAAAACTGACTTCACCGAAAATATCAGACATTGGAAGAGCAAGGGAAAAGTTTTCTGCTGGATCTAAAGCCAAGGATTGAAATAAAAGCTTGTATTTCTCTCACACTTTCCACGACCATCAAATGTCCTGAAGAGATTTACAGCAAATGAAACTCTAATGAAGTTGATTACTGTAAATCTGCATCGGAAAAAGAACAAACAAACAACGCGATAATGTGATAATGTCCAGATAATCTGTTTTTGTGATGTTGCTTGGGACTTGATGCCATAGCTATGTGACTCAGACAAGGGTGCTGCCAATCAAGGCACAGCTGATGATAAAGCTTATTGTTCTACACTGTAAATCCCAAGCAACAGAGCAAATGGCTTAAAAGATATCTCGACAAACTCCAGAAGATTGATAGAAATGAATGACTGCATTTTCTGTGCTTATGTTTTTAGGTTTTCAGCTAAAATAACGTAATAATAGATCATGCCAAATTATGATTTTGCCTACCCATAAAAGTCTCCCAACATGCCGAAGAATTATTTTCCTTTGGAGAATGCCACAGTTACAGTCATGTATATTTTACTTGGAAAAGGTATTTATGATGAATATTTGCAACTTTCATAGTGTTTGTTTTGTCTTTGGTCCCAGAACCCCAGAACTGTCACCCTTGTTTATCATCATTTTCACTCAATAATGCATTTAAGTCTCTGCATTTCAATACAAGGAAAAGGTCAGGATGAAACCTTCATAGAGTTTTGAACTGTCTGGGACAGAGTGCAAGACACCAACAGCAATAGATTGTAATCTCTACCTGATTATCCTGAATGACAAAGTCATACCACTTCTTAACACTTGATACCTTAAAGAATGTGCATCTTTGTGCCAGGATAGAAAAGCATTCCACACAATGACCAGCCAGGGAGTGCAACACTGTAAACTGTTATATTTCCTCTAGACTCAATTGTACATAATCTAGGTTTTAAGTCTACTGAATAATTGCAGAGAAGATTACAAAAAATGACATTTGAGATCCAGGAGTCCTGACCCATTGGGAAAGCAAATGCAGAACAATGTCTGCTTGGTTTATAATGGAGAGATTCCCAGTAACACACAGCCATTTGGCTTTACAGTTTATTGATGATCAAATCACAAAGAAATGTAACAAAATTATTGGCAGGCAAGATTGTAACAGTAGAAGCTACAGACTAACTTTGTATGTGTTCAATACTGTTGGATAGGCATTTAAAATGAGAAACAGTAAAGTTATGTAAGGTCATGCCATTATACTGTTTTAGTTTCCGAGAAAAAGATATGTTGTTTAAAAATGGCTCCATTTGCCATTAATAGTAAACCTCTTTAAGATTTCAAAGGTAGTCAGATTTTGAAGGATTATGAAATAGATTTTAATGTTCCAAACAGTACCTGAGAAATTGGCAGTGCCTTGAGATGAAAATCATGGTGTGGTGTGAGGAAAAAAACGTATTAATGGAAAATAATAGTGACACAAAGACATCTTCCAGTAAAGTTTCAGGACACTTTACTGGCCATATTGCATTTACATCCCTTGCCGAACTGAAGCTACTTTCCCTTCATTTCAGTAGGGCAGTCTCAAAACTATTTGATTGCTTATAATGTTACTTTCTTAAAGATATTCATGTTTCATTCAGATGATGCAGTCAACATCTAAAACTGAAGATGACATCTACTAATTCTTTTTTAATTATCATTTTTTTAATGATTATGACTGAAAATTATCCAATTTTAGATTGTTAAAATATATACTACTAGCAAACTGGGGAGTCCATTGTGTTACAGCATCCTCTTCACGACAGTTTTCATACTAAAATGCATTTGGATAGCTTAAATTGTGACATGACAATGTCTGATGGCTCAGCTGAGGAAGGTCTGTTGTCTTTAGACTAACAGGTTTGTAGTTCAGGCTCACCTAGATTGTAATTAAGAACCAAGTGGAAGGAAATGTGGCATCTTAATGGACTGGTTGGTTCTGGTTAGCTACTTTTAAAGTCAAAGATACCCTCATAACTGGCATTATAATTGAAATGTGGATTAGCAAAGAAAAAATAAATCACATTTATGATCTGTATAACAGGGAAAGCTTGACAGATGAGGCTGACCCAGAATCTTCTGCAAAAGTTCCAGAAGCTGTCTGTACCAGGAGATGTTCATCCCTCAGGGCATGGAGTTGGATGCATTGTGCTCTTCCATTCAGAATAAATGTGAGCTTGCATTGACTTGAACCTATTAATGGCATTTTGTTGAAAGCAGTTTAGAGTTGATGGAAAGGATGCTCCAGATGTGAAGTTAAAAAACGTGTTTTAAATGTACTGAGATCTATGAGTGAAAGAGCTTGCACTGTATTGGATTAGCTGCATGTTATCAATGTAATTGGGTAATTTTGATATTGCCTTTAAACTAATTATGGTACTCTTGGAAGCATTGGTTTAGATTGTTATTGTTATAGGTTAAAACTGTAGGTGAAGAAAGCAGTACGATTCATATTATATCTACAAATGTAAGTTCGGCCAAATTAAATTATGTTAAAATGTCCCCTTTTGTGGTGCCTTAGTGATGTGGTGTGTCAGTTTATTAATACGTCCAGATATGCAATGGGAAGCTTTAAATTACAACCCCCCCAACCCACAACCCCCTACCATAATTCTTCACACAGTGTGTTCCAATTTCTGCTGGCTATTGGTGGAAGTACATTATGAAGGCAATATGCTTCACGAACGAAGGAAAGGTAATTAGAGAGTGACTCAATGCGTCTAATTTTTTACGCCACTTAGTATATGGTTATAAATTAGGATTATTATAAGCATAGCAAAGGTATAGTATGAGTAATATAAAAAGAAACCATGAAGAAATAATTCTTAAAAGGAATCATTTCCTACTTATCAAGTTTAAAGGGTTAATTTTTTGGGAAATGTAGGATTCTTTTTTCTGAGATTTTGTTTCCATTAGCTTCTTCCTCTGGCAGTCCAGCTGTGATACCATGATGTAAGATAATTTGTATTTTTAGACAGAGCTGAGTAGTGAATTTTAAACAGGTGGTAAGGTGTTACACCTAGCCAACTGAGGCTAAGCCAACCACCGTGTTTATTCTTCCCAAAGCTTACTGATAAAATTGGTGCTATGAAAGATTTTTATTATTAGAGAAGTAGAGTTGAAAAGACATATTAGGACAATGGGGTTTACATTGAAAAGGGAGAAATCTGCTTTAAGGAGATGAGTTTGTGTGTAGAAAATAAGGCATTGTAAGGTCTAACAAATGTGAGAAACCTCCAGCATTGAAGTCTCAAGTTGCTGTCTACACAAAATGAAATAAAGAAAACTCACTTTGAATTTGACTGTTCAGGGTATCATGTTACTTTGCCAGGTTCTTTTCAAATCTAAAACAAGAACAGAATTACCTGGAAAAACTCAGCAGGTCTGGCAGCATCGGCGGAGAAGAAAAGAGTTGACGTTTCGAGTCCTCATGACCCTTCGACAGAACTCAACTCTTTTCTTCTCCGCCGATGCTGCCAGACCTGCTGAGTTTTTCCAGGTAATTCTGTTTTTGTTTTGGATTTCCAGCATCCGCAGTTTTTTTGTTTTTATCTTTTCAAATCTATGTGTTTTACTGTTACCTTAACAGAGGTGTAACTAGGGGTTAGATTAACTAGGGGAACTAGGAGTTATCATAATAATAATTTGTAAACCTATGTATGTGCTTAAAATAATGCTTTTATTAATAAATGTTTAAGTTAGTTTTGTAAGAAACCTAGAAGACTCAATGGTCTTATTATTACTGAATTCAATGCACAAATCTTGAAAGAAATACAAATTGTATAATAGTTGTGGCAGTTGTTTCAAATTTCCCTCTGGGATTTGAACAGCTCAGCATTTACCATCGATTGTGCCATAACAAAATTGGGGACACTTTGTGGGATATATTTGAAATTCCTTGGGGAAAATTTTCAGCATGTTGAGCAGGCTATGTGGGAGTGGGTACTGACAGGCACAGAGCTGATCGACGCCTGTGATTGGCTCCGTGCAGCCATTTTACGCGGGCAGGCCAATTAAGGCTCCCCCAGCGTGAATCCTGGCTCCCGAGAACAACGAGAGGGGTCAGGCAGTGGCAGAACTCCAATTACCGCCAGGCCCAATGGCGACCCAGTGGCCTGCTTAAACACCATGCAGGCAGCCTTCCAAAGACTGGCAACAATCGCAACCAGAAGGGTTCCTGAGAGCGCTCTCGGAGAGCAGGTCAGGCAGGAGGGTAGGTTGGCGAGGCATTGTGCCCCAAGAATCTCTAATGATTGCCTCACTGCTCTCCTTGAGGAGGTGGCAGCATGGCACAACATCATAATGCCAAGGGATGGGAGGAGGAGGCCCCCCCACATGACAAAACATGTCTGGGAGGAAGTGGCAGAAGGGGTCAGTGCACCTGGGTTCAGTGCTGCAAGCGGTTCAATGACCTCTTGCAATCAGGAAAGGCGAGTAGCGTGTTGGCATGGCTCAATTAGCACAGCAGTTAGATTGGCCCCCCTGACACCTCCCCCACCAACTCTGAATGTAGTTACTGCATTGAATCATTCGTGGCATGTGGCCTTCGCTGGGTGGGCCAGCATTTATTGCCCATGCTTAGTTGCCCCTGAGAGGGTGGTGCTGAGCTGGCTTCTATATCCGCTGCATGTGGTACACTTATACCCACAATAATGTTTTGGGGGCGACCTCCAGGGTCTGTACCTAGGTGCAATGCTGGAACGCCGAAACATGTCTAAGTTAGGATGCTGACTGACCGGGAGGGGAGCTTCCAGATGGCGGGGCAGCCATTCAGCTGCTGCCCTTGGCCTTCTATATGGTAGTGCTTCCTTGCTTTGGAAGGTCACACAGTGTGAGTGGCAAATGTGATGGTGGTAGCATCTGTGCAAGGGGTTCAGCTCTGGCTGCTTGGAGTGAGTGTACAGCTGCTCTAGGGTCACGATTCACATGATCCCTGCAATGTTTCACTCAGGTGGGGGTGGCAGGGCTGCATTGGCAATCCTGGTACAGGGCAGACTAATCAATGCTCCTCTCTCCTCTCAGGAGAAGACTGCACACAATAACACAAAGTGGATGCAGACTGGCGAAGGGCAGGCCCACTTACTCATTCTCACCAGATACAAGCAGGAGGCTCTCGAGCTGCAGAGGTGCCATGTGCCCAAGTCTACCAGCAGCGGTGAGGTTGGGGTTCCACTGCGAGGTAAGGATGCTGTGCTCTGAGGTCACAATGTCGGTCAGTGCAAACATTCCACTGTTGACTGTTATTGAATTCAGCGTCCAACCTGGAACCCCCAATGATTATGGAAGGAGGAGCACATCCTGATCTGGGTGCCAGGTATGCATATTAACAGTGTCAAGTCTTCAACTAATCAAATGTCCTTGCTCTTCCTGTCAGCCTCACCAGAACACACCCGGACCAAGGAGGCAGAGGGCCTGCCACTGACACCTGAGGCCCCTGAAGAATTACACCAGCATCACACCATCTCTACCAGGCAGGCACCAGCGCAGATACCAGCACCTCAGTGGGGATAAGATCATCGGCAAGTGTCCCAGGGCACAGTGGTGAGGTCACTTCACACTCGCTTGAGGTGCGGGCGGAGATAGAGAGTGCCCATGGCGCCAGCAGTCGGAGAACTGCAGGAGACCAGGAATATGCTTGGTCAGTGGCTGATGATGTGCGTCGTCCCTGAGGCAGCAGATACTGGAAGTTCAGCAGAGTCTGTGGGAGGATATGGCAGAGATACATGAAGTAATGCATGCCATGGAGTCCATGTGAAGTATTAGCAATGCAATGACCCTCATGGGCGTGCACAATGCTTCCTCCATGGAAAGAGTGGCGACTCTCATGGGGAGGGTCCTCCAGGAGAACAATCAGGGCTTCCTGGGGATACACACAGACCTGCAAGCCCTCACAGTGGCAATGACCTCAGCTGGTAACTGTCAGTGTAGGAGATGGATTGGGCACCCAACATCCCAGCCAGGTGCCCATCCATCAATGGTGAGCAGGGAGGTCCGAAGCGACCTCATGTTCATGCATAGGCTGCCTGTCGTCTCTGTGGGTTCCTCTCCTCTGCCCCTCTGCCATTGACAGTAGCATCTGATGAGGCTGCAATGACTGGGGAGATGCCAGCCGTGCCACTGGCCACTCCCTCCCAGTCGGGGCCACACAGACTCCATGGGCCAGAGGACGCCTGCCAAGGTCATCAATGCCAACAGGACAGCAGAGTGTCCAATACCAGTGCCAGCGAGAAGTGAGCACCTAGACGTAGCACCTGAAAACATAAGCGTAAGGCACCTTTGGCACACCACGGGCTTCTCACTGGTGGTTTTCTGTCGCCTCGCTATTCGTTGCTTATTAGTCGGTGTGCAGCTCAACATCTCTGAATGAACTTTCATTTCTGTTTTGTTTTATGAAATCATTAAATGTTTTAGCTCTGAACAAGGCTCAGGGTGCTTCATTACTTCTGCAGGTGTATGGGAACCCATGGTGTTATGATTGACTTGTTTATCATTGAGCTTTATTGACAAGGCACTTAGTTAATGTTCCTAAGCAGGCAGATGTTGCTCTCAGGTATCGAGTCTGGTCCCTGCAGCCCTGGTATGTGTTGGAGGTCCATCTTTGGTGGGCTAGCTGAAGGATCGTTGGATCAAAGCCTCCCGGCTGTCTCTGTCTCCCTGGAGGTTGCCCGGGTCAGCATCTATCCCCTCAGTGTTCCCCTGAGCGTGCTCATCCTTGGACTCACTACTGGACTCATTGTGTGCAGCAGGAACATCTGTGTCTACATCTTCTTCCTCCACTGTGTCCCCCCTTTCCAATGCCAGATTGTGGAGAGTGCAGCATGTAACCACTATCAGTGACACACGATCTGGGGCCTATTGCAGTGTGCCCCCTGAATGGTCCAGGCATCGGAAGCACATCTGGAGAAGGTCAATGGTTCTCTCTACCATATACCTTGTGGAGACTTGGCTCCTATTGTACCGCTTCTCAGCCTCTGTTCTTGGATGGTGGAGAGGCATCATGAGCCACCTTTTGAGGGGTTAGCCCTTGACACCCAGCATCCACCCATCCAATCGGGCTGGAGCTCTGAAGAGCCTCGGCCCCTGAGAGTGTCTGAGGATGTATACGTCATGGGAGCTGCCTGGGTACCTTGCACAAACTTGCAGAATCAGCTTCCTGTGGTCACACACTATTTGCATATTCATTGAATGTGCATATTCATTGAATGGAATCCCTTCCTGTTGACAAAAGCTCCCGGCTCACCCACTGGCGCCTTGATGGCCACATGGGTACAATCGATTGCACCCTGGATGCGGGGGAACCCAGCAATTGCTGCGAAGCCTCTGGCTCGCTCCATCTGACTGGCCTCGTCCCAGCGGTAGTGAATGAAAGTCAATGCCCGCCTGAACAGCGCATCTGTCAGCAGCTTGACACAAGTGTGGACAGCTGACTGGGAGACTCCACAAAGGTCACCCACCAACCCCTGGGAAGAGCTGGAGACATAAGAGTTGAGGGTAGCCATGACCTTCAATGCCACTGGCATGGGGTGCCTACCCACACAGTTGGAGCTGATCTCAGGGCCTATCCTCTGACATATGGAGGTCACTGTCTCCCTTGAGAGGCAGAGCCTCCTTTGGCACTGCACCTCAGACATATTGAGGTAGCTGCATTGTCACCTGTCAACCCTGGCAGCAGAATAGTGGCATCTTCTGTGGCCCCTGCTGCCTTGCACTTCCTGTTGGCCCTGCGCCCTTGTGCCTGCGCCTGTCCTCCTAAATGTGGCTCCGCTGGAGGCTGAATATGCACTCCTGGCCTCCTCCCCGTTCTGGCCTTCTCTTCCTCCCCAGCGGAGGTGCCTCCAGTGGAGAGCACAACCCCCATTCCCAGGGAAAAGGAAGGCTGCCTGAAACCTGCAAGGCCCCAAAAATGATGTTTACTCCAGAGTCCTGAGCTGAAGCCTATTATTCCTGTACAAGCAGCTGTGAAGAGATTTGAAGTCCTCCTGTTCACACAAATAAGTAGCAGTAAATTTAAAAAGTAAATAACTAACAAATAGCATTTGCGAGCCCACTCACATGTCTTATCCCGCCCGTGGATGAGGATTTTAAAAATGTGGCCTAGTTGCCTGCGTGTTGCACCCATGCGACACTCTGAAAATCACACAAGCTCTGAAAAATCTTGGTGTATTAATGGCTCAAGGGCCTTAAGTGCCCTGTTAATTAATGGCAGGTGCACATAGGAGCTCATAGTGTGCCCGTCCACCAAAATATCGTCATGGCGTGTGGAGACGTCAAGACGCACACCCGACGTCACTGCATGTCATTTTACGCGTCGCTGTGTTGGGCTTGACCCTGCACCCCGACATCAAATTTCTGGTCTTTGATTAGTTTGGAGTTGGTGAATCTCAAGGTTACGAGTACAAGAAGCACTTAGTTAATATCAGGATCTTTTAAAGTGGTGAGGCTGCAACATGGCTTTGGCAGTTGCTAAGACTTGTCTGGGAGCTGAAGTTATAACTTTGGTTGGTTTACAAAAAGCAAATAAAGCTGTTATTGGAATTGGCAGATAAGTTACAATTAGGGTTACCTGCAGGGATAAGGAAATCAGGCATAATTGAAGGTAGAGCACTGCATTTGAAATTGGAAGGAATACCTGAGAGACCAAGTTCTCCAAGCAGTTATTCATTGGAATGGGCTCAAATTCAGTTTCAAATGAAAAAATTTTGATGTAGAGGCAGCTGAAAAAGAAAGGGCAGAGAGGTAAAAAGAATAGGAAAGAGAAAGGGCATTCCAAGAAAGGGCATTCCAAAGAGAACAGGCAGAAAGGCAGGAGAGAGAAAGAAAACAGGAAAGGGGATTAGAAATAGTGTGGTTAGACAAGGAGGAAAGAGAAAAAGAGAGAGAGAGAGAGAGGCAGAGAATTCCAGCTTAAAATGCTGGCAGCTAAAAAAGAAACACCAGAAGGCACAGAAGGGCATTTTTCCAATAGGGACATGTTTAAATTTGTACAAGCTCCTCTAAAGTTTGAGGAAAGAGATGTTGAAGCATTCTTTATTTCAATTGAGAAGATAGCTAAACAGATGAAATGGCCACAGGAAAACTAGACATTGTTGTTATAATCCACGTTGGTAGGTAGAGCACATGAGGTATATGCTTCATTGTCAGAAGAAATGGCGGTGAATTAGGATGTGGTTAAAAAAGAGTATTTTGAGTGCATATGTGTTGGATCCTGAGGCTTACAGGCAGAAATTTAGTAATATGAGAAAACAGCATAGGCAAACTTATATTGAATTTGAAAGAGTAAACCAAAGTAATTTTGACTGGTGGATATGAGCATTAAAGATAGAGATAACATATGCAGCTCTTAGAGAGGTAATTCTTTTGGAAGAATTTAAAGATTCAATTCATTTGGTATTGAGAACTCGTGTGGAGGAACAAAGGGCTGAAACGGTAAGACAAGCAACGGAGATGTCTGATGATTATGAGTTAGTTCATAGAACTAAATCTTTCTTCCATCACCCTTTTAAAACAGAGAGGGATAAAAAGTGGGAAAGTGAAAGGAAGGTAGGTAGTCAGGGAAGCGAAGGAGTAAAAAGGAAGTGCTGAGGGTCGAAGTGACACTCGAAAATTGAGGTGTTTTCATTGTAATAAAAGTTGGGATTTTCTGTGTGTTGGAAATTGCAAGGAAAGTCTGTTGGGATTATTGAGGTGCAGAAAAGTTCTGGAGTAAAAGTACGGTGGTTTCTGAGATTCAGGCACACGAATAAACATTCGTAAACAAGTAAAACAGGAAGAAGCAGTGATAGGTAAAGAAGTGGGAATGTATTCACAATTTACCCACCACTACCACCATCTCAAGGGCAACTAAGGATGGGCAATAAATGCTGGCCTAGACAGTGAAGCTCACATCCCATGAATGAATGAAAAAAAGAGTTCTGAGGAGCAGGTTGCAGAAATGTTTCAAGATTTTGCATGTGGAAGGGAAGCCTTTCCATGTATACAGGGTGAAGTAGGTAAAGATTGTAAAATTTTAAGAGGCACAGGGGCTAGTCAATCCTTAATATTGTGTGATAGGGACATTTGTTGTTCAGAGGGAATATTGCAGGAACAGGTGATAATAAGTGGGGTTCATGGAAACGCTAAACCTATTCCATTGTGGAAGGTAAATTTGAAGAATAAGTGGAAAACAGGTGAGGTGATTATTGAAGTAGTTGAAAAATTGGGCAATTTTTAGACCATAAGACCATAAGACATAGGAGCAGAAATTAGACCAGTTGGCCCATCAAGTCTGATCTGCCATTCAATCATGGCTGATATGTTTCTCAAACCCATTCTCCCGCCTTCTCCCTGTAACCTTTGATCTCCTTACCAATCAAGAACCTATCTATTTCGGTCTTAAATACACTCAATGACCTGGCCTCCACAGCCTTCTGTGGCAATGAGTTCCATAGATTCACCACTCTCTGGTGAAAGAAGTTTCTCCTCATCTCTGCTCTAAAAGGTCTTCCCTTTACTCTGAGGCTGTGCCCTCGGGTCTTAGTCTCTCCTATTAATGGAAACATCTTCCCCACATCCACTCTATCCAGGCCTTTCAGTATTCTGTAAGTTTCAATCAGATACCCCCTCATCCTTCTAAACTCCATCAAGTATAGACCCAGAGTCCTCAAATGTTCCTCATACGTTAAGACTTTCATTCCTGGGAGCGTTCTCGTGGACCTCTTCTGGACCCTCTCCAGGGCCAGAACATCCTTCCTGAGACACGGGGCCCAAAATTGCTCACAATATTCTACATGTGGTCTGACCAGAAACTTATAAAGCTTCAGCAATACATCCCTGCTTTTATATTCTAGTCCTCTCAAAAAAATGCCAACATTGCATTTGCCTTCCTAACTACCAACTCAACCTGCAAGTTAACTTTAGAAGAATTCTGGACAAGTCTCCCAAGCCCCTTTGCACTCCAGATTTCTGAATTCTCTCCCCATTTAGAAAATAGTCTATGCCTCTATTCTACCTACCAAAGTGCATGACCTCACACTTCCCCACATTGTATCCCATCTGCCACTTCTTTGCCCATTCTCCTAACCTGTCTAAATCCTTCTGCACCCTCCCCGCCTCCTCAATACTACCTGTCCCTCCACCTATATTTGTATCATCTGAAAAATTAGCCAGTATGCCCTCAGTTCCTTCATCTAGCTCATTAATGTATAAAGTGAAAAGTTGTGGTCCCAACACTGACCTCTGTGGAACTCCACGAGTCACCGGCCGCCATCCTGAGAAGGACCCCCTTATCCCCACTCTCTGCCTCCTGCCAGACAGCCAATCTTCTATCCATGCTAATACCTTGTCTATAACACCAGGGGCTCTTATCTTACTGAGCAGCCTCCTGTGCGGCACCTTGTCAAAGGCCTTCTGGAAGTCCAAGTAGATAACATCCATTGGCTCTCCTTTGTCTAACCAACTCGTTACCTCTTCAAAGAATTCTAACAGATTTGTCAGGCATGATCTCTCCTTGATAAAACCATGCTAACATTGCCCTATTTTACCATGCACTTCCAAGTATTCTGAAATCTCATCCTTAATAATGGACCCTAAAATCTTACCAATGACCAAGGTCAGGCTAATCAGCCTGTAATTTCCCATCTTTTGCCTCACTCCCTTCTTAAACAGGAGGGTTACATTAGCAATTTTCCAGTCTTCTGGGACCCTCCCTAACTCCAGTGATTCCTGAAAGATCACCACTAAAGCCTCCACTATCTCTTCAGCTATCTCCTTCAGAACTCTGGGGTGTAATCCATCTGGTCGAGGTGATTTATCCACCTTCAGACCTTTCAGTTTTCCTAGCACCTTCTCTTTGGTAATGGCTACTATACTCACCTCTGCCCCCCCGACTCTCTTGAACTTTGGGGATGTTACTCGTGTCTTCCACCGTGAAGACTGACGCAAAGTACCTGTTTAGTTCCTCCACCATTTCTCCACCATTTCTCCGCCATTGCAGGAGTTCAAGTTATTTTGTGTCATGATATAGCTGGGTCCCAGATGTGGGTGATGCCTATGGTAGTTGAGCAACCTGTGGAAGTGTTTTCAACAGAAATGTTGCAGAGAGAGAATCCTGGATTGTTTCCAGGTTGTGTGATAACAAGATCACAGGCTCATAGGTTGAAACAAGAAGAACAGGAAGTTAAAAGGCAGGGAGAAGGTATGGAAAGTCCAATTAGCTGGCACTGTGTTTGGTAAGGTTTTTAGGAAGAAAAACTGGAAGACAATGCAACTGAGGTGGTTAACTCAAGACAGTCAGTGGAGTTACAGAAAAAGGATTCACAAATAAGATAGCTATATCAGACAGTTTACTCAAAAACGGAGGCCGAATGCATTCCAGAATGTTATTACTTTAAGGGTAATGTTTTAATGATAAAATGGAGGCCTTATCATGTTTCAGCAAATAAAAGCTGGAGGGAGATGCATTAGATTGTAATACCATTTAGATATAGAAATGAGGTTCTGAGGATAGCTCATGAAATTCCAATGTGGGAACATTTAGCAATTAGAAAGACACAGGCGAAAATACAAAAAAACATTTTTTTGGCATGGATTGCGTAGGGGTGTGGTCAAATTCTGTAGAACATGTCACACATGTCAGGTGATAGGGAAACCACAAGCAGTGATTAAGCTGGCACCATTAATGCCCATTCCAGCATTTGAAGAACCTTTTACTAGGATCATGATTGATTGCGTAGGAGCCTTCTCTAAGACTAAAAGTGGAAATCAGTACTTGTTGACAATACTGGATGTGTCTACAAGGTTTCCTGAAGCAATACCTTTGGGAAATATTGCAACAAAGAAAATTATAGAAGAGTTAACTACATTTGTTATAAGATATGGTTTACCTGAAGAAATACAATCAGATCAGGGTTCAAATTTCATGTCATAGCTGTTTAAGGAAGTTATGAACAGTTCAGGGATAAAACAATTTAAGGCAACAGCTTACCATCCCAAGTCACAAGGGGCTTTGGAAAGATGGCATCAAACTCTAAAAACTATGATGAGGGCATATAGTCATGATTATCTACCAGGATTGGGCGGGGAATTCCATTCTTATTATTTGCTATTAGGGATGCTCCTAATGCATCATCTTGCTTTAGTCTTTTTGAACTATTTTATGGTCATGAGGTAAGGGGACAACTGAAATTGATTGATGAGAAATTAGTGGGTAAAAATTCAGAAACAAGTCTCCTGGATTTTGTACCAAACTTCAGAGAGAGATAGGACCGAGCATGTGAGTTGGTTAGGGAACATTTAAAGATACCACAGCAAGTGATAAAAGCGAGGGCAGACAGGAAAGGTACAGCTCGTAATTTTGTTGTTTTGGGAAAAAATGCTAAATCTATTACCAGTACTGGCTGACATTAAAAGCAAGGTTTAGTGGACATTACAGGATTGAAAAGAAACTGAGGGAAGTAAATTGTTTAATAAATACTCTAGATAGAAGAAATAAGCAGAGGTTGTGTCATGTAAATATGCTTAAAAAGTACTTTGACAGGGAAAAGGACCAAAAGGAGGTATTAGTGGTGGTAGATAATGAGAAAGAAGTAGAAATGCAGTATTCTGAAAATGATTTTCTTCCAATCAGATTGGATAATGAGAGGGTACTTGAAAATTTAAATGTAATATTGAGTTACCTTCCAGTCAAGTGTCAAAGTGATTTGGATAAGCTATTGTGGTCACACAATGCTATTAGTGGGAATAAGCTGGGGAGGACAAATTTATCTATACATGATATATGCGTAGAGGTTTAAGCTTCGATAAAGCAACATCCTTGTAGATTCAATCTGGCAAAGTTATTACAATTACAGAAAGAAATTGAATTCATGCTTCAGAATGATATCATTGAGTCTAGTTGCAGTAACTGGAGTTTGCGATTGTACTGGTACCAAAACTGGATGGAACACAAAGATAGTCGAAAGGTGACTGTAGTGACAAAAGCAGATTCATATCCTATACTACAATTGGCATTGAGAAAGTGGGACCATCAAAATTTATCACAAAGCTTGGCTTGCTAAGAGGATACTGGCAAGTATCATTATCGGAGAAAGCCAAGGAGATATCAACTTTTGTAACGCGGATAGACTATATCATTTTAAAGTTATGACATTTGGTATGAAAAATGCACCTGCAACATTTCAAAGAGTGACAAAGTAATTGCAGGGCTGAGCAATTATGCTGTTTATATTGATGACTTGATAGTTTTCAGTCAAATGTGGGAGGAACATTTATAGCATTTGAAAGAATTGTTTTGTCAATTACAAGAAGCTAATTTGTTGATAAACTTGACTAAAATTAAATTTGCAAAAGCACAATTTATGTACCTAGGCCATACTATTAGACATGTTAAAGTGGCTTCGAGATGTGAAAATGAAGGCTATCATGGATTTCCCCATGTCTACAACAAAACGAGAAGTTTTGAAATTTCTGGGCATGCGTAGGTTTTACCGGAAATTTGCACAAATTTTAGCAGTGTGGTTGTTCTATTGATTGAACTATTAAAAAAAGAACAAGAAGTTTCAATGGACACTGGTGTGTCAGAAGGCATTTGACAATTTGAAAACTATATTAGCTATGACACCAGTTTTGGCAGTACCCAATTATACCAAGCAATTTAAGTTAGCTGTTGATGCATGCGATATAGGCATTGGGGCTGTATTGTTACAAGAAGATGACACTGGAATTGAGAAACCGATAGGGTATTTTTCATGGAAGTTGAATGTACAACGGATAAGATATTCAACAATTGAAAAGGAAAGTTTAGGTACGGTGTTAGCATTGCAGCATTTTGAAATTTACATTGCAAATAATTTATCAGAAACAATTGAATACACAGGCCACAGTTCTTTAAAGTTCTGTATAAATTTCGAGATATAAGTGCAAGGCTATTCAGACGGAGTTTATTTCTGCAACCTTTTAATCTGAAGATTATACATGTGGGTGGATGAGAAAACCTAATTGCAGTTGCATTGTCAAGAGTTTGAAGCTCGAAGGGAAATTGGACATTTAAAACCTGGACACCGGACTGGAAAGATTTCTGTTGATACCAAGGATTTGTATATGTATATAAATGTAAGATGGGTTAAGGAGGGGGATGTCAGGAAATTATAACTATTTTCATGTTGTTGGAATTTATTGTGTGTGTGTGTGCATGTCTATGTATGTGTGTGCGTGTGTGTGTGTGAGACTTAATTGAATTAAAGACAGCTGGTCTGAAGGCTTTGATGTATCAGAAGACAAACTAGGTTTGATATGTTAAATATGTAAACATGGTTGAAGTTGAAGAATGTGAGAGTAAAAGGAAAATTTGCATTTTTAGATAGATCCATGTAGTGAATTTTTAAGAGGTGGTAAGGTGTTACACCTAGCCAACAGAGGCTAAGCTAAACAGTGTGTTTAACCACCGCTGCCCAGGAGACATGGCCAGCAAAGGAAAAAAGATCGCTGCCCCCCCCCCCCCCGGTTTAATGAGGGGTCTCTCGAGTGACTGCTGGATGCTGTGGAGGCCCGCTCTGGCTGCAGGATGGGCAGCAATGTGACCAATCTGAATTGGGAGGTGGTGGCAGCGGTGGTTAGCACTAATGCCCCTCAGAAGAGGACAGACACCCAGTGCCGCAAGAGGATGAATGATCTCCTCCATTCTACCAAGGTAAGTCACTCTTTTCATGACTCTCAGCTCACACAGTTACAAACCCAGCACAGATCCACAGAGCCCTCACTCACTGCCTGTTCAAGGGACATCATCATTCACTCTCTCACATACACCTTCATTGTCATCAGCCCATCCATGGGACCACTTATTACTCGCACCGGCCAGAGACATTAATCATCTGGCCTGGCAGGCATCCTGCTTACAATTTGCCCATCTCTATCCATGCAGGAAAAGCTGGTACACAATGCAAAAGAGAGGTCACAGACCGGTGGCAGAATGTCAGAAAGCAAGGTCCTCAGGACTTTGAAAATAGAGCCATCCAGCTGGCTGGCGAGAATCTGGACCAGTCCTGTGCTGTTGGTGAGGTTGGTGTGCTCTACCAAGTGAGGAACCAGTAGTGCAACATCCATCAGCCAACCATGCTGTGAGTGATGTGTCCCCTTTCACAGGCCACTGCCATGCACTAATTATCCCACCTTGCTTTAGAAGGCACATCTGCCAAACATCCAACAGAGCCCATGACCCCAACAAGCCCCAAAGAAACCTCCAAAGGGGAATCTGAAGGCACCCTCGAAGTTCCATCACAGTGCTCACCCACACCCTCCACCAGCATGGAGACAGAGACCTCGGTGGGACCTAGCTTTAGAATAGACACGGGATCACATCTGTTGAGCATATCACACTGTTTGATCTATAGCAGGTGGCATCAGGGACTTCCCAGGCTTCCAGCATTCAGAGGACTGCTGGAGTCCAGAAACTTGCTGAGTCCGAATCAGATGACGAGCCTCTGGACTCGGTCATGTCACAGTTGCTGGAGTTGCAAAGGCAAGCTCGGGAACACCAGGAAGGGATGTCTGTTGCACTCCTCAGATTGCAAAGCATGATGGACGAGTCCGTCTGCCTTCAGGCTGAGGTGATAGCGCCGGCATTGCAATGTATCAAGGTTAACACTGGTAGGATGGCGGCTGCCATGGAGATCTTGGTCCAGGACATTGCTCCTGTATTGCTGTGTGGGCTCAACTCCATCGCTGACGCCATAGTTGGCCTAAAACAGTATGTAAATGAGAGGGCTATGGGGCAGTTTGGTATCACTCCAGCTACCGCTTCCCCTCAATGAGGCAGCCAGTGGCCCGCGGGGACCCATAGGGAGGAGGATCAGCAGGTGCACACTCAGGGCCTACCCACCCTGCACACACAGGGCCCACCCACCCAGGTAACTCCGGGAGTGACCGGCCCATCTGAATCCACTTTTCCTGTGAGCTCAGCAGCTCCAGCTTCACAGGCTGGGGAGGGTGCCACTACCACACAGCAGGATCCTGAAAGCTGTCCGGGGCCCTCCAAGTCCTGACCCTCCAGACCCACCAAAGTCATCACAGTCAGCAGGCTGCCTCCAGCTTTGCTGTGGATGTCCGGGGAGCACCACGACATGGCGGCAGGGTTAGGAAAGTTACGGAGAATTAGTTGCACAGCCTCTGCATGGGTGTCAATCACTTGTACATACTGTTGACTATTGTCAATAAACTCCCAACAATGTCTCCTTGCCTATGGCTCCTTATTCTGATGAGCAATGTTCTTGTCACTCAGATGTGAAATCTTTCTGCACAAGTTAAAGGGCAGGTGTCTCAGTCCAGGGCCTCTTCCCTGTGCTCTGTGCAGCCTTCAGACCAAAGTGATGGTGCGGCCTCACAACCTGGACACATTACTGATGCCTGCAACTCGGTGGTTCTTGCCATTGTTGCCAGAATGTAGTGGGCAGGTGCCACAGAGCTCTCTCATTCTCTCGATATGCTCTCAGCACCTTTAAGGAGGGGGGTGGTCACAATCTCTTTAGCATCTGTGACCATTGATGCTGTGCTCCAGCCCCTGAAGGGCTCAGGTGCTGAAAGCGGACAAGGCAACAGATGCTTCCAAAGGTTCTTGGCAGCATCTGTATGATATAACCCTGATCTGCCCTCAGCCAGGCAGGAGTCAGACATTCTCAGAGGCTATGTGAAGATTTATGGAGTATCCTCACTGCATGTCGTCACCATCCTCCTGAAATCTAGCGACTCTTAGGGCTTCTGCTGCATCTCCATGACAGAAGCATTCTCACAGCGGCTATTGGCATTGACATAAGCCAAACTGGAGTCAAACATTCACAAATGCTTTGTGAGGATCTATGGGGTCACCTCACTGCATGTCGTCATCATCCTCCACAAATCTAGTAGCTATGAGGGCCTCCTGAGCATGCATGACTTGTCTAGCCAGTGCAAGAGTCTCATCCCCATCATCATTGCCTCTGAGGACCTCATCACCCTCATCCCATCAATGACCTCCTCATTGTAGGAGACATGCAGCTCCTCCATCTCCTCCTCAGCCAGCTTGTCTCCCCATTGCTGCGGCAGTTTCTAAAGGGCACAGCAAATGACGATGATGCGTGATGCCCTCTGCAGACTGTATTGCAAGGCTCCACCAGACTGATTCAGGCACCGGAACCTCATCTTCAACACCCCGATGGTTTGCTCCACTAAGTTGCCAGCTGCAGCATGAGCCTCATTATACCTTCGCTCTGCTGCAGTCTGAGGCTGCTGCATGGGTGTCATCAGCCACGGCTGCTGCGGGTAACCCTTGTCCCTGAGGAGCCATATCTGCAGCCTCTGTGGACCATGGAAGACTCCAGGGATCTGTGACCGACTGAGGATGTAGGCATCATGCACACTCACTGGAAACAGTGCGTACACCTGCAGGATACATTTCTGGTGGTTACACACCAGCTGCACATTCACTGAGTGGATTCCCTTGCAATTGATGTAATCCACCGTGTGCATAGACAGAGACCGGAGCGCCACCTGTGGGAATCCTGAGATCAGGGTGAATCTAATGGGCCTTGCATCCTGGCTGTCCTGGTCCTGGGCGAAATGCACAAAGTTGTGTGCCCTCGAGAAGATGGTATCCGTGACCTCATGGATGCACTTATGGGTGGCTGTTTGTGAAATCCCACAGAGGTCACCTGTGGAACCCTGAAAGGAGCCACTGGTATAGAAATTGAGCGCCACGGTCACTTTCACAACCACTGGCAGTGGATGCCCTTGATGTCTGCTTGGCGCCAAGTGCCGCAGCAAGTGGCAGATGTGAGCGACTAGGTCCCTGGACATGCGCAGTCGTCAGCGCCACTGGTTCTCTATCATCTTCAGGAATGACAGGCGGTGTCTATAGACCCTGGGTGTCGTTAGGCGCTGACCAGCTACGGCTCGCTGTCGCTCCTAAGCAGTGTCTGTGGGAGCCCCAGCAGCCCCTTCTTCCTGAGGTTGCTGCTCCTGACTTTGCACGGCCAGGTGCCTCAGTCGCTTTCTCCTCCGTCTTCTTTGTTCTCTGTAGGCCATCTGCATACAGCTAGGTCACCAGGCTTCATGGCCCTGATGTGGTCCTCCTATGGTATGAAAGAGAGAGAGATGTGGTTATCATGGGCAAAATTAGCTGCTTTCCTGGACCTGTGTGACAGCCCCTTAACGCTTCCCGGAGAGTGCTGGTCACCCCTCGGATGACTACAGATGAGTGCGTTGCATGGCTGCCCTGTCAGGTTGTTGAGATTGCAAGGGGCTGTGATCATCTCCAGCAATGACTGTTACATGGCCAGCATTGGCGAGGAGATTGTACAATGTGTGCAGTCCAACTGCTCCACGGTCCAGTAAGGTGGTCGCTGACTCACAGTCTGTGCTGAGGATGGGGTGTGGGGGTGGCGGGGTGGGAGAGGTGTAAGGTCTGGAGTGTTTGGTAGCACTTCGGTGCCTCTCTGTTGCTTGCATGGGTGGGCAGTCTAGGAGCCTAACCCCAATCATATCACTGTGGCTGTGCCTGAACTGTCTCAGTTGCAGAGGAATGGTCAGTTTATACAGAGGTCCCTAGTGTGAGGCCACTTCCCTCACCTATCCTGCCCCCACCTCGATTTCTTGAGCGTGGGATCCAAGGCCGGGGCAGCAGTTGCCCCACCATCCCCACTGCCCTGACAACAGCAACCGTCGCCTCCGAGGTTAGACAGCAGTTGCCCCCCGGACACCCCCTGCCGACAACAGTCGCCTCCGTGGCAGTGCAGCAGTTGCCTCTGTACACCACATCCCCAAAAACAGTCACTTTCGAGGCAGGGCGGCACTTCAACCAGGACTCCTCCGGCACGCATGAAGCCTGCAAAGCAACAGGCAAGCCTGGCGAGCTGTGGAAAATAATATTGTCCCTCACCTCAATTCCCCCAAAGTGAAGGCCGTCAAATTCAGGTCGCCTGTGTGCCATTGTGAAACACATCGACGGGCTTTCCTGTTGACGTGGATGGATGATCTGGCGGGGGTCCTAGAGCCTGGCGGGATGGCCTTTTAATGATATGTTGATGTTTACAATGAGCTGCCCAATGAACGTTGGCAGGAAACGCGGACCATTTGTGGGATGAGCGGAAGATCACAATCTGTCTTCCCGCCATTGTGAAACCAATAGCGCCAGAAGCACGGGAAATTCCACCTGTGTGTTTAATGGAGGTGTACCTGGGAGTTAGATTAACTAGAAGAGCTGGGACTTATCATAGTAGTAATTTATAAACCTATGCTTAAAATCATTTTTTTATTAAAAAAGTTTAATTTAGTTTTGTAAGAAACCTATAAGACTCAGTGGTCTTATTACTACTGAATTCAAGGCATGCATCTCGAAACAAATGCAAATTGTAAAATAGTTGTAGCTGTTACTTCAAGTTTCCCTCTGTGATTTGAACAGCTCAGCATTTACCATCCGCTGTGCCATAACATTAAAGCATTTTCATCTTTGATATGGCTGGATGCGCACTGTGAAGTTCTGTCAAGAGTGGTTCCCTTCCTTGCGAAGGGATGACAACTCTTGATCACCACAACAAAATTCAATCTTGACAATTTAACTTTGTTTTTCAGGCATGGAATAGCCTCATCTCTCCAGATTCAGGTTAATTTCACCACCTTAGCAAAACAAGATCTCTGACTTCTATAAAAATTAATTCACGGGATGTGGGCTTCGCTGGCTGGGCCAGCATTTATTGCCCATCCCTAGCTGCCCTTGAGAAGGTGATGGTGAGCTGCCTTCTTAAACTGCTGCTGTCCATGTGGTGTAGGTACACCTACAATGCTGTTAGGAAGGGAGTTCCAGGATTTTGACCCAGCGACAATGAAGGAATGGCGATATATTTCCAAGTCAGGATGGTGAGTAACCTTTGACAAAATTGGATCTCTGTTTGTCCAATTTCTAATTTGTTTCACATGCACAGGCAAATAATCCAAGAAATTCAGTCCTAGTGCACCTTCCTGTGGCACTGGAGCATGTACAATGCTAGCTGGTAACAGGAGATGACTGAGTGCATCCATAGTTGCAATATGTAAGCCGGGCACTACATAAAGATATATTCATATACGGGTAATATCAAAGCACAACGTTGTATTCTTGATGATACTATTGGCAGAATGACCTTATCCTCACTGAATAACCCTTTAATAGTTTATGGTCTGACACAATGGTGAAATGTCGTCCATGCAGGTAGTGGTGGAATTTCTTCACCCTGCATACCACCGAAATACCTTCCTTTTATAGCTGGGAATAACCGTTCTTGGCTGTGGAGAGGGTTCTCGAGATGTAGCCAATGGGCCTTTCTGATCCATTTTCCATTCCATAACGCAGCTCCTACACCATGAGGAAATGCATTACATGTTAATACCAATTCTTTCAATGGGTCGTAGTGTACCAATAAATGCGACAAATGCAAGTTTCTTTACTTTCACAAAGGCTTCTTTCTGTTGTGAATTCCACGACCACGTGGTGATTCTTTTTTAACAAGTGCAACGGTGCAAATGCAGTTGATAAGTTTGACAAGAAGCAGCTATAGTAGTTAACCATACCCAGAAAAGACTTAAGTTTGGTTACCTTGGATGATGAGGGCACACCTTTTGTTGCTCCAACTTTCTCTTCCACTGGATGCAAACCCATGGCGTCCATCCTGTTACCCAGGTAAGTAACTTCTGGCACTTGGAATGCACATTTTTGCCTTTTTTAGTTGTATGCCAGCTTCCATGAGCCTTCTTAGCACCTCCTCCAGGTTGGCCAGGTGTTTGTTCTCGGTTGACCCTGTGATTAGATCATCATCAGGGTATAATACCACTTGGGGAAATCCTTGCAAAAGACTCTCCATTTGGAAGATTGCACATGCAGACGATATGCCAAAGGGTAGGCAATTGTACTGATAAAGACCCTTGAGTGTGTTAATAGTCTCCTATCCTCTAGAAGTGCTATCCAGCTCTAACTGTTTTTTTTCCCTAGCTGCCCCTGCTCACCATCACCTTCTCAAGGGCAACTAGGGATGGGCATACTGGCCTAGCCAGTGAAGCCCATATTTTGTGAATGAATAAAAAAAAATCCAATTTTGTATAGGATTTACCTCCAGCTAGCTTTGCATATACGTCGTCTATCCTTGGAATGGGGTACTTAGCTAGTATCGCTGCCTTGCTTACCGTCAATTTATAGTTCCCACAAATGCGTATGGTTTGGTCAGGCTTAACCACAATGGGTGCTGCCCATTCTGAGAATTGGACAGGTTGGATGATGCACAGTTTTTCTAATTGGCACAGTTCTGCAGCTACCTTCTCCATGAATGTATAAGGCACAGGTCTGGCCTTAAAGAAACATGGTGTTGTCTAAGGATCCACATACGTTTTTGCTTGCAAGCCTTTTAACTTCCTTAATTCATCCCAAAATACGTTGTCATATTTCCTTAACAGTTCAGGAACTCCTCCTGTTCTCAGTTGAAATATTTCAGGCCAGTCAAGCTTGATTTTCTGTAACCAGTCTCGGCCCAGAAGACTAGGTCCTTCTCCTGTCACTATTATCACTGGAAGCTGAGCTGCCTGTTGCCCATAAGACACTGGTTCTGTGGTGACACCCCTTACCTGTATGGATTCTCCAGTATATGTCTTCAATTTAGAGGTTGTCCAGTCCAAATTCATGGCTGGGTACCTTAAGTTAGGTATTTAAATGCATGTTCTCCCACCACTGTGGTTGAGGCTCCTGTATCCACCTCCATTATTAGTGGCTTCCCATTCACTTGGGTTGTGACAGTGATAGGCTCGGTTTTTACAGCGTTGACGTTATACGGAGAATTGATGTCAGTGTCGGTAGCTTCAGGTTCTGCTGTGTTTTTCAATTCATTCATGTTGGTTTGTTGCTTTATGGGCTGTTTTAACTTTGCCCTGCATTGCCTTACTACGTGACCTTTTTAATGGCAGTAACTGCATTCTCCGTCCTTGAATTTACAGATGTCTGGTCCATGGTCACCTCCACATCTATAACAACTTAATCTTGGAATCGCTGCTGAAATGGTTCTACTAGATCTTTTCATGTTTCTCACAGCAGACATTGCCTCTCACTTCAATGCTATGGGTCTGGTTTTCATGCCATGCCATGCCCGGCGGTAGGTTCCCACCCAACATGAAATACAGCGCCACATCCTATGTGTTGCAAAGCCTGCAAATCTCTCGCAGTTCTTTCCATGGTGAGGGGAGATTTCTAGGATGCACTTAAAGTTGATGTCGCCCTCAGCGAGTAAACAGCACAGTATGATGTCATCCTGAATTCCATAAACTAATTGGTCCTGCAGCATATCATTCAACGTGTCGCTGAAGTTGTGGTGTTCTGTTAACTGCTTGAGATTCGCTACATAGGTTGTTATGGACTCTCCCTGAGCCCTAGCCCTGGAATTAAACTTAAAATGCTGCATTTTTACGGATGGCTTTGGCTAGAAGTGTGTTTTCACAAGATCCACCAATTGATCATAGGGCATGCTCGGGGCCGTCAGACTGAGAATGAGATTGTATCTCTTACCGCCACGTTCACTCAAAAGGATGGATTTCTGCTTTTCCTCCATGGTAATTTGGTTTGCTATGAAATAAAATCAAAGGCGCTCTGCATACTGGCTCCAGTCTTCCATCATCGCATCATAAGTATCGGTTCTGCTGAAGAGTGGCATGACTGCTGAGTCGTCTTTTCTTTTTCTTAAGATTTGATGTACTCATGGTAACCTGGTGAGGTGCAGCTTTGGAGCTATTTTATCCTCATCACTAAATGTCATGAATCGATGGAGTAGACAAGTTTCAACAAGAAACAGATAAATTTTATTACGGAGAGCTTTTCAGGTGTTATAGGCTCGATTAGAGCTTCCGTCAGGAAGTCCCACCTCCCTGATTTCCCGTGCTTAGGACTCATTGGTCAGAGCCTCCCAGAACATCATGTGACCCCTGATAGACAGCAGGAAAGGCTATACCTTCAGTTACTACACTCACATGCCAAAAGCTGACCCAGTGTTAAAATTGGGGAATTAGTTTTATGTTCTAACTGTAAAAAAAACTGTAAAAGTTAGCTAACTTGTTTGTATTCCTTTACAGTTTGTTACTTAGTAATACGTAGCTCATAATACAGAGGTAATTTTGTGAAACTCTGTACCTAGTATGGCGTATGAGTAACAGTAGCAGCTTTGCAATATTTTCATTCTATCTTTGACCCATATTTATGGCCTGGACCTTCCCCAAGACAGAAAGCCTCTCTGATATGGTGAAAATGGTGGACAAGCCTGGAAATTGGAAGCCTCGCCCCCAAATAGGGCACTTCCTATTTTGACGAGGTTGAAAGTGGAGTCGGGCCTGGTTTCGCGCATGCGTGGTTTACGGATGGAGATGGCTAGTTAAATCATCACCTACCTCCACTGAAGTGGAATTTTGTTTGGCCAGAAGTGTGAATCCTGACATGTGCAGATTAGACCAGGTAAGAGCCAATATTGTCCTGGGACTGCATTATTCAGCCAATGAAGTATGGTTCTCAATGGCCTGCACAGGAGAGCTGCAGTCAAACCTCCCGAAGGTGGTAGGGACATCAGGGTGGAGAGAAAGCCCTTCTACAGGCCTATTCAAAGACAGCGCTGCAGACTTTCATCCCCGAGGCCTTGTAATTGGGCATGGAGCCTCAGGCTCTGTGGTCCACTGGTCTACAGTCAAGAAGCTGTCTCAATTGAGCAGACAGTTGGCTGATCTGATATTGGTAAAATACTGGCAGGTAGGTGGAGCCTTAATTTGGACTAATTGGCTGCCTGGTCTCCTTGGAGCAGGCAGCCAACCCAATTTCCAGCCTGCCTCTGTAAAGGTCCCATAAAGGAGCTGCCAGACATAGCTCCCACTATCGTCCCAGCCATCCTGCGCCCAATCCAGTTTCCATCATCCATGGTTAAATAAGCAAGTTAAGATAATATTAAATTGAAAGAAGCACTGTGCAATTCTCTGGAGTTTAGTGTAGGTAAGAATATTGGACAGATTTTAAGAACTAGCAAAGAAAGACTGTGCATGGAATTGTCCATTCTGGAGACTAAGTGCGTGATTCCTGCTGGGCGGCTGGATGGATTTTTGTGCCCAATTTTCTGCTTTTCAGCTCATTAATTATGCATCAATGAGGAACTTGTCCAATCTCGTGGCGGGGAGGGTAGGGATTCATCCGCCCTGCCATTGCCTCATGGGATCAATGGTCCTGGCACTAGTTTTAACTGGCACCCAGGCAGACATTCACTCACTGCAGCCCAGGTGTGGGCTGAATGTTTGTACTACCACGGTGCCCAAATGAAACAAATCCTTGGCTCCATAGTTCAGCGGAGCCTCCGTGGGGGTTCTCCTCCAGGCCGTCCAGGAAAGGCAGGAGGTCCTCTTTCTTGGGATGGGAGCAAGAGGTTCTCCCACCTGACCACGCCAGCCTGGGAGGTAGTTACCAGTGTGGTCAGTGTCCATGCACATTGCCCTGCAGTGCAGGAAACGAATGAAAGATCTGATGTGCTCCACCAGGGTAAGTAAAATTCTACTCACTCCAAACTCGCACTCGCACTGGGGCATCAGCCAGTCTAAGGGTTAGCAGATGGGACATCAGCACTGCATGGCTGCCGACCACTTTAAGATCACCACCTCATGTAAGATCCTACACAAACAGCATCTTAATCCCTTACTGGGGAAGGCTCAGCACACATAGCTGGCATGCATGCTTCTGAACTGCTATTTCATCTGTAGTGCTCACAGTCACTCCATCTGTCTTTATGCAGGACAGGATCTCCCACAACCAACGGGAGAGAGTGAAGTCTAGAGCAGGGACCTCTGAGCTTAGGATACTCTCCTCCCACGAGCAACAGGCAGCAGAGCTGGTTGGCGAGGACAGAGATCGCTCCTACGCTGAAGGTGAGATCAATCTCCCCCAACAAGCCCATGAGGGTCCATTCAGTATACATTGATAACAAGGGGACAATGACTGTGAGTAACCTATAATGCAGGACCCTGTATGGTCAATCACTAATTACCTCTTCTCTTTATTCCAGCTGCCAGCAAGTAAAGACAGAGGAAAACCCCAAGCAAGAGTCTCAGCCCCAGCGCCCAGGGCACCTCAGATGAGGCAGGTGAAGCATCCGAGGAAGACTCATCACTGCGTTCACCTGCACCCTCCATCATCACAGATACAAGCACCTCCGTGGGTCCTTGTTCTAGGGTAGGCTTGTAGTCACAATCTGGTAATCACCAAACAGACAGGTGTCCAAAGCAGGCGGAGACAGTGACAGCTGAGGTATCTGACATTTGGAGGAGTGATGAAGACCAGACCCCTGCTGAGTCAGAGTCCAATGATGAGCCTCTGCAGTCGGCCCTGAGAGAAACATTGGAGACACAATGATAGGAAGGGAAACATCAGGCAGATTTGTCAGAGGCTGTTACCAGATTGCAACTGGAGGAGTGCGCCCATGTTCTGCCTGATGTTGTGGCTCCAACATACGAGTGCATCAAAGTCTCCACAGGAACGGTGGCAGCCGCCTTGGACACCCAGGTCCAGCATTTCTGTTGGATTTGCTCTCAGAACTGCAAACCATTACTCTAGCCATGGATGTGTTCCAGCAGTGGCTAGACTAGAGGGAGATGGGACACATCAAATTCCTTCCTGGTGCCCCTTCTCCTCAAGGAATCAGGGAGGGACCCTTGGGCATCCAAAGGGAGGACGAGTGCCAGCCAGAAACCCTGGGGGCATCCAAGGGTGCCTTGCTGCTCTAAATCCTCTCTGTCTGTGACCCCATCAGGAAGTCAGGCTGAGGAGGGTGCATCTGCCCCAGAGCACTAGACTCTCCTTAGCAGGCCGGTGCCATCCAGGCCTCGGGGCTCCAGAGTATGCCTGCCAAAGTCATCTCAGACAACAGGGTATATAGCAGTCAGCAGGCTGCCTCTATCTCTGCTGCAGATATCAGGGCTACACCTAGATGTAGTGGTAAATTAAGAAGCTTTGAATGCACAATGGTGGCACAGATGTTCATTCACTGTATATGATCTACACTATTGTAAATGTATTTTGCATTTATTCCACTCTAAGTCTCAGGTATTGAATGTCTAATTAATTTGAAGGAGTTCAAGGGTACAAAATTAACCACCCCAAAATTATCTCCCATCTTGTCTCTCAGTTCCATTAAGTCTCACTTAATCTCATCACAGTGATTCACTGTTTAGGTCCTCATCTGTGAAAGTAACAAAGGCATTTCCTTTATGAGAATGATGACTGGACAATACACATGTAACCCTTGCAGCTCAGGAAGATATGATGTGTTCATGAGAATTGTTCACCAAGATTAGTGATTATCCTGATGTTATCCCTCTGAAGTCTGCAGTTTGTGGATCTTGTAAGTATTGGTTATGACCAATGCTGGAGCTTTTTCACCCAAGTGTGCTTTGCAATGGTGTTTATTTAATGACTGTGATGTTTTTGTAAAAGTATTATTTATCATCAAGCACCATTACGATTCATGCCTCCCTGTAGCATTATTTTGTGTTTGCTTTTAAGGCTGAACGTTATTTACTACGAAATAAAATCCAAGGCGCTCTACATTCAGGCTCCAGTCTTCCGTAGTCACATCATAAGGATCGATTGTGCCGAAAAGTGGCATGAAGGTGAGTGGTTTTTTCATTTTTCTTAAGATTTGATGTACTCATATACAAGGTCAGGTGCAGTGTTGGAGCTATTTTACTCTCATCGCCAAATGTAATGACTTGATGGACTAGACAGGTTTCACCAAAAACAGATAAGCTTTATTACCAAGAGATTTTTCAGATGCTACATGTTCGATCAGGACAATCATCAAGAAGCCCCAGCTCACCCACCACCACCCCCCACCCTCCTCCCCCTCCCGCCACCAGATTACCCGCGCTTAAGGCTCATTGGTCGAAGCCTCCAAAAACACATCACATGACCCGTGATAGACAGCAGGAACAGCCATAACTTCAGTTACAACACCTTCCAAGGCCCCAAACACTCCTTTCAGGTGAAGTTGCACTTCACTTTCACCTCCTTCAATTTGGTCTACTGTATTCACTGCAACCAATGCTGTTTCCTTTACACTGGGGAGACTAAGGGCAGACCGAGTGACCACTTCGCAGAACACCTTTGCTCACTCCACAAGCATGACCCTGGAGCTTGCCATTTCAACACACCATCCTGCTCTCATACCTACAAGTCCGTCCTTGACCTGCTGCAATGTTCTAGTGAATTCCAATGCAAACTGGAGGAACAGCACCTCACCTTTCTATTAAGGCACTTTACAGTCTTCCAGATTTAACATTGTGTTCAACAAATTCAGGCCATGGACTCTTTCCTCCGTCTTTACCCCTTTTTCAATCCAATTTAAAAAAAATATATTTATTTATTCATTTACCTTTTTAATTTTTTTATCCTTTTCCCCAAAAGCTCCACCCCCCAGAGAGTGTCATTTGTCACTTGTTTTTTCTGTTTTGCTTTCACAAAGCACTGACCCTTGTTCTGCTATTAACACGTTCTGCTATCTTACCTTCATGCCACTGTCAGCACCTTCTTTAGTCTTTACCATTGCCATTAACACTCCCTTTGTCCTGTGTCCATCACATCTTTGTCAAATTTCTCCTTAACTCCCACTTATCCCTGACCTTCTATTTTGCTTCACATGCTCCACTCCATCTTAAATAGTTTAAAATCCAACACATTTCAACTTCCCTTCAGCTCTGAAGAAGAGTAATATGGACTCAAAACGTTAACTCTATGTCTTTCTCCACAGATGCTGCTGGACCTGCTGAGTTTTTCCAGCATTTTATGTTTTTATTTATTATTGTAACAGCTTTCAAAATAAAACTAAATGTACTACTCTTTTCAAACTTTTTCTCATACTGCCTGTACTGTGTGCAGCGAAAGACCTCACACTCAGAATGACACTAATCATATGTTCACAGTCTGGCACTTCATTATTTTAACAGCAGTTAGCCTAGCGGTCCTTGAAGTAAATATATAGATAATGTAGGTATTGTTGAATTACAATGGATTGCATTAAAACCATATATAGAATCTCTAACATAGAAAAGTATCTCAAGGTGCTTTAGGTGTAAAATCAACAAAAATGGATGCCCGGTTAAAGACAGAGATTAGGAAGTTTGGTCAAAGAAGTGAGTTTTAAGGAGAATCTTAAAAGGAGGAAATGGAAAGGGAGAAGTAGTGGGGTTTAGGAATAGAATTCCAGGGCATATGGGACTTAGATGGATAATGGCACAGCTGCAGAAGAGGGGCAAGGGAGAGGATGCAGAGGTAACCCGAGTCAGAGTAATGAACAGTTCTAGGACTTGGGGGATCAGATGACATTACGCAAATAAAGAGGGTAAAATGACACAGGGGTTCAAAAATGAGAATGACGATTACAAATTAGAACAGCCACCTCCATCTTTGGTAGGATACCCTCTTGTGTATCACATTGTATTTACATTGATCTTGGAGGCTTCAAGGAGTGCTGCCTAAACTCACTTTTTTTTATGATACACAGCACCTCTGGAGGCTGTAATGTCACCTCATTTATATCGTTATTTTGCCAACGTTTTGAAGCTGCTGTTAAGAGCAAACCGGTTGTGCAAATCAACATTAAACAGATCACAGCATATCTGTGAAAAGCATATATTAGTAAAGTAGTAAATTATTAAAAAGCAAATATTACTTTCCAGGTAAGCTTGTTCTGTTCGGCAGATACTATTATTATCACGTCATTTCCAATTTAATTGTATGGTGTTACAATCCACACATACAAATCACATTTAAACAGTAAGTTACTGACCCATTTTCTCACCTTCACAAATGCTAATCTATTCCTTGTTCATATAAATAGGTCAATTTAATACCTCATTATTCATTCAGTCTACTCAGTGTAAAAGTCACATTTCTAACTTGTTTAAACAGACTTAAAGGTTTTTATCACTGCAAATAGGAAGCATGTTTTTCTGATTCTCATGATGGGCTGATACAGAAGAGAAATTTCCTTATCTTCACTATGTGTATCACTACCACAGAAAAGGAAAGGACCTCTTTTAGATAAAAGAACACAGGAACATCAGAAATAGAAGGTAGAGAAGGCCATTTGGCCCTTTGAGCCTGTTCCACCATTCAATAAAATCAGGGTCGATGTTTTGCCCAAGGTGTCTAAGCCTTGCAGAGAAAAATAAGGGACACTCTGTCATGGGGGTCCGCTGGAATGGGAGGAGAGTGTGGGGGTGGGGGATGGGCTGTCAAAGTGGTGGGGTGTAGGTGCTGGGGTGGTAGGGTTGCTGCCAGGGCTATGAGAGTGGAGGACGGAGGAGGCTGCTGAGCTGTGACAGCATTGGGAGGTGGGAGGCAGGGGGTATTGTGAATGCATGAGATTGAAAGATCCAAATTAAGTGTAAAATATCACCTGGGATGCATGCAACCTGGGACACAGGACAGTGTACTCAATTACAGGACAATCCTGTAAAATAAGGGATGGTTGGTCACCCTGCTTTTGCCTCATCTCGAACGGCACCTACCCAGATTATCCCCATATTCCTGTTAATCTCTTTTAGTGATGCTGGTTGAGGGATAAATATTAGTCAATTTCATTGATGTTCCTCGAATATGGACCATATTATATTCACCTGAGGGACCAGACTTGGTTTAAAGTTTCATCGAAAAGACAATGCCTCCAATAGTGCACTACTCCCTCAGCACCGCACTGAAGTGTCAGCCTAAATTATATGTTAAAATAATGCTCTGAAAGCCATTACCTTCTGACTCAGGATGAGTGCCACTGGTGCATCATGACATAGTTAAAGAAAAGCTTGGATTTACAGAACATCCCAAATCCTGTCAGAATTGATTCTTTTGAAATACAAGAGGTATTTTCTACATGGCATAATTCCATGAACAGCCATGACCAACTAATAAAAACAAAAAAAACTGCGGATGCTGGAAATCCAGAACAAAAACAGAATTACCTGGAAAAACTCAGCAGGTCTGGCAGCATCGGCGGAGAAGAAAAGAGTTGACGTTTCGAGTCCTCATGACCCTTCGACAGAACTTGCGTTCGAGTCCAAGAAAGAGTTGACCAACTAATGTTTTTTTGAGAAAAGAAACATTAGCCCAGGCATTTTAGTGCTCTTCAATTGTCTGGTAGAACCACAGATATTGAAAATCCACAATTAATTCCAGACTTCAATAGGGCCAATTTCAGTAAACTTTTATTTATTCTCTCATGGGATGTGGGTGTCACTGTCAAGGCTGACATTTGCTGCCTAACCCTAATTGCCCTGGAATTCAGTGTCATGCCACAGCATTTCAGAGGACAGTTAAAAGTCAACCACATTGATGTGGGCCTGGAGTCACATGTAGGCGAGACCAGGTAAGGACAGCAGATTCCCCAACAGAAAGCAGAGAGTCAGGATAAATGGGTATTTTTCTGGATGGCAAGCTGTAACTAGTGGGATGCCACAGGGTTCAGTCCTTGGGTCTTTTCTCAAGAAAACATTAGTTGGTCATGGCTGTTCATAGAATTACGCCATGTAGAAAATGCCTCTTGTATTTACAATCTATATTAATCACTTGGATTCAGGGATAAAAGCTAAATTTGCAGATGACACCAAATTGGTGGAAAGTAAGTTGCAATGAAGAAATAAGAAACTTACAAATGGGTTAGGTGAATGGGCCAAAATTTGGCAGATGGAATTTAACGTGGGTAAGTGTGAGGTTATCCATTTTGGTCAGAAGAATAAAAAGCTGACTTATTATTTAAATGGAGAGAAACTTCTGAATGCTTCAGTGCAGAGGGATCTGGATGTCCTCGTGCATGAATCGCTGAAAGCTAGAATGCAGGTATAGCAGGTAATAAATAAAAAAACTGTGGATGCTGGAAATCCAAAACAAAAACAGAATTACCTGGAAAAACTCAGCAGGTCTGGCAGCATTGGCGGAGAAGAAAAGAGTTGACGGTTCGAGTCCTCATGACCCTTCAACAGAACTAGGTGAATCTAAGGAGAGGGGTGAAATATAAGCTGGTTTAAGGGGGGGAGAGAAGTGTAGGGGGGAGAAGGAAGGCAAACCTGTTGGCATTCCATAGGGATCGTTCCCTCCGGGACATCCTGGTCCACTCCTCCCCCTACTCCTCAACCCCTATCTATGGCACCTCCCCATACCCACGCAAAAGATGTAACACCTGCCCCTTCACTTCCTCTCTCCTCACCGTCCAACGGCCCAAACACTCCTTTCAAGTGAAGCAGCATTTCACTTGCATTTCCCCCCAACTTAGTCTACTGTATTCGTTGCTCCCAATGTGGTCGACTCTACGTTGGAGAGACCAAACGTAAACTGGGTGACCGCTTTGCAGAACACCTGCGGTCTGTCCACAAGAATAACCTAAACTTCCCTGTCGCTTGCCATTTTAACACTCTACCCTGCTCTCTTGCCCACATGTCTGTCCTTGGCTTGCTGCATTGTTCCAGTGAAGCCCAATGCAAACTGGAGGAACAGCACCTCATCTTCCGACTAAGCACTTTACAGCCTTCCGGACTGAATATTGAATTCAACAACTTTAGGTCTTGAACTCCCTCCTCCATCCCCACCCCCTTTCTGTTTCTTCCCTCTTCCTTTTGTTTTTTTCCAATAATTCATATAGATTTTTCTTTTCCCACCTATTTCCATTATTTTTAAATCTTTTATGCCCCCCCACCCCCACTAGAGCTATACCTTGAGTGCCCTACCATCCATTCTTTATTAGCACATTCGTTTAGATAATATCCCCAACTTCAACACGTGTTCTTTTGTTCTTTTGTCTGTGACATTTTTTGATTATCTGCTCCTATCACTGCTTGCTTGTCCCTACAACCACACCCCCCTCCACTTCTCTCCCCCCACTCAACCCCACCCCCCCCAAACCCCCCACCTTAAACCAGCTTATATTTTACCTCTCTCCTTGGATTCACCTAGTTCTGTTGAAGGGTCATGAGGACTCGAAACGTCTACTCTTTTCTTCTCCGCTGATGCTGCCAGACCTGCTGAGTTTTTCCAGGTAATTCTGTTTTTGTTATAGCAAGTAATAAGGAAGGTAAATGGAATTTTGGCATCTATTGCTAAAAGAATAGAGTATAAAAATAGGGAAGTGTTGTTGCAGCTGTACAAGGCATTGGTGAGACTGCACCTGGAATACTGTGCACAGTTTTGGTCCCCTTACTTGAGCATTGGAGGCGAATCAGAGGAGGTTCACTAGATTGATTCCAGAGATGTGGGGCTTCTCTTATGAGGAGAGATTGAACAGTTTAGGCCTATGCTCACTGGAGTTTAGAGAATGAGAGGAGATCCAATTGAGGTATATAAAATGCTAAGGGGGAAAGACAAAGTCAACATGGAGCGGATGTTTTCCCTTGTGGGGCATTCAGAATGAGAGGCCATAGTTGTAGGCTAAGAGGTGGTGGATTTAAATCAGAGAAGAGGAGGAATTACTTTTCTTAAAGGGTCATGAATCTATGGAATTCACTCCCTCAAAGTGCAGTGGATGCCGGGAGGCTGCATAAATTTAAGGAGGAGATAGACAGATTTTTAATTAGTAACGGGTTGAAAGGTTATGGGGAGAGGGCAGGAAATTGGAGTTGAGGCTGAAATGAGATCAGCCATGATCCTGTTGAATGGTGGGCCAGCCTTTAGGGGCTGGATTGCCTACTCCTGCTCCTAGTTCTTATGTTCTTACTTAAAGGACACTAGTGAACCAGATGAGTTTTTATGACAATCGGCAATGGTTTCATGGTCACCATTACTGAGACAAGCTTTACAACTCCAGGTTATTAACTGAATTTTAAATTCCACCAGCAGCTGTAGTGGGATTTGAGCCTTTGTCTCCCAAACATTAGCCTGGTTTCTGGGATTACAGGTCCAGTAACATTACCACTATGTCACGGTCTCCCCTAAATTATAGTGGATTTGGAACAGGTAAATTGGTCGATCTATTGGGTGGGACTGAGACTGGTGCAAAGTACAAATGGCCAGATTTTAAGACCAAACTAAAACACATTGGTTGGGGATCTTCTGGTCCCACCAGCATTGGGAAGCTTGGGGGGCAAAGGAACTGAATTTGGGTTTCCAGATGATAGGATGAACTTTAGGAGTTAGGTTTTTGGGACTTTAAAGGCAGGTTAAAGGCGTGTTGAGCCTCCCAATGAATAATGTTGGGAAGTCCTTTTGGATGCATTAGCGTGTCATACATGCTCATTAAAAGGCCAGCTCACTGGAATTAAATTAGATTCATCCTCTAAATTAAGTTCCATACCAGCAAGAAATTAGAATGTTCACTTTCAGGACTCTACATAAGTGGCATGCATCTGGCAGGGTGAAGTTTTTCAATGATTAACAGTGAGCTGCTCCTGCATTATCCTCTTTGGGGAGCATCTGTAAATGCTAGCCTATGCTTGAGACGGGCGGTGGCAGTGCAAGTTGTGTGATGGATGACCAAGGAAAGGAGGAATGGTTAGTGAGAAGGGTGGAGCAGTGGCTGGGCAAAGGTGGAAGAGATAGGGCAAGCTGTCTGGGTGCCCTTTAAATTTGTCACCAGAACTTTTGACCCCATGAGAGAATGGCAGGGATAGCGACTTCCTGCCTGCCTACACCATGAGAATCGGCGAGCTTCTCGTGGATGCATATTTAATGAGCTGAGCACCACAAGATCGCATGTGGTCAGCCAGCCCTCACCCAACCACCACCACCCCCCCAACCAATGGAAATCCGTGCCACTTCCATGCCGTTCACTGAACTTGACTCCAAAACAGAAGGTTCCAGCATTAGAAAGCATGTACATCCCCAAATTCAATTGAACACAGTGTAGTAAGAAAAAGTCAAAGTGACTGGTTGGTCATGTACACAGGTAAATAAAATGTAAACATTCTTTTAAATATATAAACCACATAAAGTATATAATCAAAGATTATTATCAAAGATAAACAAAGACAAATGCCATTAACAGTTTTTTTTAAAAAGCAACCACTAGATTAGCTTAGATGCTAATGAAACAAAAGGTTGTGGGCAACTGTAATAGTAATGGGAAAAGCTTTTTCAGCTATGCGAAGAGTCAGTGGACTATTAAAGACTATTTGGTTATTAAAGGATGCGCAAGGTAAGGTTAAATAGGACTCAGATTGGCAGAGACTCTAAATGAATACTTTCCATCAGTCTTCATTCCTGATGATGCTCAATTAATAGCATTAAGTGGTGCTGTTTATGATAAATTTATTAATATTGAAATAGAATTACATAGAATATACAGAACAGAATCAGGCCACCTGACCCAGCTACGCTGTTATTGATGTTTCACATGAGTCTCCTTCCATTTCATTTAGCCCATCTCAGCCTTTCAGTATATCTTTGTGCTCTTATTTCTTGAATTTGTCTAGTTTCAATGAGGATATAATTTTAGAAAGACTAAGAAACCTGCTGGGCATATGATATGTGCACTTCTTGTCCATATCTTAGATAGGTCACTGGTATCTGGGAATGTTTCTTTATACTGGAAAGAGGATACAGTAGTTTCCATTTTTAAAAAGGGGGCAAGGCAGATCCAGGTGACTACGGGCTCAGAGCTAGATGTCAGCAATTGGTAATATATTCGAACAATTCATTAAGGAAGTACTATATAAACATTTGGTCAAGGGAGGACACATAAGGGACATCCAGTAAGGCTCCGAAAAAAGAAAACGATGTCTTACCAATTTGATAGAACTTTTAAAAATTCAATCATGGGATGTAGGCTTCGCTGGCTGGGCCAGCAGTTATTGACAATTCCTAGTTGTCTTTGAGAAGGTGGTGGTGAGCTGCTTTCTTGAACCATTGCAGTCCATGTGGTGTAGGTACACCCACAGTGCTGTTAGGAAGGGAGCACCAGAATTTTGACTCAGCGACAGTGAAGAAATGGCGATATATTTCCAAGCCAGGATGGTGAGTGACTTGGAGGGGAACTTCCAAGTGGTGGTGTTCCTATCTATCTGCTGCCCTTGTCCTTCTAGATGGTGGTGGTCATGGGTTTGAATGGTCCTTTCTAAGGAGCCTTGGTGAATTCCTGCAGTGCACCTTGTAGATGGTAAACACTGCTGCTACTGTGCGTCAGTGGTGGAAGGATTGAATGTTTGTGGATACTGTGGATTTTTGAAGAAGCCACTAGGTTGATGAATGAGGATAATCCAGTAGACATTATTCACCTAGACTTTCAGAAAGACTTTGATAAAGCATTATATTAAAGGCTTCTTTATAATATAGAATCATGTAGAACAAGTGAAGAGACCACTCAATAGAGTGCATTGCTCTGCCATGCTGTGCTAACTCAACATTATTACAGTTATATAGCACTTCCTTGAGGCTTTTCCCTGCCTGGTTGATGGTCTGTAACTGCAAAGCTGAAAACAGAAATATGTTTAGTAAGAGCTTCCATATTACTGAGTAGGCTTCAGGCCAAACCACGTCCAATGAGTTGCTCTGAAAACTCTGCTCATGTTTTGAAAGCTGTGACAAATTCCATCACAGAAGCTGAGATAATCTACAACATTCTAAAACAATCAACAACATTTTAAATAAGACAACTCACAACATTTTAAAGCTAAAGTCAATTTCCCCTATCTCCCAATGTTAACAGATCCTTAAAAATCATTCCAGAATCCAGATCAGGAGCTGCTTCTTCATCAGATCTAATCTGTTCTTCCATGGTATACACTGTATCTGTGTACCAAGCTTTGTTGAAATCTGCCCGTTAGGGCGGAATTGTCCCGGAATTGCACTCGGTGTGGTAGCACGCATGAAAAAAGACATTTTACTCACTGGGCGCAATGGCAGGTTTTCGCGCCGTATCATTCTCCTTCCCACCTCATAAATTATGCATTCACGGAGAAAATGCCGGATCGCTGGTGGCAGGCCTCCAATTGGCCCGCCATGCCAAGCACTGTATTTAAAATGCAGCCGCATGTTCATTTCTCAATGCTTGCAGCCTCAGCTGCACTGGTGAAGCCATGGCCCTGAAAGCCAGGGAGAGTGCAGCCCCCCCAATTCAGTGATACATCCCTGGGCAACCCGCCGTGAAGTCCTCTACCCCCTTTCTGGCTGCAGGAGGCCCACCAATCTCACCACTTTGGCTTGCGGGGCAGTGGTAGAGGTGGCCAGTGCCAATGCTGCACACAAGAGGTCAGCCTTCCAGTGCAGAAACAGGGTGAACGATCTTATCCGTGCTGCCAGGATAAGTCAACCATCTCATCAATCTCAACTCACCCACTCACAAGCCCATCACACATTCACTGGCATCTCACTCACTGTCAGCTCAAGGAACATCACCATTCACTCTCTCACACACACCCTCACATCTCCATCTGGCCTCATCTCCTCTGGATATCACCTCATCCTGTCCATGGCTCCACTCAGCACACATGCATGCCTGGCATCCTTCTCATTTGGCCTGGCACGCGCCTTGCTCACTTTCTCCATCTGTCCTCATGCAAGACAAGATCATGCGCAATCACCTGGAGCGGCCCCAGACTGGGGGTGCAGTGCTGGACATCAAGGTCCTCACTCTGTCTGAGAGTCACGTGTTGGAGCTTGCTGGAGAGGATATCGACTGTTCCTGAGGCAATGGTGAGGCCGGTGGCAAACACCCATGTGAGGATCCTGCACCACATGATCCCTCTCTCAGTGCTACTCTGAATCCACTGTTTGTGTTCAATGTGGCTGCCAAGCACTAATAATCTCCACTTTCTATCCTAGGCACATCTGCCACGTTGCCCTCAGGCAACATTGACCCCAACCCCAGCGCCAAGAGCACCTCGGATGAGGACCCTGAAGGCAGCAGCATTGGAGACCAATCAAGGCGCTCACCCACACACTCCACCAGTATGGAAACACACACCTCGGTGGGACCTAGATGTAGTATAGCCTTGGGATCACAATCTGGTGAGCACACCACACAATCCGTTCCACAACAAATGGAGGCAGGGACATCTGAGGTCACCAGCACTTTGACAACTGCTGGAGGTAAGGAATCTGCTGAGTTTGAGTCATATGATGAGCCTCTGAACTCGGTCCTCAATTAGTTAGTGGAGCTGCAAAGACAATCATGGGAACATCAGGAAGGGATGTCTGGTACACTCCTCAAATTGCAAGGGATGATGCAGGAGTACATCTGCCTTCAGTCCGAATTGATAGCGCCAGCATGACGATGCACCAAGGTCAACACTGGCAAGATGGCAGCCACCAAGGAGGCCTTGGTCCAGGATGTCGGCCCAGCACTGCTGGGTAGGCTGAACTCTGTTGCTGATGCCACAGTTGGCCTCCAACAGTGTCAAAGCGAGAGGGGTGCAGGGCAGCTCGATCTGACTCCAGCTTCCCCTTCTCCTCAAGGAGTTGGATGAGGCCATTGGAAACCCATAGGGAGGAGGATCAGCAAGTGCACACCCCAGGGCCATTCACCCAGGTGACTCCGGGATTGTCCGGCCGATCTAAATCTCCTCTTCCAGTGACCCCAACAGTGCAGTTCAACAGGCTGAGGAAGGCTCAGTTGTTCTACAGCGGGACAGCCAAAGCAGGTCAGGCCCTCCGGGTCTCAGCGGATGCACGCCGAACTCATCACAGATATGGTGTAGCTGTCAGCAGGCTGCCTTCATCTCCACTGTAGTTGTCAGGGGAGCACCAAGGCATAGCGGAAGGGTTAGGAAGGTTAAGAAGGTGTGGTCGCACAGCCTGTACATGGGTGTTAATCACATAATGTTCTCCGTTGTAAATAAACTCCCAAGAATGTCTTCTTGCCAAGTGCATGGCTGCTTCTCTCACCACCCCCTGCCCCCCCCACACCCCCACCCTCCGCCCTGCTCCCAGCATATGCTTGCATACTACTTTCAGTCTGTGCTGCCTTGGCTCCTGTGCCCTCTTGGCCTCACCTACACTGGGAGCCCTTGCCCTGGCACCGTACTGAAAGCCAGCCAGGAAAAAGTGACTTAACTGTGTCCGCTGCAAATGCCCGGAAGTGCTGCTTACTAGCCCTGTGCAAGGTTGTGTGCACTCACCTCCGAGCTCCCCTCGAAGTTCAGATTACCAGGTGCACACCATCATGAAGGCAGTCGTGAAGCACTCCATCCTGAAGTGATGCCGACGTGGGCGGTAAATTTGATGTGGGGGGATAATTCCGGCAAGCAGGGCTTATATTGAGATGCTGAAGTACTGAAATTAGGTCCCTGACATGCTATAGTGAGAAATGCGGCCAGCCATTGATGGGCGAAGCAGATGATCGCAAACAAGTTTCGTGAAGGCTTAAAACCAATTTTTGGCCTTCTCACCATATTCTGCTCGCACCCGTTTTGGAAATATATTGCTTACAGACAAACAGACTAACAAACGGGGTTGGGGGGGGTGTGATGTTACCTCTGTTCACCTTCGGTGGCAGTGGTAACAAAGCATACCATTTTGTCGCCATACAAAATGTTGGTTAGGTATCAGCTAGAGTACCATGGGATGAATTTTACATTGATCGGGCAGACACAGGCCCGACCTGATCGGGCATGAAATCATGTGAGATGACGTCAGGCGAGCATCCCGACGTCGTTGTGCACTTGTGCAATATTTTGCTAGGCGGGCACATGCAAAAGTCAGAAACGTGCCTGCCGACAATTAAGTGGCAATTAAGCCCATTAACAGCGCAACTGTCTGCTATTTTTCATTGCCCGTCCAACTTTACGGTTAGTGGACGGGTGAATCAGCCAGGCGGCCTTTACATTTTTCAAGAAACCTCATCCAAGTGCGGGATGAGGTTTCTGGTATAAAATAAAATAAAAATTTTTATCATCTACATTTTCAGGTGCTTGATTGTGATGCTCAGACATTTTTTACTACTTCTTAAAACTTTACTGGAACAGTTTCGGGTCTGTAGTCCCCTGATGCAGCTCTCTGCCTTCAGGGAGCTTTCTCTCAGCGCTTGCCCATTGACGTCATCGTCCATCCTCCTCCCACCCCCAACCCAGCAGCGCTGCTTTTCAGCGCACATTTTATGCTGGCTGGCCGTTAATTGGTTGGCAGTCCGTTTCCTGGCCAACCCCGGTCCCACTGATTGCACCCACCCACCGAGCTAAAAGTTCAGGCCAATGTCACTATGTCTAATATAGGTGTCTTTATAGGATGGGGAGTATCTAACCAGTATTTGCTATGCGTCCCTCCCAAATCAATTTCCTTGCCTTCAATTTAATATTGCCCATTTAGCACTATCACCCAAAGTCAAAATTATTTCGACTGAGTACAGCAAATTGAAAAATTTCAGCCAAACAGTGTAAAATTAATCAACCATTTAAGAAAAGGATATTGTGATAGAGACAAATCCTCTTTAATGTACATCTAGCTCATTCATGAAAAAGAGACATTTTTGCCGAAGCTTTTCATCTTGCACTCATCAGGACAATTCACAAAAATACCAAATGTAAAGGGAACAACAATTTATACTGTATGAGAAGAGAGTGCTGGACTCTGACTGGTAGAGATGGTTCCACGGAGAATGCACCAGTTGATGATGAGTGACAGTTAACTGCCAAGAATTGTTTGGAATTTTAAACTAGGCAGCTTGACTCTGACTGGTCAAGGCATTGCCCTGAGTCATGAACCAGCAAATGGCTGTCACTTATTTTGTTTAGCTGAAACAGGTGCAATGTGTGTACATGTTTTTTCTGTCTTCAAAGAACAGGGACTTGTGTATTAATATATGTAGCTTCCAATACACACAAGTGTACCACACTACAAGCCTGACTGACAATCGTAAATTGGTTGTTAGTGTAATTCTTAGTGCACTGAGGATTATTTAGCAAATGTTGTCCAATCGCGGAATCACATCTAATGTTAGACACTGTTTTGAATTTTGCAAGCACAGGCTGGTTGGGTACAGCTTGTACTTTGCCCATTGTGAACAGTAGAAAGGACATGCTATTTGTATGATCCGCCAGTCTTTGAGATGTATGGCCTACATACCTAGCATCACACTGGCATTGAAACTCATATACCATATTACTCATTTGTGTGACAGGCAGAATGTCTTTTTGGCTTGATGGCAGCATTCTGTTAGTGGTGAATACCATTCATGTTGCTAGTGCATGGTAGCAGTGTGAAACAGCTAGCTTCACCTGTTGCTGAAATTTGAGATACCTTAAGCTTCCATGGTAATCTAAGGTAGACTGGGAACTTTTCAGGGCCCAAAACCTGTTCATGAGTTTGTGCAATATAGAGGGCAAAATGATCTGATCAGGGTAGTCATTATCCTACAGGATGCCTTTGATGTGCCATATTTCAGCATCAAGCTTGCATGGTGAGCAAATGGATCAGGCCCTATTCACAATGCTGCCGTTAAGACCAATCCTATAGCATGTGGATCTGTAAGAATCCCAACACGTATATTAACCAGTGAAAGTAGGTTTGAGAACCGTCTGGCAGGTTTCTCAAATAGCACGTCAAGGAAGGGGAGATCATTTGACTGCTCCATTTCCAAGGTGAATTTGTGTGTAGAATGGTGCCCATTAGGACGTGTAAGGAAATTATTATATGCAGCTGCAGATTTAAATATAGCAAACGTATCACATATATATCAAGAATATGCCAAGGGTAGGAGGTTAGGTGTCATTCCGTTGAAGACATGTTTCTCATGGAATCTAACAAAGATGTTTGCCAGAGCTGGGCCTAGAAGGGATCCGATGGTGACATCAGCTATTTGGGCATACATGCTTTGACAAAAATATCTCTTTTCCCAGCATCTCTCAAGTTCTATATTACCAAATGATTATTAGTTAATTCCAGTGGTTGAGCCATGTAACAGCATGCTATCCAGAATCTAACTCAGTTTAAAACTACCTCAGTTGCCAACCCAACAATAGAGCATGTCTGCAACCATAAGTTTAAACAAGAAAAGAAACAGCTAGAACTGCAAAGGCATTGTGTTTTAAAAATGGCTCCAGAAGTCACCTGATCCCTAAATCCAAGAGTGCGGTCTTTCGCGCATGCTCACAAAAGAGCACACTAATCTCCCTGAGGCAAAGTGTTGCCTCATTAAAAAATATTAAAAATAAAAAAAAAATCCCTGACATGTCCCCTCATTTTGTCACATGAGTTGGGACGTGTCCGTAACTTTTAAAAACACTTTAATTAAATTTTTTAAAACCTACAGGAAACCTCATCCCGCCCATGGATGAGGTTTCACGCTTTTTCTAATGCCTGCCAGGGCTCCCGGCCTGCTCGCTAACCTTAAGGTTAGACAGGCAGGTCTATTATTTACTTTAATGACTCTGTCAATGGCCTCAATTGGCCATTGACAGGTCAGCAGGTGCCCAGCTGATTTTGCTGAGCCCCCGCCTACCTGAAAATTTAAATGGGGCGCAGTGATGCCGAGTGTTCTGCCCAATGTCACCACGTGTCATTTTACGTGTCGGCAAGCTGGCCCTGCCCCACCTGCTCACTGACAGGAAAAGCTTGGCCCATCTCTCTCTCTCCCTCACTCCTATTCTCAAGTTCAGGATGCAATCTCTGTTACGTTTGGCCTACATCACAGAGACAGAGAATTTTAATTGAAAGGAACCTCAAATGTCACAGCCTCCACTTTAGAAAAAAGATGGATTACAGTTTAAAAGAGGCTGACTCCAGAAAAACAACTAGCTTACATCGGCCATAACACCACTGGAATTTCAAGACCAGCAAAGGAACATCAGAACATATATTTCTTTTCTTCCTTATGGACTTGAACTCTTATCAATTTCAACTCCTCTGCCCTTTAACTTGTTCTGTTTTGCTTGCTTCTTTGCATATGTCACATGTTATGGGCAGGAAGGGGGTTAGTTCAAACAGCCCTGTTTTGCTCTTACCACCTGTGCATAAACAGAAGGTGGTTTGAATTAGTTTTTATTTAAGAGTAAGAGATGGCGTATAGTTTCCTGACCTCTCGGCTTTTGTGTGATTCAGTTTTTACTCATAAACCCACATCAGTCTCGAGTTAGGATTAACTCAGAAAGTTAGTCTATTTTTACACATTCAAAACCCACAAAAAAGAGTGTTCGCAACATCCCACTCTGCATTCACACAGTAAAGGGAGAGATAGAGAAAAGGAGGTTTACAGTACAGAACCACAGAAAACTGAGCATTGGGACTCTGGAACTCAAGTAAACCAAAGTCAGAGCCAATGAATAATTCTTTCATGTAGGCTTTCAGCTGGCTGGAGATCAGAGTTATAAGGTTTGCTTTTCAGGTGGTGTTGATGTCGCAAGATGAAGTAGACATGAAGACTTAGAACCAGTCCTGAAGGCAATGGCACAAAATCTTCCAGCAGAGTTAGGTTAGATGGGCCAGTTGCCCTGCCTAAACAGAGTCAGCTTCTTTGTGGCTTGCCAGTCAGATAGTAAAACAGCAAAACTGCCTGCGCAGCCCAGAAATACAATATTAACCGGTTCAAAAGGCCAAAGACTTGGGTCATAAGACCTTCCTTCTCCACAATTACTTCAACACAGGATCTTTATCCAGCTTCTGGAATTTGCTTTCAGGGCTGATAATGTCTCAGCTATCACGGGTTGAAAGGGGTGTCATTTGTATTGAGGGTCTGATGTTTGGAAAGCCATTGTCTCAGCAGACCCACTGATTCCACTAACAGGATTGGCTTATCAAATGCAAATGGCCTTCCTACAGCTCCCTTTCAAATTGGTTTGAACAATCCCAGATTGTCTGTTGGTAGCTGTTTAGGCATAACGAGGTGTGACATTCCCGAAACTGAGAAGAGTATTCTTCTGAAGACTCTGAAGAAGAGCCATATGAACTCAAAACATTAACTCTGTTTCTCTCTCCACAGGTGCTGCTAGACCCACTGAGTTTTCCCAGCATTTTCTGTTTTTGTTTTATATTATACAAGAGAATTCTTTTGTTCTGAATACTGTGTGGCTAACTCCCAGGCAGAGGGTTAACCATCTTAATTGTCTTATTTCAGCAGAAAAGTCTAGTTTAACTTAAGAAATAGCAATAAGGATAATGCTTTTAAATAAACGCAGTTTGGGTTCCTGTTCCGTGACGGAGGACCCCAACACATGGGATTCGGGATGTCTTTTTACTTTTTTAATATGTCTTAAACCTGAGTGAGTTTTTAACAATAAAACTAACTCCTTCCTTGTTAACTCAAGAAATCTGACTGGCTTATTTCTTCATATAGCTTTACATATGGTCAAGTACATATGGGATTGAGAAATCCCAACTTCTTAAAAATTCAAACTCTGTAATAACCAACCTTAGGAAAAGAGAGGAATTTATTCACCCCTCCGGACTTGGTCATAATAAAGTGGATGGAAGGCATCTTATAATTTATTGCAGGATGAAATAAGTGTGAAAATTGCTCTAAATAGAGTCATCTAGTGAAGGAAAATTATTATTAATAACCTATCCACTTCTGCTAAAGGGTCATGATAAACAACATTCTCATGTGAAGTTGAATCAATAACCATTTTTGTTAAAAACTTTTAGGGTGAATTGTTGATTGTCAATAATTTTAAACCAGCCTATTAGCATGTGGTAAATGGCAAATGTTAAATGGGTTAGCATAGCAGTAAGTATTTAGAGTGTGTGGGCTAAAAGTATTAATTTAGCTCATTTTGGGAAACAAATTCCAACTAACTTCAGTAAAATTGCAAATTCTGAATAGTTTCATGGTGCATACTATGGGAGTTCTCGATCATAGCTGACCAGACTATCATCTACACCAGTGAACCAAATTCAACATAATTAAATCTTTTAAAATATATTTCAGATGCATCATTTAAAATTAGCCCATTCTTGCCTGTGTGGGGTATCACACAATAATATTAATAAGCTTCTTTCATGTTAGCACACATTGCAATATGTACAGCAAACAATCATAGCTTCACAACATATTAGCCCATTATCCTAAACTCACACATCAGACATGGGTGCATGTGGAAGATTGACATAAAAGAAACAATTTATCCATTGCAACTGGCAAAATCACGAAAGCCTCTACATGAATATATTAAGGCTGGCAGACCCTACAGCACAATACACATTACATGAGACTGAAGAAACCACTGCAGTTACACTTGGACATTATGCTGGAGGGTTCCTGTTGAGAGGATAAGGAAAATAAGATAATGGAACCACAATTAAGGAAAATATATGACTTTCAATTCAGAAACAAACAAAAAAATTGTAGGTAAAAAAATATTTGGGGCGGTGCAAAGCAGCTGAATTCTTGACCTATGTGTAAGTTTCATCCCATATGCTTCAAACTAAGGTGCCAAGAAAGCTATACAGAGTCTGTTTTCTCTCAATATTTAGTACTGAAAATCCCTTTGGGGACACTCTAGACTTTGTTAGGTCAGAAGGGCTCAGGTGTAGATTTCCAACGGCCAAAGCTTAGCTGTGCACCAAGGAAGAGATGATCAGAAGATTGAGAGCTCAACCCCACTGCAGAGATGTCAGCTCATAATCTAAGTTGAGCCTTCAGTATAGTGTTGTCAGAGGTATCATCTTTTGAATGAAACATTAAACCGAGGTGTGGTTTGCCTTCTCAGGTAGGTGTAAAAGATCGAGTGGAAGAATTTGAAGGAGAGCAGAGGAATTCTCCTTGATGTCCTGGTTGATATTTGCCCCTCAACCAACAACTAAGACAAATGATCTAGCCATTTATTTATTTGCAGTTTGTGGGACCTTGCTGTATGCGAACTGATTGCTACATTTACTGACATTTCAACGGTGACTACACTTAAAAAAACGATCCAAAGCGCTTTTGGGAAATCCTAAGTTTGCGAAGGACAATATGGGGGAAGATGTTCACTGTCTCCACTGCTCTCAATTCAGCTGAAACTATCCTGAAACAGACCAAGCACCGGGAGAATGGAAATGCTGCTTGTTTCTGGAAATGGGCTCTGCTAATATGCCCTTGAAATACATAGAACTCTGATTACATTTTTGGAGACATCTTTTGGAGTGGTACAACTGGAGTCCCAAAAACAGTGTTCAAAATTATGTCTGGCTCCAGAGAAGCATTTCGAGCTGTTTTCACACTGACAGCGGGATTTTTCGCACTTGCTCGCCGCCACGATCTTCCGGTCCTGCCGCAAGTGAATGGACTTCTGGCTGGGGCGCCGCCTCGCCCGCGGTGGGTCCCACCCGAGACGGGGCCGGAAAATCCTGGCCTAAGTTTACCCCTTCATCATCAAAACCCACTCCACCAGATTTACTTTGTTGCCTTGGGTACGTTTAATATTTTGGCGGCCATTTCCCATCTCCTGTTGGAGCATCATTTTGCCACCAGAACTTTGCTGCTAACGATTTAGAGCAGTCAGTGAAGAAATCCTCCCCCAGATGCTGGCTGCCAATCCTCAGTATGCAACTTACCTGATCCTCATTTTTTAGGTCAGGGTCTGAGATTCTTCCTCTGGCAAAGCAGCTCTGGCAGAATTTGGGGCTTGTGAATTTTTGCTACTTAAACTGATACATTTTCCAGTAGTTTGTAATCTACAATGAAAATGTGCCTCATGTTTATTCTTTTCATTTAAAAGGGAAGATCGTTTTTATATTGAAAACTACTTATGATTTACCATTTGGGAATGAATTATTTTCTTTATCTTTTACAATTTCTCCCAGTAGCATCAGATAATCTATTAGTAGGTGAAAAAACGTTTTAATTAAATTTTCCTTTTTTAAAAAAAATGCCTAATAGCAAATTGGGGAATCATAAGGCAAAGTTAGTGATCATGGGAAATTCCAGTCAGGGCTGTAGGCAGTAAATTTAGAATTGAGTACATTCCTTCCAAATTACGTTCTCCCTACATCAATGATGTGCAGGGGCATCTTTATGAATCTTGGGACATTCTCTAGAAACATTTTAATTTTTATATTAAAATTCATGCATATTGGCTAATTTTATGAATGCTTATACTTCAAAACTGATAGGTGTTTTTCATTATAAAAGAAGGGATGTTTATTTTCTAATAGACAAACCAGACATTTATTTCTTCAAAAGTGACCTCAATAGTCACCCTCCCACCGCCAACCACCATAATAGCCCCATCCTAGAGGCACACTATCACCTCTGGACCTAGTTGAGAGAGGCACTGCACTCTTATGATGCTTTTTCCTTGGCCAACTCTTCCACTTCAATTGGCACTGTTGTACACCTCTGGCCCCACCCACTACTAAAGCTAACACTTATCTTGCCCTCCAACCTAGTTATCTGCTGCCCCTCCCACCCTGTGTTAGTTATAAGTTCTCTTCTGATCATCAGCTAAGCTAGCATTCTCCTCCCCTGCCTCTGCAGTTCATAATGGTATTTCCTTTCCTTTGCACCTCAGCTCAGGCTGGCACTTTCCTGCCCCTTCAAATAATGCTGGCAATGTTCTACTGCTTTACCCTAAACTTCCATTGGTTCCTCATTTTTTAATGCATTAAATTCAACATTTTTAAAAAAATTTACCATCTCCCTATGGTACTGTTCCACATTAACTCTGCAGCCTCCTCTAACCCTATATTCAAGCCTATATTCTTAGATCCTCTGGCTCTGGCCTTCTGTACATCTCTTGGCCTTGTTCCCCACTTTCTTAGTAAAAGCCTTCAGTTTATTTGGCATGACTGTCTTGAATTTCCTCTCCCTTGTGAAACACCTGGAGACAATTTACTACATGAAAGGCACTGTAAGGATGAAAGTTGATCTTTTTGCTGTCAGCATCATATCAAAGAAAGCATCTTGAATTTCATGAATTAATCTTTCTGTTTTCGTTAGACATGGCAGGCTTTGAACATATTTTTCTCCATTTTATGGGACCCAAATTTCCTCATGCATTCTGCCTGACCAGCACCATGTTCCAAAGTAATCCTGGTGGAACATCCAGGAAATAAACAGGGAATCAGAATGCTGAGACCCTACTAACTGTTGGTGCTCTCATCCAGGAGGAGAACCTCGACCAGTTTGTCACAACGCCAACTGGCAGAGTGAGCGGGAGAGTCTCCTCATTCTCATGGCCTCTAATTTGTTGTATGCCCCATTCATCCTGGTCAGTTTTCTTCCTTGATAAGGAGGAAAGGGTAAGTGGGATGGGTTGGATGGTTAACTGTAGAATGAAGTGTGCTGGTATCAGGCAGGGTGGTAGGGGCACGAGGGCTGGTGCAGGGTTTTGGATGGAATTCTCAAACTGCTTCAAGTGATATGTGCCTGGACGATTCCATTGTGGACTTTTCTAGCAGTCAGGTGTGTGGCTGTAGACAGCAACGACACATTAGGCTCCTCTTTTTTTAAATTTATCTTTTATTGGGATGTGGGTGTCACTGGCAAAGCCAGAATTCATTGCTGTTCCCCCCTAAACGCCCTTGAATTGTATAGCCTGCTAGTCCATTTCAGAGGGCAGTTAAGAGTTAACTATATTGTTGTCGTCTGGAGTTCCACGTAGTCTAGACCAGAAATGCCAGGTTTTCTTCCCTAAAGGGCGTTAGTGAACCAGATGGGTTTTTATAACAATCAATGATAGTTTCATGGCACCATCACTGGAACTAGCTTTATAATTCTAGATTTAATAATTGAGTTTAACAATGTTCTATTGTTGCCCTGATGCTGACATGATTCCTGTTACACTTCTCCCAATTGTCTATGGTAGAGTTTTACACTGGGGTCAGCAGACGGGTCTTCAATGGGTATCCCTTGTCTTTTAAGAGCTAACCACTGAAGTGTTTGGTAAAGGATGAAGGAGTAATGAAAGCTCCCTGGATACCTGGTGCAGACATGCATGATGTCCTTGAGGTGGTAACAGATCAGCTGCATACTAAGTAAGTGGAAACCATTTTGATTAACAAAGACTCCTGGTTGAACTAATGGTGTCTTGATTTCCACATGAGTGCAGTCAATCGCCGCCTTGTCCCGTGGGATCCTATGAGTGAAATGAAACCGATAGCCTCTGGGTTTGACTTGCCTCATCTGTGTCAATGTGAATATAGTTGGTGGCCTTGACAAACAAGTCATTGGTGACCTGTGTGATGCAATTGTGGGCTACAGATTGTGAATTCTTGGAGATGCCACCAGCAGATCCCTGGAAGGAGCTGGAGGTGAAGAAATTGAGGGCTGTGGTGACCTTGACAGCCATGGACAAGCTGCTCCTCTTGGCTGAAGGGCTGCTTTCAGAAGGCTGCAGATTTCTGTGACTATCCACTATAACAGCCTCCTGTTGTTCAAACATGTCAAGGAGGCTGACCCTTGGCCTATGACCCTGTGTTGGAGGTATTCTCTGCTTTGAGCTGTAGCTGTGTGTCCATCCTCTCTGCCCATAGCTGTGGAGAAGGCACCCGATGCTGTTGCTGCTGGAGCAGCTGACTCTGTCACTGTGGCTGCTGAGCTGGATCAAGCTGCTGCTCCTCCTCAGGGATCTAAGCTACTACAACATAGACAGCCCCCATGTTGCAGGGAAGTCTCACAGGCATGAAGTTGAAGTTGAGCGCAATGGACTCCAGTGCAATTGAAAGTTAATGCAAAATGTTGCAATTCCCTCTGAAACCACTGAATTCAGACTGGATAGAATGGCTCCTGTCAGTGCTAACCTTTTGCTGCAGCTAACTACAAGCTGGCTGATTTCAGCCTTTATATTGTTGCCATGAGATCCGTTTCAGCCAACATTGACTTCTGGCTGTGCACACGCCTCCTCCAACTTGTTGAGATGCTGGGACATTGTTAAACCCCTTCAATGTTAGTTAAAGCCAGATCACAGGGTTAAAGTCAGACTTGGTTGGCAATTTGCATCTCCTAATGAGTTTCCTGATAGCTAAGCAGGGGTTCCCTACTCATCTTGGAACTCACCCAGGTGAAAGCCGAAAGAGGGGGGGATTTTGCCAGGATGCCAACCCGATGCCACTTTGTAGAATCATAGGGTGGAATCTTTGGTCTTCTGTAGTGGCGGGGAGGGTATTTAATTGGGCAGGAGGGAGGCAGGTGAGCAGCCTGCCACCTTCCCATCTCCACCCTAATTAAGTCTAGGGTGGGAAAGCTCTTGGTTAACCTTCTACCCTGCCACCAATTGAGGCCCTTAAGTGGACAATTAATAACCACTAAGGGCCTTATAGTAATTATATTTTTGGGAAATGTTGGACTATAGCTTTAAGAATAATCCTGTGATGTAAGATCACATGATCTGTGTAAACCAATGTGTAAGCAGCACAGGAAACCTCTAAAGGGAGAGTACTTCTTAGTTATGGAGTTTATTGGATGTGTGTAGTTGCCACTAAAGTCTTGTATATAAAACCAAATGTTTCCACTAAGAGTTGTATGAAGATCAACTCTATAACAAACTGACGACAAGGATAAATTAGAGTCAGTGTTAAAAATATCAGAAGAAATACTCATTCGAAATGCCACAGTGCAGTAGAATCGATCCATTTGAGTCAGCCATGGACAGTTGGTGTCAGTATGTAGAATGCCTTGCGTTCTTCTTTCAAGCAAACAAAATCATGGAGGAAGAAAAGAGGACAGCGATCCTCCTAAGTACTTGTGGGAGCAAAACCTACAGTTTGGTTTGAAGTTTGACAGCCCCCAGTGTCCCAGATTCGAAGACTTTCAGTGAATTAGTAGACCTCGATAAGGGACAATTTCAACCCAAGCCCTCCGTCACAATGCAGATGTTCAGGTTCAATTCACTAAGTACAGCTCCGAGTGAGACAATTGCTACTTACATAGCGAAATTAAAGCAACTAATGGAATATTGTGATTTTGGTGAAACCCTGAATGACATGACATGCTCAGAGATCATTTATATGCGGCGTACAGAGAGACACTATTCAGTGAAGATTGCTGGCTGAAGTGAATTTTGATTTTACAGAAGTGTTAGAAATAGCACTGGCAATGGAAAGCGCTGTAAGGGATTCACAAGTAATCCAAGGGGCACAAAATGGCCCCGTACTCCAAATAGGGCAGGAACGGTTAGCCGAATGTAGCGTGAAAAGCTGGGACTCTGTCGCAAAGTGGGTAACAGCCCCCACTAACTGAAAATTGAGAAGAAACTGCTTAGTAACTAAATCAAAAAATAACTTTCAGCAATGTGGAAACAATCAGTCTTTTAGCGGTTGGCAATTTTAAAAAGTAGAATGTTATTTTTGTCACATAAGTGGACACATAAAGCAAGATTTAAACAGGCTTCCAAACAACAAATGAAGTCCAATGAAGTTTATAGTGTAGAAGAGCCTGAAACAACAAATTCTGACATTTATTCACTTTTCTACATGAAAGTTAGGAAGACAGAGCCAATATTTGTTACAGTGCAAGAAAATGGTAAACCATTAAAAATGGAAGTAGACACGGGAGCTTCCACCACTCTAATAGGAGAACATACTTTCAGATAGTTAAATAAAGATGGTCAACAATTAAAATTGGAACAAACATCTGCAAAGTTAAAAACCTACACAGGCGAAGAAATCCAAGTGAAAGGTATCACCAGAGCAACTGTTCATTATACAAACTAATTGGCATATCTACCAGTGATAGTATTGAAAGGCAGAGGACCAAGCCTTCTAGGTCTAATTTGGAAAAGGGAAATTAACCTTGATTGGCCAGTGAGATTTCCAAAGGAAGCTGGAAGAGTTCTTGTCTGGAAAAAGGAACAAGGCAAGGTACTTCAGAAAGAGCCTGACGAGTCCGAGGATTGCAACAGGATGAGAAAAGAGTGTGTACGATTCAACAGTCTGAAGAAATAAAAACTGCCTTAAACAACATGGAAGAACAGCAGAAGAAACTTAAGGAGACTATGCTGAATGACAGAGTTCCAAGCGAAGTGAGTAACCTTCACAAAGAAAAGGAAAACCTGTTGAAAGACCTTCACACATTATAAGGTTCCCTCAGGTCAACGTTTGTGCCTCTGGAAAAGTATGAAGAGAAACAGTAAGAATTTGACACCTCCCTGAACAAACTGAAGACCCAGTTGGCAGGGAAGATGCAGCAATGTTCAACTTTCCAGGAGGGAGCCAACAGATGCAAGAAAGAAACAGAAGAGCTGAAGAATCAGCTGAATGAAGCTAAAGAGGTTTTGGAAGTGAAAATCCTAGAACTTTCCAAGATGCAAGCAGATAATGAAGTCTTGGGTAGCTCAGCTACTGAACTAAAACAAGTTGAGATTGCATCTGAGAGAAGCCTGGCCAACTGTGAAGTCAAAAAGAAGGCCTAGATGAAGCTCTGTGGTAAAAAGGAGACACGTAGAAAGAAGATGCAGAATTACTGATGAGGTGCCGTCTTCAGACAAGACTGAACTTAATACTTCCCAATTTGGAGGGGAAAGTGGAGAAAAGTCAAGGGAACCATAAGACCATAAGGCCATAAAATGTACAGGCAGAAGTAGGCCATTTGGTCCATTCAATGAGATCATGGCTGATCTGATAATCCTCAATTCCACTTTCCTGCCTTTTCCCCATGGCCCTTGATTCCCATACTGATTGAAAAATCTGTCTATCTCAGCCTTGCATATATTTAAAAACTCAGCTTCTACAGCCCTCCGTGGTAAAGAATTCCACAGATTAACTACCCCCTGAGAGAAGAAATTCCTCCTCATCTCTATCTTAAATGGGTGACCCCTTATTCTGAGATTATGCCCTCTGGTCCTAGACTCCCACAGGGGGAAAGAACCTCTCATTATCTACCCTGTCAAGCCTCCTAAGAATCTTATATGTTTCAGTGAGGTCACCTCTCATTCTTCTAAACTCCAATGAGTACAGACCTAACCTACTCAACCTCTCCTCATAAGAAAATCCCTCCATACTCAAGATCAACCTGGACTGCCTCCAATGCCAGTATATCTTTCCTTAGATAAGGGGACCAAAATTGTTCACAGTATTCTAGGCATGGTCTAACCAGTGCCATGCATAGTTTTAGCAAGGCTTCCCTATTTTTATATTCCATTAACTTTGAAATAAAGGCCAACATTCCATTTGCCTTCCCTATTACCTGTTGAACTTCTATGTTAGCTTTTTAGGATTCATACACAAGGATTGCCAAATCCCTCTGTGCTGCAGCCTTCTGCAGTCTTCCTCCATTTAAATAATATTCAGTTCCTCTATTCTTCCTGCCAAAGTGCATAACCTCACATTTTCCCACATTATATTCCATTTGCCACTTTTTACTTTTTTTCCCACCCACTTAACCTGTCTTTATCCCTCTGGAGACTCTTTGTGTCATCTTCAACACATGCCTTCCCACCTATTTATGTATCATCTGCAAATTTGGCGATGGTACATTCACTTCCTTCATTCAAGTCATTCATATATATTGTAAATAATTGTGGCCCCAGCACTGATCCCTGTTGCACTCTATGTGTTACAGGTTGCCATGCTGAAAATGCCCCCTTTATCCCAGCTCTCTGTGTTCTATTAGTTAGCCAATCTTCTATTCATGCTAATATACTACCCCCAATGCCATGGGCTCTTATCTTATTAAGTAGCCTTATGTGCAATACCTTATAGAATGACTTTTAGAAATGCAAATATATCACATCTACTGGTTCTCCTTTATCTATCCTGCTTGTTACCTCCTCAAAGAATTCTAATAAAGTTGTCAGGCATGATTTCCCCTTCATGAAGCCATGCTGACTCTACTTGGTTAGATTATGTAATTCTAAATGCTCTGCTATTACCCTTTATAATAGAAACTAATATTTCCCAAATGACAGATGTTAAGCCTATAGCTACCATTTTTTGTCTCTCTCCCTTTTTGAATAAGGGTGTTACATTGGCAGTTTTCCAATCCTCTGGGACTTTTCCAGAGTCTACGGATTCTTGGGAGATTACCACCTGTGCATCCACTATCTCTGCAGCTACTTCCTTTAATATCCTAGGATGCAACCCATCAGGTCGAAGGGACTTATTAGCCTTTAGCCCCATTAGTTTCCCTGGTACTTTTCTCTGGTGATAGTTATTGCATTTATTTCCTCCTCTTCTTTCTCCTCTTGATTATTTAGTATTGGAATGCTATTAGTGTCTTCTACCGTGAAGACTGAAGCAAAGTATTCAACTCCTTTGCCATTTCCTGGTTCCCCATTATTATTTCCCCAGCCTCGTTCTGTAAGAAACCTAAGATCACCTTGGCCTCTCTTTTCCTTTTTATATATTTAAAGAAGCTCTTACTGTCCATTTTTATATTACTTGCTAGTTTACCCTCAAAGTTTATTTTCTCCCTCTACTATTTTTTGGTTATCTTCTGTTTGTTTTTAAAACTTTCCCAATCAGCTGGTTTATCACTAATCTTTGTCACGTTGTATGTCTTTTCTTTTAATTTGATACTATCTTTAACTTCCTTGGTTAACCATGGTTTGTTTATCCCCTTCCTTGAATCCTTCTTCCTCACTGGGATATATTTTTGTTGAGAGTCATGAACTATTTTCTTCAATATCTGCCATTGTTCATCAGCCTTTTTTTCTGCTAAAATCCTATCCAAGTCCACTCCAGCCAACTCTGCCCTCATTCCTTTCTAATTACCCTTATCTAAGTTTAGCACGGTTGTTTCCAACCCAAGTTTCTCACTCTCAAACTGAATGCTAAATTCTACCATATTATGGTCACTGTTTTCTAGGGTGTCTTTTTCTCTGAGATTATTTATTAAACCTTCCTTATTACACATTACCAGATCCAAAATAGCCTGATCCCTGGTTAGATCCGCAACATATTGTTCTAGGAAACTGTCCCAAATACACTCTACGAATTCCAGCTTGTGGTTACCTCTGCCAATTTGATTTTCCCAATCTACATGGAGATTAAAGTCACCCATGATTAATTTACTGCTTTTCTTACATGCCCTCATTATCTCCTGATTTATTCTCTGTCCTACAGTATAGTTACTGTTAGAGGGCCTATAGACTACTCTCACCAGTATCTCCTTCCCCTTGTTATTTCTTACATCCACCCATTTGGATTCTACATCTTCCGATCCAAGATCTTTTCTTGCCATTGTATTTATTCCATCTCATACTAACAAAGCTACCCCACCACCCTTTCCTTCCTGCCCGTTCTTTCGAAAACCCTGAATATTTGGTTCCCAGCGTTGATCTCCTTGTAACCACATCTCATTAATAGCTATAAGATCACAGCCATTAACCTCTATTTGTGCCGTTAATTCATTTATTTTGTTCCAAATACTATATGCATTTAAGTAAAGAACCATTAATTTTGCTGTTTGACCATTCTTTTCCCCCTTTGACCCTATTTGCTGCTTTTTTTAATGTTTGTATATTCTGTCCCTTCTTGTCACACTCTGGGTATCATTACCTAAATATCTGCCCTGCAAAGCTGCCGTATCCTTTTGCTTTGTAAGCCTACAGATCCCCTTTCCAGAACCGCCCCCCCTCCCCCACTCTTTTTAGTTTAAAGACCTCTCTATAGCCCTAGTTATTTGGTGCACCAGGACACTGGTACCAGCACGGTTCAAATGAAGCCCGTCCCACTGGAACAGCTCTCTTCTACCCCAACACTGATGCCAGTGCTCCATGAATTGAAACCCATTCCCCCCACACCAATATCTGAGCCACGCATTTAACTCCTTGACTTTATTTACCCTATGCCAGTTTGCCCGTGACTCAGGTAGTAATTCCAACATTATTACATTATTACCTGGGAGATTTTGCTTTTTAATTTAACTCCTAACTGTTCAAATTATTTCAGCAAAACCTCCTTTCTAGTCCTATCAATGTCATTGATACCAGCGTGGACAACGACAACTGGATCCCTCCCCTCCCACTCCAAGTTCCTCTCCAACCCTGAGGAGATGTCCTTAAGCCTGGCACAGGACAGGCAGAACAGCCTTCAGGACTCACGTTCATGGCTGCAGAGAACAGCATCTAGCCCCCTCATTACACTGTCCCCTACCATTACTATGTTCCTATTTTCTCCCCCAACTTGAATGGCTCCCTGTACCATGGTGCCATGGTCAGTTCGCTCATCCTCCCTGCAGTCTCCGATCTCGTCCACACAGCTTGCAATAACCTCGTAACTGTTGGACAGTTGCAGGAGCTGAGGCTCCTTGAATGCTAGCCCCTGGGTCCCCATTTCAGTTTCACCTGCAGGCACACCCTCCCATCCTTGATCACAGACCAAATTTGAATGACTAATCTGAGAGGTGTGACCGCCTCCTGGAACAAAGTGTCTAGGTAACTTTCCCCCTCCCTGATGTGGTGCCATGTCTGCAGCTCAGACTCCAGCTCCTTAACTCGGATCCAAAGTTCCTGGAGCTGCAACATCTGGTAAAGATGTGTTCGCTCTGGATCACCTTGGTGTCCAGCAGCGCTCACTTGTTGCAGCAGCAACACATCACTCATCCTTCTATCGCTGTACCAAAAAGCGACTCATGATTTGCACAGTTTTGAGAGAAAATTTACTGTTGGAGATGCAGTATATGTCAAGAATTTCGATGAAGGACTGAAGTGGTTTCCTGGTAAAGTGAATTCGGTGACCGGACCATTGTCATACCATGTGGAAATGGAAGACCCGTAAGTATGTGGATCATTTAAGAGAAAGAGAGATAACACAATAAGATATTGTTCCACTTGTAACGATGATGGAACCACTGATTTCTGTTGAAGATGTTTAACCAAGGATAGGCATGCCTGATGTCTTTGTCAGAGTGGAAGACAATGAACTGCATGTGCCTAATGAGGTATCAGAATTTAATGTGGTTCCAGGGAATGTGTTTACTACAAAAGAATCTGAAGTCCTGGAACGGCAACATTCCAAACGGATCAGGAAGCCGCCTGAAAGCCTGAACTTGTAATTTCATGGCCTGTGTAAATATTGTAATGTCATGAGATAAATATCCTTGTAAATACAAAATGTTCAGAAAAGTTAAAGGAGGAGGAATGTAGTAATAATTATAGTTTTGGGAAATGTTGGACTATAGCTTTAAGAATAATCCTGTGTTGTAAGATCACATGATCTGTATCAACCAATGCATAAGCAGCGCGGGGAACCTCTACAGGGAGAGTACGTCTTTTAGTTATGGGGTTTTTTTGATGCATGTAGTCGCTACTGCTCCATTGTAAATAAAACCAAATGTTTCTAATAAGAAAAGTTGTCTGAAGATCAACTCTGTAACAGGCCTCATCCTTTCTCTGCTGACCCGGCTACGGGCAGGCCTGTAGCCTTGTGGGGATTACGACAAGTAAATCTGTACCAGTTGCTCATCATCTCCCATGATGGGGGCCTTGGGGGCCTCCTTCAAAGGACCTACTTGAGGGACCCAGCATTGGGAAGGGGGATGGATCTGCTGAGAGTGCTGCCCACCCCATCCTTGCTTCCAACCTCCCTGCACTCCTTTACAGCATCCTACACCATGACCCCTGTTCTGTGAGACCTGCTTCTGCTTTTACTTTCCCTGTGGCCTGGGTCTCTCCTTGATCCTAGGCAACCGGTGACTGTCGTTTCTGTAGCAGCCATCACCCCTCAGTGAGATTGCTGAGCAAAAATGCTGCCAGCCTTTGACTGGCTGGCACCTCTCTGCCACCGTTGCCATTCTCGTCCCTTTCTGCACCCTGTCTCGAGCCTTTACATCCTTTCTATAAAGTGAGATGCACAGAATTGGATGCAATGCTACCGTTGAGGCTGAAGCAATGTTTTATGCAGGCTGATCCTAACAGTTAGGTCAATTTAACACCCCGCGCTCACCCAAACCTGCCTCCCCTTGTCTAAAAATATTTCACTCAGAATCTGAAGGGGGCCTTTAGAAACATTTCCCTAAAGAATGCTAGGTGCTGGCTGTTCTTGCAGCACAGGTGGACAAGCACTGGGAGTGCACTTGTTATACCACAGCCATGATTATTCAGGGTCATGATCTTTACTGTCAACAGTGAAGTATCATTCATTACAATATTTTACATTGGAAACTTGAAAGAGCCTCCTTCTTGTTAGTTGAGGCTGTAGATCTGAATGATTTCAAGTAGCTCTCGATCAAATGCCTTTAATTAGTACAAATGTAATTTAAGGTGTTGAATATTAGGATCCGAACCTTTCCTTCTCCGTGGTAGGCTGACAGATCTTTCTGCCAGAAAAGTGTCTGAAGTATCCCAATGCCTGCATATCAGGAAATCACTCTCTTTGTTTCCTAATAACAGTAGTTGAGAACACAAGTGAGAAGTTGCTGCAATCCTTTTATGTGTTGCTTATAATGTGTTCATAATATGTTTATAGCATTCCTGCTTGGCTTCCCCTCTCTTTTTATAAGGCAGGTGCCCTAAAACCATAATGAAACTGGGCTTATTGGCTTGTAACTTCACAGAATTGCTCTATATAGATGGCACTAAAATCTTGCAGTCTAAATGACGAGCAGGAAGCTGTAAGTAATAAGTTATTGAGGTGTATGAGAACAAATATTGATCTTATTTACAAGAAGAATGAACGCAGACCAGGATATGAATTAACTGCTTATTGACTTAATTGAACAGAGGTTTTCCATCCACCTTCAATTAAGAGCAGCCAGTAATGAGGATACTAATTGCCTCAGAAGTGTGTTAAAACTAGACAGAAATTGAACCGTTCAAATCAGTCTAATTACTTTTTACTGTTTTGTGCCAGAGCTACTGCTGTGAAATCTGGCAGCAATAGAAATTAAGTTTGTAAAAAAGTGGACAGTAAACAAATATAAAAAAGATTATGGATCCTTTGAATATTAAAACATCTCCCCTCCACCCTGCCCGCATTGCTGATCATATCCGTTTCTGCCCTCCCACTGTCCCCCAATCATACATGCATTTTTGACTTTACCTTCCAAAGATGATGGCTGATTTCCATGCCAGGCTTTTCTGCCTAGCTGCTGGGACCAAGTTGGCTAACTGTGCAGTGAGCAAACATTCTGCAATTCATTTTGGTCAGTTCATTTGAATAATTATTAATAGCTGCCTGTGCAGCGTTGGCCTTATATACAAGTGAAGGTAATAGGTTTGTCATAAAATCTGGCTGGCAAGTTAAAATTGAAAGGATTTGCATGGCTAATTTAAGGTAAGTAACTGCACATGATTGCAAATGATAGGTGTCATTTAATTGAGGCAATGGGGACTCACCCGTCGGCTGGAAAGCCACCGGGAACCCCATGTAGCCTCCTTTGGGGAAGGCCGGCCAAGGCCCGCCAAATTAAGTGCTGAACAGGAACTTAAGTGCCCAGCAGCTAGGTTTCCCCAGGATTAAGGACCCTAGGGGAGGAAATCCTGCGCTCTGATAGCTGCAGGCCAATCAGGATCTGAAAACTGTCCATTGCAGACAGCACCAGTGGGAGCAGTGACAACTTCCAGTAATGCAACAATGGAGAGGCCGAGGGTCACCAAGGGACCCAGGCCATAGGTGAATGAGGGCAGAGAGGGGAATCTTGGGGTGGGGGGAGGTCACAGTTGAGGGAGGGTTGAGGGGTTAGCAGCACAGCCAGTGGGGTGACTTTCAATAGCTTTCCCTATGCCGGGTCCCTCAAGCAGGCCCCAAATGCTTTTGAATGAAGGATCCCTCTCGCCCGCAAGACAGGGTTTGCTTTTTGGGCTTCCCGCATGGTGACTGCCCTGCCTGCCACTCATTGAATACCAGTGGCAGTGGGATGAGGCCCTTCAGTGGGTATTAATTGCGACGGGGATAGGTCAAGAAATTATGTGAAAGAAAAAACAATGTCAAGGCACAAAAAAGAATGTGTTGACTTGCAGAACCCTTTTGCACCCAGACACTTGTTTGACGTTCAGGAGAATGAATGTGCAGCTGCATATGGTGGTGCATGGAATGTTGTCCTGATTTTCACTTTCGACCATCCTTCCCGGAGGACAGTAGTTCATTATTCCTGTCAGCAGATGATGACCATGCTCAGGATCTTGGAACAGGTGCATAAGAAGATAACACGCTTTCAAGAATATAACAAGGTAAAAGTGTCTGACTACCATGTATCAGGTAGATGGCCCATTACCGCCTATTAACATGGCCTAAGTCAAAACTTTGCACACATTTTCAGCTTTTTCATTACATTACTCAGAGGGGCAGACGTTGAAGACACAATGTACGATTGAAAGTCTTGCCACTCACATCATCCAAGGCCAAAATATCTCAACTGAATGTAATTTAATTTAAAAGTATAATATGTCACTGGCATGAACATTGAACTCTGCAAGGTGGTTATGTTTTGAATTATGCTTCTATACCAAAGTAAAACAGACCATTCTAGATAAACAGCTCAGCTTGGAGACATACCCATGCGATCCGATTGCCATGAATAGTGAAACTCATGCAGAAAACCATTGAACTGTGACACTCTTTGATCCAGAAGCAGTAACAGTAAGGAAAATTTGTAAGAAATTTATTTCTTTAGGATAAACTTTTTCATGAGTGTACTTATAGGTATGTTGTTGGTGAAATAAAAGATCACTATATATGGAACTTCCATGCATTCTGTGTACTTCAATCCCATGTTACATAAGAAATATTTGTCCAAGTGATCTGGCAACCCTTGATCTGGAAGCAGTACTAATAGGAAGGAAGTTAAAAACCTGATGCGGAATTTTGCCCTTGTCAGGCGGGCTTGGCAAGGGCAGTCAGGAAGCTGGCCCCCACCCATCATCAGGGCAGGACCACGATTTCATGCTAGCGAGCCAATTAATGCCCACCCGGCGCAAAACGCGAATAGCAGCCCTCAGCACTGCCTGTGTGTGGGGGGGAGGAGCGCAGAGCTGCCTCAGGGAGAAGAAGAATTTTAAAAATTAGACATGAAGATTTTTAAAAATGTTATAAAACATGCCCCCTCATGTTACTCGGTCACATGAGTGGGGACATGTTAAAAATTAAATTTTAAAAATGTTATTATGTTTTTATTTGATGTTGAAAACCTCATTCTGCCCGTGGATGAGGTTTCCAAAAAAGTGCAATAGCTGACTGGCCTTTTTGCCTGCTCGCCAACTGTAAGGTTGGACGGGCAGCGAAAAATTTAAGTTAGTTAATACTTAAATGGTCTTAATAGGCCTTCTAATTATCGGCAGGCGCACTGCCAATTCCCGCTGACCAGATGACTGCAAAACAGTGTGTTGACGTCGGGATGCTCACCTGACATCATCGCACATCATTTTATGCTTCAGCAGGTCAGGTGCACGCCTGCCCGCCAAGGTGAAAATTCTGCCACTGGAAATCCTGTGGCAGTCACAAAGAGAAAGCAGGCAAAGGCAGAAAGAAGAAAGGAAAGAGGTATGCCACAAAGGGAAGATTTCATGGGTGGAATCCTGTTACGCAGAAGCTGCTGCCTGTGGAGAATTGGTTAAGTCCTTGAAGAAAAGGGACTAGAAATCTGCTTGGAAGAGCAATTTTAGTCATGGAGTCATAGAGGTCTACAGTACAGGAAAAGGTCCTTTAGCCCAGTGGGTTTGCACCAGTCAAACAAGTATCTAACTATTCTAATCCCATTTTCCAGCACTAGGCCCATAACCTTGTATGCCATGGCATCGCGCGTGCATATCCAAATACTTCTTAAATGTTATGAGGGTTTCTGCCTCTACCACCCTTTCAGGCAGTGAGTTCCAGATTTCCACCACCCTATGGGTGAAAAAGTTCTTCCTCACATTCTCTCTAAACCTCCTGCCCCTTACCTTAAATCTATGCCCCCGGTTATTGATCCCTCTACCAAGGGGAAAAGTTCCTTCCTGCGTACCCTATCTATGCCCCTCATAATTTTATACACCTCAATAATGTCCTCTCCTCTGTTCCAAGGAAAATAACCCCTGTCTATCCAATCTCTCCTCATAACTAAATGCTCATGCCTTCCAGACTCATTTGCTCTCTCTTCTAATTGTGGCTGTGCACCTTCCCCTGCTGAACCTCCTCTCAGGATCCCATACCTTTACCAAGTTAATTTAAACCCTCCCCAACAGCACTAGCAAACCTCCCCACAAGGATGTTGATCCCATTCCGGTTCAGGTGCAACCCATCCGCCTTGTACAGGTCCCATCGCCCCCAGAAACGGTCCCAATGTCCCAGAAATCTAAAGCCCTCCCTCCTGCACCAGCTCTCCAGCCATGCATTCATCTGGACTAACCTCCTATTTCTATACTCACTAGCCCACGGCACCGGAAGTAATCCAGAGATTACTACCTTTGAGGTCCTGTTTTTTAATGTTTCCTAGTTCCCTAAATTCTGCTTGCAGGACCTCATCCCTCTTTCTACCTATGTCATTGGTACCAATATGCACCACGATCTCTGTCTGTTTGCCCTCCCCCTTTAGAATGCCCTGCAGCTGTTCAGTGACATCCTGGACCCTGGCACCAGGGAAGCAATGTACCATCCTGGAGTCACGTATACGGCTACAGAAACGCCTGTATGTTCCTCTTGCTATTGTGTCCCCTACCATTATTGCTCTTCCCCTCTTTTTCCTCTCCCCCTGTGCAGCTGAGCCATTCCCACTGCCATGATCTGCAGAGTGCAGATTTAGGCTGCACTCCCCAGAGGAACCGTCACTTTCACCATTTTCCAACACAGATAAACAGTCCTCAAGCGAGATGCGTCTTGAGGATTTCATGACTACCTATCTGACACCTTTCTTCTGACTGATGGTCACCCATTCCTTCTCTGTTTGCACCTCCATAAGCTGTGGGGTGACCATGTCTAAAAATGTGCTATATACGAAACTCTCAGCCTCAGGGAGGCACCTCAGTGCCTCCAGCTGCCACTCAAGCTCCGAAACTCAGAGCGCAAGTAGCTGCAGCTGGTGGCACTTCCTGCACACTTGGTTGGTCAGAGCACAAGGAGCATCTAGGATTTCCCACATGTTGCAGCCAGTACATAATACAGTTGCCCTGCCATGCCTCTAGTTGAAAAAAATACCCTTACTTTAAGTTAAATACAGTAAAAAAAGTTACATTTTTTATGTACTTTAAATAAAAACTAGAACCCTTACCTTTCATTAGCTTAATCAATTTTAAACTGGGAAAAAAAAAACTGGAGAGAAACAATTACCCACTAGTCACCAATCAGCTCTCACCTTTGAGCTGATGTTACTTTTCGAAGCTTCCCCGTACTCATGCTGGTTCTGATCTCTCCGATGCTCTCTCACACTGTCTTGTGATGACACTCTTGTTATTTTCAACAAGAACTAACTGCAGGACACTCTTCCCAGACTGCTTCACCGTGATGCTGACTGCAGGACACTCTTCCTAGGTAAAGAAGTTAATTGGTGCATTAGTTTCATGGTCACCATCACTGAGACTAGCTCTCGATTCCAAATTTTTTTTAATTAATTAAATTTAAATTTCACTAGTTCCTGTGTTGGTGCTTAAGTAGCTTATAGGCATCCAAATGTTACACTACAAAGAAACTAGAAAAACAAAATAAGTCAAACACTCTAAAAAAAAAGTCAAATATAAAAATTTAAATAAGTATCTTCAACAAAATCAAATCAGTGATCCATGAAGTTAAAGATCCTGTCATGTTACAGGTTATGCAAAATTAGGAAACCTTTGGAGATTTAGGCCCTGAAATGCTTTGGGTATTTTCTCCATTCATCCCAAAACTGGTGCAACGTTCAGAGGAATATTGGAACAACTATTACCAATTGTATTCCCTATTTCTCCAGGGGTGCTGCCAATCTCTTATTAAAATTACCATGGGTAAGTGGAAAAATCTCTGTGGAATTTCCAAGCTTTAGATCATTGCTTGAACAGTTCATCAAACCTCTGGAAAAGGTGACTTGCAAATTTTAACATGAGGAGGTGAATTTCCACCAGTGTTCCCCAACTTGGCTGCTGTAAATTCATGTGGCTAGATTTTTCAGCAGGGGAACGCATAAGGTATGTCAGGTCCCGGCCCACCTCCTTCCCTACAACTCTCCATGTATTCTCCATAATACGGAGGGAGAGTAAGTTAACCACTAGGCTGACTGCCCTTTTGACTATTGAGACACCACCCCCTCCCACATTCCCCCCGCCCCACCAACCTCTGTTAGATCCAGCCCTTGGTATTTGCACAGGTTCCTGTTGCTCTTCTGCCAGAGATGTAAATGTAAAATAGCAACCATATAGCAGAGTGGAAGCTCCAACAACCAACAAGGAAATAAATGACCATATTAGAAAACTGGCTTAATCAGGTTTTCAGAGGCTAGTTCAGAGAGTATAAAAGTAGGCTATCTGATAGTGCTGACTTTGTCTATACTGGAGTGCTGTTTTTGGCTGCAGTCAAGTGCTTCAGTTTGGTGACTGAGTGAGTTCGGTGAGAAGGGAGGAGGTTCTCAGAAAGAAGTGCGGTGGCCTTGGTAAGCAGGAACTGGTGAGTAAATTAGAAAAGTATAATATTTTTAAGCAAGTTGCTACACTTGGATTCAACTGAGAAGCACCAGGAATAAGGGAAATTTAGGGCCAATATAATAAAGTAATATAAATAATCCTGGTAGAATAAAGTTAATGTAAGGGAAGTAGAGGTAAAACATTGCAGGGCAGCTCAATTGAGTGGACTATGTGTCCTGTAATATGTGCGAAGTCATAGATGCTACTGATGTCCTGGCTGACCACATGTACAGAAACTTGAGCTCCAGGTTTCAGAGCTCGAGTGGCAGCTGAAGTTACTGTTGGACATCCATGAGGCTGAGAGCTATGTGGATAGCACAGTCAGAGAGGTGGTCACATCACAGCTTAAGGACCTGGAGGCAGAGAGGGAATAAGTGACCACCAGGCAGCCCAAGAGAATTAGGCAGGTAGTGCAGGAATCCCCTGGGGTCCTGCTCACAAATTGGTTTTCCATTTTGGAAACTGGTGGGGACGCTGATTCCCCAGAGAAGTGCAGTCAGAGCCAAGTTTGTGGCAGCAAAAGCCACTCAGCTATACAGGAGGGAAGGAAGAAGAAAGAAGTGCTATGGTGATAGGGGATTCATTGGTTAGGGGAACAGACAGGCATTTCTGTGGCCATAGATGTGACTCCAGGATGGTATGTTGCCTTCCTGGTGCCAGGGTCATGGATGTCACAGCGCGGTTGCAAGACATTCTTCTGGGGGAGGGTGATCAGCCAGAGGTCGAGGTCCACATTGGTACTTAAGAAGGAAGGGGGATGTAGTCCTGCAATCAGAATTTAGGGACCAAGGTAAAAAATTAGCAAGCAGAACCTCTAATGTTATAATCTCCAGATTACTCCTAGTGAGCATTGAAATAGGAAGATAAGGCAGATGAATGTGTGGCTGGAAAGACGGTGCAGGAGGGAGAGCTTTAGATTCCTGGGACACTGGGAGTGGCTCTGGGGGAGATGGCACCTGTACAAGGCGGATGGGTTGCACCTGAACAGAGCTGGAACGGTGTTCCTTCCAGGGTGTTTTGCTAGTGCTCCTTGGAGGGCGTTAAACGAACTCGGCAGCGGTGTGGGAACCAAGAGAAAATATTAGAGAGGAATACTAGGGTGCATCAAATACTGGGAGGGACAGATAGCAATAGTAAACAGAATAATAAGTTAATAGGTAAAATCAGGGCAAGGGAGAAAGTAACAAAATCTAAATCAGGGTTACAATGCATGTATGTGAATGCATTGATTTTAGTAAATAAGATTGGGGAGTTACAGGCGCAGATTGTCATGTGGAAATTTGATGTTGTGGCAATAACAGAGAACTGGCTCAAGGAAGGGCAGAATTGGGTGTTAAATATTCTTGGGTACAAGGTGTTCAGAAGAGATAGGAAAGGAAGGAAAGGGTGTGGTGGGGGGCATTGGGGCAGTATTTGTTAAAGAGAACATTGCAATGCTAAAGAAAGATGATGCCCCAGAGGGTAAAAGGACAGAATCAATTTGGCTAGAGCTAAAGAACAAAAAAGGGTACAATTACATTGTTCTGTGTAGTCTATAAACCACCAAATAGTGAGAAGGATATAGAACAAATCTGCAGGGACATGACAGAGAGATGCAAGCATTATAGGGTTGTTATAATGGGGGACTTTAGTTACCCGAGTGTAGACTGGGACAGTGGTGGTAAAGAGCGGAGAGGGGAAAACATTCCTAAATTGTGCTCAGGAGAATTTTCTATAGTAGTATGTGTCCAATCCAACAAGAAAAGACGCACTGTTGGACCTGGTTCTTGTAAATAAGGTGGGCCAGGTAGATCAAGTGCCAATGGAGTAACATTTAGGAGACAGTGATCATTGTATTGTACATTTTAGGATGATGATAGAAAAGAACAATAGGCAATCCAGAGTAAGAATAATTAACCGGACAAGAGCCAAGTTCGATAGGGCAAGAACAGAGCTAGGCTAGATAGACTGGAATGAAAGATTGACAGGAAAAACTGTAGCTGAACAATGGGCTACATTCAAAAAAGAATTGGTTTGAGCACAGTCAAGGCATATCCTATCGAAAGTGAAAGATAAGGCAAACAAATCCAGAGCTACCTGGATGAAAAAGTAAATAGAAATTAAGATAGAGAAGAATAAGTGCGCTTATGACAGGTGTCAGGTAGAAAATACAATGAGAATCATAAGGTTCAGAGGGGAGGTGAAAAATCATATTAAAGAAGTGAAGAGGGATTATGAGAGAAGACTGTCAACCAACATAAAGGGGAATCCTAAAGTCTTCTATAGACATATAAATAGTAGAAAGGTGGTAAAAGGAGGAGTAGGGCCAATTAGGGACCTTACACGGAATTTACATGTGGATGAAGGGGCCATGGCTGAGGTATTAAATGAATACTTTGCATCCATCTTTACTAAGGAGGTAGATGCTACCCAGGCCATGGTGACAGACAAAGAAAGTCTGTCACTAGAAAGGTTCAAAATTCACAAGGAAGGAGTGTTGAATAGACTGTTAGTACTTAAAGTTGACACGGCACTGGGATTGGATGAAATAAATCCAAGATTATTGAAAGAAGTGAGAGTAGAAATTGCAGAGGCACTGGACATAACCTTTCAGTCTTCCGTAGACTCAGAGAAGATGCCAGATGACTGGACAATTGCAAACATTACGCTCTTGTTCAAAAAATGTTGTAAGGATAAGCCCAGCAATTACAGACAAGTCAGTTTGACTTTAGTGGTGGGCAAGATTCTAGGAACAATTATTTGGGATAGAATTAGTAGTCACGTGGAAAAATATGTGTTGATAAGGAAGAGCCAGCATGGATTTCTAAAAGGGAAATCATGTTTAACTAACTTGCTAGAGGCTTTTGAAGAGGCAACAGAGATGATTGATGAGGGAATGCTGTTCATGTTGTGTACATGGACTTTGAAAAGGCATTTGACACAGCGCCATACAACAGACTTGTGAAGAAAGTTATTGCTCTTGGAATAAAACATTCAGTCGAAACATGGATACAAAACTGGCTGCAAAATAGGAATCAGCGAGTAATGGTCAATGAATATTTTTGGGGCTGGACGAAGGTTTGTAGTGGAGTTCCCCAGGGGTCAGTATTGGGACCCTTGCTTCCCCTGATATATATTAATAATCTAGATCTTGGTGTGCAGTGGACAATTTCAAAGCTTGCAGATGATACAAAGCTTGTGAACTGTGGGGAGGACAGTGTGGAACTTCAAGAGGACATAGACAAATTGGTGGAGTGGCCAGATAGGTGGCAGATGAAGTTCAATGTGGAGAAGCGTGACGTGATACATTTTGGTTGGAAGAACATCAAGAGAGAGTATAAACTAAGGGGTGAAATTTTGAAGGGACTGCAGGAGCGGAAAGACCTGGTTGTATATGTGCAGAGATCATTGAAGGTGGCAGGATAGTTGGAGAAAGCAGTTAATAAAGCTTCCTGGGCTTTATTAACAGGGGCATAGAGTACAAGAGCAAGGATGTTATGCTGAATTTATATAAGGCACTCGTTAGACCTCAGCCGGAGTATTGTGTACAGTTCTGGGTGCCACATAACAGGAAGGATGTGGACACGTTGGAGAGAGTGGAGAAGAGGATTACAAGAATGGTTCCAGGGATGAGAAACTTTAGCTATGAGGATAGATTGGAGAGCTTGGGACTGTTCTCCTTGGAGAGAAGAAGGCTAAGAAGAGATTTGATAGAGATGTTCAAAATCATGAGGGGTTGGACAGAGTAGATAGGGAGAAGTTGTTCCCGTTCATAAAAGGATCAAGAATGAGAGGGCACAGATCTAAAGTGATTGGCAAAACAAGCAAATGTGATGTGAGAAAAAAACTCTTTCACGCAACGAGTGGTTCAGGTCTGGAATGCACTGCCTGGAAGTGTGGTGGAGGCAGGTTCAATCGAGGCATTCAAGAGGGCATTAGATTAATATTTGAATAGAAACAATGTGCAGGGTTACGGGGAAAAGGCAGGCTAATGGCACTAGGTCATAATGCATATTTGGAGAGCCGGTGCAGACACAATGGGCCAAATAGCCTCCTTTTGTGTCGTTAAAATTCTGTGATTCTGTGATCCTGTGATCATCTATTTTAGGGATCAATTGAAGGTTAAATGTTAGCCATGGCACCAGGAGGACTCCCTGCTCTTCAAATGATGTCATGGGATTGTTTGTATCGACATGAGAAGACAGAAAGGACCTCGCTTTAATGGTCCAAATCTTCGAATCAGCATTGGAACCACTGCTTCCAACGCTAATCAGACAGAAAACTACCCACTTACCTGGATACATTTTTTTCTGGCCAAACTCCCCTGCAGGATACAAAAGAACTCCCTCAGCGCAGGATTCCATGAAGAGAGCTGCAAAGGGAATCAACGTAGAGGACACATCCCCTTTTATAGCACTAGTGGTCATATTCTGGTCAGTATTTAAAAGTCCCAAAAATTTTGCTAAGTTATTGAATGAGTGCATGAGAAAATGAGTGACTGAATGGGTAGGAGAGTGAGGAGGGTAGGTGGGTGAGTGGGTGAGATGGGTAAATGGGTGATTGGGTGAGGTTTGTAGGTGGGTAGGTGGGTGAATGGGTAGATGTGTGAGGTGGGTGAGTGGGTAGTCGGGCTGTAGCGTAGTCAAGTGGCAAGGGGTAGTTGGGTCTGGTTGGGAAGGTAGTTGGGTCAGATCAAAGGGTAGTGAATGGGAGGTAGATGAGTGGTCAGAGGGGGTAGTCGGATGCACAGAAGGTAGAAAGTTGGTTGGGGGTGATCAGGTGGGAAGGCGGTTGGGTGGGGAGGTAGTCAGGTGGGAGGGGTGTTTGTTGGGTGGTCGGACGCTGGTTGGGTGGTCAAGTGGATGGTCATGTCAGGTAGGGGGCACAGGCAAGTATTCAGGGGCTGGTTGGTTGGTCAGGTTAATCAGACGGTTGTGGGATAGCTGGGTTGGATTGGGGGGTATTTAGGGGGGATAGTTGGGACGGGCTGGGGGTTAGTTGGGTGGTCAGGGTGTAATCGGGTGGTAGGGTGTCCTTGGCCCAACCATCTTCAGCTGCTTCATCAATGACCTTCCTTTCTTGATAAGGTCAGAAGTGGGGATGTTCGCTGATGATTGCACGATGTTCAGCACCATTCGCGACTCAACAGATACTGAAACAGTCCATGTCCAAATCCAGCAAGATCTGGGCAATATCCAGGCTTGGGCTGACAAGTGGCAAGTAACATTCGCACCACATAAATGTCTGGCAATGACCATCTCCAACAAGAGAGAATCCAACCATCGCCCCTTGATGTTCAATGGCATTACCATAAATGAATCCCCCATTATCAACATCCTGTGGGGTTACCATTGACTAGAAACTGATCTGGACTAGCCATATAAATACTGTGGCTACAAGAGGAGATCAGGGGCTAGGAATCGTGCGACGAGTAACTCACCTCCTGATTCCTCAAAGCCTGTCCACCATCTACAAGGCATAATTCAGGAGTGTGATGGATTACTCCCCATTTGCATGGATAAGTGCAGCTCCCACAACATTCAAGAAGCTCAACACCATCTAGGACAAAGCAGCCCGCTTGATTGGCACCACATCCACAAACATTCACTCCCTTCCCCACTGTTGCACAGTAGCAGCTGTGTGTACAATCTACAAGATGCACTGCAGGACTTCACCAAGGCTCCTTCGACAGCACCTTCCAAACCCACGACCACAACCATCTAGAAGGACAAGAGCAGCAGATAGTTGGAACACTTCCACCTGGAATTTCCCCTCCAAGTCACTCACCATCCTGACTTGGAAATATATCGTTGTTCCTTCACTGTCGCTGGGTCAAAATCCTGGAACACGCTTCCTAACAGCACTGTGGGTGTACGTACACCACATGGACTGCAATGATTCAAGAAGGCAGCTCACCACCACCTTCTCAAAGGCAACTAGGGACCGGTAATAAATGCTGGCCAGCCAGCAAAGTCCATATCCTGTGAATGAATAAAAAAAAGAGTGGTTATCTTGGTGCTTGATGGGATTAGTTATGGAGTTAACCAGGTGTTAGACCATGTTTTAAACTGCTTAAGATTTCCTGTGTAACTATCAATGTAAGTCACATGGATCTGTCCTGAGTCTCTGACTCTAGCTCAGGGTCCCCGGCAGCACGGAACTGTCCGATGGAAGTTTAAACTTCCTGGGAAGTTCCCACATATGCCTGCATGTCAGGACTTCCACAGACCCCTTGATGTGCATCTTCTGTCTTCCATCTGGTCTCTGATGATTTGGATACCGGAAGTTTTGGGCTAATGTCTCATCTGAAAGAAAGCACCCTTGCTGATTATACCCAGTGACACTCCCTCAAGACTAAAGTGTCAACCTAAATTGTGTGCTTAGCTTTCTGGTTTGGACAACAATCTTTTGACTCAATGGGGTGGCGCTTCCCCTGAGCCAAGGCTAACAGCTGTTGGGGTATAAAATGGGTGGTTGGACTCAATGGGCATTTTCACAACACTGATATTCAATTCAATTGAAGTAAATGGGACTGAACACCAGGCAGAAAGCATGCTGAGTGGTAGATTCAATATTGCCCGGTTAGTGCTACTGCCCAAGACCAATTTCTATCCCAACAGGCATACCCAAAATCCAATTTCACTCCTTCATATCATAAATACTATTTGGGAAAACAATTTTCAAATTCAAGACAACTAACGTGAAGGGCTCTATTCATCAATGACTCATACTTTTTTTGATAACCTTAGTTCTGTTATGGAGGATTTGACAAACAGCTTTGCAGGAAAATAAAATGTTTCATGTGCTCACCTACCAGTATATCCGGCACACTCTTTGTGAGAGGCGCAAGGCTACAGCATGAGGCAAATTAAAAAGTCATTCTGGCAAGGCTTGTAAAGCTGGTGTTCTCCGATATGATACAAATGAAGAGGGAGCTTTGTATTCCTTTGATCCATGCTATACAATTACGAATTTGAAAGTTAAAAAAAAAGAAAAATATTCTATTCAGGAACATAGTCATCCCTGATCTACAGGCAGAAAGCACCTTTTTGGTTGTTGTAGAAATCCCTCAGTCAACTATTAACTGATTATGAGAAAGCATGATTCATATGACAAACATGTGCTTTATACAATTATTAGAGCTGTGGGCAATGTACCAATTTCATGACTGCATCAAAGGTTCAAAGGAAAAGCAGCAGGAATCAGCAGAAATTATGTGAAAGTAGTTTAGAAAGGACATTTTCTATTATCTTAGCTAGTTCTATATCTTGCTTACTCATATTTTTAAACGCTTTCAATCTATGTGTAATAATCCTGCCTGTCATTTATAATAATGCGTATAAAAATGTATTGCTGCCACTCCACATTGGAGAACAGACTTCTTCAGCAGACAGACTGGTATTAATAATACAATAAATCCGTGGCTAACTTTAATGGGCTAGGAAGGGAGGTTGATCTGGTCAAACCCAGACATAAACAGCAAGTTGATTCCTACAACATCATGTAGATCCTAGCCTGATAAGTCTCTACTTGTTCTTTGATGGGTATTTGAAAATATATACACACACACACATGCATTCACTGTGTTCGCCTTAAATTTGTGGTGGCAAATGATATTCAATCACTCTTATTCAGTCAATGATCCATGGATAGATGATCTGCAATCTAATTACTTATGGAGCTTCAGTGCCTCATCCATAGTCCACTCCTATAATAGCTTCCTGCTGTCTCTAGTTGCCCAATGATAACACACATGATCAGGTTTTCTCAGGTAATAATTTGCCCTGAGTAGTAGATCTAAGGGATACAGGAAGTTCCATGGCTGATTAAAAAGACTTCCTTGATGGATATTTAAGAATCTCTTAAAGGATGTTAATAAGCTTTCTCACAACAAATTTGTCAGACTTAGGCTCTGACTTTAAAAGTTATAGAGCATATGTGAGCCTTGAAGCTGGCCGAGCGCTGATAAGTCCGGGTGATGATGTTACCAGGCCCAATCTGCGTATTTAAAAAGAGCCCTTCCAGCTCGGGCCGGGTGTAAGTTGGCTAATAGTGCACTGGTATTCCAATTATCAATAAATTCGACTGTCAAATCATGTATGAAATGATCATTTTGAAAATGTTACCAGAAAGTCACGACCACCAAATAGCCACTTGTTAAATAGCTGATACTGGGAGTACTCTTGACTCCAGCAAAAAATGGACAGACACAAGGGCCAAGAATAGTCCCCACTGTGCTGTCAATTTCAAAGGCTATAGGAGCCGGAGTTTTACGGCCCCGTCGCGGCAGGGGTGGGGCCGTAAAAAGCAGCGAGCCGTTCAAAATCTCATTGACTTTGGTGGGGCCGTAAAACCCCACCGGCGTAAAATTTCGCCCTAGGGTTCTCTTACCTATCATTCCAGTTTTATCTTTCCTTTTCCACATTTAGTTGTGTTACTTCTTGCTTTAATTGACTTCTCATGTCTGAACAGACCTGGGCACAGATACAAACACAAAAAGATGGAAAGTACAGTCTGTGCTTTTCTGTCATTCCACTCTGTGAACCCTCAATCTCTTTCACCTTACTGTAGTTTTCAGCCTTTCTATACCTGTAAATCATTTTCTCTCTCACAGTTTTTCCCATTTTCTCAGATGAAATTTGTTAATTTTTTACACAATTAGATTGTGTGGCAGTATAAATAGAGATACAAAAAGATGCATTTTTTTGATAATTTACAAAATTTTATGATAATCCTTTAAAGATGTCCATTCCTGTTCCTGACGTTTAAATGGTTGGATGTTTACTGTTACTAGAACTGAATTTGGACAGTTTTAAGAAAGCAGTACAGCTAATTAAATACATGTGTGGGAATGTTCTCACAATACAATAAAGATCATGGTTGCAGAGCTAAAATTCTGAACAAGCAGCATTTGGACAAAGTTCTGTTTCTGCCAGTTCACTGAATCAGGTTTAGGATTCTCCTTTTTCAGGTTGAAGTTTCAGGGCCTCTGAGCCATGAAACAGAGGGTAAAGCCTAAGGGGAGCGGGGTTGGGCATTTTCAGAAAGAGCCTGAGGGGTAGGAGTTAGCATTGTTGGAGGTCCGAGGGGGAGGGAGCAGTGTCGGTGGGGGGGGGGGGGGGGGGGGGGGGGGTGGCGGTGCGGTGGGGGGCAGTGTGGTGAGCATTGTTGGGAGGGGATGAGGGGAGATGAACATTGTCAGGGGCACAGGGGGTGTGGTGTTTTCTAAGCCTTCCCAATAGAGCTCTCACTGTTAATCGCCGCCCTATGCCTGAGATTATTGGTAGGAGAAGGATGGGGGAAATATCTGGGTAAGACGAGGGCAAGTCCAAAGGCTGAATAATATGAGGAGCCTGTATGGCTCACCCCTCTGGAAGCAAAGCCGGTGTGGAGCCAACACGCTCCATGCCACCCCATCCTGCAGCTATAAAGCTCTATCGCGTGGCTAAACAAGAGTCAAGTGGTACATCTGTCCCTCATTGAGGAGGAAGACCCACCAATCAGATTGGCCGGCAGCTCCACCAGTTCCGGCAGCACCAAGAGCGTATCAATAGCGGCTGCAGGGAGATCCATGTATTTCTGGGGCAGGTCAGTCCAGGGTTTTATTTTATTCATTCATGGGATGTGGATGTCGCTGGCTGGGCCCTCATTTATTGCCCATGCCTAATTGCCCTTGAGAAGATGATGGTGAGCTGCCTTCTTGAACCGCTGCAGTCCATGTAGTGTAAGTGCACACAAGAGTGCTGTTAGGGAGGGAGTTCCTGAATTTTGATCCAGTGACAGTGAAGGAATGACGATATATTTCCAAGTCAGGATGGTGAGTGACTTGGAGGGGAACTTCCATGTGGTGGTGTTCCTATGCATCCACTGCCCTTGTCCTTCTAAATGGTAGCAGTCATGGGTTTGGATGGTGCTGTCGAAGGAGCCTTGGTGAGTTCCTGCAGTGCATCATGTAAATGGTACACTCTGTTGCCACTGTGCATCAATGATGGAGGGAATGAATGTTTAAGTTGGTGGATGGGGTAATCATGTAGGCTGCTTTGTCCTGCTGTTGTCAAGTTTCTTGAGAGTTATTGGAACTGCACTCATCCAGGCAAGTGGGGAGTATTCCATCACACTCCTGACCTATGCCTTGTAGATGGTGGACAGGCTTTGGGGAGTCAGGAAGTGAGTTACTCACCGCAGAATTCCTAGCCTCTGACCTGTTCTTGTAGCCATAGTATTTATAATGCTAATCTAGTTCAGCATCTGGTCAATGGTAACTTCCAGGATGTTGACAGTGGGGAATTCAGCAATGGTAATGCCATTGAATGTCAAGGGACGATGGTTAGATTCTATCTTGCTGGAGATAGTCATTGCCTGGCATGTGTGTGCCACGAATATTACTTGCAACTTGTCAGCTCGAGCCTGGGTATTGTCCAGGTTTTGCTGCATTTGGACATGGATTGCTTCAGTATCTGAGGAGTCGCAAATGGTGCTGAACATTGTGCAATCCTCAGCGAACATATCCACTTCTGACCTTATGATGGAAGGAAGGTTTTTGATGAAGTAACTGGAGATGGTTGGGCCTAGGGCACTACCCTGAGGAACTCCTGCAATGATGTCCTGGAACTGAGATGATTGATATCCAACAACCACAACTTTGTGCTAAGTATGACTCTGACCAGCAGAGAGTTTTCCCCCGATTCCCATTGATTCCAGTTTTGCTAGGGTTTCTCGATGCCACATTCAGTCAAATGCTGTTTCAATGTCAACAGCAGTCACTCTCACCTCACGTATTGAGTTCAACAATTTTGTCCATGTTTGAAGCAAGGCTGTGATGAGATCAGGAACTGAGTGACACTGGTGGAACTCAAGTCGGGCATCAGTGAGCAGGTTATTGCTAAGCAGGGAGATAGGGAGGGTTTGGGAAGGTCAGGGAGAGGGGCAGGGGAGCTGGGGGTGGTAGGAGGGAGGTTAAAGTCTGCAGGAAGGTAGGAAGGAAGCAGGGATTCATCTTAAGGGTGGCCGCAACCCCTCCCCATTCAGGAAAGGGTCCCTTCATGAAGGTCGAACTCCTCCTTCTTACCCTGTGAAGAGCTTTGTTAAAAAAATTGGACTTCCCACCCGACTGGCCACACCATACAGTTTTATTTTTATTTTGTACTTATATCTAAATATCCTTACTTGGGATCCATTCCAGCACCTGTTTACACTTCATCTGTAGCAGCAGGTGCATCCCCTCCCTTGGTATTTTGTGTGTTAATTACCTGTGCCCTGTGTTTACACACCAGCTTGATCATACCTTTCACAAGCAGCTCCTGCTGGGCAACCCTGGCCAGAGACCCTCTGATCTTAGTCTTTCAGAGGTGACAGCAGGCGTGATGGGTTTGTAGTTTGGTAACTCTTTCAACAGTTTGTCATATGTGGCTTTGTCAAACAGGATCAAGTTGTTCAGCTTGTCCCTCATCTTTCTTTTTGACCACTTCTTCTTCTTGGCCTTGCCTCCAGTCTTGTTTATTGGATCTTTATCCTTTTTGCTCGCTTTGCCCCCCATATTTCTTCTTCTTGTCATCTTTAGGAGGCATGTTGTGGCTTCAAGATGTCAGAGTCGAAAAGGAAGAGCTCCTGCTCCGGCAACCTAGGAAACCCCGGAGCGGCCACAACTTTCGGTCGCCATGGGTAGCATATTATCAAGTCAATTGGGTTGGTAACAAGCCTAATTGTCCATTGATTACTTATTATGCTGATTTTGGCTCCTGTCCAACTAGGGGGGTGAGCTTGGGGATTGGTGGGAAGGTGGTGGGGTGGGCACCTACCCTATTTTACATGGCGCCCCCCTGCCCAAAGCACGCCAGGCAGGAGTGCATAAAGTACAGCCCCAATTCTCTGAAACTAAGATCTTTGCTGCAGATGTTCTCAGGGCGGGAGCAGCGAGGGGAGGGGACAGGGTGGCCCAGGCATCATAACTCTGTCCATTGGAAGTTTAAACTTCCCAAGTAAATAATTGCACATGTAAATAAGTGATTCATTAAAATTCATCTCTGGAATCTTGGCTGCTTAAGTTTGGTGTCTAAATTACATTCTGCGGTTATCTTTACAGCAGTTTTACTTACCCACTAATAGCATTTGAAGTCAGTATCTCTTTGAATCATTTCTGTCTTTGTCTTTCAGAAAATGGCGTCATGCTATGGGGTCAAGAATAGTTTATAAGGGAAGAAGACGGAAATATTTCCTTAGAGGTTAGCATAGAAATTTCAAATAGACTTAATGCAACCTAATAAATAACAGGCAAACTTGCCTTACTATTTTCGTCATTCAACGTTTCTGAAAAACAATGCTAGCATCATTGCACAGGAATGAGAGTGTGTGGTTCCTCCACCCACCACAAAGTTTTCACTGGTTAACCCAGCTTTGCCACCACGGGATCATTTTCAAATGTGTCTATGAGCCTTCAAAAAATAACTCGTAAAATAATATCAGGAAACTGTCTCTCTGTCTTTGGAGTAAATAAATGTGCATATGCTACAAATATAACTTCATTCATTGGTTGTTTCTTTGCACCCAAAAGCAGTGTTTTGGGATGGTGGTAAAATTAGACTATATCTGCTTAATTATACTTGTCTGATGTTGGCAATAAAGGGATAAGGTTATACGTATGCTAGATACATTTGCTGGTACTAATAAGGAATCAGTCTCGGATATCAGTATTGGAAATAGTTAACAAAAAACTACCAATCTAATATCAGCCCAATTGCTCCAACGACACCTTCCTCCATGCTCCACCACTCTCATCGGGATTACAGGCATGCACAGGGCCAAACTGCATTGCCAGGGATTGGTGCTTACCATGCCAATTTTATCAAGAACTGGATTCTCTCCACTAGACCACCATCTGGCAGGCACGTTTTAAACATTTAGCTTTGTTCTGTTTCCAGTTACAGAGGGGAATTTGTTGTTCTTCACTCATCAGTGCAGCAGGAAGCTTTCTGATGGAGTTACAACATTTGGGGTGTCAGGTTGTATTATGTCTCAGCACATAGGAACTTAATTTGTTTTTAATATACATATTGATGACATAAAATGCAAAGTTGCTATTTCAGGTCACTTCAGATCTGGTTTACAGCTAACCTAATATATTTTCCATACATTATCATAACATCTTGCATAAATCCATTCTTATGTATATACTAGTTAAGTCTGAAATTGGTGTAGTTGTTATAAGCAACATTTGCATGTGTTGTAAGTAACACCATCAATGTTATATATGGCGACTATGTTTTCCATTCTCAGAAGGTGGACATAGCTGGCAAGGCCTGTGTTTATTGGCCATCCATTACTGCCCTTGAGAAGGTGGTGGTGAGCTACTTTCTCGAACCACTGGAAGAATAGCAGTTTGGTACACCTGAGTGATTTGTTAGGCCATTTCAGAGGCAATTAAGAGTCAAGCACATTGCTTTGGGTCTGGAGTCACTTATAGGCCAGAGCAGATAAGAATTGCAGATTTCATACCCTAAAGGACATTAGCCAATGTTTTTACAGCAATTTGGTAATTTCATGGGACACCATGATTTTACTAGACACTAGATTTTATTATTAAATTCCAGATTTAAGTAACTAACTGAATTCAAATTCCCCAGCTGTCATGGTGGGATTAGAACTCATATTGTTGAATCACTAGTGTGGGCCTCTGGCTTAAAAGTTAAGTAAGACCACTATACTACCAAATCTGCAACTATATACAGCTATCAGTACATACATATTGGCTCTGATAGTTCACAGGATCATCATTGGTCTCCCGATATGACTCCAGCAGGAGATTGGTTAAGAATCCCAATTAAACGACTCAAGTGGGTAGAAAGTAACCATTTGCGCCATTTCTCTATGATTCCATTAGTCCTGCACCCATGCTAAGAAGGCAATGGTAACCCTACTGAATTTCAGGGCCATTTCTGTAGGAATCAAAATATGTTACTGGAACCCGAATTCGACATCATTTTTAACGGTTGCAGAAAGATATTGGAGCAAGTACTTTGTCTGGCCAGCAAGTCAGAGTGGAAACTGTTTTCGCCTGCTCACTGCCTAAAATCAACACTCTTGAACTTCCTTGCACAGTTTGGCCCTTTCCAAGATCAGCCCTGCATTTAATCACAAAAGATTATTATGAATGCCAGTGGTGCCCCAAATTTCCTGCTTTTGCTCACAATTTACTGGGGATAAGGCTGAATGAGAAATATAAGGCGCAATTGTTCCTACGATCAACTGCGACCGCAGAAGTAGGAGGTTTTCAAGCCTAAAGACTGCTTAACGGTTTAATAGTGATCCCTGCATCTGACAACAATGCTTTGAAGTATTTTTCTTTCTGGCATTGAGCCTAGGCAGCCTTGAACTTCCTTCTGATTCTGAGAGCTTGAAACCACCAGGAGATTTTGATTCCCTTCCCCCTCACCCCTCTCCTCCTACAATTTTATTCAGGGGTAGGTACAGCTTTCCACTTGGGCATTTCTTTGAATGCAATTATCAAGGACAGGTAGGAGCAGAAGAAGGTAGAGAAAAGAAAAGGCAACATTTAAGGAGGATGCACACCATCAAATTGTTATTCCCATAGCCTCCCCCGCCACACCACCAGAGAAGATGCAGGCAACAAAGGTCCTATGAAAAACTTATGTTTTAGGACCATGCACTTCACTAGAGATGCAACATGGAGGCTGTGCCAGCAACTGTATGAGGACCCGTAACCCTTTGCCATCTGCCTGCACTGCCCTCTCTGTGGCTGTAAAGGTGATGAAGCATGAGGCCTGGGCCATTTTAACTCCCAGGCCTTACTTAAATAATGCTGAATTGTCTCCTGCCTGAAAATTCCCAATGCTAGCAAGAATTGGGGGAAAAACTGAACACCATTGGGGACCCAAATGAATGGTGCATGGGCCACCAAATCGGGGTAATGCTGGAAGGTGGAGTTTACCAACAGATGCCAATGCAGGGAGGGAAATAGAAGGGGGTTGGGGGATGCCAAGGATTCTTTGTGTGAGCTGGAGGAGCACTCCTGTGCTTCCCAGCATGCGACGGAGGTTAAATTGGATAACCCCAAAGACTAACACCCACAACCCACAGCTTGCACACAGTGCCAACTATTCAAACATGACAGCCACTGCACCCAAACACATAAGGGCACTCATTGACACATTTTCCTCTCTGTCTTGCAGCAGAAGGTGGAACATAGCAGAGGAAGAGGTCTCAGGAGGATAGCACACCTGCATGTTTTAACCCCATGAAGGAGACAGTGCTCGCCATCATGGGATGGGACATCACTGACGCTGTGGCCACTGTTGGAGCTGGAGGGATTGATAATGAGGATACCTACGTATCTAACCCTCCTTCTCTCATCCCATTTCCCTGTCATCCTTCAACCTCTAATGGCTTAAAAACTGCAGGTGGTTTATATTTACATTCCTTACTTCTCCCTCTCCTCTCATTACAACCTAACTCTTAGCCCTCTTTCATTTCAGATACCTAAGAATGGGAGCCTTTTCAACCAGGGGAAGAAGAGGAAGAAGGCAGTGAAGTTGAAGAGACACCATCACTCAATATTACATTTGCAGCCACCAGCTTAGATACTGACACTGTGCATATTTTAGATGCTAGGAAAGAGGAGACATCTGCCTGTGGTGAGACACTAGGCACAAATGCGCAGGAGTCAAGGTTGGGGAAATGATAACACAGGTGCCAGCTCACAAAAGTGTGAAGTTCACACTACTGCTATAGAGAAGTGAGATGTATGGGCCAGGTAACAGCAGAAAGCTGATGGGCGAATATAATCAAACATTTGGTGCACTGGCAAGCCTGCCAGAAAACCTATGGTCAATGATAAAGAGCACAGGGCACAGGGCTCTGTGTAGAGCTTGGAGCCCATCTTTCCCAGCATGAAACAGGCAGTTACCTCTATTAGCATACCTCCTAAACCTTCCCAGATGTATCATCAATGTCACAGCTTGAACTGTAGCACAAACAGGTTCTATCAAAGGCCTGAGTGCAATATTGGAAGCACAGACTGTTGCCATCATGGCTCTGGCTGCCAATGCTCAAGGGGCTTCCACGGTGATGCACATCAATTTGTCCTCCTACACATTAATAGGATTTCTGAGGCACTGTGAATGGCAGTGGGTTCATGGAGCATGAATCTGCTGTCTTGTCACACACTGCCAGTGCCCTTGCCATTGTCCATCAGCCAGACACCCCAGGCTAATGCAGCCTAGGCTTAAATGGGGCAGTTTAAAGCCAGGTCCTCTAGGTTCAGGGCTGCTGGAAGTTGTACTCCAAGACCACCTGTAGTCTTGTCAATTGGAGATCAGCAGTCATCCACCATCCATGCTGTAGCCACTGGGGAAGCACCTTGTAGTAGCACATGGAAGACAGGCGCTAAGGTGCAAAGGTGGTTACTTATTTTTTGCATGCATTATTTAATATGTATAGAATTGGGTTAGAGCGGGCTTTTTGTGGTGGTTTTTATTTTTGTGTTATAAGAAAAAGGACGCATGATATTCAATGGTAGAGGAAAGGCAAAGAGTGTGGAACTGTTGGTGAATGAAAAGGTGTCATTGAGGTGATTGGCTTCACTCCTTAATTACTTCATCATGTGGCGCTCAAGCAGAAAGGTGAATTCTATATTGTAGCCTCCCTCTTCTTCTGTAAGCCTCTTCTTATTCCTTCACTTCCTTTTGCACTTCCTCCTCCTCCACCTTTTCCTTGTGTTCCTGCCACTCAGCTTCTCACTTGATGGCTGGTGGCAAGAATTGTTCCCTCATGGTTGAAATTTTGTGCAGCATGGAGTAGACCACCATAAATCCCAACATGACCTCACAGAGGTGTAAAAACTGCTCACCATGATCCCTTCAGCTCACAGTGCTGACTACTGCCAGGTATTGTTGGTGACTCTGGCACCCTACGATGTTTACTATTTCTGGAGTTAAAAGCTTATCATTACACTGATTTTATATGAATTCATGCATGTTAAGTAGGTTCGCATCTATCTGGGGAGTGGCTTACCCAGGCCTGAATTCTGGTATGTTAAAATAGTGGAGCTAATTTAATGCTGCTGACTGTCCTTGCTATCCAGATGTGGGCTTCACTGGCTGGGACAGCATTTATTGCCCATTCATAATTGCTCTTGAGAAGGGTGAGCCACCTTCTTGAAGTGCTGCAGACCATGTATTGTAGGTACATATTTTGCAGGTACACAGTGCTGTAAGGAAGGGAGTTCCAGGATTTTAACCCAGTGACAATGAAGGAACAGCGATATCTTTCCAAGTCAGGATGGTGGGTGGCTTGGAGGGGAACTTGGTGGTGGTGTTCCCATGCATTTGCTGACCTCGTCCTTCTAGGTGGTAGAGGTCATGGGATTGGAAGGCGCTGTCAAAGGAACCTTGGTGAGTTCCTGCAGTGCATCTTGTAGATGGTACACACTAATGCTACTGTGTGTCAGTGGTGGAGGGGGTGAATGGTTGTGGTTGTGGTGCCAATTAAGCAGGCTGCTTTGGCCTGGATGGCGTCAAGCTTCTTGAGTGTTGTGGGAGCTGTACTTCTCCAGGCAAGTGGAGAGTATTCCATCACACTCCTGAATTGTGCCTTGTAGATGGTGGACAGGCTTTGGGGAGCCAGGAGGTGAGTTACTTGCTGCAGAATTCCCAGCATCTTGTAGCCACCGTGTTTATATGGCTATTCCAGTTCAGTTTCTCATCAATGGTAATCCCCAGGATGTTGATATACTGCGGCAGTTCAAGCAGGCAGTCTCTAACACCTTCCAACGGCCAATTCAGAATATGGTCTGGCCAGCAATGCTCACATCCCCTGAAAGAATAAAGCAATTTCTGTCCACTGGACCTCAGGCCTGTGCTTCCATTGGAAAGTGGGCACTGAAAGGTTGGAAAGATGCTGAAGATTCTAGTGCAGCTGCTACACTCCTCATTGACATCTGCAACAAAATATAATGTTCTCTAATGTTGCCACAAAAGAAGTGTGTAAGACCTAAAATTATACTTGCCAGTTGCGCTACATTATTTGAGGCTGGTTTCAGAGCTTGTGTGTAGGTATGAAGATCCTCAAACATCCTTTTTCACTTATAAGTTCCCATGCATTCTGGATCCCACATCTTGAAAGGCATCGGAAACCTTCTCCTCTCTTGGAAAGTAGCATTCCCTTCCTGACTTTGATTCCATCTACTCCCTTATGTTCTGCGGATCACTCATGGTCATAGCTTCATTGTCTAATTCTCCACAGATGAAGATATCTGAGCTAGGGCATGGGAGTGAAAAAACAAATATTGCTGGGGTTGAGATTGAGGGAGTTGTGGTAGTGGAGTACAGGGATGGATGTTGGCCCAGGGTACTATTGACATTCACTTTGTTTTTTCCTCTATCATTGCCCTCTTCAGCATCAATATTCTCATTTTCCACAACGAAGGAGTGATGTCTCTCCTGCTTCTCCTCCTTGGACTCATCATTATCCTCCACACCCTCTGCACCTTGTTGCCATAGGGAATCTGGGGGAAATAAGAATAAAAGCTAAGAATTGGCTGGTGGAATTACCCCCTTGGGATTAAAGAAGAAAAGGAGCTGGGACCCTGTTCCATGTGATGTTTTTTACAGGAATGCCAATGTGTCTGTATAGTTATGAGGTCACTAGCCTGGCACCAGCACTATGCCCATGATCTTGCCTTTTTTCATAGTTGGAGCAGAGTAAACAACCCAACCACCCCCACCACACTGTCACTCCATGGTGTTCTGAATGTGGGGACGAGCTCCTTAAGGACAAGGACATCTTCTCAACATTGTGCAAAAGTTTCTCCTGCAACAAGACTGCATGAATTAGATGAAGATTTGCAAATGGATGACTGCCCCCCAGGTGATATCGGAGAGCTGACATAAGAGATATGGGCCTAAAATTTTGCTGACACCATGATTGCTTCTACATAAAATGGGTATCAAAACTTCCAATTTGGTTTGTATGACACATTCCATTCAGGGTATATGCTGTCCATTATACTGTTAAAAGCTGAAGTATTGGTGTTCAGGGTACCTGCCTAAAACTGACATTAGGTTTTTCAATCATCAATTACAGAGCCTGACACCTGTTTCAGCACTTCTTCACAAAATTGGGCGGTCCTCATGCTAGCTGTATTCAGGATAACCAATTCTACTGTGGCCAAGCTGGTGATTCTTAGAGGGACCACTGGAGGTCGTCACCAAAAACCATATGGTTTATGCTGTGGTGGTCAACTATATGTTAAGCATCACCTGGACGTGGCTCAGGGACTCCATTCTAGCATAGCAGTCTCAGTCGCATTTGCAACAGAGGAAGATAATGGGCTGAGAAGGTGCAGGATTTGCTTCCCTCCATTTTCTCTGGGCCTTTTTTCAGCTAGCTGAGCTTTTTATTTCTGCTCAACTTTCTAAAGCCCTTCCAAACAGTCGGCCTCCAGAGGTCACAGTCATCAGTGACGGTCTGTCAGTTGTCAGTATCAATATCTGCCATTATCATATCACTTGCTGGTGTCCTTGTAGTGGAAGTATTGATCCTCAAGAGGTCATGACCCAGTGGCCAATTCACCATACAGAAGGTCTTTGGGTATACAGCCATCGACCATTCGATGAACTTGGTTGAGCCAACACATATGTTGTTGGCTTAGCAATCAGTTTATGCTGATAGAATTAGCATGCTCCAGGACCTCTGAGTTGGTGACCTTGTCCTGCCAAGAGATGCGAAGGATAAATCTGAGACTAAGCAGAGGTGGATACTGTTCAGCCTTTTCTCCTATGTAGCGTATATTGTCTAGGTCTCACAGGTAGAGGAGTGCACTGAGGATACAGGCTTGGTAGATTTGGTGCTCTGAGTAAGGTTACTGTTGCTTCAAACTCTCTTACTCAGCTTGAACATAACAGCTGCAGCTTTTGTGATGCGTGTGCTGTTTCAGCATCAAATGACAGATTGCTGGTGATTTTGAAGCTTAGGTATGTGAAGCTATCAACATCCTAATGCATCGCATTGTCAATGCTGATAGATGGTGGCATGGCAACATCCTGACTCATGACATTTGTCTTCCTGATGTTGGTGGTCAAAGCAAACTCTTTACAGGAGTGAGAGAGTCTTCCTACTTGCCACTCATGGTGTTCCTCGGTATGGAATGGCAGTGTAGCATTGTCAGCATAGAAGAAATCTCTGATGAGGAATTGACACACCTTTGTTGTGGATCTCAGGTGAACAAGGCTGGACAGCTTTCCATCAGCTCTGGTATGTTAGTAAACATCCTCCATTAATGACCTGAAGACATATGACACCAGCAAAGAGAAGAATATGCCAAAGGGTGTCGGTGCCAGAACACAATCCTGTTTGACCCCACTGAGAATCCCAAAGGGTTCTGATGTTGCCCTGTCATAGTTGACCTTACCCATCATGTTTTCATGGGAAGTGGAGATCACAGTGAGCAGTTTCGGTGGGCCGCCAATTATCTCCAGCAGCTTAAATAGACCACCTCTGCTCACCTGGTCGAGATCGATGTGTATATAGTGGTCTCCTCTGTTCACAGTATTTTTCTTGCAGTTGTTAGACTGAGAAGATGGTGTCAGTCATAAATCTTCCAGCTCTGAAACCACACTGGGATTTAGGATAGATGCATTGAGCCAAGATCTGCAGTCAGACAAAGGCTTTTTCCACGATCCTCAGGAGGGAGTTGCCTTGATAGTTGTTGCAGTCACTGAAGTTGCCCTTGTTCTTGTACAGAGTCTTTGCAGATCTTGTACATAATCTTTGCACCCTGCATGGCTTGGCGCACTGCCCCCTCCCCCCAGCAGAAATAGGGAAGCTTGTGCAGATGCTGCAGAAGTGCTGGATTCCCATACTTGTGACTTCAGGTTATACAACAGCTGGAGCTTTGCCCACGGCAAGCAAATCAATGGTTTTGCTGAGGTCCTCCACCATGGGTTCAATATCCAGCTCTGCCATGACAGGCAGGCTTTCTATGGTGTCTAGAGATCCCTAGAGAACAGCTCAAGGTGGTGTTCCCCCTATCTGTTCAAAGGTTTATTGCAGTCAGTGATGTCCTCCCCTGCCTTTGTTTTCAGTGGAACCATTTTCTTTGTTGATGGACCTGTTGCCTTTTTGATCCCTTCATACATGTTCCTGATATTCCCTAATTCAAAGAACATCTGGATTTCAGGTACAGTTGTAATCAATAGTCATTGGCGCACCGCCATTCAGTCTGTTGGACTTTACTTTGAGCGGCTCCTCATGCATTCAGTTTTTTTTGCTTTGATTTCTTTCGTAATTATTGAGAGTGGACTGCTTGGCTTCAATGATTGGTTCCATTTCATGTGATGTTAGCCTCGAACAGTCAGCAATTTTCCGCTTTTTCCTCCTGCATGTTGAGAGTGTGATGTTGTAAATGGTATCTCAAAATATGTTCACTGGAACGTAAAAGATTCTGAAGGTGCTTGATAGGGTGGAGAGATTGTTTCTGTTGGTCAAGTAATCAAAACACAGGGGCACAATCTCACGATAAGGGGCTGATCATTTAGGACTGAGATGAGGAGAAATTTTTTCACTCAAAGCGTTGTGAATCTTTAGAATTCTCTACCCCAGAGGGTTGTGGATGTTCCATTGTTGGATATATTTAATGCTGCGATAGACAGATTTTTGGTCTCTCAGGGAATCAAGGGATATGAAGAGCAGGAGGAAAAATGTAGTTGAAACCCAAGATCAGCCATGATGGTTTTGAATAGTGGAGCAGGCTCAACAGGCTATGTGGTCTATCCTGCTCCTATTTATTTTGCTCTTCTGTTCCAGTTAGCTTCTGCACTCAGTGTAGGAATGCCAGAGAGCACGTGTTCAAATGAGTTGTGGTACTGTTGTTTTTAATCTCAGTAGGCAGTATGGCTGACTTTGATATGAGGACAGCATTTCTGCTTTCAGTGAAAAAGCATCAAGAGCTGCATCCTCACCTTAGTGCACAGCAGGGAGCAATCAGTATCACAGGCAGTGCTGTGGGAGCTGTGTGTTTTGAGAATGCTGTTCAGAGAGTCACGTCTGGTGATGATCAGGTCCAGCTGCTGCCAAAGCCCTAATCTTGGATTTCTCCAGGGTACCCTGTGGCATAGTTTGTTCTGAAAGAAGGTGTTAGTTACACAAAGTTCATGGTAGGAGCAAAGCTCAAGTAGTCTCTGTCTGTTCTCATTTATCATTCCCAGACCATGATGTCCATGGCAGGAGTGCCATCCCTCATGGCTCATGCCCACTCTTGCATTGAAATCCCCAGTAAGTAAAGATGTTCTGACTCAGAGATTCTGCTGATAATTCTGCTGTCTAGCTCCTCATAGAACTGGTCTTTCACTTCAGTAGTGGAACACAGTGTTGGAGCATAGATACTCATGTGGTTAACTGGCTTTGAGTTGAGTGATGGATGGAGTGACCATGTTCTTGTGGAGGCATTCTAACATCGGGAGTTACAAGTTCCTTACAGTGAAGCCTACACCTTGTTCACATGTTTCCTCTATACTCCTCCCCTGCCAGATGAACAGGTAATGCTTTTCTTACAGTGATGCACATTCGGCAAGACTGGTCTCTTGCAGAGATGCTATGTTGATGTTCAGCCTATCAATCACTGGTGTCTTGTGAGCATTACTGACCATCTGCAAGTCACCTGTCAGTCCCAAGCACATTGTCCTGACATTCTAGCTTGTCAGTTGAAGAATTGGCATCTTTCCTTTGTTTTGTTTGTTTGCCTGGTGCGATGGATTCCATCCACTTGATGAGCAGAGACTTGAAGCTCCAAGCACCCTCTAAAGCAGATGGATAATGATGGGTCAGCACCTTACTAATCAGGGGATTGCCAACTTGAGGTGGGTTGTGTCTGATTAGTGGAACACGAAGATCCCTCCCACCATTGGAGACAACACTTAGCACACATTCCATATGCCAACCGAGTTGAGCATATCACTCGTAACTGCTGTCTTTTGTGTTGTGTTAATGTTAATGTAAAACTGGAGTGTCCTCTCCAGAGCACAAACCTAGGCAAAATTTATGGAGACCCTGGTCTACCTAAATATTAGGGTCCCCTCTCCATCTCCCGGTTGAGTCCAAAGGAATGAGAAACAGTACAGTTGGCACTGGCCTGGTCGTAGGAGCTTCCAGAAAGATGACATTTTTAGACATCTGCCTTTGAGCTCCACTTTGAGCTTTTGTCAGAGTTTACTCCCTTAGCCTTCAACTCTCCCAATGCAGTGGAGCTATTCACCCATGGGAGTTTGGTTCATGAGTGATATAGGGTGTGCCCACAAGCAAGTGGGCCTGCAAGCTGCATGTCTGGGGACCAAACGTCTTCCGAGTTCCTCTGAAGCTTTAGTCTGGGGCTGTGAGGGACCCAGTTTCCGTGTGTCGCCTCAAGGAGGCAAAAGCTGAGGTCCTGCTGACAGGGAGGTCTGTACTGACAGGGAGAGTTGGGATTGTGGCGTTGAGCTTACAATCTGTTCAGTCATGATCATATTGAATGGCAGACCAGGCTCGAGGGACCGAGTGGCTTACTCCTGCTTCTAATTTGTATGTTCATTTGAGAGACTTAAACATTTGGCTCTATTTCACATTGCGGCTAGCCAGTGGCATAGGCTGAAAATGAGAAACAAACGAGAACACAAAAGCATGATAACTCTCTTCACCTTCACGTGAGATGCATCACATTGACCCATTGGACACACAGTAAATATACGCTTTTAATAAACCATTTCATTGAACAGGGAGCCATGAGAAGCAGAAGCGGTACCTGAACTCCCCTGCAGTCCCTCTCATCTCCCCACTTTCCAATCAATCCCTCCTTTCCGCTTGATTCCCTCCCACTTTTCTAATCCTTATTCCTCACCCCGCTAGCCTTTTTTATTCATTCATGGGATGTGAGCTTCACTGGCTGGGCCAGCATTTATTTCCCATGCCTACTTGCCCTTGAGAAGGTGGTGCTGAGCTGCCTTCTTGAGCTGCTGAAGTCCATGTGGTGTAGGTACACCCATAGTGCAATTAGGAAGGGAGATCCAGGATATTGATTCAGTGACAGTGAAGGAACAACAATATATTTCCAAGTCAGGATGGTGAGTGACTTGGAGGGGAATTTCCAGGTGGTGGTGTTCCCATCTATCTGCTGCTCTTGTCCTTCTACATGGTATTGGTCGTGGGTTTCGAATATGCTGTCCGAAGGAGCCTTGGTGAATCCCTGCAGCACGTCTTGTTGCACACTGCTGCTACTGTGTGTCGGTGGTGGAAGGACTGAATATTTGTGAATGTGGTGCCAATCAAGTGGGCTGCTTTGTCCTGAATGGTGTCAAGCTTCTTGAGTGTTGTGGGAGCTGCCTTCATCCAGGTAAGTGGAGAGTATTCCATCACACTCCTGACTTGTGCCTTGTTGATGATGGACAGGCTTTGGGGAGTCAGGAGCTGGGTTACTGGTTGCACGATTCCTAACCTCTGGCCTGCTCTTGTAGTATTTATATGGCTCATCCAATTCAATTTCTGGTCAATGGTAACCCCAAGGATGTTGATAGTGGGGATTCAGTGATGGTGATGGCATTGAACATCAAGGGGTGATATTTGGATTCTCTCTCGTTTGAGATGGTCATTGCCTGACACCTGCATGGTGCGAATGTTACTTGCCACTTGTCAGCCCAAGCCTGGATATTGTCCAGGTCTTGCTGCATTCGGACATGGGCTGCTTCAGTATCTGAGGAGTCACGAATGGTGCTGAACATTGTGCAAACATCAGCGAACATCCCCATTTCTGAACTTATGATGGAAGGAAGGTCATTGATGAAGCAGCTGAAGATGGTGGTGCTGAGGGCACTAACCTGAGGAACACCTGCGGTGATGTCCTGGAGCTGAGGTGACTGACCTCCAACAAACACAACCATCTTCCTTTACACAAGGTATGATTCCAACCAGTGGAGAGTTTTCACTCTGATTCCCATTGACTCCAGTTGTTCTAGGGCTCCTTGATGCCACACTCTGTCAAATGCAGCCTTGATTTCAAGGGCAGTCACTCTTATCTCACCTCGGGAGTTCAGCTCTTTTGTCCCTGTTTGAACTAAGGCTGTAATGAGGTCAAGAGCTGACTGGCCCTGGCGGAACCCAAACTGAGATTCAGTAAGCAGAGTATTGGTAAGAAGTGCCGCTTGATAGCACTGTTGATAACCCCTTCCATTACTTTACTGATGACGGAGAGTAGGCTGATGGGGTGGTCATTGGCCGGGTTGGATTTGTCCAGATTTTTTTGTACAGGACATACCTGGGCAATTTCCCACATAGCCGGGTAGATACCAATGTTGTAGCTATAGAGGAACAGATTGGCTAGGACTGCAGGTTCTGAAGCACAAGTCTTCAGCAATATTGCTGGAATATTGTCAGGACCCATAGCCTTTGCAGTATCCAATACCTTCAGCCATTTCTTGATATCATTTGGAGTGAATCGAATGGACTGAAGACTGGCATCTGTGATGCTGGGGACCTCCAGAGGAGGCTGAGATGGATCATCCACTCGGCACTTCTGGCTGAAGATTCTAGCAAATGCTTCAGCCTTATCTTTTACACTGATGTGCTGGGCTCCTCCATCATTGAGGATAGGGATATTTGTGGAGCCTTCTCCTCCAGTGAGTTGTTTAATTGTTCATCACCATTCAAGACTGGATGTGACAGGGCTGCAGAGCTTAGATCTGATCCGTCGGTTGTGGGATCGCTTAGCCCTGTCTATCACTTGCTGCTTATGCTGTTTGGCATGCAAGCAGTCCTATGTTATAGTTTCACCAGGTTGACATCTCATTTTTAGGTATGCCTGGTGCTGCTCCTGGCATGCTCTCCTGCACTCTTCATTGAATCAGGGTTGATCCCCTGGTTTGATGGTAATGGTAGAGTGGGGGATATGCCGGGCCATGAGGTTACAGATTGCATTCAAGTACAATTCTGCTGCTGCTGATGACCCACAGTGCCTAATGGATGCCCCGCCTTGAGTTGCTAGGTCTGTTCAAAATCTATTCCATTTAGCATGGTGGTAGTGCCACATAACATGATGGAGAGCATCCTCAACGTGAAGGTGGGACTTCATCTCCACAACGACTGTGCGGTGGTCACTCCCGCCGATATTGTCATGGACAGATGCATCCACGGCAGGAAGATTGGTGAGGATGAGGTCAAGTATATTTTTCCCTCTTGTTGGTTCCCTCATCATCAGCCATGTCCTTTAGGAATCAGCCAGCTCAGTCAGTAGTGGTGCTACTGAGCCACTATTGGCGATGGGTTTTGAAGTCCCCCACCCAGAGTACATTCTGTGCCCTTGCCGCCCTCAGTGCTTCCTCTAAGTGGTGTTCAATGTAGAGGAGTACTGATTTATCAGCTGAGGGAGGGCAGTACGTGATAAGCAGCAGGACTGCTTGTGGTTGCACCTAATGCCTTGAGACTTCATGGGGTCCGGCGTCGATATTGAGGACTCCCAGGGCAGCTCCCTCCCGCCTCTTATACCACTGTGCTGCCACCTCTGTTAGGCCTGTCCCGCCAGTAGAAAAGGACATACCCAGGGATGGTGATGTTGGTGTCTGGGACGTCATCTGAAAGTTATGATTCCCGATGTGAGACAGCTCTCCCAATTGGCACTAGCCCCCAGATGCTAGTAAGGAGAACATTGCAGGGTCAACAGGGCTGAGATTACCATAACAAAATCAGAAATACCTGGAAAAACTCAGCAGGTCTGACAGCATCTGCGGAGAGGAACACAGTTAACATTTCCAGTCCGTATGACTCTTCAACAGAACTAAGGAAAAATAGAAAAGAGATGAATATAAGCTGGTTTAAGGGGGGGAGGGACAGGTAGAGCTGGTTAGAGGGCCAGTGATAGGTGGAGATAACCAAAATATGTCATAGACAAAATGACAAAGAGGTGTTGAAGGTGGTGATATTATCTAAGGAATGTGATAATAAAGTTACAGATAGCCCTAGTTGGGGTGGGGTGGGGGGAAGGGATCAAAATAGGCTAAAAGGCAGAGATAAAACAATGGATGGAAATAAATTTAAAAATAATGGAAATAGGTGGGAAAAGAAAAATCTATATAAATTATTGGAAAAAAGGGGGGATCGTTAAGGGGGTGGGGATGGAGGAGAGAGTTCATGATCTAAAATTATTGAACCCAATATTCAGTCCAGAAGGGTGTAAAGTGCCTAGTCGGAAGATGAGGTACTGTTCCTCCAGTTTGCGTTGAGCTTCACTGGAACAATGCAGCAAGCCAAGGACAGACATGTGGGCATGAGAGCAGGGTGGAGTGTTGAAATGGCAAGCGACAGGGAGGTCTGGGTCATGCTTGCGGACAGACCGAAGGTGTTCCGCAAAGCAGTCACCCAGTCTGTGTTTGGTCTCTCCAGTGTAGAGGAAACCACATTGGGAGCAGCGAATGCAGTAGACTAAATTGAGGGAAGTGCAAGTGAAATGCTGCTTCACTTGAAAGGAGAGTTTGGGCCCTTGGACGGTGAGGAGAGGGAAAGTAAAGAGGCAGGTGTTGCACCTTCTGCGGTTGCGTGGGAGGGGGTTGAGGTGTAGGGGGTGATGGAGGAGTGGACCAGGGTGTCCCGGAGGGCACAATCCCTGTGGAATGCCATCGGGGGGGTGAAGGGAAGATGTGTTTGGTGGTGGCATCATGCCGGAGTTGGCAGAAATGGCGGAGGATGATCCTTTGAATGCGGAGGCTGGTGAGGTGATAAGTGAGGACAAGGGGGACCCTATCATGGTCCTGAGAGGGAGAGGAAGGTGTGAGGGCGGATGCACGGGAGATGGGCTTGACACGGTTGAGGGCACTGTCAACCACCGTGGGCGGAAAACCTTGGTTAAGGAAGAAGGAAGACATGTCAAAGTTGCATTATCAGAACAGATTCGAAGGAGGTGAAGGAACTGAGAGAATGGGATGGAGTCCTTAGAGGAAGCGGGGTGTGAGGAGCTGTAGTCGAGGTAGCTGTGGGATTCAGTAGGCTTGTAATGAATATTAGTGGACAGTCTATCACCAGAAATTGAGACAGAGAAGTCAAGGAAGGGAAGGGACATGTCAGAGATGGACCGTGTGAAAATGATGGAGGGGTGGAAATTGGAAGCAAAATTAATAAATTTTTCCAGGTCCAGATGAGAGCATGAAGCAGCACGGAAGCAATCATCGATGTACTGAGAAAGAGTTGTGGAAGGGGGCCAGAGTAGGACTGGAACAAGGAATGTTCCACATACCCCATAAAGAGACAGATATAACTGGGGCCCATGTGGGCACCCATAGCCACACCTTTTATTTGGAAGAAGTGAGAGGAGTTTAAGGAGAAATTGTTCAGTGTGAGAACAAGTTCAGCCAGACGGAGGAGAGTAGTGGTGGATGGGGATTGTTCGGGCCTCTGTTCGAGGAAGAAGCGGAGAGCCATCAGACCATCCCGGTGGGGGATGGAGGTGTAGAGGGATTGGACGTCCATGGTGAAGAGGAGGCGGTTGGGGCCTGGGAACTGGAAATTGTTGATATGATGTAGGGTGTCAGATGTAGGTGGGAAGGTACTGGACAAGGGGAGAGAGAATGGAATCAAGATAACAAGAAATGAGTTCCATGGGGCAGGAACAGGCTGACATGATCAGTCTGTCGGGACAGTCCTGTTTGTGGATTTTGGGTATGAGATAGAAGCGGGCCGTCCGAGGTTTGGAGACTATGAGGTTGGAAGCTGTGGAAGGAAGATCTCCAGAGGAGATTCAACAATTTTAGATCATGAACTCTCTCCTCCACCCCCAGCCCCTTTCCGATCCTCCTTTTGCTCCAATAATTTATATAGATTTTTCTTTTCCCACCTATTTCCATTATTTTTAAATGTATTTCCATCCATTGTTTTATCTCTGCCTTTTAGCCTATTTCAATCCCTTCCCCCCACCCCACCCCCACTAGGACTATCTGTACCCTGCTTTCTGTACCCTTAATGTCAGCTATTATCACATTCCTTAGATACTATCACCACCTTCAACACCTCTTTGTCCTTTTGTCTATGACATATTTTGTTTATCTCTATCCGGCTTTACCTGTCCCACCCCCCATCCCCCTTAAACCAGCTTATATTTCACCTCTTTTCCATTTTTCCTTAGTTCTGTTGAAGAGTCATACGGACTCAAAACGTTAACTGTGTTCCTCTCCGCAGATGCTGTCAGACCTGCTGAGTTTTTCCAGGTATTTCTGTTTTTGTTTTGGAGTTCCAGCATCCGCAGTGTTTTGCTTTTATCTGAGATTACCATTGTTGGTGCCTGAGTCAATGCCAGGTGGTCTGTTCAGTTTCCATTTTTGTGACTTTGGAGGACATTTAAGAGTCATGTGTAGGCCAGGTTTAACAGATTTCCTTCCTTTCATGGTCATCATCAGACTTTTAATTCCAGATTTTTATTGGATTCAAATTCCACCATCTGCCACGGTGGGTTCAAACCAGGGGCTCCGGATTACTAGTCCAGTGATAATCCCACCAGCTGACTACACCTCACTTCTGCAAAACTCCTTGAACCACTTATGATAAGTTTTGTGGTACAGTGGTAGCGTCACTGTCTCTGAGCCAGAAACTCCAGGTTCAGGTCCCACTCCAGAAATTGATGGCCAAGGAAGGTGTATTTATAACGTAGCCAAACAGGTTGTGTATCAATTTAAAAATTCTTCGAACATATGCCAATAGCAGGTGGTAAGGGCAGGAAAGATTCCTGGTCAACCATGTGATAGATGGAAAATTGGAGCCTCTACCATCACTATCCATAGTTCTGATTACAACATGGTGCAGCAAGTGTGCGTATGTTACCATTGCAACTTGGACTCCTTGGGGGCAGGATGGCCAGTGAGGATCAGATTGGTTCCAACAGCACTCATTCTCTGTTCCAGCCGGTGTGGGTTTGCCTTATGTGTGGTGGAGATTGTGGCACTATGGGTCAGGTCTGCCTTCAGGCAGAGAACTGAAGAATAAGAAACAGATATCATCCCTATCCCCCTTCAGATTACCTCGGCTCTCACCCAAGACTTAGCTGAGATTTAAATCCCCTGTGTTAGTGAGCTTCCTTGGACTTGCTACAGGCACCTGCAACTTGATGATCTAATTCAAATGAGGCCTTTGGCCCAATATCAATTGTGCCTTGGGCCTACCCATTTTGGCACAAGTTGGTGTTATCCAATGTCAGCCTCATAGTGCTAACCTCTTAAAGTGGGGCAAGGTGGTTTAATATTTTGTAAGTACTGCAAGGATAGATAGCAACACATATTGTAAAATCCTCTGTTAATATCTGCTTTAACCACAGCACAGCGGGAAGGGGTTAATTGTATAGCTCCTAATTTTAGATGGTGAAGCATATGCTCGTGCCCGGGAAGAAAAGAGGTATCAGCTAGTGCACTATTTTGTTGACCCTGGTCAAGCCTGTGAACCTCTTGTGGTAGTGCTTCACAGCTCGAGGAATGAGAAGGTTAGCATTCCATGTCAATGCCATTTCCCCACACATGGCAGCCGATTCAATTTTCTGAAGCTTTTCCCGTGGAGATCCAGCAATCTCTGTCTTTGCTGCACAGGATGCACAAGGAGGGTCTGGAGTTTTTCTCAATGAATCTATGATATCTTCTATTTCTCTTTGCAATGCTCCTGTCTTTTCTTTGGCTCTGTGCAGCAAATTCTGCCATGGACAGAAGTGCCTTGAGAAGTAGGACAAAACCACAGATGAGCACCTCCCTACCCAGGCCTGCTACTGGAAACTTCAGCCACACTTGGCTTTTTAAAGTTCTTTGTGAGCACTCCCCATGCATTGCTCCTGTTTCATTTGGGATTGCACTGCAGATCCTTGAACAGAAGTATAAGTACACTGAACCCCAATATTCTGATTGCTTCAGTTATTTACAGCATCAACATATGCCACTCCAGATACTGTGGTGTAAAATCAGTGCTGTGCACTGTATGGAATTCTGGGGCCCTTGTTTTCACCTTTGGCCCTTTATGCATAATTAAAGGTAATTAAAGTACTTCACGTATCAAAGTTTCCACTTTAGCTGTGCTTTGACAACTCAGGATACTTACATTTTAAAACATCTTCCAAAATGTTCCGCATCTGGAATGTAGTAATGAATAAATACTCAAGTCCAGTAGAGTGAAAGGGAGGAAATAGCCACAAACAGTGATATCCTAAAGGGATGTTGCTAATTAAAGGCTATTTCCTGCCTTCTGACCATTTGCAAATATTTTCTGCTACAGGAGGTCTAATTCCTCAGTTTATTTCACTAAGATACTCCCCCAGGCCTGAAAGGGCACAGTCAGTATTACAAGAACCAGGGAAAAGTGCCAACAGTACCCTATCATGTGACTAATTTCTTCCAGTCTGTTTTTGCAATGATTCAATGAACATCCAAACTAGCATGAGCAAACCAAAACATCATATGTACAATATGGTATTGGTGTATATGCAAATATATGGGGCAAACGCATCTGTTTTCTACTGACCTCTATGTGGCACAGGCAGATAGTAGAAGGATTAACAATAAGGTTTTCATCAGCTTTGACAATAGAGCACCTGAATATTTCACTGGATTTTCTTATTTTAAACTGAGAGTTTCTACTCCAGCTGATTAACTGTGCACGCTAGTTTGAATTTAGCAAATTAGAGTTAATTAAAATCAGATAGATATAGATCTTCAAAAAGATGTTATAAATACTTTTGTTCAAAAGTAAAACGTGAATAAGTTAGAACTGTTCAGTTGAATACTGAGTTACATGTTTCTAACTCTTTGCTTTACAGTTCTGACGGCTCCATTTTTAAAAATGTGGCAGTTATTTTAGTACATTGTCCGGTAAATCAAGGTCAACATCTGTATCACATATTGCATAGCCTAATAGCAAAGTTATATTGCTATGAGATGCTTTTTACATGGATAAAATACAATTGCAGTTTTTTTATGTGTTGTAACTGAATAAATAAATATTGGTCAACTTCAATATTACACATCTATCCTTCAAATCGTTCGCAGTTGTAATGAGATGTGTGCATAACTGCATGTGTGTATGGGAGGGGGTGGGTGAAAAGTGGGATTGATGTTCCATTCTTATATGTACTACATACGAGCAAGACATGTCAAGAGGATAAAGATTCAGTGTGACGGCTCAACAGATAATAATCCGAGAAGCCCTGATTGGTTATGACTGCTTTGCAGTTTGCCATGATGCGTACAGTATGCGAAATTCCCATCTGCCCCTGTGTCTGCCCACCAGTCATCCTGCCACATTGGCAAAAGAGGCCCCAGTGGCAAGCGGAAGATGAACAGAGGTGCGGACGCCTTTGCCTGAGACCAAATATCTTCTGACAATGTTCACGTTCAGTTAGGGTCCAGAGTGCTTGTAGCTGTCACTTGTGATAAATGATAGAAATCCCATGTCTGAAGAGAAAAAATGCCACAGGATAAAATGCCATGGCTCTTTCTTTTAAAAGGAAATGAGATTTTTGTAAAAAATTGACTACAAGTAGGGTTTTTTTTTCTCCTGTTGCCTTGCGCAGCTCAAGATAAATTTGGTAACAGTCAATTCCTGTTAACTAAATAACATGTCTCTGCTCCAAATTTTAGCTATTCCTGAGGAATATTTGCTCAGCAGGTTTTCAGCGAAATATTAGCACACTGTACTGTGCTATTTATTGCTTTTTTATCTCAATATATTTATGGAGGTTAACAAATATGATTAGTGAACCTGTGTAGGAACTAAACTGCTATAAAACCCAGTAGAGCTGCCTGAAAAGGGCATTCATCTTCCAGTTTGTTGAACTGAACTAAACTAAAAACTACAGTACGTGAGTAGAAATTGAAAAGCAGGGAGGCTGATAATGCGATCTTTAGTGACCATAGCACAACTCCGCAATGGAGAGAGCTGAGGCCTTCTAAAAGTCTACTGCATCATGTATGTACAATACAATCTGAAAGTGCCTGCAAACCTATCATGCATTAAGCTCATTATTGGCCTGAATTTCATGCAAATTAGGAAATGGCTTGGAGCACCTGTCGAGTGTACCTGATGCTAAGCATTTAAATGAAGTGGGTACTATATGGGAATGTCCTTCCCATATGTTTGGTCTTTTAGTTTAGAAGGGACTAGCATTCTTGTAATGGCTGCAGAGACTATTTGCAGGTATTTCAGTGCTATGTTGCTTTTTAGCTTTTCACCTGATAAGCTGTTTCGCTACCCTGCAAGATACAAACTTACTGACAACTTTTTAAAGCTAGACCCCCATCTGCTATTTATGTCTGTTTTCCCAGGAAGATTTTCATTGTATGCTTTCTGAACAATTAGCTGAGGCTACATACTGATCTGGCCATCTATTTCCATGTTATGAGGGAGGAGGATGATCAGAAGAGTCACATCAGATAAGCATCTTAGGAGATCACTTAAAATGTTCCTTAAGCTACCATACATGCTTGAGGGCCAGATAAATGTACCTAAAGAAAAGTGCATGAGGAGACTATGATGACCCATCATCAAATTGTGCAACTCCTTACAGCCAGCCCTGGAACCCACTTCAACAAAAATGACAGTCCTGTCAGTAGCTGTCAAGGTAACCTTGGACCTTGAATGCCAAATTATGCAGGCCACAAGTGCCTTGTTTGCTTAGGTTAGTTAATTCATTTATATCCTCATAGAGTAATATGAAGGTGCCTTGTCATGGCGCAGGCAGGAGAACAAAAGCAGGGATTAGTGACAGAAGACCCCTAGAACCAGACACATATGTCCACAAGAAACTGGCTATACAACAAGTCTTTAGGCATGCTTGACAAGACAATTCATTCACTTACGTGCCTGAAACTTTGAATAAGCAGCAGCCATCTGAATATGTTCTCAAACTCTGCCCAAATAGTGTATCATGTAAACAACTTTTGATCAGGATCCAACAATGCAATAACGTTTTCCTCCAATTATCTTGCTCTGTCCAAAAACTGAAGGGCAGAATTTTAGGGCCCCTCCTGCTGGAAGGATTTTGTGTCCTGCCGAAGTCAATGGACTTCTGAACGGCTTGCCGCATTTTACGGCTCCACCCTGCTGCAACAAGGCTGTGAAATTCCTCCCGAGGTCTCACAAATTACAATTCCAGTGTGCCAAATTTTACTTAGAGAGCTGATGATAGTAAGCTTTATCCTGATGATTCCTATTTATGACAGAACATTGAGCTGGATTTTACCAGCTCGGTTTTGGCGGGGGGGGGGGGGGCGGCAGTGGCATGCTGCTCACCCTGCTGGAAGAAAAGTCAATCGGAAACCAACTGACTTTAAAAAAGCCCGCCCCACAGCAATAACATGTTGTGGGTGGCCTTAAGAAGCTGTGAGTGAGACTTCTGCCCCTCAGTAAGTCCCACCCTCGAAAGGAGTTAGTCGATCTGATTGGATGGCAGCTCTTGCAGTCCCAGCAGCAGCAGACGAGAGGAGGGGGTGTAGCTTGGACAGCTACACCCCCTCCTCTCGTCTGCTGCTGCTGGGACTGCAAAGGCCCACACAAAGTGTCACTGGTCCCAGGCAAGTTAGGCCATTTTGGGCAGGGAATGGTCGGACATCCTAGGGAGGGGCGGAGGAGATGAGGGGAGGGGGTGAGGGGGGGTTGGGGGTGTAGGTGTTGGAGGCCAGGTGGGGAGGCACAAAGGGTGGGTACAATCTTGGTGGGTTGGGGTGGGAGTGCCACAAATGCCCAAAGGCACCCTCCAAAGGACGTACTCCCCCTTCTTTCCTGCTTTTTCACCAACTTGGGTGAAAGAAACCCACTTCGCCTGCCTTCGAATGCTCAGCATATTATGGCTGAAGCCATTAATTGGCTACTTAAGGGCCTCAATCTGGCTCTGGGCAGGTGGGCTAGTGGGTGCTTTACCTACCCCATATTATACGGACCAGGCTGGGGTGGAGCAGGGAGGCAGTGGTCTATCGACCTGACATATTTTACGTGTCCTCCTCCCACTCCACCAAAAATGGAGGTCTGTAAAATGCAGTCCATTATGTACATCATCTATTTCCTAAGCACATGCACTGTGTTTCCTGAATGGAGGAAGAAGTGAGGTAGATGACTATAGCAAGTAAGTGTCTCCCTTCAGGGAAGATGGTGGGCCTGTGGCTGATTGTCCCTGTATACATCCATAATTAGCTTTCTATTGTCGCCAACAATATCTCTCATCCCGCCTTTTCCCGTGGTCATGCTTTCTCAATTGTCTCTGTATGTCATTGGGAATAACTATGTTCATTTGACCACAGCAGCTGGGTATTATAGATGTAGAGCTGCTAAGCATGACAGACTACAACCTGGATTTTCATGCTTCTGTCTGTGTTAGAAGTGAGGCAAGAGGGATTTAAAAATGGCAGAGGGACCCAATATTTTTATGGACCCAGGATAAGGGACAATCGTGCCCTTGTCTACTCCATTGTGGGGTCAGAATTCAAGACCCCCCACTATTTCCATGGACTCAGGACTATTTTGGCAAGAGATGTGGTTCGCAGCACCTCAGAGGAGTTGTGAACCGAAACAAAAAAAACAGTCACCTGCTCCTGAAATTCTTTCATTGACAAGCTTTGAAATACAAAAAAGAGAATGCTCTTTCAGCTTCAATGGTTACATGCTATGTTGTAATTTAATTATGCTTTTAATACTGTGATTGATTATAGGGCTCTGTCCTGCAAAGGTAAGTTGACCATTACATTGACCACCATTATGTAAGTGTTGACATGCATTATAGTACTTTTGCCAATAGACAATGTACCATAAAGCATTCAAAATTGTAGAAATATGTACAGGGAAACTCTCCTGTCATGTTTTGGACTGAGATTTGTCCAGTGATCTTTAGCTTTGAAAAAAGGCCCTGCTATTGAATGTTAAACAAAAATCTAAACACCTTCTCTACTCCAGTGATTCAAAATTAGTTTGCTTTGAAATAGATGTGAAATAACAGCTGCAGCTTCACAACGGGCAGCCTTGTGTTTCAATTGCAATGGACTCAATTGTTGGAATTTTCCAGTATTGTTTTTAATAGCTGGGGCTGCTAAGAATATTTGAATGAGGTGCATAGGGTCCAGAGCCTATTTCAGTAGAGGGGAAAGCTGTATTTACATTTTGACTGACAGTCTTAAGAGGTTCTTAAAGGATTATCTGTCTGTAATGTTGTTAGTGGATAAGAGTTGGTTTTTTTTATATCATTGACTACTTGAAGGGCTTTACGTTTTTTTGAATGGGTTTTAGGGATGAGAGTTTTAATTTTAGTTTGAAATGTCTTAGAATGCAGTGGGATTAGAATAGGATGGGTGAAAGACAAGAGGAGATGAAGAAGAGTGAGCTGTGGAAGTTGAACATGCATCCTGCTGAGCCTGGCCTGGCACAACACAAGTTGAGCTGACCTGGTCAACAGTAAGATAGGCCCGGTGGGGAGATGGGTGGCAGGTGCCTGGAGTGTGGGGTGGGGGGTTGCTGCTGGCTGGAGAAGTCCAGGGTATCATGGTCCACATTTCTTGTGGAGCTCATAGTAAAATTCCTACACCTTCTGGCGCTACAAAATGTGGTTGACTCTTAAATGCCCTCTGAAATAGCTTAGCAAGCCACTTAGTAGTATCAAGCTACAAAGGAATGAAACTGGACGGACCACCCGGCATCAACCTAGGCATCGGAAGCCTCAATGGCAATCTCAGCCCTATTGACCCTGCAAAGTCCTTCTTACTAACACCTGGGGGCTAGTGCCAAAAATTGGGAGAGCTGACTCACAGACTAGTCAAGCAACAGCCTGACATAGTCATCCTCGCAGAATCATACCTTACAGATAATGTCGCAGAGACCACATCGCCATCCCTGGGTATGTCCTGTCCCACCGGCAGGACAGTCCTAGCAGAGGTGGAAGCACAGTGATGTATGGAGGGAGTTGCCCTGGGAGTGCTCAACATCGACTCCAGACCCCATGAAGTCTCATGGCATCAGGTCAAACATGGGCAAGGAAACCTCCTGCTGATTAACATGTATCACCCTCCATCAGTTGATGAATTAGGGCTCCTCCATGTTGAACACCACTTGGAGGAAGCACTGAGAGTGGCAAATGCACAGAGTGTACTCTGGGTAGGGGACAATGTCCATCATCAAGAGTCGCTTGGTAGCACCACTACTGACCGAGCTGGATGAGCCCTAAATGACTGAATCTGTGGTAGGTGGTGAGGGAGCCAACAAGAGGGGAAAGCATACTTGACTTCATCCTCACCAACCTGCCTGCCACAGATGCATCTGTCCATTACAGTATCAGCAGGAGTGACAACCGCTCAGCTTTTGTGGAGACGACATCTCACCTTCACATTGAAGATAGCCTCCATTGTGTTGTGTGGTACTATCACTGTGCTAAATGGGATAGATTTCGAACAGATCTAGCAACTCAAGAATGGGGATCCATGAGGTGCTGTGGGCCAGCAGCAACAGCAGAATTGTACTCAAACGCAATCTGTAACCTCATGGTCCGTCATATCCCCCACTCTACCATTAGCATCAAGCCAGGGGAGCAACACTGGTTCAATGAAAAGTGCAGGAGGGCATGTTAAGAGCAATACTGGGCATACCTAATAATGAGATGTTAACTTGGTGAAGCTGTAACACAGGACTACTTGTGTGCCAAATAGCATAAGTGATTGACAGAGCTAAACGATCCCACAACCAACTGATCAGGTCTAAGCTCTGAAGTCCTGCCACATCCAGTTGTGAATGGTGGTGGACAATTAACCCACACACTGGTGTTGGAACCTCCATAAATATCTCCATCCTCAATGATGGAGGAGCCCAGAACATTAGTGCAAAAGATAAAACTGAAGCATTTGCTACAATCTGCAGCCAGAAGTGCCAAGTGCATGATCCATCTCGGCCTCCTCCAAAGGTCCCCAGCATCACAGATGCCAGTCGAAAGCCAATTTGATTCATTCCATGTGATATCAAGAAACAGCTGAAGGCACTGGATATGGGCCCTGACAATATTCCAGAAATAGGACTGAAGACTTGTGCTCCAGAACTTGCCACGCCCCTAGCCAAGGTGTTCCAGTACAGTACAGCTCCAGTTCCAGTTCCTACTGTTCCAGTTCCATTACAGCTAAAACACTGGCATCTACCGGGCTATGTGGAAAATTGCCCAGGTATGTCCTGTACACTAAAAGCAGGATAAATCCAACCCAACCAATTGCCGTCCATCGGTCTACTCTCGATCATCAGTAAAGTAGTGGAAGGAGTTTACAAGAAGATTACAAGCCTACCGACTCCAGCAGCTACCTCGACTACAGCTCCTCAAACCCCGCTTCCTGTAAGGACTCCATCCCATTCTCTCAATTCCTTCACCTCTGTCGCATCTGTTCTGATGATGCTACCTTCAAAAACAGTTCCTCTGACATATCCACCTTCTTCCTTAACCGAGGTTTTCCACCCACGATCGTTGACAGGGCCCTCAACCATGTCCGGCCCATCTCCCGCACATTCGCCCTCAAGCCTTCTCCTCCCTCCCAGAAACATGATAGGGTCCCCCTTGTCCTCACTTATCACCCCACCAGCCTCCGCATTCAAAGGATCATCCTCCGCCATTTCCGCCAACTCCAGCATGATGCCACCACCAAACACATCTTCCCTTCACCTCCCCAGTCGGCATTCCGTAGGGATCGTTCCCTCCGGGACATGCTGGTCCACTCCTCCATCACCCCCTACTCCTCAACCCCCACCTATGGCACCTCCCCATGTCCACGCAAAAGATGCAACACTTGCCCCTTCACTTCCTCTCTCCTCACTGTTCAAGGGCCCAAACATCCTTTCAAGTGAAGCAGCATTTCACTTGCATTTCCCCCAACTTAGTCTACTGCATTTGTTGCTCCCAATGTGGTTTCCTCTACATTGGAGAGACTAAACGTAAACTGGGCGACCGCTTTGCAGAACACCTGCGGTCTGTCCACAAGAATGACCCAAACCTCCCTGTCGCTTGCCATTTTAACACTCCACCCTGCTCTCTTGCCCACATGTCTGTCCTTGGCTTGCTGTATTGTTCCAGTGAAGCCCAACCCAAAATGGAGGAACAGCACCTCATCTTCCGACTAGGCACTTTACAGCCTTCCAGACTGAATATTGAATTCAACAACTTTAGATCTTGAACTCCCTCCTCCATCCCCACTCCCTTTCTGTCTCTTCCCCCTTCCTTTAGTTTTTTCCAATAATTTATATAGATTTTTCTTTTCGCACCTATTTCCATTATTTTTAAATCTTTTATGCCCCCCACCCCCACTAGAGCTATACCTTGAGTGCCCTACCATCCATTCTTAATTAGCACATTCGTTTAGATAATATCACCAACTTCAACACCTCTGTGTTCTTTTGTTCTTTTGTCTGTGACATCTTTTGATTATCTGCTCCTATCACAGCTTGCTTGTCCCTACAACCACACCACCCTCCTCCACTTCTCTCCCCCCACCCAATGACCCCCCCCCAAACCCCGCCACCCACCTTAAATCAGCTTATATTTCACCCCTCTCTTTGGATTCACCCAGATCTGCTGAAGGGTCATGAGGACTCGAAATGTCAACTCTTTTCTTCTCTGCCGATGCTGCCAGACCTGCTGAGTTTTTCCAGGTAATTCTGTTTCTGTTTTGTGAAGGAGTCATCAACAGTGCTATCAAGCGTCACTTGCTTAGCAATAATCTTCTCAATGACACCCAGTTTGGGTTCCGCCAGGGCCACTCAGCTCCTGACCTCATTATAACCTTGGTTCAAACATGGACAAAAGAGTTGACCTCCCAAGGTAAGGTAAGACTGACTGCCCTTGACATCAAGGCCGCATTTGACCGACTGTGGCATTAAGAAGCCCTTGCAAAACTGGAGGCAATGGGAATCAGGGGGAAAACTCATTTCTGGTTGGAGTCATAACTAGCACAAAGGAAAATGCTCCTGGACATCATTGAAGGTGTTACTCAGGGTAGTGTCCTCAGCCCAACCATCTTCAGCTGCTTCGTCAATGACCTTCCTTCCATCATAAAGAACAGAAGTGGGGATGTTCGATGATGATTGCACAATGTTCAGCATTATCCTCAGATACTGAAACAGTCCATGTCCAAATGCAACAAGACCTAATATCCAGGCTTGAGTTGACAAGTGGCAAGTAACATCCATGCCACACAAGTGTCAGGCAATGACCATCTCCAACAAGAGAGAATCCAACCATATCCCCATGACATTCAATGGCATTACCATCACTGAATCCCCCACTATCAACATCCTGGGGTTACCATTGACCAGAAACTGAACTGGACTAACCATAAAAATACCATGGCTACAAGAGAAGGTCAGAGGCTAAGAATTGTGTGATGAGTAACTCACTTCTTGACTCCCCAAATCCTGTCCACCATCTACAAGGCACAAGTCAGGAGCGTGATGGAATACTCCCCACTTGCCTGGATGAGTGCAGCTCCAACAACATTCAAAAAGCCTGACACTGTGCAGGACAAAGCAGCCCACTTGACTGGTACCAAATCGACAAATATTCACTCCGTCCACCACCAACGCACAGTGGCAGCAGTGTGTATCATCTACAAGGTGCACGACAAGAATTCACCAAGGGTCCTTAGACAGCACCTTCCAAACCCAAAACTACTGCCATCTAGAAGGACAAGGGCAGCAGATAGATGGGAATACCACCACCTGGAATTTCCCCTCTAAGTCACTCACCATCCTGACTTGGAAGTATATCGCTGTTCCTTTTCCATCACTGGGTCAAAATCCTGGAACTCCTGTCCTAACAGCACTGTGGGTGTACCTACACCACACAGGCTGCAGTGGTTCAAGAAAGCAGCTCACCACCACCTTCTCAAGGGTAACTAGGGATGGGCAATAAATGCTGGCCGAGCCAGCGAAGCCGACATCCTGTGAATGAACAAAAAAGACTAATTTCTTAAGTACCTTTTTTAGGGGCCTTTTCCTTCTTACTGTCTGGTGCAGATGGGCACACGTTCCACTTCCTTGTGCCTGAACTTTACAGTCAAGTCCAATAACTGGAATAGAACCCTGATGACATATATTTACCTGGATATTGTATCTGCTGGATCTTAGTTATCAATTAGGCAGCCAAACTGCTACCCTAATTTTCAACTGCTCCTCTGTTTTTCAGGTGTAAAACTGGCAGTGGCCCATTTGGTTATCCATGAATTTAATAAACAATGGTTTTTCCATGTTGATTTTTTTACATTGTGCATGTGTTATATGTTGTTTTGTTGCTTTATATCTGTGCCTCCATTTATCTGGTAAAGACTATAGCCTCAGGTTAGCAACCCAAACTATTAAGAATCTATTCCAGGACTCAGGTTGAATTGCCTTGAGCATCTGGTATAGCTTCTCAGTAGCCTTCATGAATTTCTCAAATGACTCATTATTATGAATGTTTTTGCTTTACATATAGCCCTATAAGCGAGCTGTTAATTAATTTATTTAATTAATTTTGCCCAGTGAATTTTAAAAAATAATCTTCACTTTTTTTTAATTGGGGTTAAAGGGTTTCCATATTAGAATAACTAATTTTTTTCACATCAGGAGACTAGAAGTATCATCCATGGGGTATTTCAAGGAATACTGATAGCATATCCCAGGATATTAAACTCAGAGCATTATAGGATCTTAAGGTCAACTTCCTCCTAAAATGAAGAGATCATGAATTTTTTAAAAATTCATTTATGGGATGTGGGCATCGCTGGCTGGGCCAGCATTTATTGTCATCCCTAATTACCTTTGAGAAGGTGGCAGTGAGCTGCCTTCTTGAATCGCTGCAGTCCATGTGGTGAAGGTACACCAGCAATGCTATTAGGGAGGGAGTTCCAGGATTTTGACTCAGCGACTGTGAAGGAATGGTGATGTACTTTCAGGTCAAGATGGTGTGTGGTTCGGAGGGGAACTTACTGGCCATTGAATATCATGGGGTGATGGCAAGAGAGAATCTAACCATCGCCCCTTGACATTCCCATCACTGGATTACCATCACTGAATCTCCTACTATCAACATCCTGGGCTTATGTTGAGCAGAAACTGAATTGGACTACCCATATAAATACTGTGCCTACAAGAGCAGGCCAGATGCTGGGAATCCTGCAGTGAGTAACTCACCTCTTGACTCCCCAAAGCCTTTCCACCGTCTGCAAGGTACAAGTCAGGGGTGTGACGGAATACCCTCCACTTGCCTGGATGGGTGCAGTTCCAACAAAGCTCAAGAAGCTTGACTCCATCCAGGGTAAAGCAGCTGCTTGATTAGCATGCCATCCACAAGCATTCGCTCCCTCCACCACCGACCCGCAGTGGCAGCAGTATTCACCAGTTAGAAGATGCACGGCAGGAATTCACTAAGGCTCCTTCGGCAGCACCTTGCAAACCCATGACCACTGCCATCTAGAAGGACAAGGGCAGCAGATGGATGGGAACACCACCACCTGGAAGTTCCCCTCTAAGTCAGTCACCATCCTGACTTGGAAATATATTACCGTTCATTCAACATCAATGGGTCAAAATCCTGGAACTCTCATCCTAGCAGCACTGTGGGTGTACATGCACCACATGGACTGCAGCCGTTCAAGAAGACAGCTCACCACCACCTTCTCAAGGGCAATAAATGCTGGCCTAGCCAGTGATGCCTACATCCCATGAATCAATAACAAAAGATGGTGTGTCAGATGTTAAGTCGTGCCTTTACACAACTTCAGAAGGTTCACAACAGAAGATGTTCAACACAACTGTCAAACCTGGTGCTCTAAATAGGGGAACAGTGCTTTATATACAGATATATAATACATGTATATGTGTATGTTTCACATTAGTTAGTAGTATGATTTCATAACATGAATCCAATTCAAGTTAAGATTCCCGTTCAATATACTTTATTCAAACCGGTAATTTAATGAAAGGCATTAAATTTGAATGTCTTGTGATGGCAATGGCATGTCTTTCTGTTGCTTCTCAGGCTGCATAATTTTCCACTGCATTCTCCATTAATAGCATAGAACTTTGTGGACTTCTGAACTTTAAGGTCTCTGAAGATTAAACTGAATAGGAATCAGGAAAACCAATATCTGAGTGTTAACTCGTAGTAGTAATTGACCTTAACTGATTTCTTGCTCCTTATTCTTATTGGTCTACCTTGCGCTACTTCGTGCATTGTTCTCCCTCCCCCCACCCCACCTTACTCAAGTGACTGATCAAAGAAATTGGCAGAATTTCCTTAATCATAGTAATTCTCTTTATTCATGTTTAATTACTTGACTGCTTTGTCAAAAAGATTGCACTTTCCCTTCATTGCCATAGGAATTTTAGGCTGCTTAATTTTTCCATTAGCTTTAAGTAAATTCTTCTAATTATGATTAAATAATTAAAAACAAATTGCAACTTACCTGTACCAGATTAGCCAGAATGTCAAGAAAAAAAAAACTCTCCACCCTATGGCATAGGAGAGCTGGGCTTGCAGTTGGCGTGGGGATGCATTTCAACTGAGCAATTCGGATGAACACAGATTTGAGTAGAAATTTGGTTGGACTCATTGTCGTCAGCATGAATCTGAAAACCGAGAATACTGAGGCCAGCCCAAAATTGGGCCATGGGCCTGGTCTGAATATTTCAGGCAAACTGCATCTCTCATGCCTCCTCAAACAGCTTGCTCTTCAGTAGGACTACTTTGGTTGCTTGCCTTGCTGCCAGTGTCTTCAGTTAAGTAATGAAGGGAGGAGTCCACCTTCTAGGCAGTATCCAAACAAGCAAAACCTGAGCAAAGCAGGACTGAGACCAGCTCAAGTAGCTCAGTTCCTCTCATTCACAGACTAAAGACCTAACACCTGTTTTAGGTAGCTGGCCTAGTGTGCCTTAAGATCGACCAATTTTCAATATAAAAGGTGGAGGTTTTTCAGACATCCTTGAGGCATGGTCTGCGATGCTTGCTACTTTTGCTGTTTTTTTGCCTGTGGCATTAAAATGACCAATAAAAATGACCAATTTCTATTTCATTCTCTTTAGTGTGGTCCACTCCAATTACAACTAGGCAATGGGGAAAAAAGAAAATCTTGCATTTATATAGCACCTTTCATGACCTTAGGACATCCCATAGCACTTCACAGGCACTTTGAAGTGTGGTCACTGATGCAGGAGATGCAGCAACCAACTTGTGTACAGTAAGCTCACACAATCAGCATTGTGATAATGACTGGATAATCTTCTTTAGTGATGTTGCTTCAGGGATAAATATCTGTCAAGGCCTTTAGGATAATTCCCATGTTCTTCTTCAAAATAGGGTCTTGGGATCTTTTATATCCACGTTAGAAAGTCGATAAGGGCTTAGCTAGCATCAGCCTAGATTTCTTTGCTCCATTCACTGGAGTGAGTCTAGAACTCCCAACTTTCAAACTCAGAGGCAACGGTGCTACCAACTGAGTCACAGCTGACAATGATGGCTGACAGAGCTTAACAGTCATAGCCCAAAGGCACCGGAGAGACAATACAGATAAAGGTCTAGCTGAATGCAGAGAGAATGAATTAAGCTAACAAATTTGGCTATTAAGTCCACAATCAGCAAAAAATGTAAATATCTTTAAAAACATTTAAAAAACAGCTAAATTAATAAAACCTGGAGCTGTCAGTGGTATATTGTATCCTGAGTATGAATTTTATCCATTCACTTTTCGGAAATCTATTCGGGGGAGAGGATAGATGGCAGTTGTGGTATTACAATTTGTCTCAACTTTTATGTGTTAGAAAAGAAAAAGTATCTATCCTGAGTAACAATCTGGGCCAAATTCCTGTCTCCCAATGGAGGTGCGCATCAGATGTAAAATGCTGAACTTAATTTTTTAACTGGATAAACAACTTTCCTCTGCTTTTCCAACCCCACGTCATTTTCATGTGGCATTTTCACAGGTCGGGAAGACCTTGGGTGCAAAATACACGCTTACTGGGGGAACCTTGCTGAGGAATCGGGAGCATTCTGAAAGGTAAGTGTAAAATATTTTGACACTTAAAAATGTCACTGTTAGATGTAGATGCATTTTTAATGCCATGGTTCATCATAGGGATCTGTCTTGAAAAGATAAGTTAATCATTACATTGATCACCATTGTGTAACTGTTGACATGCATTACAGTACTTTTCATTGGAAAAAGTGCCAAAATACATTAAAAGGTCCGGGAAAATGTGTTAGTAAACACATTTATGTTATGATTGATAGTGATATTTAAATGTGCAGACAGGTGTGACTGTGAAAATACATATCCTGTTTTTGAAAAGTAAAAAAAATCTAAGTACCTGCTTCGCTCCCACCATCCCCCCCCCCCCCCCCCCCCCCCCCCCCCCCCCCCCCCCCCCCCCCCCCCCCCCCCCCCACCCCATTGATTTACATACACACCACATTGAAGTGAAAAGGGCACCACCGGTTCTTCCACTTTCAGGCTTTTGCAGCTGAAATGGTGTTTTGATAGCTTTGGCCATTGTGAATGCTTGACTGAATTCCAAAAACTAATGGAGTACTCAGTTTAGTCTGCTGCCACAGGTATTCAGTGGAATAACTGACAGTTTTAAGGTTCGTAATAACATCCCTTGCTTTGAATGAGAGTTTCCTTACATTGTCACAAGTTTGATTTTTTACACCTGCATTTAACACCTGCACCTCCATTTCTATTGAATAGCTCCTGAGGACTGTACTTCATGGATACCGGATTACTATGGAGCATACATGGAGGCATACAGGTGGCATGGGCAATCAGGGGGTCATGGAGATGGCATGGGGATCTGAGGAGACAGGGATGTGGTATAGGTGATCTGAGGGGGCTTGGGGAGGCATGGGGGATCTCAGGGTTATGGAGGTAGCATGCAATCTGAGGGGGCATGGGGACTGTTTATGGTTGAGGGGGGAGAGAATTAGGGTGCCTGTAAATGATGTTGAGAACTTAGCTGCTGTGCTGGAGCATGGAGGCAGCCCTTCCATCCAGCCTGCTTCTGCACTTACATGCTTCATTGTGGCTCAAAAACTGCACTGCAGACCCATGAAAAAAAAAGTCCTAGCAAAATCATGCGTGGGTCAGGTGTGCAGTTCAGAAGCCACTAAAGTGTGCAAGTCACATTTTCTTGAACCTATACCTGATATCCATTAAGTACCTCGTGTGTTTGTGTGTGTGTGTGTGTGTGTGTGTGTGTGTGCATGCCTTCCATGTTTGTGCACATGTGCATGAATGGTCGCCCATTAACTGCACCAACAATGAGCCAGAGCCTACAGGAAGGCAGGGAGAAAATTGGAGGTGTATCATTTTTGTGGCCCTAATTCCTAATTGCAATTAAAGACTCTTAATATCCCAATGTGCATCATCAAACTAAATTGAGATTTGGCATAATTTAAATTAATTTGGTTTTCCAGCTCACAGAGACCAAATGATCAGACAATGTAGATAATGAAAAGATCACCAGTGTGGAAGAGGTTTTTCTTCTAATGTTAGAGGAACTTTCTGGCAGTTGGTTTGAAGTTAACTTCTGAAATGAAGGTGAAAAGAAAAGGAAAATCTGACATCAAGCATTCATCAGTTACAAAACAAACAGATCACTTATCAACCAAATTTGCTTCATGATTATTTTCACCCAAAGTAGAAGTCTTTCTGTTTATTGATTGTAGCTAAAATTTCAAATTGTCAGCTCTTTATGTTTGTGATGATTGGATTCAAAGACACATTTTGTTTGTCTTCTATCTTTTCTTGGAATGTGCTCAAGCCATAAACTCAGTTTAATGATTAGAATCAGAGTTTTACTTGCATTTTTTTTAGAGCAGAGTGCTGTAGTTACAGAATATGCTAATATTCTTAATTGTCCTGTTTCCTGCAGTTTTAATCATGTGTTAATTTCATTATTTTTTTAAAGACAAATTGGAATAAATTGCAATTTATTCTTGAATGCAAAATACATACATGGGAAAATATAAAAAGGAAAATTCTATAATGTAAATTTTAATGAAATGGGCTTATACAAATGGCTACCATAAAATAGGTTGGATATGTTCCATTTATAGTGCACAGGTTAACACATTCACATAATATTCTCATGTACACTATTTTTACTAAGTCATTAATGTGTTATTGTTACTCTGTGGTTTTATCCTCCTTTTTGATTATTGATTGATTTTCTCTTAAGCATTCAATCTATCCCTCCCCTCCCTACTCCCAGTTCAGTTTAAAGCAAGGGGCGATTCGTCCAGCTCACTGATCTCTCCATGACAACCACACATGGAAAATATCCCTGAGAGAAACATATGCATTTCAGGCATGAGTTGTGGCTGTACCTCTCTGACACTACTTCCAAAATGGTGGCTTTAAGTGATGGCCAAAGCCACATTCACACATGGTAATGCAACCATTCGAGCATAGATTTACAATAATGTGTACTTTTTAATTATTTGGCACTAAAATTTTGAAATTATATTACAATTATTTTCATTTTAGCTACTGATCATTCTACTTTTCTCAGTTAATTCTCCTTTCAGTAAGCGCTCCCATATCAATGACCATGTCAATCAGGGTAGGTAGCTAACTTATTCCTAGAATATTGCTACTGCAAATTTTAAACTGGATGTCAGCAAGAAAGAGTGGAATTGCATTTGTGTTTTCTACCTATCCTATATTTAAAGAACACTCCAAAAAGGCTTGACCTATATTTCAGAACTCAGAGGACAGAAAGAAGTGAATGTACATGTTGTACAAAATCTGTAAAAGTTACATTATTGCAGCAATGAAAGGGTTGAGGTTTCCTATTACTCTCAGGGCAGGAAACAATTAATTTTCATATACATATTTGTAGAGCGGACCTCTTCCTCCTTATGCTGCTTGTTCTTTGAAGGGGACCCCAGTTAAGCTCCAAATTTGCCAGTTGTAAGGCTGGTAAAACCTCCCTTCATCTGACTTAATAGCTGCCTGGTGAATCCCAGTCCTAGGAACTCCTGGCCTAGGTGTTCATTCACCCCAAGTGCTTGCGGCAAAAGAAGATTCTGTTCTAAACAAGGGACAGCAGAAATGAGAAGCAGTGGCCAGGTCTAGAATCGAACTGAATTTGAATTACAGGTAGATTGCGTGTGCCAGAGGACCCTCAGACTTCCTGGGACCTCTGTTTCTGAGCCATACAAGCAACCAGGTTGGTCTGGGCAGAGTTACCTGATCTTAGCCAGGGTAGCAGTAGTGCCTCTAGGCGAGAGAAAGAAAGTCCTTCAGGGTTTGGATTACGTCTTGGAACTCCTGCTAGAAATACGTACAGTGTATGATGATACAGTCGGGCTCGGTATGGCTTATTCTACAATCAAATGACTGCTCAGCATTGACTTTCTTGCCTTATACTAAAATGATGAACATTTTTTCAAGGTACCAAAGGGTGAATAAGCCTGTGGCACCAGGATATAGTCAAGAAATCAACACCAGCAGGACACAATTAGAGAGATTAATAAATAATAAAACATTGGGTGGTTATTCATTTCAGAAGCTATAGAGAGGTATCAGAAACAATTGATTGGAATGGCACATGATTAGATTCATGTGGACTCACAAGCGGCTGGATTCCAAAACTCCTTTCATGGTGTAAAAACATAGTTATTGCTCAATTATGTAACAATCTCTAAGACTTCTGCTTAAAGTTTGAAGCTTACTTTAATCTGAAACCTTCGAAGCTAAACTAAAAACTGCAATAGAATAGATCAAACTTTTTTTTTAATAACATTTAGTGCAGCAGGCACTTTGAACTTAACTCATAATTTCTGTCCTAATTTGCCACTGACAGATCTGACAGGCAGTGCTGAATACTTGAACACACAAAAACTTGCATCCACAAGTATAAAGGAATGTGAATATTTGCCTTCGGGTTAAATAGACACAACTGTCACTCACTTGAAAGGAGAAGAGTGGAGTTGCATCATCAAATGGTGGATTTAGATGCAGTAGCATGTCACTGACCTTAATGCATGCAGTTTGTCATTTATTTTTCCTCCAGACTCAGGAAAAACTTTGAAAAAAAAGATGCATTTGAAAAGGCTGAGAAAACAGCAAGCCGGCAAAAGAAATCCTGTTAGCTGTAAGTCAGCAGTTGTGCTAAGCTTGGCTGATTAATTATTGCTCATAATTTGCGTTAGGATTAATTAACTAATTAGAGACGAATGTCTGAAGGCAAAGTTATGGCTCTGCTTGTCAAACTCAGGGCTTTAATTATTTTGATATTTTTTTCATTTTAATCACCCACTGAATCAGTAGCACATTGTCAGCTGTTGCAGCTGGAGCAGGCACAAGGAATTAAGTGATTGTGGGTAACGTGCTGCCACTCTACCCAGGATAGCTATTAAAGAAAGAACATTTTCAGCAAAATCAGCCATTATTAGTATGGTGATAAGAGAACCAGAGCAATCATACCACTTGCTGTGCCATAAGTAAGCTGTAGCTTAGATGTTGATAGATTACTGATGAAGCAGTTCTTCTGGTGTTTATCTGCCAAACTGAGTGTATTGCCATGTTTGCACTGTCCCCAGTGCAATAGTTCCACTTGGGTTCTGAGGTCTGCTGCATTTATGTCTGAGCTTCATTATATTTCACCCAGCATGTTTTTAAAGTTGGTGGTGGTGGCAGTTGTAGCAACTCTGCCCATTTGCATTGCTCTTGCATGTGTACATACTCACAACTCTGCCTCCTACTAGTAAATGCCTAGAGTGAAGAAAGGATTGACCAGCCAGTCAGCTCTTACAGTAATTGAAATGCAGAAGCACCACAGCAGACGGCTTCAGTGAAAAACTTTGTAGAATCATTGCTCAAGGCTGGAGATTGGATGGGTTGGATGCAATCCACACTCCAGTACATTCTATGTGGACTTAGAGAGAAATGCCTTCAGAGGTCTTTTCTTGTGCCAACATAGAAGAAGAATGGTGAGGATCAGTTCTTCCAACTACTCTTAAATTTGGAACCTAACATTTCTCTCTCCCCTCCAAGAGAGAAGGAATATTAGGCAGAGGATCACCAACTATCATAGGAATCAACATCTCAGATGTATAGCACTCTTGTCCAAAGTTGCTCAGGAAACATATTCTTCAGATCCAATGTTTTCACCCTATTAAGCCTACATTTTGGGAATTAATACTTAAACTCAAACACTTTGGGCTGAATTTTATGTCCCCGCCCCCCCCCCCCCCCACACCAGTGTACTTGTAGGTAGAGGGGGCACGTAAAATGTAAAGACTGGCCGGCCCACCACCTTCCCATCCACCACTGAGCTGTCCCCCATAATACGGTGGACGAGTCAGGTGTCAACCAACCCACCAACCCTTAGGCCTATTGAGGCCCTAAGAGGCCAATTAATGGGCGGAAGTCTCATTCTCAACATGTTAAGACTGCCCCTAGCGTATTTTAAAGCTGGTCGGCTCAAGACCGGCTTTTCTGTTGGGGGGAGCGGGCAATGTGACCCCCGCACCCCACCACTCCCTGTAAAATTCACCTCGTTCTGTTCCTCCACTACTCTCTCTCATCCAAGGCAGGCAGGGAAGCACAAAACACAATTGGGACCTTTAGAATTAGACAACTGATAGACATAAATACCAGGCTATCACAGAAATCAGATAATTTTGTGAACATACAAACACAAAATAAGAAAATGAAGATAAACTAATTATTTCCCACAGCATTGTTCATGGATACAAAATGCTTTATTTGACACCATTTTTTCTTTTCATCTTTTCTCTTCTATGTTTTCCTCCATAACATTCCCTGTGTTCCGTTATTTTCCTCTTTCCTTTTTGTTCCTGCAGACATTTCTCTGTTCCCTCTTTCTCTCTTCCCAATTTCTTTGCTGATTTTTCCTCCATCAGGATTTCATTATATTCTTCCTCTACTTTCACTTTTAGTATCTCCCCATGTTGTAGAACAGCTCTCATGTGCTCCTTTTCTAATATAGCCAATTTCAAATTAATATCTGTTTTAAAAGGCAAAGTTACACAGCAAGATGCCAACTGATATATATCAGGTTACTGGTGGATGTCTAGGTCAGGTGGGAGCTGTTGCAATGCATGGACGTGAGAGGAAACCAGGGTGTTCGTGCTGGTGTTTAGTTCATGAGATAGGGGAATGGCTGAGGTGGGTTTTAGATGGAGTTGCTGGAAGAATTGGGGAAAAGCTTGGGGAACTGGGATTTTTTTTATTCATTCATATGGATCCAGGCTTTGCTGGCTAGACCAGCATTTATTGCAAGTCTCTAATTGCCCTTGAGAAGGCAGTGGTGAGCCGCCCTCTTGAACTGTTGCAGTCCATGTGGTATAGGAACACCCATAGTGTCATTAGGAAGGGAGTTACTGGATTTTGACCCAGAGACAGTGAAAGAACAGTGTTAAAGTTCCAAATCAGGATGGCGTGTGTGGCTGAGAGGTGAACTTGCAGGTGGTGGTGTTTCAATGCACCTGCTGCCCTTTTCCTTCGAAGTGGTAGAGGTCACAGGTTTGGAAGGTGCTGTTGAAGCTGCCTTGGCGAGATGCTGCAGCACATCATGTAGATGGTGCACACTGCTACTAATCTGCGTCGGTGAAGGAGGGAGTGAACGTTTGTAGATGTGGTGCCAATAAAGTGGCTGCTTTGTCCTGGATGATGCCAAGCTTTTTGAGTGTTGTTGGGGCTGCAGTCAACCAGGCAAGTGGAGGATATTCTGTCACCTGACTTGTGCCTTCTAGGTAGTGGACAGGTTTTGGAGGAGCCAGGAGGTGAGTTGCTTTCCTCAGAATTCCCAGCCTCTGACCTGCTCTTGTAGCCACAGTATTTATGGTCCAGCTCAGTTTCTGATCAATGGTAAACCACCCCCTCAACCTCCCACTTCACCCAGCATGTTGATGGTGGGGGATTCAGCGATGGTAATGCCATTGATTGTCAAGGAGAGATGGTTAGATTCTCTCTTGTTGGAAGTGGTCAATGCCTGGCACAGGCGTGGATGAATGTTATACTCGCCACTTATCAGCCCAAGCATGAAAATGGTCCAGGTCTTGTTGCAAATGGACAGGAACTGCTTTAGTATCTGTGGAGTCATAAATGGTGCTGAACATTGTGCAAACATCAGCGAACATCCCAATTTCTGACCTTACGATGGCGAGAAGGTCATTGATGAAGCAGCTGAAGATGGTTGGGCCGAGGACACTACCCTGAGGAACTCCTGTAGTGGTGTCCCGGGGCTGAGGTGATTGACCTCCAACAACCACAACCATCTTCCTTTATGCTAGGTATGACTCCAACCATTGGAGAGTTTGCCCCCTGGTTTTTAAAAAATTTCATTCATGGGATGTTGACATTGCTGGCTAGGCCAGCACTTATTGTCCATCCCTAATTTCCCTCGAGAATGTGGTGGTTAGCTGCCTTCTTGAAATGCTGCGGTCCATGTGGCGTAGGTACACCCTCAGTGCTGTAAGGAAGGGAATTCCAGGATTTTGAATCAGTGACAGTGAAGGAACAGCGATATATTTCCCAAGTCAGGATGGCGAGTGGCTTGGAGGAAACTTTCAGGTGGTGGTTTTCTCATCTATCTGCTACCCTTGTCCTTCTAGGTGGTAGTGGTCGTGGGCCTGGAAGCTGCTGTCTAAGGAACCTTTATGAGTGCTGGACTGCAACTTGTAGATGCTGTCACGGTGGTGGAGAGAGTGAATGTTTGTGGATGGGGCGCTAATCAAGTGGGTTGCTTTGCTCTGGTTGGTGTCTAGCTTCTTGAGCGTTGTTGGAGCTGCACTCATCCAGGCAAAGTAAAGTCAACCTAGCCTTTACTGTGTCTGACTATATCATATATTTCTATTTCATAAACTTAACGGCCTGCCTGCCTCTCTCTCTCTCTCTCTCTGGATTTTGGCTTTGTGCGGTAATGTCAAACAATTGATAAGAGCACCCTTTACATCTCTCCCAATTTTGATTTCCACTCATTTCCTTTGTTCACAATCAGGAAATTGTCAGACCCTATCCAACACAATGTGAAGTTATTTATATTTCAGAGATAGGCTAATGAATTGCTTGTTATTTACCGTATGTGGGGAAATAGCCAGCTTATTAGCATTTTAACTACCTATCATCTCCATATAGTTCTGTGAAACACATTAAAAGGTGCAGTAGTTTCTTTCCCCCCAAAACCTTTCCGTGGGAAAAATGGTCAAAAGAAGCTGAAACTAGACAGCGTGCTATGTGAAATGAGTGCATCCGAATCTAGTTCCTTGTGGGTCCACATCACAGCGCCAGTCAACATTAAATTGACAATCTTGCTGAGAGAAATCACAGACTGGTTGCTATGGGAAATGGTAGACATATCACATTGGGTGTAGTACAGTGTTATTCTGAGGTTTGAGCTGAGGCATGTTATTGAGGTAGAACTAGGGGATTCTACATTTAATAATGTTACATCTAACTGGGACTGCTTGATACACATCATGGGGCACCTTAGAGAACTCCATTCTCAAACATAAATACCTGTCACCCTCATAAAAATAAGTGTAAGCAAAAAAAAAGCAGTAACTCAAAAGGAATTGCATTTTTATAAGGTCTTATTATATCCCACAGCAATGTTTCGAAGTATTTCTCAGTTTGAAGTGCAATGATTTTTGTTATTTAAATAGACTGCAGCTGTTTTGCACACAATAATGTTTCAGTTTTAGTGTAACCAGTCATGTGTAGCAGTGAGGTACATTTTCAGGTGTGATTCTTTTGATAAATTATTGCAAGCAACTGATGAGTGAATGCAACCAAATGTTTACCTGAAAAATGTTTCCATCTCAATTTTGCGGGGAAGGGTTTGGGTGAACGTATACTTAAAAATCAAAAGAGAAAGATTGAGTAGCAGAACAGTATAGTGACGTGGGTAGAGACAAGCAGATTGGGACAGAAAGGGGCAGACAGTTTAACATAAATGTATATCAACGAATAAGGTCATTGCAGGGAACAGGAGTAAAAAAAATGTAATTAAATGTTCTTTATCTGAATGCACGGAACATCTGCAATAAGAGATTAAAACATGAAATTACAGATCATGAAATTATTGGAGCCTGTATAACAAAGTAAATATAACAATTGTGGGTGACTTTAATCTTTATGTAGACTGGGACAATCAAATTGGCAAGGATAGTTCAGAAGATGAGTTTGTAGAATGTTTTCATGATAGTTTCTTGGGGAAGAATTTTCAGGTCGGCGACCGGGGGCAGGGCCTACTCTCCGAAGCATAAAATGATGTGCGATGATGTCGGGCGGGCTTCCCGACATCACCCTGTGTCAGTTAGATTTTCAGTTCGGCGGGCATGCAGCTGACTCGGCTGCACACCTGCCGAACTGTCAAAGGCCTATTAAGGCCATTTAAGGAGTCATTAAAACAATTAACAGGGCTGCCTAAAGGTTGGTGGCCAGGCGAAGAGCCCAGTGGCCTTTGCATTTTTCATGGAACCTCATCCACAGGCGTGATGAGATTTCATGAAGTTTCATTAATTGGCCCACACACGTAAAATGCAGTGTGATCCCTATCAGGGGCACTGATCGGGTTCGCGCCAACCTCCGCCTGCCTCTGGACAACCCCTCCGACAGGGGGAAATTTCTGCCCATGGGGCAGTACATAGCTTTATCCTGAGTCAGTTCCATTATCTTAGATTTCTTTTAATTCATCAACAGAACGTGGGTGGCGCTGTCTAGGCTAGCACTTATTGCCCATCGCTTCATGCCCATGAGAAGTTGATGGTGAACAGCTGCAGTTCCTGTGGTGTAGGTGCACCCACAGAGCTTTTACAAAGGGAGTTCCAGGGTTTTGACCCAGCAACAGTGAAGGAACAATGATATATTTCCAAGAATGAATAGTGAAAGGCTTGGAAGGGAACTTCCAGGTAGTGGTGTTCCCAAGTACCTGTTGCCCTTGGCCTTCTAGATGGTAGCGGTCATGGGTTTGGAAGGTGCTGTCTAAGGAGCCTTGGAGTGTTTCTGCAGTGCACCTTGTAGATGGTACACACTGCTGCCACTGCTCGCCAGTGGTGGAGGGAATGAATGTTTGTGGATGTGTATCAAACAAATGGGCTACTTTGTCCTGCATGGTGCCATGCTTCTTGAGTGTTGTTGGAGCTGCACTCATCCAGGCAAGTGGAGAGTATTCCATCACACACCTGACTTGTGGCTTGTAGATGGTTGACAGGCTTTGGGGAGTCAGGAGCTGAGTTGCTCGCCACAGAATTCCTAGCCTCTGACCTGCTCTTGTAGCCACAATATTTATGTGGCTAGCCTGGTTCAGTTTCTGATCAATGGTAAACTCACGGATGTTGATCTATTATTTTGTAGTGAGGCAGGGTTAATTAGTAATTTCAAAGTAAATGATCCATTGGGAAATAGTGACCATAATATCATTCAGTTCCATGTTAAGTTTGAGAGTGACATTTCCCAATCACAAGCAAAAATCTTAAACTTAAACAAAGCCAATTACATAGGTAAGAGGGGAGAACTGGCTAAGATTAATTGAGTAAATAGACTAAAAGATATGGAGGTAAATGAACAGCGGGAAACATTTAAAGAAGCAAATCAAAATGTTCAGCAATTCTATTGAAGAAGAAAAACTCAGCAAGAAAGACCCATCCAAGTTAAGGATATTATTAGATTAAGAGAAGAGGCTTATAATGTTGCAAAAAAAAAGCAGTAGCAAGTCTAAGAATTTGGAGTGTTTTAGAAACCAGAAAATGGCCACCAAAAAGTTAATAAAAAGGGTATATATGGAATATGAAAGTAAACGAGCCAGGCATATAAAACTAGATTATGAGGGGTTTTTTATAAGTATATAAAAAGGACGAGAGAAGCCAAAGTAAACATTGGTCCCTTAGAAGCAGAGTCAGGGAAAATATCATGGGGAATGAGGAAATGGCAGACATTGAATAAATATTTTGCATCTGTTTTCAAAGTAAAAGGCACCAGTTTCCATATCAGAAATAGACAATAACCTAGGGGCTAAAAAGAATGAGGAAATTAGGGAAATTAATATCAGCAGAGATGAAGTATTGAAGAAATTTAAGGGACTAAAATACAATAGATCCCTAGGGCCTGATGGCCTACACCTTAGGGTTCAAAAAGTGATAGCTACAGAGATAGTGGATGTGCCAGCAATGATTTTCCAAAATTCATTAGATTCAGAAATGGTCCCATCAGTTTGGAAGTTGGCAAGTGTTGCACTGCTTTTCAAGAAAGGAAGGAGAGAGAAAACAGTGAACTACAGGCCAGTTAGGCTAACATCAGTTTTTGGGAAAATGCTGGAATTATTATGGAAGTCTTAACTTAGAATTTCAAACTATGTGCTTAGAAAAGCACAGTTATTATTAGAATAAGTCAATCATAGTTTTACAAAAGGGAAATCCTGTTTGACAAATTTAGTAGAGTTTTTTGAGGATGTAACTGGCAGGATAGATAAAGGGGAACCAGTAGATGTTGTCTAACTGGATTTCCAAAAGGCCTTCAATAAGATGTTGCACAAAAGGTTAATAGGCTAAATAAGAGCTCATGGAATTGGGCGTAATATATTAACATGGATAGAGGATTGGTTAATGGATAGCAAACAGAGAAATGACATAAACGGGGATTTTTCACGTTGGCAGGCACTGAATACTGGAGTGCCACAAGGATCAGTTCTGAGACCTGATCTATTTACAATCTATGTTAATGACTTAGATGAAGAGACAGAGAGTAATGCATCTAAGATTGCTGACGGTGCCTAACTAAATGGAAAGGTGAGTTATGGGGAAGACATGGAGAGGCTGCAAAGAGATATAGACAGGTTAGGTGAGTGGACAATAAGATGGCAGATGGAGAATAATATAGGGAAGTGTGAAGTTATTCACTTTGGTCATAAGAATAAAAAAACTGAATTTTTTTAAAAGGTGAAAAACCTGTAATTTTTGATGTTCGAAGAGACTTGGGTCTGCTTGTACAAGAAACAGAGAAAGTTAGCATATGGGTGCAGCAAGAATTTAGGAAAAGAAATGGCATGTTGGCCTTTATTACAAGAGGATTGGAATGCAAGAATAAAGAAACCTTGCTACTGATGTACAGGGTTTTGGTGAGACTGCATCTGCAGTACTGTGTGCAGTTTTGGTCTCCACATTTAAGAAAGGATGTACTTGCATTGGAGGCGGTACAGCAAAGGTTCATTAAATTTGTCCCTGGGATGAGGGGGCTGTCCTATGATGAGAGGCTGAGTAAACTGGGCTTATATTCTCTGGAATTTAGAAGAATGAAAGGCAATTTCATTGAACCTACAAAATTCTGAAGGGGCTTGATAGGGTGGATGCTGAGAGATTATTTCTGTTGGTCAGGGAATTTAAAACATAGGAGCACAGTCTCAGGATAAAGGGCTAATCATGGCTGTGATGAGGATAAATTTCTTCACTCAAAGGATTGTGAATTGTTGAAATTCTCTACCCCTGAGGGTTGTAAATGTTCCACTGTTGAATACAGTTAAGGTTACAATACAAAAACAGAATTACTTGGAAAAACTCAGCAGGTCTGGCAGCATCAGCGGAGAAGAAAAGAGTTGACGTTTCGAGTCCTCATGACCCTTCAACAGAACTAGGTGATTCCAAGGAAGGAGTGAAATATAAGCTGGTTTAAGGTGTGTGTTTGTGGGTGGAGGTGGGGGGGTGGCGGGTGGGGTTGGGTGGGGGAAGAGAAGTGGAGGGAGGTGGTGTGGTTGTAGGGACAAGCAAGCAGTGATAGAAGCAGATCATCAAAAGATATCACAGACAAAAGAACAAAAGAACACATAGGTGTTGAAGTTGGTGATATTATCTAAATGAATGTGCTAATTAAAAATGGATGGTAGGGCACTCAAGGTATAGCTCTAGTGGGGGTGGGGGAGCATAAAAGATTTAAAAATATTTAAAAATAATGGAAATAGGTGGGAAAAGAAAAATCTATATAATTTATTGGAAAAAACAAAAGGAAGGGGGAAGAAACAGAAAGGGGGTGGGGATGGAGGAGGGAGTTCAAGACCTAAAGTTGTTGAATTCAATATTCAGTCCGGAAGGCTGTAAAGTGCCTAGTCGGAAGATGAGGTGTTGTTCCTCCAGTTTGCGTTGGGCTTCACTGGAACAACGCAGCAAGCCAAGGACAGACATGTGGGCAAGAGAGCAGGGTGGAGTGTTAAAATGTCGCTTGCCAGGGCAGGAAATTATTCACAGTTTCCATCCTTATATGGCTGGTAGCTGCTATAAGATTTGAATTGCTCCGGCAAAAAGTATGCATAGACACGATGGTCCAAATGGTCTCCTTCTGTGTCATAAACTTCTTACGGTTCCATACGTTATAAATATTATGCATCTTAATATTAAATGTACTCTCCTAATAATTCTCCCCAAAAATATATTATCTCAAACCTTTCTATGTTAAATTGCTGACTGTCCATTCCGCTAACCTACTTATGCCTTCCTAAAGTTTTTCAGAGTCTTCCCCACTGTTTGCTAAGTCTCTATTTTGTGTCATTAACACATTTTGAGATTCTGTTCCTTAGAGCCAAGCCCAAATCACCTAGTGACAAATTCCCTTAGGCTAACTGAACCAGTCTAAAGTCAATTGATGTATTGTTTTTCAGCTGTCCCACAGCTCACTTTACAGTGCTTGAAAGAACATTACCTTCTCCCTTGAGAGCTCCAAAATGCATGGAACATGCCTTACACCCATTCCAGCATGAGCAAACAGAAGGCATAGTCATATCCAGCTTTTTAAGAACAGCAAATTGAGGTGTGATTAACTGTAATGATTTTCAATACATTTCAATATAGTTTATATTTTTCTTCTTCTTATTATTTTATATCCTTAAATTAAGCTCTCACACATGAGAAAATTCTGTACTTTTTGAATCAGGCAGGATCCAGCAGAAGAGGTACAGGCTCTCACCAACCCACATGTGGCATGGAAAATGTAATCTTTCATCTCTGAAAGATTTTAACTCACCCAGTTTTAAATTCTATCATCACACAACACTATCCTGCACCACCAACCCCCTCCCCCCACCGCCCCCTCCTCACCAGAGTCCAAAAATCAACTTTAATTTGTGCTTAGAAAGTATCAGGCCCAAAACACAGCTATATTTTGTAGATAACAGGATTAGCTCGGATGATGATAATGAGTTGGTCAATTTGCCCCTGGCAATTGCTTAACACCAGAAGAGTGCTAATCCTCTAAAGCTTTGATGTCTTATACTTTCCGTCAGAGTACAGCACACCCTATTTTACCCTTGAGCTGTCCACCTCTTTAAAGAGCATATTGGGTCCTTATTGTTGCGCCTATTACCAAGGTGACTCCCTCATACCTGAAACACTTAAGAGTGAAGCAAACTAAAATAGTCATCTTCAACATGTGCTTTTTGTTGTATTGTTGCCATTGCTTCAGAAAAACAAGATGAGATCTTGACCTGTTACATGAGTTTCAACTTCCTGAGAGAAATATACTTCTTTATCAATGTTTTCTCAAGATATGCTAAAATTGTAAATTTTCTTAAAATATTTTGCTTAGTGAAGTATTGGCAATTTAAAAATACCACACCCACTTAAAATAACTAGATTAATAACCAGGCTTGTATCATATGGGCCAGTTTTACAATTGTTATTGTGTTAATATGAAATGATTTTGGATGTGCATTGTTGTAAAACTACTCATATAATTCAGAAACCAGGTCAGTGATCTCATTGAAGACCATGCTCAAGCCAGGAGATGAACGAGCACTACTTGAAGGTAACCTTTTGAATGTAATTTGTAATTAAGATGGGCCATATGACCTTTCTCATCCATAATAATTTTTTCACTGTTAGCAAGAAGCAAATAATCCTTTTATCCTCTGTCTTAATATGCATTAACTGTGCAGAGACCATTGTCACTGGAGGGAGAGAGATGTGAAGCTTGTCCCATAACTTATAACTGCCAGACCGGTACCTGCAGTATAACTGGTCCCTTAAACTGAGCATATGTCACATATTATACATCTTAGATTGAAGATTGATCTGCATTCATTAGCATGTTAAAGTGAAAGGCAACTAAATGTATCAACGCACATATGTGGCTATAAATTTGAATACACTTGTGTCAAATTATGCTGATATAAATAAACAAAGCAATTAATTAGAATATTTAGTGCAGTTGGGCTTACTTTTTAAAGAAAATAAACTACAATTTATAAAAAAAACTATTAACTCTATCTATGTTGCTTGAGATAGGGGTCTTGTGGCGCAATGGGTGGTGTTTCTGTCTCTGGGCCAGAAGCTCTGGGTTTGAGTCCCACTCCGGGACCTGATGGCCAAGGAAGCTGCATTCATAATGTAGCCAAACAAGTTGAGTATCAACCTGCAAATCCTTCCACCACACACGAGAGAAATTCCTGGTCAGCCGTGTGATGGAGACTCTACCAACACTATCCACAGCTCCAGACCACAACATGCATGTGAGAAGTGTACACTGTCACAGCAACTCAGAACTGTAACACAGCACCATTTCCAATTTAAAAATTTTGCAAATTGTAAATAATTTATACACCTGACAAGACTTGGACCCATAAAACATTTGATTAACAGGTTTGTATGAAATTCCTGTATTTACTGTTGTACGTTTTCTTATCTGTTCAGTAGGTCTCACAAAGACGTTCTGAGTCTTACATCGTTTAACATTAATTGTTTATTGATAACACCTAACTATGTACATATATACAGGGTATAGCCCAAGCTACGAGCTAACTCCATGTTTACATCTACTCAAGTCTCTGATCAGTCCAAACTGAACCTAGTCTCAGGTCATGTGACTCTTTACATCACACTGTGGGCAAGACTGTTTCCCAGTCCCACATTAACCATTGCTGTGCCAGATACCCTAAAACTACATTTACTACTTTAACAATTTATTCACCTAAGTCCTAAGAATGTTACAATTGTATGCAGTTTACAGTTTATCATATAATTAGAAGTAGCTAACATGTTCTATTTATCAGTGAGGTATTCATTTATTATTTGGTTGGGGGTCAGGAGAAACTGTTAAGCAAGCCAAAGGCCTACCCTATTATATCAACAAGCAGTGGTCATTATTGAACCTGTCCAGATACTTCAGCTATTTGAAAACCCTCATGTTGCTTTTATTTAAATTTCTGTGCAGTGAAATTTGGAGTAGTAGCACTTGGTGCTATGGTTGCCATTTGATGTCCAAAATGGCATCTACGATGAAGACACTTAAGAGTGAGTTGTGCTTGATGCCATATCATAGAATCATAAAAATGATAGAATGGTTATAACACAGAAGACCATTCAGACTCTCCAGTCCATGCTGGCTCTCTGCAAGACAAATTTAGCTTGTCCTACTCCTCACCCTTTCCCCATAGTCCTGCACATTTTTTCACTTCAGTTTCTTATTCAATTATCTTTTGAAATTCAGGATTGAATCTGCCTCCACCAAAATTTGAGGAATTGCATTCTAGATCCTAACCATTCATTGCTAACAAAGGCTTTTCCTCGTGTTGCTTTTGGTTCTTTTGCCAGTCGCCTTAAATCTGGGTCCTCTCGTTCTCCGCCGTTCGGCCAATGGGAACAATTCCTCCCTATCTACTCTGGGTAGAATTATCCCAGATTTGTACTTAGTGCGGCAGAGGGCGTGAAAAAAGTTGTTTTGCCTGCTGGGTGCAATGGCGTGTTTTCGCACCGTATCGTCCCTTTCCCAGCGTGCCCCTCATGAAAAATGCATTCACGGGAAACACTCTGGATCGCTGGTGGGGCAGTCCCTGATTTTCCCACCCTGCTTTCACCTCAGGCCTTCAGTACTCCAGGTGCCATATTTAAAGGGTGCCCCTGTACAGATCTAGCTCTCTCTAAGGCATTGGAAGCTGCTAAAAAGTCATGGCTGCCAAAGGGAGGAAACATTCTGACCCTAAATTTAGTGTCGCCTCCCTCAGGCACATACTGAATGCAGTGGAGACCCACCGTAAAGTTCCCTACCCTCGCTCGGAGTGAATACCCGCAGCCAATGTCACCAATCCAGCATGGGAGGTGGTGGCAACGGTGGTCAGCACCAATGCCCTGCAAAAGAGGGGAGCCACCCAGTGCTGAAAGAGGATGAATGATCTCCTCTGTTCCACCAGTCACTCTCAACTCATACACTCACAAACCCATCTCACATCTACAGGGATCTCACTCACTGCCAATTCAAGGGACATTCACTCTCTCACATATACCTTCATCTGCCCTGCAGATCATGTCCTCATCCTGTCCATGGTACCACTCACCAGCCATCCTTCTCATCTGGCCTGACAGGCATCCTGCTTACACTCTCTCCACTTGTATTCATGCAGGACAAGCTGGCGCACAATAAAAGGGAGAGGTTGCAGGAGGAATGCCTGACATCAAGATCTTCACATGCTTTGAAAATAGAGCCATCCAGCTGGCCGGCGAGGATCTGGACCATTCCTATGCTGACAGTAAGATCGGTGCAGCTCAACCAAGTGAGAATCTAACAGTGGAAATCCATCTGACACCCATGCTGTGAGGGAGTTCCCCTGTTCCGCAGTGCCGTGCCATGTGCTAATTATCTTTCCGTGTTTTCGCAGTCACATCTGGAAAACAGCCAAGGGGGTCCAAGAGCCAGGTCCTTGACTCAAACCCTGAAGACACCTTGTAAGAAGATTCTGATGATACCCTAACTGAAGATCCATCACAGCGTCACCCACACCCTCCACCAGCGCAGAGACACACATCTTGGTGGGACCTAGTTCTAGAGGAGCCTCAGGGTCACAATCTGGTGTGCACATAGCATTGTCTGATCTACAGCAGGTGACAGCAGGGAGCTCCCAGGTTTCTTGGAGGACTGCTGGAGGCCAGAAATCTGCTGAGTCTGAGTCAGATAACCAGCCTCAGGACTCAGTCATGCCACAGTTGCTGGAGCTACAAAGGCAAGCTCAGGAACATCAGGAGAGGATGTCTGCTGCTGTGCTCTCAGATTGCAAGGCACAACAAAGGAGTCTGTCGCCTTCAGTCTGAAGTGAGAATGCCAGGATGCCAACGCACTAAGATCAACACTAGTAGGATGGCGGCGCCATGGATACCTTGAGCCAGAACGTTGGCCCTACACTGCTGCGCAGGCTGAACTCCATCACTGATGTCACAGTTGGACTCCAACAGAGTGTATGCGAGAGGGGTGTGGGGCAGCCTGATCTCACTCCAGCTTCACCTTCTCTTAAAGGAGTCAGCCAGGGGCCCTCGGGCACCCATAGGGAGGAGGATCAGTAGGTGCACACCCTGGGGCCATCCACCCAAATGACTCTGGGAATGTTTGGCCCATCTGAATCCACTCTTCCTGTGACCCCAGCAGCTTCAGCTCTCCAGGCAAGGAGGGTGCCACTGCCACACAGCAGGACCCCAAAAGCAGGCCAGGGTCCTCCAGATCTCAGCCCTCAGGAAAATACTGTCAAGGTCATCACAGACAGGGTGCAGCAGTCATTAGGCTGCCTCCACCTCCACTGTGGATGTCAGGGCAGCACCAAGACGTAGCGACAGGGTTAGGAAGGTTAAGAAGATGTAACTCTTTTGAGTCAAATAATTAAACTAAATTAACAAAATCAGGGATAAATTAAAAGCGGCCCCTTAAAGGGAAACTGCAAAGACAAAATTCAAAGGAAATTTACTGGCATTATATCACAATGTGATCAAAAGGGTCTATACAGCACTGCAGACCGGGTGCTGACTGAGCATGGAAGGCCTCGATGGTGCCGGCAGACACCGTGTGCTTTCTCTCCAGGGACATCCAGCCCTGGAATGTAGCCGCAGAAGAGCGGCAGACAGTCATGTTGGACGACCCCCTCGATCGCCCGCTGCCTGGACCTATTAAAGGCCAACTTGGCCAGGCCCAGCAGCAGGTTCACGAGAAGGTCCTCCTCCATCCCATAGTTGCACATCCTGGGCACAGGTGTTAATCACTTGTACACAATGTTCACTATTGTAAATAAGCTCCCAAGAATGTCTTCCTGCCTACGGTTCCTTGTTCTGATGAGCAGTGTTCGTGTCACTCAGATGTGAAACCTTTATTCTTGCACGAGATAAAGGCAGGTGTTTCAGTCCAAGACCTCTTCCCTGTGCTTTGTGCAGCCTTCAGACCAAAGTGATGGTCCAGTCTCACACTCAGTGGACAAATTACTGATGCCTGCGCCTCAACGGTGCTTGTCATTGCTGCCAGAATGTCATGAGCAGGCGGCACAGAGTTTTCTCATTCTCTCTGTGTGCTCTCAGCACCTTTGAGGTGGGGCTACCCCCCATCTCTTCAGCATCTGTGACCAGTGATGCTGTGCTCTTGAAGGGGTTTGGTGCTGAAGGATGACAAAGGATCAGGTAGATCTCCTTGATAGAATCCTGATCACAGAGCACAAGCAAGCTGCCTTCAGGCAGACAGGAGTCAGACATTCACAAAAGCAATGTGAAGACCTATGGAGTGTCCTCATTTCAAGTCATCATCATCCTCCTGGAATCTAGCAACTATTAGGGCCTACGCTGTGTCTCCATGACACGAGCCTGAGCACTGAGGATATGTGTGCTGCCATCAGACACACAGGAGTCAAACATTCACAGATGCAAGGTGAGGATACCAGGATTGTCCTCAATGCATCTCGTCATTATCCTCCATGAATCTTGTGACAATGAGGGCCTCCCAAGCACGCCTGCCACATCTGGCCAGTGTGATGGCCTCATCACCAGCGTCGTCACCTTTGAGGACCTCATCACCATCATTCCCTTTGACGTCCTCCTTATGGAGGAGAAATGCAGTTCTTTCATCTCCTTCTCAGCCAAGTTCTCCTTCCGTTGCAGCTCCAGGTTGCGGAGCTCACAGCAAGCAACAATGATGCGCAACACTCTCTGGGGGCTGTATTGCAGTGCTCCACTGGACCTGTTGAGGTACTGGAACATTATTTTCAATATACCTATCATTTACTCCATGAAAGTCCAGATCACGGCATGAGCCTTGTTATACCATCGTTCTGCTGCAGTCTGAGGCCGGCGCATGGGCGTCTTCAGCCACATACTCTGTTGGTAGCCCTTGTTCCTGAGATGCCAAACCTGCAGCCTCTCTGGATTCTGGAAGATATCAGGGATCTGAGACCTGCTAAGGATGTAGGAGTCGTGGACACTCCCTGGGAATCGCACGCAGACCTGTAGGATGCATTTGTGGTGGTCGCAGGCCAGCTGAACATTCAGCGAGTGGAAGCCCTTGCAGTTGCTGTAGTTGACTGCTTGTTGCCACGGAGATCTGAGCACCATGTGAGTTCAGTCCATGGGCCCCTACACCTGTGGAGAACCAGACACCTGGGCAAAACCCAGTGCTCTTCCTTCCTGGCTTTCCTGATCCTGAGCGAAATGCACAAAGTTCTGTGCCTTCGCAACGATGGCACCTGTGATCTCCTGGATACACTTGTGGGTGACAGTTTGCGAGACCCCACACAGGTTAGCTGTGGAGAACTGGAAAGCGCCACTAGTGTACAAATTGAGTGCCACAGGCACTTTCACGGCCACTGACAGTGGACGCCCTCCATGTCCCCGTGGCACCAAATCCTACAGCAGGTGGCATATGTGACCGACCTAGGCATGCGCAGACTTCGGTGACACTGATTCTCAGATGACAAGAGCTGTATGCAGACCCTGGTTTTAGCGAAGTGTCTATGAGAGATGGCTTGTTGTGGAACTTCAGCTGATTGCGCATCAGGCCCTGCTGCCCCTTCATCTTGAGGGATGTGCTGCTACCTTTGCTGAGCCAGGCGCCTCTGCCATTCTCTGCTTCTTCTTCTCTGGTCTCTGTAAGCCATGAGGCACACCGCTAAATCACCAGGCTCCATCGTCCTGATGTTCTCCTTCTGCAGGATCAAAAAGGGTTAGCATATGTGTCCTAAGAACCTCTCTTGGTTAAGTCTGAAGGCCCCTTTCACGCATGCATGAGAATTCCGGCCACCACTTGGATGGCCAGTGTGTAGTGCGCCTCATGGGTGTCCGAATCCCCACCCACCTCCAACCAACTCCACTTGACTGAATGTCAATAGCTTCAACCATCAGACTGCATGCTGTGCTCTCAGCTCAGGCACAGGCATTTGGTTGAGTGACAGAAAAGCTTCAGAGGTCAGACTCCAAGTATATCAACAGAGCTGCAGCTAAATGCTCACAGTTACAGAAGTATGCTCATTTTTGACAAGCTTTTCCAAGTCCATGGCTGTTTCCCTGACTTCCCCTACCCCCACCCACCCCCACCCCCACCCCACGGCATGAGCTTGTGTACTTCCTTCAGTCTGTGCTGCCTTGCCCCCTCACCCCTCTCACACCAGTCTGACCGCCACTGGAGCCCTTGGCCCACATTGCATTGAAAGCCAGCCAGGAAAAAGTGACTTGCCTGCCACCTGTGAATATGCAGTACCTCTTCCTTGATATCTTACGGGCAATACTTCCAAGCACTGTGCACGATTGTGTGCACTCACCTCCAAGTTCCCCTTGAAGATCAGGTCACTAGGTGCATGCCTTTTAAGGGCTGTTCTAAAATCGCACCAATTTGGGTGGTAAATTTGAGATGGGGGGGATGTTTCCAGCAAGCAGGAATAATAATAAATAATAAGATGCTAAACTCCACACTACCACTCCCAGAACCACTCTGGAATGCTGAAGGCTTGCAGCAGGCTCAGCATTGAGACAACTGGAGAAAGAGGTTTTCCAGATATAGTACCACTAGTGGTTTGCACAAAAAGGAACAAAAGGATGAGGTCAGTACATTACTTCATTCAGTTGGAGATATTTCCAATGATCTAATAGCGAGACAGGGAGTCAATGAGACTTCAACTTCTTATGAAGAATTCCTGCAAGTGTTTGATTCATATTTCAGCATTTACAAAAACATGATTATAGAAAGGGAAAAATTTAACAAGTGAAAAGAAAGACAAGATGAGAGCATGGTATTGTTCATAAATGGTCGATACTGGCTGGCAGAATGTCATGAAGAGATTATTGTCCATAAAGTTATTGGAAATTGTTTTAAAATTGGACTTACAGTAGGGTCTGTGTCTATGGGCAGAATTTTTCAGTCAGTGTGCGGGGGCAGGCCTGACACGCAGATGCATAAAATTACACGTGATTGATATTGGGCGTGCATTCCGATGTCATCACGCTGAGTGGTTCGGTGGGTGCGCACTGGAGTTGGCTGCATGACTACTGATATATAAACGGCGTATTAAGGCCATTAAGAAATTAATTGAAGTACTTGTTAACAGCACCCATCCAACCTTACGGCTGCCGGGCAGGCAAAAAGGCCAAGCAGCCTTCGCGTTTTTTGGGAAACCTCATCCATGAGCGGGATGAGGTTTCCCAAGGCTTTTATTCAGTAAATAACATTCTGTTCATAAATATAAAAACATGTCCCACCTCATGTGACATGTTTAAATAAATTTAGAAACCTTTTAATTCAATGATTTTGGAAGCCCTTCAATCTTCCTAAGGCAGCAAAAGAGCGCTGGCCCCAAATCTCTCTCCTCCCCCCACCCTCTTCCCCTCCCCCACACCACCCCCCACCCCAACCCCCCGCCTGCACAGGTAGCACTGAGAACTACTGGTCGTGTCTTACACTAGGCGGGCTTTAATTGGCCTGCCTGCTTTTAATGGCAGCACAGAGCCCGCCACCTGAAAAATTCAGGCCCATGTGTGTGTCTTAATCGGATTAAGGTCAGCTAGTCTGTGTGCTTTGATGTATAGTAGTTTGAGATGTTAATTGGATAAATGTAAGCATAGAAGGTAAAGAGAACATTTGCATTTGCTGAATAAACATTCAAAAGAATGAGTAGAATCTTGCACCTAGCTGGGAAACACTAAGCAATATGTTTACATAACTAATAAAAATGGTGGAATGAAAGAATTATTGTTAGGAAAGGTAAAATTTAAAACAAAACTAGCAATACAATGGAAAATCTACATTCAAAGGGAAAGCTAGGTATTTACTGAGAGGAGTTTGTGTGTGTGAGTTAGAAGCATTTAACATCCAACCAGCCTGTAAGCCTACATCTGTCTGCAAAGGAACCAAATTGCAAGGAACCTCATTTGGAATTTGTAAGGTCAAATGTGCTTTGCCTGGTGTCTGTTTAAAGTCTATGGGTTATTGTTGCCTTGGTGAAGATTTATCTGGGAGTGATTAATTTGGGGATTTGTTTAAAAGTTATTATGATAGCAATTTATAAACATGTGTATGTGTTTAATTTCTTGTTAAATTAATAAATGTTTAATTTAGTCTTATTTAAAAAACCTTTTGAGGCTTGGTAGTCTTATTACTGAATTCAGAGCTGCATCTCAAACATACCAATTGAAAATATAGGTTATGACAGTTGTTCAAGTTTCCCTCTGGTCTTTAAACAACTCAACCTTTACCAACTGCTGTGTCATAACACACAAAATTATGACAATGGAGTATTAAGGGATGAATTGATTTGTGATCACAAAATGGTTGGGGTCCTAGATGAAGTTCTACCAGATTTCTTGGAAATGAGAGAAGATTTAACACTCATCAAGGCAGCACAAATTTGGAGACAAATTGAGCTTAGAAAGCAAAATAGAGAGATTGTTCGCAGTGAACGCAATATCTCTTAGAAACGAATGAGTGAGGCCATTCAGTATGATTGCCATAAGACGGAAAGTGCACAAAAGCAGAAGCCTTTGAAAATGAGGAAAAGCACATCAACTGCAATCTTGAAATGCTCTCAGGCCAGAATCTCCTGGTTGGTCTACAGGGACAGGCCCTATGCGTCTATGCATAAAATGACACTCGGTGACGTCAGGCTGGTGTCCCAACATTACCACGCATCATTCAGATCCTCAGGTCGGTGGGTGCGCTGCCGACTACGCTGCGCGCCCGCCGAACTGTCAAAGGCCTATTAAGGCCATTTAGGTTCCAATTAAGGTCATTAACTGAGCTGCCCGTCCAACCTTAACGGGGGGGCAGGCGAAGAGCCCAGGTGGCCTTCGCATTTATGATGAAATCTCATCCACAGGCGGGGTGAGGTTTCATGAAGGGTTTATAAATTAAATTAATTTTTTAATTAAAATTCATTGGCATGTCCCAGCTCATGTGACACTGTCACATGAGGGGACATGTCTTAATTTTTTTTTCTTTGTTAAAATTTTTAAAAATCAAACTAATCTCCCTGAGGCAGCTCTGTGTCTCAGGGAGATTTCTGCACTCTTTCATGCGCATGCCTTAATTGGCCCACCCAAGCAAAATGGCAGCGCCCAGCTGATCACGGGCAGCGATCAGCTGCACGCCCCCCTACACCCTCTCCCACCCAACCCTCCCGACGGGGAGAAAATTCTCCCCTGTGGGCAGGAAAAATCTGCACAAGTGGGAAAATGCCCAGCAGGGGGAGCAGAGTGCCACAACTGTGGAGAAATAGGACATTTTAAAATTGTTTGCCATTCTAAAATACAGATAGCTTCCAAAAAGAGGGAAAATATATAACACCAAACCACATACAAGAATTGAAAAAAACACAGGGAAAGGAAATAAATTTCCTAGGGGAAGTAAATGAAATAGAAAATAAATATGGAGTATTAAATTTGAAGTGAATGGACACCCCACAGAGTTTAAATTAGACACAGAGACAGGAGTTTCTGTCTTATCTGATGAAGTAAAGTGGCTTAAGCGCATTGCACTACAGCCTTCATCTATCAAATTACAGGTCCAGGCGGGACTACACTGAAAATTATAGGCCAACACATGGCAACATTGATGTACAAAGATGGAGAAATCATTGAGCCACTGTTTGTCATTCAGAATCAATAATCTTCTTGCCTAAGCAGGAAGGCATGCTTAAAATTGAAGCTAAATCTATAAAGTTGATGAAGTTGCTGGCGAGCACCACAGCAGTACATTCAGGAATGAATTTTAAAAGTTAATTACAAGCTTGGAAAAGCTGAAAACTGAGTACCATATTACCCTAAGAGCTGATGCTAAATCAATTTGCCTCTTTACACTGAGGAAAGTCGCTCACCCACTCTTGGACAAAGTCAAGGATGAAATTGAGAACATGTTACAGAAACAGATTATCTCATCAGTGACCATGTCAACAAAATGGTGATCAGGAATGGACACAGTCCCAAAGTCAAACAGTTCAATTAGAATCTCAATTAGTATGGACTTAGCTCAACTAAATAAATCAGTGAAACGTGAGATCTTCCCGATGGCCTTGGTGGATGGTTGTTTTGCCAAACTAGCCGAGAGTACTCTATTCACCAAATTAGATGCAAACAGTGGATTTTGGCAGATGCCTCTAGACAAAGAATTCAAATTGGGACCTCTCCTATAGCACTATTTGGTCATTATTGCTTTAATAGATTACCATTTGAAATTCCGTTTGCTCTGAAATTTTCCAGAGAACAATTTTTTTGAACCCTAAACTGGAAGGAGTAATATGCCATATGGATGACATAATTGTACATGGCTCCATGAGAGAAGAGCATAACTATAGAGCTAGAGCAGTCCTGAAAATCTTCCAGGGTGCAGGCCTAACACTGAATGAAAAATGTGAGTCCGCCAAACCTATGATTAAATTTCTAGGTCACATTGTAGAAGCCTCCGCAACCCAAGAACATCAGTGAAGTTCAGAGATTCATTGGGATGGTCAACCAAGTAGGCAAGTTCCTACCAAATTTGGCAGTCGTCAATGAGCCTTTGAGACAGCTCTTGAGACAGGGCCAACAGTGGTGCTGGAATTTGGATCAGCAAAATGCTCTTGAGAAAATCAAAAATCTTTTAATTTCCTTTGGAATCTTAGCACGTTATGACCCAGAACTATTGACCATAGTTGCAGAAGATGCATCATCTACAGGTCTGGGTACAGTATTATTTCAAGCACAGAGAGACGCTAAATGTAGAAAAGTTTACTTCACCTCAAGGTCACTCACATTCACAGAGAAAAGATATGCTAAGATTGAGAAGGAAGCATTGGCAAAAACATAGGTAAACGAGAAATTCTCAGACAATGCGATGGGATTGCGGTTCAAAATTGTAACGGATCAAGGGCAACTAGGGATGGGCAATAAATGCTGGCCCAGCCAGCGAAGCCCACATCCAATGAACAATTAAAAAAAATTAGCCACTAGTCACTCTTTTGAACATGAAAGAGATTGCAAGATGCTGCCTAGAATCCAATAACTCAGATTAAGATTAATGTGATATGACCTTGTAACAGAGTACATTCAAGGGAACTATCAGATGACAGCACAGACACTATCGAGGATACCAGTTGAAGGAACCAATCTATAGAATTTGCATTTCATCGAGGAGGTGGAAGCGTATACATCCCTGATTACTCAACTGGTTACTGCAAAGAAGTTGTAGGAGATAAAACAAGCACAGCAGCAAGATGAAAAATCATCCAGGAAATAAAATACTGTCTGGAAGGATGGTCAGACTATACTCCTAATAATCCAGTACCATGGCAGTACTTCAAACAGAGAAAGCTCCTCACAATCATTGATGATCCCCTAGTTTTTAAAATCAGATTAGTCATTCCGAGAGCAATTCAGCTTCATATTCTTCAAAGGCTTCACCAAGGTCTCTTAGGGATAGCAAAATATCACGCAGAGAGCCCAGCACTCAGTCTGGTGGCCAGGAATTACTCGTTCCATAGAAGAAATGATTTCTTATTGTCTTACATGTGAAGTTGGCAGCCAAGAGCCAAAAGTACCACTATTACCTTCTAGTTCTCCATCAAGGTCATAGGAGTGCCTGGGAATGGATTTATTTGACTTTAAAGGCAAGATATTCCTTATTATCATTGATTACTTCTTAAGGTGAATTGAAGTGACCAGATTGCACAGCGTCACAGCGGAAGCAATCATTTAATCACTGAAGAGAATCATGTGGTGTTAGACAATGATCCACAATTTGCTTATGAATTATTCCACAATTTTGCAAAGGAATACAGATTAATTCACATAACCAGCTCACCTCATTAACCTCAGGCAAATGGAAAAGCTGAGGGAGGCGTGCTAGCCATCAAAGAGTTGATGAAGAAGAATGAAGATCTTAATTTAGCTCTTCTGAGTCACACAACCTCACCGCTACAAAATAGTTTCTCACCATCAGAGTTGTTGATGAGAAGGAGATAAAGAGTACCACTTCCAGCTCTGCAACAAAAACTAAAACCTAATATTACTTTGAGCAACCATGAGAGGGTAAAACAGCTTGAAAAAGAACAGAAAAACAAACAGGCTCATAACTTTAACTTCAGTCACACAGCACAAGACTTATCAGTGCTGAAACCTTGGGAAAGAGACCAACAGAAAGAAGGTATAATATCGAAAGAGGTCCACAACCGAGATCATACAGGGTTGAGATGAACCAGGGAACTAAAAGAGAAACTACAGTGCCTTCAGTGCCTTAATATCCTTGGAAGGAAAGCCAATGGAAACTTGAGCTTACTAATCAGATCCTGATGGAGGTAAAGAAGAAGAAACAAGACAAAGCTCCACAGCCGCCCAGGAGAAGACCATAAGACATAGGAGCAGAAATTAGGCCATTTGGCCCATCACTGCTCCGCCATTCAATCATGGCTGATAAGTTTCTCAAACCCATTCTCCCGCCTTCTCCCCGTAACCTTTGATCCTCTTACCAATCAAGAACCTATCTAGCTCGGTCTTAAATACACTCAATGACCTGGCCTCCACAGCCTTCTGTGGCAATGAATTCCATAGATTCACCACTCTCTGGCTAAAGAAGTTTCTCCTCATCTCTGCTCTAAAAGGTCTTCTCTTTACTCTGAGGCTGTGCTCTCGGGTCCAAGTCTCTCCTACTAATGGAAACATATTCCCCATGTCCACTCTATCCAGGCCTTTCAGTAATCTGTAAGTTTCAATCAGATCCCCCTCATCCTTCTAAACTCCATCAAGTATAGACCCAGAGTCCTCAAATGTTCCTCATATGTTAAGCCTTTCATTCCTGGGATCGTTCTTGTGAACCTCCTCTGGACCTTCTCCAGGGCCAGCACATCCCTCCTGAGATATGGGGCCCAAAATTGCTCACAATATTCTAAATGTAGTCTGACCAGAGCCTTATAAAGCCTCAACAGCACATCCCTGCTTTTATATTCTAGTCCTCTCAAAATAAATGCCAACATTGCATTTGCCTTCCTAACCACTAACTCAACCTGCAAGTTAACCTTAAGAGAATCCTGAACTAGGACTCCTAAGTCCCTTTGCACTCCAGATTTCTGAATTCTCTTTCCATTTATAAAATAGTCTATGCCTCTATTCTTACTACCAAAGTGCACGACCTCACACTTCCCACGTTTATTCCATCTGCCACTTCTTTGCCCATTCTCCTAACCTATCCAAATCCTTATGGAGCCTACCCACCTCCTCAATACTACCTGTCCCTCCACCTATCTTTGTATCATCTGCAAACTTAGCCAGGATGCCCTCAGTTCCTTCATCCAGATCATTAATGTATAAAATGAAAAGTTGTGGTCCCAACACTGACCCCTGCGGAACTCCACTAGTCACCATCCGTCATCCTGAGAAGGACACCCTTATCCCCACTCTCTGCCTCCTGCCAGACAGCCAATCTTCTATCCATGCTAATACTTTGCCTCTAACACCATGGGCTCTTATCTTACTGAGCAGCCTCCTGTGGGCACCTTGTCAAAGGCCTTTTGGAAGTCCAAGTAGATAACATCCATTGGCTCCCCTTTGTCTAACCTGCTCGTTACCTCCTCAAAGAATTCTAACAGATTAGTCAGGCATGACCTCCCCTTGATGAAAACATGCTGACTTTGCCCTATTTTACCATGCACTTCCAAGTATTCTGAAATCTCATCTTTAATAATGGATTCTAAAATCTTACCCACGACCGAGGTCAGGCTAATTGGCCTGTAATTTCCCGTCTTTTGCCTCACTCCCTTCTTAAACAGGGGGGTTACATTAGCGATTTTCCGGTTCTCTGGGACCCTCCCTGACACCAGTGATTCCTGAAAGATCACCACTAATGCCTCCACTGTCCCTTCTGCTATCTCCTTCAGAACTCTGGGGTGTAATCCATCTGGTCCAGGTGACTTATCCATCTTTAGACCTTCCAGTTTTCCTAGAACCTTCTCCTTGGTAATGGCCACCATACTCATTTCTGCCCCCCGACTCTCTTGAACTTTGGGGATGTTACTCGTGTCTTCCACCGTGAAGACTGATGCAAAGTACCTATTCAGTTCCTCCGCCATTTCTTTGTTCCCCACTACTACTTCTCCAACGTCATTTTCCAGCGGCCCAATCTCCACTTTTGCCTCTCTCCTACCCTTTAAAAAATCTCTTGCAATCTTCTTTTATATTACTGGCTAGTTTACCCTCATATTTAATCTTCTCCTTCCTTATTTCTTTTTTAGTTGTCCTCTGTTGGTCTTTGTAGGCTTCCCAATCCCCTGGTTTCCCACTGCTCTTTGCCGCATTGTAGGCTTTCTCTTTAGCTTTTATGCTGTCCCTGACTTCCCTTGTCAGCCATTGTTGCCTCGTCTTCCCTTTAGTATGCTTCTTCTTCCTAGGGATGAATTTTTGCTGTGTCTCGCAAATTACTCCCAGAAACTCCTGCCATTGCTGTTCCACTGTCTTTCCTGCTAGGCTCATCTCCCAGTCAATTCTGGCCAGCTCCCCCGTCATGCCTCTGTAGTTACCTTTATTCAACTGTAATGCCGTTACATCTGATTCCAGCTTTTTCCTCTCAAACTGCAGGGTAAATTCTATCATATTATGGTCACTTCCTCCTAAGGGTTCCTTCACGATAAGCTCCCTTATCAAATCTGCCTCATTACACATCACTAAATGTAGAATTGCCTGTTCCCTAGTGGGCTCCACCACAAGCTGCCCCAAAAAGCCATCTCGTAGACATTCCACAAATTCCTTTTCTTGAGATCCAGTACCAACCTGATTTACCCAGTCTACCTGCATATTGAAATCCCCCATGATCACTGTAACCTTGCCTTTCTTACACATCTTTTCTATCTCCTGGTGTATCTTGTGTCCCACATCCTGACTACTGTTCGGAGGCCTGTACATAACTTTCATTATGGTTTTTTTTTACCTTTGCGGTTCCTCAACCCTACCCACACAGATTCTACATCATCTGACCCTGCGTCATTTCTTGCTATTGATTTAATTTCATTTCTTACTAACAAAGCAACCCTACCCCCTCTGCCAACCTGCCTATCTTTCCGATAGGGTGTATATCCTTGGATATTTAGCTCCCAGTCCTGATCCCCTTGCAGCCATGTCTCCATGACTCCATGATGCCCACCACATCATACCTGCCAATTTCAATCTGCACCACAAGCTCATTTACCTTATTTCATATACTGTGTGCATTCAGATACAACACCTTCAGTACTGTATTTCCCGTCCCCTTTCTCATTGTCGTCCCTTTATCTGATGTGCTTGAAGTTAGATTCCTAGCCTTTTCCAAACACTCTGTCCTATTTTGTGTTCTGGAGAATTTAATAGCCTCTCCTGGGCTCTCAGAAGGACACTCACACTGACAGAATATCCTCAACCTCAGACAGCGATCAGACCAAGGTCAGAGAGATTGGTGAAAGCACCTCAGAGACTAACCCACTGGTGTCTCAGACTTTGCGGAAAGATGTAGGAGGATTTATATAATTGGCATAAAGACACAGGGAAGCTATAGAGTAAAGGATTAACATCAGAAGCACATGGTGCTGATATAATGATGATGTAACACTGAGTGACAGAGATCTGGAGGGAGCAGAAGTTCCAACCCCATGCTGAAGCCCCCATATTTATATAGTAGCTGTAAATAAAGAGTAATGGTTTTAACAAACAACAGTCTTGAGCACTAAGATAAAAGCAGCTTATTTTGGGAGAAGGGACAAGACCCAAAGAATCCTTTCTTGACCCTGAACACACAATGAAATGGGTCTCTCTGTTGCTGCATCCACTTTGGAACTGTACACTTTATTTTATATTGCCTCTCCTCATCCTTCCTACCAAAATATAGCTTTTCAACTTCGTTGCATTAAATTTAATCTGCCACGTATCCACCCATTTCACCAACCTGTACACGTGCTCTTAAAGCCTATTACCATCCTCATCACCGTTCTCAATACTTTCAAGTTTTGTGTCATCTGCAAATTTTGAAGTTGTGCTCTAACACCCAAGTCTAAGTCATTAATGGATCAAGAAAAGCACCATTCCTTGTACTGACCCCTGGGAAATCCCACTGTCTACTTTCTTCCAGCCTGAAAAACAATCATTCACCACTATGTTTTGTTTCCTGTCACTCAGTCAACTTTTTTCATCCATGTGACCACTGTCCCTTCTTTCCATGGATTTCAACTTTATTCACAATCCTATTAAACATAGTTTGGAAGTCCATATAGACCTTATCAACCACTTCATCATCATCAACCCTCCCTGTTGCCTCATCAAAAAACTCAATCCAGTTGGTTAAATATGATTAGTCTTGTACAAATCCTGCTGGGATTCCTCATCGAAAATACTCCTGTCCAAAATTTCTCTTGTGCCCTTATTGGTTCAAAATTTGAGTATAAGTTATAACTAAAACAACAATTTGCTGGAAAATAAATTGCACAAATGGTACTGATGCAGTACATCACTTGCTGTGTTACAGAATGTTATCTCTTTTAATAAACACAGAGGATTACATTTTCAAAGCTGTCTGCCACAATGTTAAATCTGACTGCATTCAAAATTCATTATATAGCACACAATAGTCTTCAGGGCATCACACAGGAAGTAAAAGTATGTCAGGGCATGACTGACTCTAACACCGTCTCACCCCAGTGCCCCTCTGTAAATGTCTTCAATAAACATTATGAGGGAAACTGAGCCTATGTTGTTTATTTTAGATGGACCCGATAGCTATTGAAGGGGGAAAGGACTCCATTAGGAATCCATAAGGAAAGTTTGGCAAATTGAACAAAGGAGCTAAAGAAAATACAGAGTGATTCTTTTGAAGTCAGTCATGTAATATTGCAGGGCCCCGGCTTACACATTAACCCTTTGCACATAGATTTCCATTCCTTTACTGAGTCATTAAATAGAGCAGCATTCATGTTATCTTTAAGGGTATCCATTGCTGTAGCATGGCAGTGTTCTTGATGTAGAGTTAACGTACCATTATATGATACCATGGCACCTGGTTATAAAGGTTAGAATGGAAAGGAAAATAAAACAACAGCAATAAAACAAGTTTTACACTAAAAACAAAACAGCAAAGAACGTTGCAATAAAAACAAAACATGCTGGAACTACACTGGAGGTCTTTTAAAATCAACAAAGGATAGTTTGATATTCTGATGAAGGGTCTAAGTCTGAAATATCAACTTAAGATTGCTTTTGACAAAGCGAATGCTGTTCTTACAGCATTCTCTGTCGCTTGCAGTTCTTTCCCCCCTTTTGTTTCAGCCAAATTTCTGCGCAGGAAATGCTTAAGACAAAATCCCATTTGTGTTAAATTACTCACCATGGAATAAACAAAAATGTGGATTGTTTTTAATCATGAGCAGGACACAGGTACTATGTGTAACTACAAGTGCATGTATATGTTTTTATGTATGTTGACATGGAATGTTGGGATACTGCAGTTTCCATAATGAGCTCTTGATTTCAGTCATTGATTGCTCACCAATGGATAAAGCTAGCACAAATAATTCTATTAAATGATGCTAATTTAACATGGCCCTTTGATATGGCTATGCTGCGTGGCAACTTGGATAACTCTGCTTCATAATAATAACTTTATGCCTTCTTTTGCTGGAAAGTAAGGAGAGGGGGCAGCACAGAATATCAGCTTGATCAGCACATTACAGTGATGCAGGTTGTGGAGTGAAGACCAGGTGTACAAAGACTAGCAAGCCTACCAAAAGCTACACATGAGGGGAGGTCAATAGCAATTGGCCATCTTAATGGGGGTGACATCTTCCTTTTGTCTGTTGCGACTCTTGGTGGAAGAGTCATGCAAATTTCTGAAACATGGCATAAACATCATTTATGCTGATTTTCCCTGGTTTCTGTGGCTTTTCCACCAAACACCCTACTTGCACCACCATGAAGCCCATATTTTATGAAGCAATAAAATCAGCACTGGTCTCTTTGGGAGAGCTGACCTTGCCAAATTTTATTAGGCTAATTGTTCCTCCATGTTTTATTATGCTACCGTCACCAAAAAATAAGTTAAATAGCACAGTTTCCTGGAAGGCAGAAAGTCTGCCATTTACCAATGCTTACCATTGAATGGGAGGTTTTTTTTGGGCTGTACAGGCACTGTGATGAGAAACACAAAGCAGATGAGCAGAAATGTAGGTTAAACTCACTTGTTCACAGATTATATCTCCCAGATCCTACTACAATTAGCGCAGCAAAGAAGGTAACTTCTCTTTGGAAAAAAGCCAAGATGTTGAATCCATCTGAATCTAGGCAGAAAATATGGTGCAATGCGTCAGCCAAGTCTACAAGGAGAAATTTTGTAGTATTAGGAATGGCCATCTGAGTGAACCCTGTTTTGTATATCATATTGCCATTTGGTCCTAATTCACATGACACTAATTGGGATTGTGAACTAGTGAAGAGGCATGGAGAACATGGATTCAATCTTTCAAAACTCAAGCTTCTTCTTGAGAGAGAAATTGATGAACATGTTGCCGATGGCAAGCTGGTCCTCTGCATCATGTTTGATACATGTCGACAACTGCATGGCAAATCTGTCATATGACACTCCTGTTGGCTTGGAAGGATTTGGTGGCAAAAAGTTTAACTCACATCAGTGAATATCCTTGTCCTTGTTGTACAATTTTTCTACAGACCAGCCTCCAAGGAATGGCATTGCCACTTGCGAAGTATAGAAGGTGAAGACATGCTCTGGAAGGATGGTCTGAGTCAGTAAATGTAGACTCTGGGTAAGGAAAGGTGCATACACAATATTTGAGGTAAAGTTGTATTTGCCATCTTGTTCCTTTAAGATATGCACTTCAAATTTAGGAATGCCATTGAAAGCCCCAGAGAATTTCAGATTCTGAACATTTTGGTCGTTATTCCAAAGCAGCTGGAACAAAGTAATTATAAGGAATAGGTTTCAAAATAAAAGTATCTCAATGCAAAAAAAATGAAACATAACAGCCACAAAAATAATTCAACAATAAATTGCAAAATGATAAGCAAACAAAAAAACAGGAATTTTCAAACCAAAATGTGAAAAGGGAAGCTCTTTAAGAAGCTAATTCTTCTAGGTCAGGTATTTCAGATGATCGATGCCGCTGATGAGTAATTGGCAAGGTCCGGTGTGCAATTCAACTTGATAATGTTTAAGATAAAAGCAAAATACTGCAGATGTTGGAAATCTTTAAAAAAAAAACAAAAATAGCTGGAATGTTTAAACTTGGTATGAAGGTTGTGCTGTCCATCAGTGCAGCTTCCAGTTGGCCGCTTACATCCATCATAGCATGCAGTGCACAGCAAATTGGGCATGCAAGCTATGCACTTGATGTCATGACCTACATTCCCTGTGAAATCACTGTGATTAAACAACTGATGCCTTTTTTTCCACAGGTAAAGTGACGAAGGTATTTTCTCTTGTTGTACCTGTCACTTGCTTGATGCATCTCTGCAGACTGGCTGATCTGGCAGACAGCCCCTGGGGTGACTTGGAAGAATCTGATACCACAAAAGCATAATGACATGGTAACCTTCCCTTCCACCAGAAGAGCTGTCATTATTCTGGAGATTATTGGCAGGTCATTCTCAGGCTCATGGCACAGCACTATGACAGGCTCTCTTATGGGTAACAAAGGCAGGCCTCCTCTGAATTACCCATAAGTTCACATGAAGCTTCTTCAATAATCAGTAGCTTTAATAACCAATTTCAGCTAGACCAAGGGGTGACTTACTTGCCAGTTTTAAGCTGGAATGTGGGGGTCGGGGATGGGGTGCAGTGGGTAGAGCTGAAAACATGAAACTGCAGGGGTCATGCACGAGTAGTTAAACTATTAGAATTATCCACAAAAAAGAGACTACTTTTCTCTTTGTTGTTAAACGTGGCCTGCTCTGAGCTCGGCCCTAGCCTATGCATCTGAATTTGCAATTGACATTTAACCCTGACAAGTCTACTCCTCCTAAGTACACCCAGGACTCTCAGCAAATGCACGCTGTCCATTTTTATGGCTTCATAAAATAATTGCCACAGGTATTTATATCTTCTCCCAACAGTTAGTTCTCAATGAAAATAATTAGATCAACAGGTGTATTGGTTAGATTATCCTCTGTACTGCTGAATTCATATTGGAAATGCACTTGCTGGTGTGAACCTACTCTGTCTCTTATTTTCTTACATAACTTCATTTTAATATTGGGGACCGGCTTTATTTGTGCCTTCTAGAGGATATTTTTGCCTCTAGGAGAGTGGGAAATCAGTGGTACTGCTGCATTAAGCTAGCTTCAACAGGGCACTCTGTATCCTGTTGGAAACATAAGCCTAGCTATACGAATGTGTCCAATGCAGGTGACCTGCAGGAATGAAGTAAGCACATGGCACTCCTGTCTTGTGCAGGAATTGAAGTCTTCTCATGTTGATTGCTAAGGTCCAGATAGGAACAGTAGATGCAGGTCAGGGGCAGCTACAGGTGGGCACCAGCTTCTTCTTCATTGCCTGATGAGCTTGACATTGATGTGGAGTGCCTCTTGTTCCTCATCATGCATTCAGCTAAAAGGAAACTTCTCATTTATTCTCCCTTGTAATTAATGTATTTAAAGTTTCAAGAAGGAAAACAGCAACAGAAGCAATGCTCAGGTTAGTATCATAGTAAACCATTAAAAATGAAGAAAGGATGCCAGTTCCAAGATTGCAGCTGCCACACTGAACTCAAGGAGTGGCCTTTTACTGGACTTCCGCTTTCCTGATGCTGCCCAATAAACAGTAACGCATCTTTTACACAGTGGATATTTTGAGGCTCGCCACCTGTGGTAGGGAAGGAAAATCCAGCACTGGACATCACACCGTCATTTAATTCCTACAGGCATGCAGCAGGCAAGATTGTGGTTGGTCCTGTTTTGACAGGCTAGGCCTTCCCACCCACTTTCATCTTTCAACCACTCCAAAGTCACTACAAAACTCTGACAGTATGAGAAAAATCTGGGCCACTATGATTTTCCAGTAAAATGATTCTCAATGCCTTTTCCCCTATTCATTTCACACGACTAGCTCTGAAATTTTGGTACTTGAAAACAAAGCATCTGTGACAGATCCATTAACCTTTTTTATTCTTGGGGCAATTATTGCCAAAAAAACTAGAAATCCAAGAACATATTTTTAAAAATAAATATTAATAGCTACATTTTGACATTCAACCTGGTTGTGTTGAAATTTACCTTCCACATGAGAAAATAGTCCCATTCACCTTTCCTGATCCAATTCCAAATCCTCTCCCATCCCCTTTGCCATCATCCACGTATTTGATCAAATAAAAATAGGAAGGTTTGGTGTTTGTTCCACGGCACGTGTGTGTCATGTGCTCCTTCTTATACAAAATAACAGGTAAGTTCGACTGGTAAACATATACATGTACAGATGCATGTCTTAAAGTTGTTCACTAAGTGTGAATAAGATGTAAGTTTAGCTCTGTGGCTCTCCTGTTCAGAAGAGTTTCTAAAAGCAGCGCACCCCATGTGGTTGACATGTCCTTATTGAACATCTGCAAGTGACATGCAAGCCTATGCCATAGGGAAATTATAGGTAAACTCAGGTAATTTAACCAAATTCTCAGAGATGTTATCAGTATTCTAATGTCGAACACGTATTACCAACTCAATTAGAAAATATACATCTAGATTTATATATAATGAAGTGTCCCTGTAGCTTTATGGTCTAATCCAAGAGACATTCGCATTTGTAAGATGTAACTAATTTGTACTTCAGTATATTTCATACCTTAAAAACATTTCATACTACAAGCTGTGTGATGAAAGACTTGTACGTCCATATTTTGGGTAGTCATCAGACAGTCTGGCAAGTGGGATGATATTATTGCAACTTTAGTGGTAATGCTGACCATATATTGTGCTTCAAGAGGTGGGAAGAGGATAGGGATGTGAAAGGTTACACAGCAGTGTAATTCTGCAACACTGACCTAAAATGTAACTACTCATGACTTTCCAACAGGAAACCTCATTGATCAATTAATTTTCTGCTCACCCATTGTGGAATGACAACAACCTGATTTTATCTCCACTTTCCCTCCTGTCCCCTCCGAGCTTATTTCACCCATAAAACTCACCTTTTATTTGCGTTCACTGGGATGGTGGGCTTCACTGGCTGGACCAGCATTTATTGCCCATCTCTAGTTGCCCTTGAGAAGGTGGTGGTGAGCTGCCTTCTTGAACCGCTGCAGTTCATGTGGTGTAGATAACACCAACAGTGCTTTTAGGGACAGAGTTCCAGGATTTTGACCCAGCGACAGCGAAGGAACTGCAATACATTTCCAAGTCAGGATGGTGAGTGACTTGGAGGAGAACTTCCAGGTTGTGATGCTGCCCTTGTCCTTCTAGATGGCAATGGTCATGGGTTTGGAAGGTGCTGTTGAAGCAGCCTTGGTGAATTCCTGCAGTGCATCATGTAGATGGTACACACTGCTGCTACTATGCGTCGGTGGTGGAGGGAGTGAATGTTTGTGGATGTGTTGCCAATCAAGTGGGCTGCTTTGTTCTGGACAGTGTCAATTTTCTTGAGTGTTCTGGAAGCTGCACTCATCCAGGCAAGTGGAGAGTATTCAAGCACACTCCTGACCTGCGCCTTGTAGACAGTGGACAGGCTTTGAAGAGTCAGGAGGTGAATTACTCGTCACACAATTCCTAGCCTCTGACCCGCTCTTGTAGCCGCAGTATTTGTATGGCTAGTCCAGTTCAACTTTTGGTCAATGGTAACCACCAGGATGTTGATTGTGGGGGATTCAGTGATGGTAATGCCATTGAATATCATAGGGCAATGGTTAGGTTCTCTCTTGTTGGTGATGGTCATTGCCTGAAACTTGCATGGCACGAATGTTACTTGCCACTTGCCAGCCCAGGCCTGGATATTGTTCGGTCCAGCTGCATTTGGACATGGACTGCTTCAGTACCTCCTCTATGAACCCATTCCTAATGACCATCCAACTTTTCCTCCTGGTCCCAATGTTAGCTACGATTATAAATAGTTCCCTCTCCTTCTATACTGTATCCCTCCCTTTCAAACCTGCCATTGTTATCTTACTCCTGGAAATACATATCCTTGAAACTGCAGTCTTTGCAAACTATTAGTCCATTTTCAACCTAGGTTTGCTCTCTAAGTTCTTTAAATGTATTGTTGTTTTCAAAATTCATGCCCATCTACTCCATAGCTCAATGTCTGAACATATCCACTCAGATTTTGTCCCTGTCTCAGCACTGAAACAACAAAGTCACAAATGGCATCTTCTGTGACTATAAACACAACATTGTCTGTCACTATAACTGTGGTGCACTGTCCCTCCTCATCCTTCTCTGCACCTTTTGTATGGTTGGTCACAAGGTCTTCGTCTAATGCCCCTTCTCTTGTCTATCCAAGGGTCATGAGGACTCGAAACGTCAACTGTGCTCTTTTCCGCCGACGCTGCCAGATCTGCTGAGTTTTTCCAGATATTTCTGTTTCTGTTTTTGTTTTTAAACCTTTTTTAATGGCTTCTCTGCCTACTCCCGAGCAATCCCCTGGAGTCCACCATGGATCTATTCAAGGCTCACCCCTATTTCATAGAATCATGGAATATTACAGCTGAGGAGTATGCCCATGGTTACATCATCAGAAGATATGAACTTAGGTTCCATGACACCCAACCTCACCTCACCACCTACTCTATTGATCCTTGCACTGCCTTTGTTTTCATAGGCAGTTTGTCTAACATCCAGTCCTGGATGATCCACAATTTCTTCTAATTAAATTTTGGGAAGAACAAGGGCAAATATCATCAAACATTGCTACAAGTGGTTTTCCCTTGTCGCCTATTCCATTCTCCTCCCTGACCAGCTTTACAAGCTGAACCAGGCTCATATCTCCATCACAAAGATTTCATGTTTCCATCTTTGTGAAATTGCCCATCTTCCTACTGTCATAGTCCATCTGCTGCTGAAACCCTCATTCAGCTGTTATTTCCTCCAGCCTTGACAATTCCAAAGTTCTCCTGGTTGGCCTCTCATCTTCCACTGTCTGTAAATCTGAGCTCCTCCAAAACACTGCTGCACTTAACTTGCACCAAGTCCTGCTCACCCATCACTCATGGGCTTGCTTACCTGTATTGGTTCGCAGTCCAGTAAATGCCTTGAATTTAAAATTCTAAATCTTGTGTTCAAATTCCTCCATGGCCTCACACCTCCCTTTCTGTGCAACATCCTTAGCCCTAGATCCCTCCTGGGTCACGATGTTCTTGTAACTCTGGCTTCTCACACATCCTTCACTCCCATTGCTCCACCATTTGCAGCCATGCTTTCGGACATCTATGTCTTATGTTCTATAATTCCCTCCCTAAACATCTGTGCCTCTCCTTCTCTATCTGCTGCTAAGATCTTCTCCTGAATATCTGCTCTTTGATCAAGCCACTGGTCCTAATATCTCCATTTTTGTTTTGATGTTAATTTTGTCAGACCATGCTGTGAGACACTTTGGAACATTTTCCTATGTTAAAGGGATAAATGCAAGATTTTGTAGCACACCACCTTATTTTTGTGGAATAACAAAATCAGAGTTTTAGTATCCATCAGAAATGAAGCCATTTTTATGGAGTTTGTAGCTGTAGCTTGACTAATAAATCTTTAATTGCATCTTCAGTTTATACCACCAAGGACAAATACTATGTGATATGGCTGTGTGACTGCACGTTTGTATTAATCACTGTGACTTCTAAAGATTTGCAGCAAATATAAGGTCCAAATAGTTCACTCACTAACTCAGACTGGAATGTAGCAGAAGGATTGGAAATCCAGCTGGGAGATCCTTTGCCTCTGACCTTGTGGTTAACAATATTTGGCCTCTGTCAAGAGGGAACCTCTTACCCCTTTCAACCAGGTCCCTTATACCTACAACAAAGTGGCCCTATTTTGACTAGTGGGAGATAAATAGGGTGTCCTACCCCTGCCTACAGACCTGGAAGGGGTCTTCAGCAGATATGCTGAATTGGCACATCCTGTCATTTACTCTGTGATGAGGTCACCTCCAAAGATTTTCAGCTCTCCATTTTTTATCACCAAAATGTAACATATAGGGCACTAGGCTAGAAATGCTGATGTCTATATAAAAAAAAACAGATGATTGGCATATATTTGGGAATAGCTGGGCATACTGTGTAATCTCTTGAGTATAAGACTTAGCTCAGAAAAATCCTGGCTATTTACAAATCTTGCTTGTCTTCCCTGTATGTGAAGGATAACAGGAACATGCATATTAGCAAGATACAATGAAATACTTGCAGCTTAGTGAGGTCTTCACTGTATTTAACTGTCTTCATTGCTTAATATAAGGTTTGTAGTTACTTAATTTTTAAACTTTTTTTATTATTGTCCTGCATACACTGGCAATTTCTGTTGTCAAGTTTTGTTCTGTATCATTTTATTTCCTCTCTCCTGAGACATGTTAACATCAGATTTACATGGGAATTTGTAATAACTCCTTTGCCAATGGAGAGGTTGAATTTATATGTCTGTGTTTGTGTTATTGTGATTGCTATGATGATTTTGCATTGTATTCATGTTTCATCTACATGTCCTGACAATAGTAAAATAATTTGTAGTTTTGCTGCACCACATATCGGTTTGTAATTGAATTGAGTTTGATAAACAAATTGAGTCTGAAAATTACGATATTGATTAGCTAGATTAGCTAATTGATTAGCTAATTAATTAATTGATTAGCTCCATAAGGAAAAGATAAACTTCAACAACTGTATCAGTTATTACAGCAAACTGTGCTCAGAACTATCTTTTATCGAATAAATGGTTCTGATGTGGGGCAAAAACTTTCAAAAGGCTCATAATCTTCAGTAGTTTTCCAGAGGGAAGATCATGTTAGTGCATGGTAAACATTACAAAATAAGACCCACAAATTGGGTTCCAGGTGAAACTGGTATTTACCCTAGTTCTTTGTATTTAATATTCACTGCTCATGATGCAGTCTCCTCTACAGTTTGGAGGCCAAATACAGATTGGGTGACTGCCTTACAGAACATTTGTTCAGTTCAGAAGTGTGCTTCCGAGTTCCCAGTTGCCTGTTATTTATTTCTCCACATGACTTGTTCTGAACCTCCAGCTCCCAGCCTTAAGTTTGTTGAACAGCACCTCAGCTTGTAGTTAGGCACTTTACAGTCTTCCAGACTCAACACTGATTTAAATAATTTCAGATCATAACTTCTGCTCCCAGTATTTTCTTTTTCTGTGTTTAATTTTGTTTTTGGAAGAGAACTGTTGCTGATTCTGGTTTTTCACATTCACACCCCCTCTCGACCAAACTTTTGTTTCTTTACTTTTCCCATTACCAATTTGCCTTGCATCATCCCTATTGCTGCCTAATGTCTGCTGCCTTCTATCTTATTCCCCTTTGTAATTTCCCTCAACACCTTTCCACCTCTCTGTATTTTGATAAAATGTGCTACATCTTTAACTTTTTCCAGTTCTGACAAAGGTCATCAACCTGAAATGTTAAATTTGTTTCTCTCCGCGGATGGTGCCTGGCCTGTTGAGTATTTCTAACATTTCCTGCTTTTATTACAAAGCTTTTGTCTGCTTCCTATTTCAGATAAAGAAAGATAATTTTGTTAAAGTACTTTTGTGATTTTGTTTGTCATAGGGAAGGCAGGAAAACCTCTCCCCATAGGAGAGGTTATAACACAGCAATGAGAGGAAATATTCCTTCCAGATTTTCAGATATATTTCACCATGTCTCTGTTACAGGTGTCTATAAATATAAATGCTGTCTGTGTATGTTTTCTTTTACTGTACATGTGAAAAACTTTACATGTCAGAATATGTCAATGATTCACTGATGTGTTTTATTCACCCCAATATAAATACATAGTTATGTCAAAATGAAAGGCACATTTCTTGAAACTTGTGACAGGAAAAATGACTTAAGTACATGTTAAACCTTATTAGATTTGTGTTAACAGATTGTGAGGTTAGTGAACCTTTAGTTCCACTAATGACTAATTCCTGCAGATTGTGTTGCTTTAAAGGGCACTGTCACCTCAATTATACACTGCAAGATCCACCACAAGTAGAGTGAATTTTTTTACTGCTGTCCAAATGAACAAGGTAGCAAGCGATGGAGGATGCTCACAACATTATCAGGTCACCATCCCACTCATGTTTCCTACAGTTATACCTAGGTGGCTCCCCTTGTACCCCATATCACCGTGGTAATAACTAGTTATAAATTGCAGATTGACCTTTTTGATGTGCAACATTTTTCAATTATCCCATTGGAAGAAATAACAAAAGAACAAAAAAAGAGGAAAGGAAAGAAAGAAAGAAAGAAGAAAGAAAGAAGTAAAACTGGTGGAGAGCTAACTATTGGCCAGAACACTGTTCTTGTTCAAACTGCCATGGGATGTTTTATACCTACCAGAGACAATAGGTGTGTGGACAAAGTCACAAGTGGGACATTCTATGTAGCTATGATAAAGGTAAGTTTTCCCCCTCATCCTTCTTGACCTGTCTGCAACCTTTGACATAGTTGACCACACCATCCTCCTCTAACACCTCTCCAGCTGGGTGGTCCTATTCTTATTTATCAAATTATAGCAAGAAAATCACTTGAAATGGCTTTTCTTCTTGCTCTGCAACTACCTCTAGTGTCACCCAAGGATTGATTCTTCCTCCCCTCCTATTTCTCATCCACATGCTGTCCCATGGTGACATTATCCAAAGACACAGCATTAGTTTTCACATGTACACTGACAACACCCAGCTTTATCTCACCACCACCTCTCTTGACTCTTACACTGTTGCTAAACTATCAGGCTGTTTATCCGACATCCAATGCAGGATGAGCAGAAATTTCCTCAAATTAAATATTGGGAAGACTGAGGCAGGATGTTTCCCAGCTCACCAAACCAAATCCAGGAAAATGAGGTGTGGAAGGTCAGATTTTCATTCAGGGGTGCAGGCTAGATTAGAAGTCCCGGAATGAGTATGGAGCCTGCCAGGTTCGGAGCCATACTGGGTGGAAGGTCTGCCTCTGTGCCCTGGTACTTCGGTGAAGTTATTGAAAAAATGAACAAAACAAAAAGCAGCCCTCAAGCCCTCACCCCTCAATCCCCCACCCTTCAGTCCCCCCACACATTCCCCATGTCCCACCCATGCCAACCTGTGCCGGGTCATGCCCCCACCCATCCCCTATGGCCCCTCATACCCTCAATGCCATCCTATGCCTCACTACTCACCTCTATGGCCCCTCAAACTCCATGACAACCCCTGACCCCCTCATCCCCATAGCCATTTATAGCCCCTATGCCAACTTGGTGCTAACTCATACCAACCTATGCCCCCACTCTATACCAACTCACCTAGCATCTACCATGGGAAAACCTTGGGACCATGCTGACATAAAATAGTGTGTCAATTGATCATGTCACTATTTAAAAAACATTCTCATTGATAAAAATTAAATACATTGGAACTTCTTCAACAGATCTCACAACAACAACATTTCTGTTCTATACCCACTTGGAGCTGTCAATTAAACTGCTCACTTAACAGGCAGCCCACTGTGATAATGTTAGGTTGTAAACTCAGTCATGCAGTGCAAATCGTATAATGTCAGCCCCCAGGTTTATGTCAACAGAGTGAAATATCAAGCATTGTTCCATTTTTAAACTCCACATTTTTTATATTTAAAGTTCAGCAGGGTTACATCCCTTGGCAGCTTTGACAGTTCCATTGAGTTTTGAAAGTTTCAATGAGTTTTGACAGTTCTTTGACAGCTTGACAATTCCTTGACAGCTTTGACAGCTCTTTGACAGTTCCAATGAGTTTTGCACATTTCGCAGACAATCATGTCTACTTTAACAAGCCCAAAGAGCATCTGACCTACCCCAAAGGATTCCTTACCTCTCTCAAAGGATGCCTTACTTTTCACAAAGGACACCTGACATCTCCCAAAGATGTCCAAAGGACCATATCCAAAGGAGGATTATACCTCTTCAAAAGGATACTCTGGCTATCCAAACAAATCCACAAGGTTCAGATCTGCTACTACCAGGTCTAATCTGCACATTCTGGGTTTCAGCCACCTGCCTCGCCAAAATCACATAGCAGTAGATGCAGCTGCTGATTTATAAGGGCAGGGGCCTCTGGGAACCGCTGATATGCAATTGATAATCGACCCCCATCCCTCCTATGAAAATGGTGGAGGCTGGGTTTGGGGGTGGGACTTCTGGATTCAGCCCTCTGCCGGCATTTCTGTACACACACGGAAATGCTCTCTGTGTGTGCAAAAGATCAGGCCAATCTTGTACATTCCCACTCATATTGCTCAACCATTGGGGGTCATGCCTTCAGTCGCCTAGGACCCAAGGTCTGGAATTCCCTTCCTACACCTTTCTGTCTCCTTTAAGGTACTTTTTAAAACCTATCTCTTTGACCAAGCTTTTGGTCATCTGGTGTAATACCACCTTATGTGGCCCGGTGTCATATTTTGTTTTATAATGCTCCTGTGAAGTGGCTTGGAATATTACATTGAAGGTGCTAAATAAATAAAAGTTGTTGCCGATGTTGTTGTTAACACAGGACGTGGGAGGGAAAATTGTAAAATTGCTAGATTAAATTATGGATCAGGAGGTAGATCGTAGAGTGAGCTGATAATTGTTTGCATTTTTAATCATTATGTTAAATAAATAAATTGCATAACCCTATACCATGCCAAAATGTCATGTGCTTCATACAATGAATTAAGTGCATAGCAAAATATGGCAATCTTTCTCTGTAAAACATCCCACAAATAGCAATTGAATGAATGACCAGATATCTTGTGTTTTGCAGTATTAGACAAGGGAGAAATGTTATCCAAAACACCAGCAAGATACTTTGGTCATGAAATATGGTGCTGTAGCATTTGTTTTCTCATGCTATGAGTTCCAAAAGGGTTCTGAAATGATGGCTGCAGCTTGTGTGCAGACTGCTGATCTAAACATTGCTAGATGCTATCTTGGGAAACAGGTTATTATGGGCACACTTAGGGGAGATTTTCTCCCTGTCATGCAGGCTAAGTGGGAGCAGGCATGGGTGGGCACGCAACCGATCGCCACCCGCAATTGGCTGCGTGCCGCCAATTTATGTGGGCAGGCCAACTAAGGCTCGCCCAGCATGACGCTTACACGGAAGTGCTCAGCGCTACTTGTGCAGGTGGTGGGGTGGGGGCGTGAGGGGAGGAGGAGGGAGAGTCAGGGCCTGCGCTCTTTCACGCATGCATGCAAAGACCACAGAGATCTCCCTGAGGCATGGAGCTGCTTCAGGGAGATTAATTTCATTATGATAAATGGAAAAAAAAATTAAAAATTACTCAGACATGTCCCCTCATGTGACAGTGTCCACCAGAATTATGCAAAGCAGGCAGATCATGATGTCAATCAGCATGCAACGCTGATTTGACACCGGTGCTGCCGTTTTGGAGCTCCAACCTCCAGGTTACACTTAGACATACACAGTTAAGCATGCGTTAAGCATCACAGAGGACCCTCCCACCAACAATTTTTAACGGGATCAACAACTACTTACAGGTTAGTTGTTGGTTGATTTCTTTTCATTGTTGCTACAATGCTACATGTTTTTGTTACTTTTAATGATTGTTTCAAGTTTGAAAAGCCTGAAGAAGTGGTGTGGCAGGTGCTGAAATACCTTTTGGCGATTTCAAGGTTTTATGACTAGGGAAATGAGAAAAGCTATGCAGAACAGGACAGGCTGCCAGCAGAGAGACTAAGGTCAATTTAACCAATTTATTGGGGTTCTTTGAAGAAGTTGCATGTGCTGTGGATAAAGGGGAACTATTGGATGTACTGTACTTAGATTTCCAGAAGGCAGTTGATAAAGTGCCACACCAAAGGTGCAGAAAATAAAAGCTCTTGGAGTAGGGGGTAATGTATTGGCATTAGTAGAAGTTTGGCTAACTAATAGGAAACAGATGGTAGCCATAAATGGGTCTTTTTCTGTTTGGCAGGATGTAACAAGTGGTGTGTCACAGGGATCAAGGATGGGTCTCAACTTTTTACAATTTATATAAATGATTTGGATGAAGGGACAAATTGTATGGGTGCTAAATTTGCTGATGACACAAAGATAGATAGGAAGGTAAGTTGTGAGGAGACTGCAAAGTGACATAGATGGGTTAAGTGAGTGGGCAAAGACCTGGAAAATGGAGTATAATGTGGGCAATGTGAAATTGTCCATTTTGGCAGAGAGAATAAAAGAGAAGCATATCAAAATGGTGAGAGATTGCAGAGCTCTGAGATTCAGAGGAAGTCTTAGTATATGAATCACAAAAGGCTAGTGTGCAGGTACAGCAAGTAATTAAGAAAGCTAATAGAATATTGTTGTTGATTTCAAGGGAAATGGAATACAAAAATAGGGAGGTTATGCTTCAGTCGTACAGGGAATTGGTGAGACCACATTTAAGGAAAGATATAAATGTGTTAGAAGTAGTTCAGAGAAGGCTTATTAGACTAATACCTGGAACGGGCAGATTGTCCTGTAAGGAAAGGTTGGACAGGTTGGGCTTGCATACCCTGGAATTTAGAAGAGCAAGAGGTGACTTCATCCAAACCTTTAAGATCCTGAGAGGTCTGGACAGAGTGGACGTGGAGAGGATGTTTCCTCTTGTAGGATAGTCTAGAACTAGGGGCCATGATTTAAAAATAAGGGGGTGCTCATTTAAGACAGATGAAAAGAAGTATTTTCTTTCAGAGGGTCCTAAGTCTTTGGAAATCTCTTCCTCAAAAGGCAGTGGAAGCAGGGACTTTGAGTATTTTTAAGGCAGAGCTAGATAGATTCTTAATTAACAAGGAGGTGAAAGTTTATCAGGGGTAAGCAGGAGGTTACCATCAGATCGACCATGGGGTGGAATAGCCCGAGATTTGCAATAAATGCGGTAGCGGGCAGGTAAAACAACTTTTTACCTGTCAGTTGCAATGACGGTTTTTCGCACTGTATCATCCCAATCCCGCTGCATCAATTATGCATTTCCGCGAAACACACCACTTGAATGGCGGGTGGACTCTCATTCACCCGCCACACTGTCACCTTGTCGCTTCATCAAGCCGACACCATATTTAAAGTGCAACCACATGCACACCTCTTAGTGCTTCCAGCCCATGACCACTGCAAAGAAGACATGACCCTGAAATGCAAGAAGACTTCAGCCCTCTGGTTCAATGATGCACCCTTTGAGAACCTTTTGGATGCAGTGGAGACCCAGCATGATGACTTCTACCCTAGCTCTGGCTACAGGATGGTCAGCAACATCGCTAATCCAGCTTGAAAGGCAGTGGCAGGGGTGGTCGGTGCCAATGTCAATGCCCTGAAAAAGAGGTCAGCCAGTGCTACAAGAGGATGAATGATCTCCTCCGTTCCACCAGGGTAAATCACTATTTTCATCGCTCTTAACTCACACACTCAAAACCCATCCACAGGGCCCTCATTCACTGCCAGTTCAAGGGACATCACCATTCACTCCTTCACACACACCTTCATTGTCCCCATCCCATCCATGGGACCACTCACCACCCACACATGCCATGCATACATATCATCTGGCCTGGCAGGCATCCTGTTTACATTTTCTCCAGCTCTATTCATGCAGGACAAGCTAGCACACAACAACACGGAGAGGTTGCTTACTGGTGGAGGAATGCCTGAGATCAAGGTCCTCACAGACTTTGGAAACAGAGCTATCCAGCTGGCCGGTGAGGACCTGGACTGTTCCTGTGCTGATGGTGAGGCCGGCGCTGCTCTACCAACTGAGGGTCAAACAGTGAACATCCATCAGACAACCAGGCTGTGAATGATATGCCCTGTTTCACAGGCCACTACCATGCACTAATTATCTCTCCTTGCTTTCGCAGGCACATCTGCCAAATAGCCAATAGGGTCCATGACCCAGGGCCTCCAATCAAGCCTCAAAGAAACTTCTGAATAGGAATCTGAAGGCACCGTCTTTGAAGTCCTATCACAGCGCTCAGCCAAGCCTCCACCAGCACAGAGACACACACCTCAGGGGACCTAGCTTTTGGGTAACCTCGGGATCACAATCTGGTGAGCACATTGCATTTTCTGACCCACAGGAGGCAGCAGCAGGGACTTCCCATGTGTCTGGCACTCAGAGGACTGCTGGAGGCCAGAGATTTGCTGAGTGTAAGTCAGATGAGGAGCCTGTGGACCCGGTCATGTTACAGTTGCTGGTGCTGCAAAGGAATGCTCGGGAACATCAGGAAGGGATGCCCACTGCGCTCCTCAGATGGCAAGGCACAATGGAGGAGCCCGTCCGCCTTCACGCTGAGGTGATAGTGCTGGCATGCCATTGCACTGAGGTCAGCACTGGTAGGATGGCAGTCACCATGGAGACCTTGGTCCAGGATGTCGCTCCTGCGCTGCTGCACGGGCTGAACTCCATCGCTGGCACCATAGTTGGCCTCCAACAATGTGTACGCAAGAGGGTTGCAGGGCAGCCTGATCTCACTCCAGCTACCCCTTCTCCTCAAGGAGTCAGCCAGGGGCCCGAGGGCACCCGTAGGGAGGAAGATCAGCAGGTGCACATCCTGGGTTCATCCATACAGGTGACTCCAGGACTGTCCAGCCCATCGAAATCCCCTCTTCCTATGACCCCAGCAGCTCCAGCTCCACAGGCTGAGGAGGGTGCCACTGCCACATAGCAGGTCCCCAAAAGCAGGCCGGAGCCCTCCAAGTCTCAGCCCTCCAGAGGACGCCACCAAGGGTCATCACAGACAGGGTGCAGCAGGCAGCAGGCTGCCTCTACCTCCGCCGTGGATGTCCGGGGAGCACCAAGACACAGCAGCAGGGTTAGGAATGTTAAGGAGGTGTAGTTGCACAGCCTGGGTATGGGTGTTAATTACTTGTACATACTGTTTACTATTGTCAATAAACTCCCAAGAATGTCTCCCTGCCTATGGCTCCTAGTTCTGATAAGCAGTGTTTGTGTCACTCAGATGTGAAACCTTTCTGCACAAGATAAAGGCAGGTGTCTCAGTCTAGGGCCTCTTCCCTGTGCTCTGTGCAGCCTTCAGACCAAAGTGATGGTCCAGCCTCACACTCCCTGGACACATTACTGATGCTTGCACCTTGACAGTGCTTGTCATTGCTGACAAAATGTTGTGGACAGGTGTCACAGAGTTCCGCCTTCCTGTCTGTGTGCTCTCAGCACCTTTAAAGTGGGGATGGCCTCCATCTCTTCAGTATCAGTGATCAGTGATCCTGTGCTCCTGAAGGAGTCAGGTGCTGAAGGTGGACAAAGAATCAAATGCTTTTAAAGCTTCATGGCTGCATCTCTATGATGTGACCCAGATCACAGAGCACAAGCGAGCTGCCCTCAGCCAGACAGGAGTCAGATATCCTCAGAGACATGTGAAGATCTATGGAGTGTCCTCACTGCATGTCATCATCATCCTCCTGGAAATGAACAACTATTAGGACCTCCACTGTGTCACCATGACAGGAGCATTTTCACTGAGGGTACGTGCACTGCTATCTGCTAGATTGGAGTCAAACATTCATAGATGCAATGTAAGGATCTTATTGTGTCTCCTCACTACATGTCATCATCATACTCCACAAACCTAGCAGCCATGAGGGTCCCCTGAGCATGCCTGCCTGATCTGGCCAGTGCGAAGGGCCTCATCACCATCATCGTTGCCTTCAAGGACCTCCTCACTCTCTTCACCATTGACGTCCTCATCGGAGGAGACCTGCAGCTCTTGCAACTCCTTCTCAGCCAGCTCCTCTCCCCGTTACACCGCCAGGTTATAAAGGGTACAGAAGGCGACAACGATGCATGACACCCTCTATGGGCTATATTGCACCAGACTGATCCAGGCACTGCACCCTCATTTTCAGCATCCTGATGATTTGCTCCACCAAATTGCGAGTTGCAGCATTAGCTTCATTATAGTGTCGCTCTGCTGCAGTCTGAGGCCGCCGCACAGGTGTCATCAGACACGTCCTATTTAGGTAGCCTTTGTCTCCGAGGAGCCATCCCTGGAGTCTCTGTGGATCCTGAAAGACATCAGAGATCTGTGACTGAGTGAGAATGTAGGAGTCATGCACAATTCTTGGAAACCATACTCAGACTTGCAGGCTTTTGTGGTGGTCACACACCAGCTGCGCATTCAGCGAATTAAATCCCTTGCTGTTGATAAATTGCACCACGTGTTGCAATGGAGATCTGAGTGCCACGTGAATGCAGTCAATGACATCCTGCACCTGTGGGAAACCTGAGATCTGGGCAAATCCAATTGCTCTTGCATCCTGGCTCTCTTGGTCCCGGGCGAAATGCACAATGTTGTGTGCCCTCAAGAAGATGGCATCCATGGCCTCATGGATGGATTTATGGGTGGCGGCTTGTGATATCCCACAGAAGTCACCCGGAGCCCAGAAAGGACCCACTGGCGTAGAAATTGAGCATTGCTGTCACTTTCACGGCCACTGGCAGTGGATGCCCTCCATGTCCACGTGGTGCCAAATCCAGCAGCAGCTGGCAGATGTGACCGACCAGTTCCCTAGGTAGGTGCAGTCTTCAGTGACACTGGTTTTGGTCAACTGCGGGAATGAAAGGCGGTGTCTATAGACCCTGGGTTTAGTTAGGTGCCGACCAGTGACGGCTCACTGTGGCTCTTCAGTGGTGTGTGTGGGAGCCCCAGCTGCCCTTTCTTCCTGTGAGTGCTGCTCCTCCCTCTGAGCAGTCAGGCAACTCCATCGCTCTCTTCTCCTCCGTCTCCACTTTCTTTAAGCCACGAGGCATACAGCTAGGTCACCAGGCTTCATGATCCTGATGTACTTCTGCTGAAGGATGAAAGAAAAAGATGCGTGGGTTAGCATGGGTGTACTAAGAACCTCTCTTGGTTAAATCTGAAGCCCCTTTAATGCATCCCGGAGTGTGCTGGCCACAACTTGGATGCCCAGAGATTAGTGCGCTACTTGGCTGCCTGAAATCCCACCTTCCTCTGCCCCACTCCACCTGACCAATTGACAGCAGCTTTGCCCGTTGGACTGCATGCTGTGGTCTCAGCTCAGGTGCAGGCATTCTCCCAACCTGCACTGGCTGCACTGTTAGCTTGAACCATGGGGGAGACTGGTCCAAACTGGGAAGATGACATTGCAAGGGACTGTGAACAGCTCCACCAGTGACTGCTCCATGGCCAGCTTTAGTAAGGAGATTGTACAACGTGCCCAATCATCCAACTGTTCTGCAGTCCACTAAAATACTCATTAGTTTGCAGTTTGTGCTGGAGGGGTGAAAAGCTCTAGAGCATTTGGTGGCACTTTGATGCCTCTGCATTGCTTGAGTAGGCAGAGAAGCTGGAGGCCCAATTCCAATCATATCAATGTGGCTGTGTCTTAGCTGTCTCAACTGAAGGACAATGGTCACTTTATACAAGGTTTTACATAATACCCCGCCACTCCACACTTGCTCTGGCGCTACCTTCTACCACAGGACCCCTTTGCGCCCCCCCTACCCCAAAAGTCAATTTAACCTTGAAGTCCAACAGGTGTCCCTCACAATCACCCCACAACATTGTTGTGCACTTACCTCCAAGTTCTCCTCAAAGTGCAGCCCATCAAGTGCATGCCTTATATATGCTGTTGTGAAACGATCCAGTGGGAGGGGCGGGAGCATGAGTCCAGCAGGCTAGCCTTATAATGAAATGCTGATGTATCACAATGAGGTTCCCGATGTCCGATGGTGGGAAAAAAGGCCCACCATCAACAGGCTGAACGGATGATTACAAGCTGGTTTCATACCGTCTTGAAACTGATTTTGACCTTCTCACTATATTGTCCACTCACGCCACCGAACACACCCGACCCCAGCGGGCATGGACGATTCCACTCATGATCTTATTGAATGGCGGAGCAGGCTTGAACAGCTGAGCGGCCTACACCTGCTCCTAGTTCGTATGTTCATAGTAAGAGGAAGAGGTGGATGAAGAGGAAGAGGGGGCGGAAGGGGAAGGGAGAAGACATCCTAAACAATCCCTTTTTACACGGGCTATATATGAAGAGCTAATTCAAGTGCAATGTCAGTAACCTTAACCACAGTTTCCTTGTCACCAACATTCCCACACTCCTAACCTTCCCTATGTCACTAACCATTACAATATCCTCTTGGTTACAATGCAAAATTAAAGGTTCCACAAAATATATGTTCTAAATCTAAAACACAAATTAAATAGTGTCATATTGCATATAAACTTCAACGAATCAGCATTGTGCATTCTCTTAGTATAGATAAGACTGAAGCACTTGCAACAATCTTCAACCAGAAGTGCCGAGTGGATGATCCATCTTGGCTTCCGCCAAAGGTCCCCAGCATCACAGATACCAGTCTTCAGCCAATTCAATTCACTCCATGCGATATCAAGATAATGGCTAAAGGCACTCAATACCACAAAGGCTATTTGGCCATGACAAAATTGCAGCAATAGTACTGAAGACTTGTGCTCCAGAATTTTCTACGCCCTAGCCAAGCTGTTCCAGTACAGTTACAACACAGGCAGTTACCCAGCAATGTGGAAAATTGCCCAGATATGTCCTGTACTAAAAAAGCAGGACAAACCCAACCTGGCCAATTATCGCCCCTTCAGTCTATTCTTGATCATCAGTAAAATGATTGAAGGGGTCATCAACAGTGCTATCAAGCAGCACTTACTCAGCAATAACCTGCTCACAGACGCTCAGTTTGGGTTCTGCCAGGGGCACTCTGCTCCTGACCTTATTACAGCCATATAAATACTATGGCTACAACGGCAGGTCAGAAGCCAGGAATCTTGCAACAAGTAACTCACCTCCTGACTCCCCAAAATCTGTCCATCATCTACAAAGCACAAGTCAGGAGTGTGATGGAATACTCTCCACTTGCCTGGATGAGTGCAGTTCCCACAGCACTCAAGAAGCTTGACATCATCCATGACAAAATAGCCTGCTTGAATGGCACCACATCCACAACATTCACTCCCTCCATCACCGATACAAAGTAGCAGCAGTGTCAGCGTCTATAAGATCACAGTGGCAGCATCGATAAGATGCACTGTAGGAACTCACCCAGGCTCCTTAGTCAGCACCTTCCAAACACACAACCACTACCATCTAGAAGGACAAGAGCAGCAGACACATGGGAACACCACCGACTTGAAGTTCCCCTCCAAGTCACTCACCATCCTGACTTGGAAATATATTGCCGTTTCTTCACTGTCGTTGGGTCAAAATCTGGAACTCTCTCCCTAATAGCACTGCATTGTATATACACCAAATGGACTGCAGCAGCTCAAGAAGACAGCTCATCACCAACTTCTCAAGGGCAATAAGGGATGACAATAAATGCTGGCCTAGCCAGAGATGCCCACATCCCAAGAATGAATTAAAAAAAAGTGTCTGTCCTCTCCGTGCCTTTGCCTGGCCAAGTGGTCCTATGCAGTGCTACCCCAGTGGCTACAGCATGGCTGGTGGAAGGCTGCTGACTTTCAGTTGAAGAGGCTGCAGATGGCCTTGGAGATTGACCTTGACTAGCTCTGGCCCTAAAAGACCTGCTTCAGAGTGTACCATCTTGGCATGGGCAGCAGCAGTCTGAGCTGACTGGCTGACAGATAACAGTGAGGGTTCTGGTGGAGTGGCAGAGCTGGAATCATGAATACTGTCATCTTGAGGAAGGACAACAGTTTCACACTCCATGGAGTTACTGTCACTTATAGGAGTGGCGCCTCAGTAATCCCAGGAATCTGTTGGAGAACAGATTACTGGAATGGTGTGTCATCCTGCAGGCCTCTTTGAACACTGACTTTCATATCCATGAGGATATCATTAGAGACTTGCCTGGCAGCAAGCTGACATTGCATGACATCAGTCTGAGCTTCCTTCGTGGCACTCAGACTTTTGGTGGAAGCTGCTTGGGCTTCAAGAGAGGCTGAGATATCACCCACCAGACATTGCATCATTGTTGGGTCCACAGTGCTTTGATGGAGTTGACCACTACTTTCCCGCTGCAAAAGATGGACTCCACCCTCTGCATAAAGTCCTAAATGGATGCTGGACTCCTCCATGTCATTAAAATGGAACACAGATTTTATTGCAGGCTTCCCAAGCATTTTGTTGTGTGTATATCCATTAGCCTTCTTCTGTTGTCTGGTTTATCAAAGTCTTCATAGAGTCATTATGGCACAGAACGATGACATTTGGCTCATCGAGTCCATTGCAGTTCTATGTAAAGCAATCCACTCAGTCCTATTCCCTGCTCTATCCCTGGAGCCCATCCATTTTGCTTCTGGCATCATTAACTGCTTCCACCATCCTTATAGGCAGCAAGTTCCAGTTCATTACCACTGTAATGACTCAATGGAGTGGACAGGTTTCAACAAGAAACAACTAAACTTTATTACAGAGAGCTTTTTAGGTGCTGCAAGCTCGATCAAGACTCTCGTCAGGAAGCCCCACCCCCCCAGATTGCCTGTACTTATGGCTCATTGGTGGGAGCCTCAACAGAACATCATGTGACCCCTGATAGACAGGAATAGCTATACCCTCAGTTACCACATTTCCTCCCCCTTTAGTTTTTTTTATAATTTCTATTAACAGAAACATTTGAACATCCAAGAACATATACATATGTATTTCAGGTGATTAAAGATCAAGTCTCTGAGGTGCTCTCCTTATATGGCTAGAACGGCATAGATCTACCAGTTGAGGTTCCTCAACAGGACCTGGAAATGCAGCATGAGACACATCCTCAGACCGTGGCAGTTCAGGGTTTGGTAACTCTGCAGAGACATTGGGCATGTCTATTCTAGGTCGATCAGTCACCTCAATTCAGGGATTGATAATTTGACGTTAATCGCAGGCAGAATAGTTGGTTGTCGGAATGTCACTCTGGCAATGAATATGATCTACATGCTTACAGACGATTCTATCTCCCACTTTTACTTGGAAAAATAACGGACCAATCCCTGAGACAATAGTTCCAAGAGACCAACAGGGTCCACTGCCAAATTTCGCACAAATACCATGTCACCTATAGTGAATATGTGAGCTTTGCTGTGTATATAGTGGACAAGTTTTCATTACTCTGATTATGCTCTACCTTCCCCTCTAAATTTGGAAACACCAAGTGTAACCAGGTACAGAGGCAGGATTTCATCAATAACTTAAACGGTATTGAACCTGTAGTTGAACGTGGTGTTGCACAAAAACTGGAAAGAAAGCGGGAAAGTCAAGGTTCCAGAGTGCCGTCCCATAGCTTTTTCATAACAGGCTTAAAAGTATTGCACTATCGGCTAGGCCATTCGATAAAAGATGGTAAAGGGCTGTTTTAATATGTCCGATTCAATTTGGATGCATAAATTTCTGAAACTCTGTGCTGGTAAAAATGGTGCCATTATCTGAAATGATAATTTCAGGTAGGCCATGTACGCTGAAACTGTGATGTAGCTTCTCTATAGTTGCATTCATGTTGGTGACTTGACTTCATACACATCCATCCATTTGGAATGTGCATCTACAATTAACAAGAACATGGTACCCAAGAATGGTCCTACCTAATTGATGTGTAATTGAACTCAGGGTCGACCAAGTCACTCCCACGGATGCAGGGGAGCCGGAACAGGCAGCTTCTTTTGTTGCTGACAGTGGAGACAGTGCTTGACTAAGTTTTCAATATCTCCATCAATGCCTGGCCACTATAAATAGCTTCACGCAAGCATTTTCATTTTTGATATGTCCGGATGGGCACAATGGAGTTCTGTCAAATGCGGCTCTCTGCTTTCTGGTGGGAACACCATTCTTGACCCCCAAAACAAAATCCCACCTTGGAGGCTCAATTCTGTCTGTCTGACATGGAATGGTCTCAATTCTTCAGATACAGGCAAGTTTGGCCATCCTTTTAAGACAAAGTCACTGACTTTAGATAATGTTGGATCTCTGTCCAATTTCTAACGTGTTTCGCACACACAGGCGAAGAATCTAAGAAATTTAATAATAGCACTCATTCCTGTGGAATGGGAGTATGCACAATACTGTCTGGCAACAGGAGATGACTGAGTGCATCCGCATTTGCAATGTGTCAGCCACGATGGTATGTAAAAGTAACCTCGTATTCAGATAATGTCAGAGCCTATCATTGTATCCTTGCTGATGCTATTGGCGGGATGGCCTTGTCCTCGCTGAATAAACCTTTAATGGTTTATGGTCTGACATGATGGTAAAATAGTGACCATGCAGGTACTGGTGGAATTTCTTCACCCTGACTACCACCGATAAACCTTCTCTTTCTAGCTGGGAATAGCCCTTCTCGGCTGTGGAGAGGGTTCTCGAGACATAGCCAATGGCCCTTCAGGGCCATTTTTCATTTTATTGGATAACACAGCTCCCACCCCATAGGGGAAGGCATCACATGTTAATGCCATCCCCCTTTTGACAGGTCATCGTGTCTCAATAGACACGACGAATGCAACAGTTCCTTTGCTTTCTTGAAGACATCTTCCTGTTGTGCCCCCCAAAGCCAATGGTGTTTTTTTTTCAGTAACAAGTATACTGGCATCAACACAGTTGATAGATTTGGTTGGAGGCGTCTATAGTAGTTAATCACGCCCAGGAAGGACTTGAATTCTGTTACATTGGATGTTGATAGCGCATCTTTTATTGCATGAATTTTGTCTTCCACTGGGTGCAGTCCCATGGCATTCACCCTGTGTCCTAGAAAAGTCACTTATGTTGCCTGAAATGTACACTTTTCCTCCTTTAACCATACGTCAGCTTCCATGAACCTCCTTAGCACTTCCTCCAGGTTGGTCAAGTGTTCTGTCTCGGTTAACCCTGTGATGAGGACATCTAGTGGGAGTCCTTGCAAAAGGCTCTCCATTGTTCTCTGGAAGATAGTGTACATCGACAAGACCCCGAAGGGTAGACGGGTGTACTGATAGAGACCCTTTGCGTGTGTTAATGGTTACATACTCCCTCGATCTGTTTTTGAACTCTAGTTGCTGGTAAGCGTGGCTCATATCCAATTTCATATAGGACTTGCCTCCAGTCAGTCATCTATCCTTGGGAGAGGGTACTTGTCTAGTTTGGCTGCCTTATTCACAGTTAATTTATAGTCTCGAAAGGTACGTATGCTGTGGTCAGGCTTAACCACTGGATTTATGGGCGCAGCCAATTCTGAGGATTGAACAGGTTGGATGATGCCCAGCTTTTCTAGCTGGCACAGCTCCTCAACAACCTTTTCCTTCAATGTATAAGTCACAGGTCTTGCCTTAAAGAAGCGAGGTGTCACCTGTGGCCCCACAAGTATCTAGGCCTGTATACCTGTTAACCTCCTTAGTTCATCCCTAAAAACCATATTGTATTTTCTTAGAAGTTCTGGAGCTCCATCAGATTTGAGATGAAATACCTCAGACCAGTTGAGTTTGGTTTTCTGTAACCAGCCTTGGCCTAAAAGACTTAGTCCATCTCCTTTCACAATTATTACAGGCAGCTGGGCTGTCTGTTGCTTGTACTACTATAGTACATAGCGCTACTATGGCGATGCCTTTCATCTGAATGGATTCTCCAGTGTATGTCTTTAAATTAGCACTTGCCTGCTCCAGGTTTATTGGCTGTATACCTTTATTAAGGTATTTGAAAGTGTGCTCTCCCACCACCGTGGTTGAGGCACCTGTATCAACCTCCATTATTAGTGGCTTCTCATTAACTTGGATTGTCACAGTGATAGGCTCGGTTTTCACAGCTATTACATTTTAGGGGAATAAACGTAAGTGTCGGCAGCTTCAGTCTCTGCTGCATTATTTAATTCGATCATGTTGGTTTGCTATTTTGCGCTGCTTCAGCTTTACCCGGCATTGCCTTACCATGTCACCTTTCTTACAGCAGTAATGACATTCTGCTTCCCTCAATTTACAGGTGTCTGCTCCATGGTTGCCTCCACATCTATAATAACTTAATCTTGAAGTCGCTGCTGAAGTGTTTCTACTAGGCTTTTTCATGTTTCTCACAGCAGACATTGCATCTCGCTTTGATGCTGTGGGTCTGGTTTTCATGCCACACCCAGTGGTAGGTTCCCACCCAACATGAAATACAGTGCTATGTTCCATGTGTTGCAAAACCTGAGAGTTTCTCGCAGTACTTTCCATGGTGAGGGGGATTTCTAGGACGCGCTTAAAGTCGAAGTAGACCTCAGCGAGTAAACAGCAGTGTATGGCGTCGTCCTGAACTCCACAAACTAATCGGTCCTGCAGCATATCATTCAATGTGGCCCCGAAGTCACAGCATTCTGTCGACTGCTTTGAGGTTCATTACATTATTATGGATGGCTTCAGCTGGAAGATGTCCACTAATTCATTATTGGACTTAGAATTGGGCCCACTCGGGGCTGTCAGGTTTGCAAATGAGGTTGGATGTTTTACTGCCACATACACTCAAGAGGATGGCTTTCTGCTTTTCCCCCACAGTAATTTTGTTTGCTCTGAGAAAAAATCCAAGATGCTCTACATACTGGCTCTAGTCTTCCATAGTCATGTCATATGGATCGATTCTGCTGAAGAGTGGCATGATTATTGAGTAGTCTTTTCTTTTCTTTCTTAAAATTCAATGTAGTCACGGAAGCCAGGCAAAGCTAATTTTACCCTCATCGCCAAATGTAATGACTCGATGGAGCAGACAGGTTTCAACAAGGAACAACTAAACATTATTACAGAGAGCCTTTCAGGTGTTCAATCAAGACTATCGTCAGGAAGCTCCCCCTCCCCACACCCCCGGATCACCCGTGCTTAGGGCTCATTGGTCGGAGCCTTAACAGAACATTACATGATCCCTGATAGGCAGCAGGAGGGCCTGCACCCTCAGTTGCCACAACCCACCTACTGGGCAAAAAAGTTCTTCCTCACGTTCGCCACTGCATCTCTTTCCCCAAACCTTAAATCTGTATCTTTGTACCATCAGCTAATAGAAGCAGATTTTCTGGACCCTGAGTCCTCTGCAGCAGAACCCATCTGTGACCTTGCTCTCCAGTAAGCTGACACCTGCTCTGTCCTTGCCTCCTTCCTTGTCCTGAGGCCAGCACACTTATGCTTGCTATCCCACCATATGCATACTCCACCTCTATGCTATCCTCCAATATACACATTGTATCAGTATTTGAGCTTGTGCCTGCCAGTATGAAATCAAGTCATAGTGTGCCTTCTTCATATGGTCTTCTTGGTTTGTCTTAATTCCCTGGGAATGTTGCACTTCTTGGGTATCTGAAAGGAAAAACGAACAAAGGTTGGGTTGTGATGAATGGAGCAGAGAAATTTCATCCTTAAATCATTGGAAAGTTCTCAGTCAGAGGAGATTTTAGAATGAAGGATGTGAGAAGGAGGATTGAGTATGAGAATACTCTCAGGTTCAATAGTTTCAGCCCCACCACTGGCCATGGCCTCAGCAATGAACCTTTCAACAATGGCTACCACTGTCTCTTCCATGTGGTAAGACCATGCAAGTCTCTCCCCCTCTGGTTAGTTCCTGCAGCCTCCAGTTGTGTGTCACCTTCTGCTGCAAGAGAGGGAGAAATGTGTCAATAAGCTTTGTGCAATATATTTGGGTAATGTAGCTGGCGTGGATGAATAGCAGGTAGTGTATGCAAACTGGGAAATGTGAGGCTTGCAACAGTGCTAAATGTGTGAGGATGAGATAGGAGTCCTGCTTGAAGGATTGTTGGTAGCTGAGTGATGGTGGTGTGGTGCAATGAGCAGTGTCTAAGATCAGTGGTGCAGTTTGTAGATGTATTCACCAATCTTAAACAATTGTGTGAAGTTATTGAACATCTTGTGGCACTGCATCCAGTTCCTCTGAGCTAAACTCCTGGCACTGATCTCTGTGGCTACCTGCCCTCACTGCCTTTGCACAGAGTGTACAAGGGCCCCCTGCACCCCCTACAGCTACAGCACATCTCTTGTCCTTTACATCTCCTCCATCAAGACGTCCAGCCCAGTTATGGAAAACCTTGTTGCATGTTCCCTCCAATGGTCAACCATTGCACTTTGCTGCACAGCATTATTCTGAATGAAAACAGCATCTTTAAAAACTACATTATAACTTGCAGGCTTGCATTAAGCAGTGCTAGCAATTAACTATCTTGGACACCTCCGTTTGTATGTGTAGTTGATGAATTGCACAGTTAACTCAAGAGGGTGGTGATTGTGGTGATGCAGTGGCAATTTCACAGGACTAGTAATCCAGAGGTCCCAGCTGATTTTCCAGTTACACGGGTTCAAATCCCCCTATAGCAGTTGGGGGAATTTGAATTCAATTTGCGGAGGCAGGTTCAATCAAAGCATTCCAGAGAAAATTAAACTCTTATCTGAAAAGGAAGAATGTGTAGGGTTATGTAGTGCATTAAGTGAATTGCTCATTTGGAGAGGTGGTGCAGACATGATGGGCCGAATAGCCTCCTTCTGCACTTTAACAATTTTGTGATTCTGTAACTCTGGCTGCAGGCAGAAATCAGGCTAGTGACAGGCAGTATAATGATGTTCTGCTGCCTGGATTACATTGAACAGACATGGAGTAATAGCACGTCAGGATCTTGAGCATGTTTTTGGGGCAATCCAACTTGTCCAGCTTTGTTGTTCTTTCATTGGCATCTTATGCATCAACATCAACAACGAAAGCATGCATGAAGACACCATAGATTCAAAGATCAGTACTTCTGATAACAAAGCACTACTGCACTGTAGATTATGAGCTCAAGTCCTACTGTGAGCCTTTAATCTAAAGCCCTCTAACACAGGGGCTGAATGTTCTTTATATCATTGAACATTTTAAGGGAGTTTTTTTTTGGTGTGTGACTAGGCTGACTAGATTGCCTTGACACAATGAATACTAGGAAATCACACAGCCTTGGGTGTGTGCCATAAAGTAATGCATCCAATTTTATCCTCATAAATGAATGGAGGAAGTTCAGGGGAAGTGGAGTGGGTGATCTAAGTTTCTTACATGCATTCATCCTGAGCTTCTAGATTTTCTGCTATTCATTGCATCTAGGCAATCCTGGGAGCTTGGGGCAGATCTGGAGAATTTCCTCCTTAGATGTTTAAAATCAGTCAGGGAGCCAGCAATGATTTTTTCAGGTCCTATACATTCCTATAACCCTTAAATATTCAAATCTACGCTCAGTGTAGTGTGAACAGAAAGCAGAATAGGTGTAGTGGCATGTGAAAAATTTGCTGCATTACCTAGTTCAGCTAAGAGACACTTAACATCCCTCCTCTGTCCCCACCATCCCTCCATGTGTTCATCGTACATCCACGAGGAGATATTGAGACTGAGGCATGCAGGAGACACCGAGATACAATATGCACTTTTTCATGAACAAAATTGCCCAATTTTAGAAAGATTTTTTAATTGTTAGAAAATTACCAAGCCATTGCCATGACACTCATCCCGAGTGTGCAGCTTGTTTTGGCTAGCTTCGCAGCTCAATTTTTACAGATAAATTTCTCTCTAGGAATAATCTTTTGCCATAAGTTTACTAAAAATTATGCAGTATAGAAACAGATGATGTCTCAGTGGCCTGCATACAAAGATACCTCTCTTTCTCCACTAAACTCAGCTACCAGCAAGGGAAACACTGCTGAAAGAACCAGCAGTATACAGGTGAACATGTGTCAGCAGCACTACAATGGCTTGGATTTTTGCTATAGAGTACATTTACTCTGAGAAAGATTGAATTTGTCTGGTGTGCAGAATAGAATGGATAAAGCTGTCTTCCCTCAAAAGGGTTAAAAATATTACAATATCTGTGCCACCAAGCTGGCTGAATTCTGCCTGAAGGAAGGTCTCCAAAGCCACTCAACTGCAGTTTGAGATGGAGCTGAGTCCTTCTTGCATATGAAAAGCTTGATCAAGCTTTCAGAGGAGGTGGGGGTGGGGGGGAGGGAGAAAGGGAAGTCCGCTGGAGGAGAAAATCATCAGCATGGAACGCATTGGTTTTTTACTGGCTTTTCAGCTGGGTGACCTAGTCTTCATGTCAAATCAGAGCAAAAAGCAGAGAGAGAGAGAGAGAGAGGGAGAGCTAGAGAGACAGAAAGAAGATGCATGGAAAATAGATTATTACACATCAGAGTCCCTGGTAATGGATGGAGTCTTTTGTCCTGTTACAGTTAAGCATTAATTGACAACAATTTAAACTGACTTTTCTTGACACTTTATTGATCTGAATCAAGGAAGTGTTGTCATTTTTTTGTTGTAAGATTAAACATGGCAGAGTTAATTGGAAAGCAAGCCTAGTTTTTGGTTGTTCTACACTAGATGGCAATCCAAGTTTAAAAAGACAATACTTTATCTGTCAAATTCTGATTTCTTGTGTTTAACAGTTCATGCACTCCAGTCACATTTGGTACTGTGTAGTGTTTGCTAGGTAAAAGCTGACAATTCTTTCACAGCTACTATACTGTATAGCTCACGTATATGTCTAAACGCCAATTCATGTTCATGCCCTGTGTGAATGGCTATGCTGTCTACCCAGCTATGGAAGAGAACTAATATCTGAGGGGAGGTCAAACTGTGTTGGGATGGATGAACTATGTGACATTTAATTAGGAATAGAAGTTATAACAGTTCCACAACTGCCTTGTATGTGCATGATATACTTACTTTTTATTATACAAACCCATACTCCTAAACATCTTATATTACAATTTTAGTGTCATATGGCAGAATCTTGTGGAGGTGACGGGGGTCTGTGCAGTAGCTGGATAACCGACAAGACCTGCGCGTCATCACTTTTAAGGGGGGCCTGCAACATCTTGTGGCACTCAGGCACTTGACAGATTGGCAACTCTTATGTATTCAGCAGTGCCATTAGGGAGGCGGTGGCTGCTGCCTGAGAACTTAGATCGAGGAGGGACACAGGCATGGGTGACTGACGGAGGGTAGGGTGGGGTGAGGTGGGCGTGGTGGGGGGGGTGGGAGAGGGTGGTCAGCAGCAAGGGCAGGTGCATGGCTTTTAGCAGGCCTCCCCCTTCCCGATGCCAGGTCCCTCAATCAGGCACTGAATGCCTTAGAATGTTGGAGCCAAACCGGGAACCCGCAAGGCTTTACTTGTCGTACTCCCCTCTTGACGAGCCCCCGCCCATCACTCAGTTAATACCAGCGGCAGCAGGATGAGGTCCCCCCTGCCACCCTGCCACCCTCCCACCTATTTAAATGGACCCCTGCCACCGAACTCACTATTGGAGAAGACACAAGATCACACACACGCACACACAGTTATTAATGGCACAGAAGGAGGCCATCCAGCCCATTCAGTCCATACCAGTTTCCCACACAACAATCCAGTCAGTTCCATTCCCCCACTCAATCTCCATTGCTGTGAATTTAGTTTCTGCAAGTGTTCATCCAATTTCCCTTTGAAAGCATTGATTGTTTCTGCTTCCACCAGCAGCAAGTTCCAGGTCATTACCAGTTGCTGCGTAAAGAGTTTCCCCTCACATTCCTCCTGTGACTGTTACCCAAGATGTTAAGGCCTGGGTAATGGGAAGAGTTTTTCTTTGTCTAACTTATCTAAATCTGTCATAATCTCATACACCTCCATCAAATCTCCCCTCAATCACCTTTGCGTCATCCCATTTTTTTCAACCTAACCTTGTAACTAGAATCCCCCATCCCTGGAACAATTCTGGTAAATCTCCTCTGCACCCTCTCATGGACCCTCACATCCTTCCTAAAGTGTGGTGACCAGAACTAGGTGCAATACTCTGGCTGTGACATAACCAGAGCTTTATCAAGTTTCACCATAACTTCTCTGCTTTTGTATTCAATGCTTCTATTTATGAAACAAAAGATCCCATATGCTTTGGTAACCACTTTTTCAATATGTCCTGTCATTTTCAATGAACAATGCACATACACCCTGGACCCTCTGTTCCTGCACACTCTTTAGAATTGTGCCATTAAGTCTATATTGCCTCTCCCTGTTCCTTCTGCCAAAATGCATTATCTCATACATCTCTATGTTAAATTCCATTTGCCACTTGCCTGCCTGTTCTGCTAGCCTATCTTTGTCAGTCAATGGCAGGCAATTCATATCATTTTCATTGTTTGTACTCTTCCAAGTTTGGTATCACCAGCACATTTTGAAATTCTACTCTGTATTCCAAAATCGAAGTCATATATATATAACAAAAAAAGCAGTGGTCCAGTAACCTTGGGCAACACCACCGCCTGCCATTCTCAAATTTTAAGAATAACCATTTATCTCGGCATGCTGTCCTAAGCCAATTTTCTTAACCAATTGGACTGTGACCTTCCTATTCCATGAACCTCAGTTTTATTAATCAGCCTTTTATATGGCACTTTGTTGAATTTTTTTTGCGATAGAAATCAACGTATTGTACTTTATTATCACCCTGACTAGTAAATTAAATAAGAGGTGGAAGAAGAATCCAATTCCATTGTTACTTATTTATTAACTGCATTGAGCACAAATTCACACAATCAAAATTAGGCAACTGGCTGATCACTGTGTTAAGCATATCATTTACATTTAGTTAAAACATCAAGGCTTATCAACAATGGGTAAAAGAAATAGGCAAACATTTTTAAAGTAGCATTGGTTCTCTATACTAGTGTGAAATAGCCTAACACTAAAACACTAATATTCAACTCAGACAACTATCATTTCACAACGTGCAGAATTAGCTAGAGATGGTATTGCAATCTATATGATCTGTTTTCACAGATTCTTCCTCCGGCTTCTATTCTTTATGAGACTACTGTTCTTTCAAGGTTTTTGAACTGTTGGTTACTGGCTTGTGTTTATTCTTTCATTTTAATCCAGCGCACCAAGCCAAACATTCTACTGTGTGCTAAATTTATAAATTCATGTTATGTTCATCAGTGAAGAAAATCACCTAATTGACTAAACTGCCTCCATTTTTGCAAAAGTTTGCACAAAATGTATTTGGACAGCCCGAATCCAATTCTTAGCAAGCATGAGGCCATACCAGAAACCAGCCATAATGTAGCAATATTTGACATGCAATTGGCCATTTTAACTTGGATAGGCTACAGGATAACTGGTGTTACAGTAGTGGGTGTTCTTTTGAGATTGGGGCTGAGACATTATGTTTTGGAGGCAGCAGGAGACCTCTGCCTGCATCTATATGGCCAGCATCTCCTCGATGGTGACATTGAGGATGATCAAAATAGAAAACAATCCAACCCCAGCACTAAAAATACTCACTTTCACAAATACAAAATTCACAAAAATAAGTAGTTTAAAGAAGCAATCAAACAGCAATACTGATGATTCCTAATAATGACTGTGAACACATTGCTGATTCATTTTAAAATGACCAATGGTTTGCGGTGAAGTAGCTGTGCTCTGGTGTCCTAGGTATGTGAAATAAATTATATTCTTGCTAGGATTACTGAGTCAACTTGTCAAAATTGCAATGTGCGAAACTCACCCAGATTGAACTTCATTGCCAGACTTAATGCATCATTTGGCATGTTCAATCTATCATCTCACTTCCTTGAATGAGAGTGTTAACCTTCATCATGACATAAAATGGGCAAGTTGACTGTATGTAAGTTCAATGATGTGGTTTGCATTCAGTCTGAACTCATGAGTTGAGGCAATATTCACAAAGCGTCAATCATACATTTCTGTAAATTGTAATCTTAGAGCTTGTTCATGTTCCAGCTCTTATATATTCAGTTTAAAAGAAGTCAGCCTTACAAGCCTCCATGGCTCAATTAAAACATATTTTTAGGGTCTTTGGGCTGGATTTTACTGTTTGTGTGTAGGACCCAATGGAGGGGTCACATCTGGATCATCTGACCACACAGGTGGGTGGCAGGAGTTCCTTGACAATCTTGCCAGAGATCCAATTAACAGGCAGGGGAGCCGACCAGTTACAATGGTATGTGGGAGTGAGAGTCGGCAGATTTTTGGAAGGTGCCATTTTTTAAAGATAGCCTAAAGCCGTTAGGCAAGCTACAGAGACAGTCTCCATCAGAATGGGTGCTAAGCAAGGGAGCTTGTGGACAAATGATTGCAGTGCAAGGAAGGGCCATTCTAAGGTTTAGTCTTGCCTCCCTAGAGGTGCTCCTGCAGTTAGCAAGATAATGGAGAGTGTTGCTCTTTCCAGCTGATGGGAGGAGGAGGCCACCAAGCTGCAAGGAGAAGGCATAGCTGGAAGTGGCTGAGCAAGTCAGTGGCCATGAGGTGTCCACCAGAACATGGGTCCAGTGCCCGAAGAGATTCAGCAACTAGGTGTGGTCTGGAAGGGTGAGTGGCATTCATAATTGTAAACTGGCAATCCAGCATCAATGAAAAGGTGCCCATGAAATGTGAACTAGTTTGTTGACCTACGCAGGGAGCATTATCAGGCACCATCATCCACATTGAGGAGCCCAGTTTTTGTTTACCCAAACCCCATGGTCAGAGGTGAATGTGTGTTGAGATGACTGAATAGTTGCTCAGCATTGAGATGCCAATGGTGCATGTTGACTGTGACTCAGTGTGAGCAGCACAGCAGGACTATGAGACACTATGTATGTATGGGCCTGCAGGAAGAGCAAGCTCACAATGCCAGGGAAGAGAAGAATGGGAGGTGGGGTATTATTCATAGCTGTGGCAATCCAAATGGCAGAGTAGTCGACGGAGTTTGGATGTATTGTGGCAGGGACATCTGTCACTGGGAGCAAGGCAGGAGTGGAGCCAATGGAGAATGAGTAGAGTAATGGTTACAAACATCATTCCTCATCAAGCATCATTATGTATTCTTGAACAAGAGCCCAGAAATCCATTAGCTTGTTGAGACATGTGAGTCTCAGGGCAAATGTTGCTTGATTTATGGTTTTTGCTCTCTGATCTCTTCTGTAAATCTCACAATGTTTATTTACATAAGATAAAGAGTTTTTAAGTGCTTATGGTTTCTGCTCTTCATACTTTAAGATGTTGGATGATTGATACTTTTATTGGACTGTAGTAAAAATGAGTTTCTTTTAACCAAATGGAAAGTTATCAATGAATAACTTTTTCAGAAAGATTTTTTTTGACACATCTAGTGTTAGCATAGCACTCATTGCGATCATACAGAGTTTAGTGGTTGAATGGGCATGGAAGTGCCAAAGCTTGATATGGGGGGCATGAGGGGCCATAGGGGTTGTTAGGGGGTATACCTTGGCAAAGAAGTATAGCTTGCCATTGGAGGCATGAAGGGCTTAGAGGTAGGATGGGGGCATGAGGTGTCATGGATAGGGAACGAGAATGTATGTGGAAGTCGCACAGCACCAGTGTGGGTCCTTTAAACAGCCCGCCTCTCCACCTGGCAGCCCCTGTGTCTGCATCCAAACTTTTGCCCAGGTCAGCTGGCTAGACTGCAACCTGCAGCAACAATGAAAACCGTGCCCTTGTGGGCACTTTCTCCCAAGGCTCACGCCCCCAACCTGGGATTTTACCAACTCCCAACATCTGCCTCGAGGATAAAAATTCAGTCCAGAATTGTTTCCTTAAACTTACCGTGCATATGAATACAGTGATCATGTTGGCTGTTAGTTTCAGTCTGGTACTCATCAATGGCTGTGTGGCTGTTTTGGGGGCACTTGCTACCGTAAGTAGGATTTTCTCCACCAGACATGTGAAACAAAAACATATAAATAGTCAATATATTCTATTATGACCTGATAAGGAATGCAATTTGTTCCATAAATTGAGCATAATCTTTTAGGTCAGCATTTATATGATCTGATTATAATCTGCTAATCCATTTTAAACAATAAAACATTTAGAAGAGTAGTCAATTTGTTCATTGATTTGTTTTTCCTCCATCTGAGGAAGCATTTTGGATTGTGTGTGATACTCTCCTTTAACATAATAGTCATGAGATCAGGTTTATACCATAAGGAATCGTGAACCCAGACTTACATTCTGTGTTGCACCATGTTGTAAGAGAGATTGAAATTAACCAGCTGCATCCCATCCTCATTATGGCATCAACATATGAATCAGAGTAAGAAATTCTAATTGTTGCTCTAGTGTAATTCCTACCTCACCGTGTAGGTTTTAATGGGAATGACTCAAGCAAGGTTGACAGTTGCAGACAAAGATAAAGACCCAGGCTGATTTCCTGCTTAAAATTCAGCAGTCTTGCCCTTCTCGTCCAAAGTTATTATGTGGTCATTCATGTACTTAATTTGAAAGAATAAAGGGGTTTAAATGAGGATTGAATAACAAAGCAAAATATGCATTTCTCTTTTAAAGATAGACTTAAACCATTGCTTGACTTCTTCAGAAAAGGTATTTGCTGCTAAAAGGATCTGGACAGTTTATCTTTAAAGCTGTCAAGTATGCAGTGAAGTATCTCTTCTGCAATTCTTTTGATGTGCTAAAAAGAGAGTGTTGCAACTTGTTTTGTGTTTAGTCAGCAGATTCAATCAATCAATCAATTTCTCTTTATTGTCCATACAATAACTCATTTCAGGGAGATTGCTCATTCATTCAAAGATTACTATAAATGAATAATGAAAAGAAAGAAAATCACCGCATTACAGAGGTCCAACTTTAATTAAAATGTATTTTGATAAGTTGAATAAGTTATTTTCAACAACTGTTCATTGGTTTTCAATTAATACTGACCTTCTATTCTACAGCCAAGTTTCTTTTGCTTTTTTGCTGGGTACTCTGGGCTCCATCCACTTTCAATGCCATCTTGTTTCATATGGAATTCTCACTCACTTGGGGCTGATTTTCACGTGGTATATAATGGCTAAGCAGTGTTCAGTGGGAAGTGGGCAGGGCATCACTCCACAATTCTAATGACATCACAAGGCCTGATCATTTTTTTGTGGTTGAGCAAAGTTCTGGTAGCATTAATTGTGGTTAGCTAGCAATTTGTGGGGATAAGGAATCCATGAGGTGTCCTAAAACCACCTTACACCTTTTAAGGAGAAGCTTTTGAATGGTACATGAAAAAAATAGGTTTCCATGGAGCATCAGCCATAATGCCAATGGATAAAACACCCAAATATTTGGGTACTGCCATAAAGGGGTTAATCCAGCATGTCAAGGTCCAAAAGAAGGTCCTGTTTATCTCAGCCAGTAAGTAGATATGACACCAAATACGTTATCATGCATAGAGAGAGGTGACTCAGCAAGTCAGTGCCAGAAACACCATTTTCAAAACCTTGCCACAGTGCTGCAAAAAACGTGATGATCTGAATGAGACAACCTCAGGTCTAAAAAGAAGTGGCTGCAGAGATAGTGAATGCATTGGTTGTAACCTTTCTAAATTCCCCAGAGGCAGAATTTTGCTCTTGGTGGGGGTGCTCGGCGGGGCGGTCGGAAAGCCGACCACCGCCTGTGTTCAGCACCGCACCACAATTTTATGCGGATGGGCCAATTAAGGCTCACCCAGTGGGGAACGCAAGCAGCAGCACTGAGTGCTGCCTGTGCGGATAGGGAAGGAGGCCGAGCAGGCGGAGTGCGAACTTCATGCACGCGTGCCAAAGAGCGCTTCAATCTCCCTGAGGCAGCTCCATGTCAAGCAATGACATCGGGTCAAAGCGCTGTTTAAAAAAAATTGATGAGAATAAAAATGTCATAAAACATGTCCTCTCATGTGACTTTGCCACATGAGCAGGGACATGTTTTTCATTCAAGTGTGAAATATTTATTTTATTTTTTATTTGCTTTAGAAAACCTCATCCCGCCCATGGATGAGGTTTCCTAAAAGGTGCAAAGGCCACTTGGCATTTTCACTTGCCTGCCAACCATAAGGCATTTGTTGATGATGCAAAGATAGATGGGAAAGAAAGTTATGAGGAGGACAAAGGGCGTACAAAGACCATTGCACAAAGGGTTGAATTTAATGCCTCACCATGGAGGTGAGTACCAAGGTAAGGGGGCTGTTTAATCAGGTGCAAGGGTGTGAGATCAGGATCCCACTGCCTTCCCACTCCCCCCTGATTAAATCCAGGGAGGGAAGGCTTGCAGGCAGCCCTCTCACCAGGATGCCAATTGAGGCCATTAAGTGGGCAGTTAATACACAAAAAAGTTAGCATGCAAGTAATTAGAAGGCCAAATGGAATATTGGAATGTTACTGGAAGGGGTATAGAGTATAAAAGTAAGGCAGTCTTGTGAGCACATCTAGAATACGGCAAAAAACAATTTTGGTCTCCTTATTTGAGGAGAGATATATTTGCATTGGAGACATTCAAACAAGATTCACTAGGTTGATCTTAGGATGAAGGTGCTGTCCTATGAGGAAAGGTTGAACAGGTTGGAATTATACTCATTGGAGTTTGGAAGAATGAGAGGTGACCTCATTGAAACATATACGACTCTGATGGGGCTTAATAGGGTAGATGCTGAAAGGATGATGTTTCCTCTCGTGAGGGAATCTAGAACTAGGGGTCACAGTTTCAGATGAAAGGGGTTGCCCAGATGGAGATGAGGAGGAATTTATTTTCTCAGAAGGTCGTGCATCTATAGGATTCTCTACTTCACAGAGGTGTGGAGGCTAAATCATGAAATATATTCAAGGCTGAGGTGGACAGATTCTTGAACTATAGGGGAGTCAAGGGTTATGGGAAACAAGTAAAAATGTGAAGTTGAGGCCATGATGAGATAAGCAATGATCTTACTGAATGGTAATGCAGGTTCGAGGGGCTTTGTGGCTGCTCCTGCTCCTATTTATTATGTCTTAGGTACCAAAGAAAGACTCTTTTTCACATCCCCCTTACTCTAAACAAAATCCTGTTTATTCCCCACTGTAACAAATCCTTCCCTCTTTCATTATTCAAACTACTGCTTCAATCTTAACATTACACTTCCTTACAACTCTTACTGCTTATATTCATACACTCAACAACTGCTACTGCCCTCAAAAAAGTTGGCACAAACAAAATTCTGCTTTTATTTTAATTTAACTTGGATTGATTCACATATTTCCGTTATGTCCTTTAGTACTTCACACTAAATACCCTTTCATTCACCCAACTTTCCTTTCGTACACACATTTGTTACTTCTTCCAATCTGCGTTTACACTATGCTAAGTTGCTTTGCACATCCTCACAGTCCTTTCGTATGCCTTGTACTATCCCACTCAAATTGCTCTTGCGGGACAAGCTGGCACACATGAGAAGGGAGACTGAAAGAACCTGGAAGCCTAGAGGGAAAGAAATCAGATGGAGTGCAAAATGGGCTGTTAATTCACCAACTGTGCTACTCGCTGTGACAAATTTATATCTTGCTGACTTTAAACTTGGCACTCTGAATAATACAGAAAAATAAACTTGCTTAAGCCTCTGTGAAGTAATTTTATATCAAAGTATTAAACATTTGTAGTAGGCCAATATTAAATTATATATGTCAGCTCCGATGTTCACTAAGTCTTGAAAATACGCAAATTACTAAATTCAAAGTACTATGTCATTCCTATATTTTGTACAGAATGTATCATGAAACATTTGTTATAATAATTTTGACTGTGAAGTTGTTCAAACAGATTCAATTGCCTAGCAAGGACAGTATAGCTCATTACAGTCCATAACCACATCAGGAAGTGGTTTTATACATTTAGATTTCAACTAACCAAACCCCACAGTTAAGGCAGCATTATTATCATTGAGTCGCCAAGATCAAAAGGCCAAAGCCCATGATATAGGAAAATACCAAGTTAATTGGAGCTTCCCAAGCAATTAAGGAGATTATTGGAATAAATAAAAAAGTAGTTTAAGAAATACTTGAAAACAACTTAAACCAAGAGGAATGGCTACTGAGACTGGGAGGAGATTTTTCTTTATTTTGCTGTCAGTCCATCTGCCATCAATGATGTTTTTGTCTATAGTGGTAATAACTGAAGACAGAATTTCAATCGACTGCTCCTGTGTCTGGAGATCAGTGTCTCAACTGGATCTCATGAATGTTAGAAGATTAAAGAATATTGAAATATTTATAATGCAAATTATTGCCACATTCATCAGTTATATAAGTAGTGGTAAACTAGTCACCTCCTTTAAAACTTTAACACTGAAATTACTATTGTCACCTTCTGAAAGATGCTTGGAAGAGCGTACAATGATTGGTAAAGCTCTTCAATGAATATAGCTGAAACTATTCAATCTGATTCTGGAATGTTTCGATAGAAAATGGTTAGAGGTCAATAATTTATTAGTTGTCTGGTCAGTATTGCAGTCACTCCTGTAAAAAGAAATACATGCATTCATAGAGCACCTTTCACAACCACAGCAGGTTGTGCCTATACCCATTGGAGTTTAGAAGAATGAGAGGTGATCATTTTGAAACATATAAGATTCTAAGAGAGCTTAAAAGGTAGATGTTGGGCGGAGGCTTCACCTCCTGGGAGAATCTAGACCTAGGGGACACATTTTGAGATTAAGTGGTCACCTGTTTAAAGCAGAAATGAGGAGGATTTTTTTTTCTCTCAGTAGGTCATTATCTTTGGAATTCTCAACCCCAGAGAGCAGAGAAAGCTGAGTCATTGAATATATTCAAGGTTGAGTTATTTCGATTTGTGATTTAGAAGGGAGCGATGGGTTATGGGGGCTGGCAGGAAAGTGGAGTTGAGGCTATGATCAGATCAGATCAGCATTGAATTTAGTGAATGGCAAAGCAGGCTCAAATGGCTGAAAGGTCTACTCCTACTTCTTACTGGGCTTCCCAAAGTGTTTTATAGCCAATGAAGTACTTTTGAAGTGCAGCCAATTTTCCTACAGCAACTCCCTGAAAAATCAATTTGATAATGACCAGATAATTTGTTTTTGTGATGCTGATTGAAAGGCAAATGGTGGCCAGGACACCATGGATAACTCCCCTGATCTTCCTTGAAATAGTGCCACCTGAGAGGGCAAACAGAGGCTGATTTTAACATCTCATCTGAAAGACAGCAACTCTGACATTGGCTGGGGCATCAGTCTTCAGTTTTGCAATCATTCATGGAATGGAACTTGAACCCACAACTTTCAGACTCAAGAGGCGAGAGTTCTACCAACTGCAGTACAGATTGTCTGACCTTCAATTCTAAGAACTTCAATGATTTACTGCACAATCTTCCTCATATGGATTCTACATGAACTAGAAGAAAGCAGAAAATAAACAACTTGAAATGCAGAGATGTTTTCTATTGCACTTCCATACAAATTGAATTTGAGTTTCAATGCTGAAGCGATTGTCCTTTTAAAGGAACAGAGGGCCAGTTTGCTGGAACTAGTGCAGGAATCAGTCCATGTGTAGTAGATTATGCCCTTAAAACTGTCGTGGCATGCAGTAAAAGGAGAAATGGGTAGTTTTATGAGTTCAGCACAACAATTGTTGGAAAATACAAAAGCAAAATACTTTGGATGCTGGAAACCTGAAATAAAAACAGAAAATGCTTTAAATACTTGGTTGGTATGGCAGCATGTGTGTGTGGAATTTTATGGCCCAGTCCCAATGGGGGCAGAGCCAGAAAATACGGGTGAGCTGTTCAAAAGCCGATTGACTTTGCCAGGACTGGAAAATCCTGCCGGCGGGAGAGGCCATAAAATTCCACCCTGTGGACCGAGAAACAGTTTTAGGTCTGGACCAGAGACCTGAAACATTGGACTGGATTTTTGAAGATTTGCAGGCATCCTGGAGCCATTTCAAAATGGTGGGTAATACCCAAAGCAAGGATTCCGGCCCCCGTTCCAAATGCCCCCAATTTTCAGTGGCATGGAATAAGGGTGCAGGTAGCCAGCCTGCACCTTGCACTTCTGACCTTGTTGGTTCCATTGCAAGCAGGCAACTCCTTGCCGCCTGCAATTTTTGTGGAATTGGACCAGCTTCTCTATGACTTGTGGCACATGACCCCTCAGTGAAGTTGCGAAGCAAAGAGTAGATTTGGGAACCTTTTGAAAGGTAAGTTAAAAAGGCCTTACCCATGTCCGCCATGCCCCTGATTTCCCATCTTTGACAACTCATGCCCCTCACCCACCCACAATGGCCCTCATACCCTCCATGCTAACTCATGTCACTTACATGCCCATTCACCCATTATATACTCTGAGCAGAACCAATAAGCCATGTAGTAACAACAAGCATGATTGGAACTGCTTAAAAGCACATGTTCATAATTTTCTGTAAAAAAAAAAACTGCTATTGCTAAAATCCTATAAAGGTATTGATGAACCAGGCCTTTAAAATATAAATAACAGAAGCTATAAGCACTTGAAACCCCTTGACCTTATACAGATAAACATTGAGACATTGACAAAAGTGATCACAGAAAAAATAACTTGTTGTAACCTCATAGAATGTCAATCAAGCAAAGACAACACTTCTCTGCACCTATGTCAACAAAGTAAATCATTTTACGGGACTCCAGGCTCTCAGCCAATCATGTATAATGAGTTGGCACAGGAGCGGCATGGGGATTGGGTGGGACATGAGGGGATGGGAGGGCTGAGGGCTAGAGGACCTAAAATGTAAGCAAACAACGGGGACAAAGTTTCAGAGAACTAGACGAGCCGGTTAACCAGGCCGTCTCCACACTCAGCCACCTCTGTCGCTGCCTCTGATTTGCTTTGGGGGGCTCGACTCTATCCCCCATCCCGGAGAAAAAATTGGGTCTGACAGGGTACTTTCTACCCAGGCAAGTCTGCTGAGTTGGTGAAGTCCCTGATTCAAGCAATTCACCTTGGTAGTGAAAGCCCAGCCCATTAACTTTGTTTCTCACCCCACAGATGCTGCCAGACTTGCTGAGCATTTCCAGCATTTTCAGCTGTTGGTAAATAGTGAGTCACACATGTCAGAATTTCTGATATGCATGGAAATATTCCTTAAATGGTTCCTTGCATGTATGAACTATCATTGTGTATGATTTTTCATTCCTATTTCACTATCAAGGACAAGCTTTTTCTGTCTGCTAAATAGGTAGGTAAAAAGAAAAAGGTAAAAAATATATATCACTCCTTGTTCAGTAAGAGGTTTTTGAGGACTACAATGGCTCTGCTGTGCCTTATTGACTAGATTGATTTCAGAGTCAATTCTCAGTTGGTGCTAACATAGTTGGTTTCAGTTAAGGCAATGGTACTGCCTTGGTAAATTGGCTTCATTGCCTTTGGCTTAAGGGGAGGAAAATCAGCTGAGTTTCCTGCCTATGGATGCATTTCCAGCAGCAATTCAATTCATGTACATGCACAGATATCCTGTGAGAACAGGATCTCCTTCATCCAACACCACAAATAATCAGCTTGCCAAAATTCACTGTCTAGGCTACAACATAAGAAATGGCCACTTAAGTGATTATGAAACCATATACCAGTGAAGAATCAATCCCTTCAGAAGCAGGGAAATGGAAAAGTAAAAACTGGAAGTGAAAGGAAGTCAGAATAGGACTATTCAGTTTGTGATAATTCATTGGGGTCATTATAACTGTATAATGTCTTCAGAGTCTCTAAAGGAGTTTCCATACCAATATCTGCCCTTTTCAATCTTTGTAATCACACTAAATGTAAGAAAGTAGCATAGCACACAATTAAATTGTAAGACTAATACTTAAATGCCAGTGTTTAACCACATTAATGCAATAAAATACATAATAAGCCCTCATATACACACCCCTTCTTGTTCATTACTGCCTAATAATAAAATACTTCAGCTGTAAGTTTTACAACTTTACGCAATTTGATGATAAAATGCCTGATTGTGTGTACAGGGCCATCTGGGATGCTTATATATGTACACATCTACTAAGTAAAAAGTCAAGCTGTGTGATACTTAGTTGACAAAAGCATCCCATAGAGTTATTGATTCTGCATCTGTGCTTTAGCAGACTGTTTCATATCATATAATTTATTACAAGGGAAAACAGACTCTTTGATATTTGCCATTGAAGTTGAGCAAACTGTTTAGAAAAATTGAAACTTAGAATATGTTATAATATGAAAACTCTGAATCCAAAATTTTAGACCATAGCCACAAGCTTAGTATGGGCTTTTCAAAACGCAAGGGATTACACATAATTCCCCACTATACTTATGGATTGAGGCGTGCATCAATCATTAGTGTAACAGGGTCAATATGAATAAGCCTAACATAAGGGTAACAAACAGATGAAATTGTACCAAAGTTTCATCATCATCTGCTCCTGTAAGTTCCAGGGCCATGCCCATGGCCAACCAAAGAACAAAGGGAGAATACTGGACGCTGAACGGAACAAAATTGTTCCAGCAACAATTTCAGGCAATGAACAAATAAACCTACTGGGGATATGCCTATTACCAAAGTCAGAAGGCAATGAGGCTGCAATTAAACCATTTTTGGGTCAATTTGAAAATGATTAATGATCATCGTATTTCGAGTATTTCACATCCAGCCAGCTGGAAATCGGAGAGGGGAAAATCAGAATCTCAGATCACAATCGCTCAATCCTCCTTAGATGTGTAAACTGTCTTCAGAGTCTCTAAAGGAGTTTCCATATCAATATCTGCCCTCTTCAATCTTTGTAATCACACTAACTGTCCTGGGACTAGAGGATAGCCAATGCAATACCTTTATTCAGAAAGAGAGGGAAGGATAAATGAGGTAACTATAGACCAGTTGGTTTGATACTGGCTATAAACAAACTCTTCGAGTTAATAATAATTGGACATCAAGTTAGTGAAAATTAGAGGTGCATGGGATAATCAAAGAAAGTCGACATGGGAAGGTAATGTTTGACAAATTTAACACAACTTTTCAAAGCAGCGACCAATTAGGTAAAGGAAATACAGTAGACTTTGCAGTTGGATTGCAATGTATTGGCAGAGTCTCGGTGGGCTTCAAGTTTTCCTCTTGTACTGCAAACCACTTTGATTCTTTGGTTGTACAGTATGCCCAAGTTTCAACTTCTATGCTACTGTGTAAGTTCTGAAATTCTCCATGTTAGCGGAAAAAGGTTGCATTTAAGATCAGGACACTTGTGCTTTTAATAAATAATTTAATATTGCATTTTCCAGCACCACTGATTGGTCTCCAAGGCAACATATTGTCTTTTGCATTTGCTGTATTATGATCACTTGTAATGGCGGAAACAAAATAAAAAAAAAAACAGGAAATGCTGGAAATGCTGGAAATACTCAGCCCACTGGATGACATTTGTCAATAGAGAAACATTTCAAGGCATTTGAAATGTTAAACTCTGTTTCTCTCTCGACATATGCCGTCTGGTCTGCTGAGTATTTCCAATATTTTCTGTTTGTGTTTTGAATTTTAAACTGTTTCTCTCTCGACTTATGCTGCCTGATTTGCCGAGTGTTTCCAGCATTTTTTGTTTTTATTGTGAATTCCCGGCATCCAAAATATTTTGCTTTTATCTGTTCAATTCACCTGAGTTTTCTCATAGGAAGTTTTATACACATATCAGCAAGTACAATAGGAACAAGACACACAACGACCATCTCTGCATGTTGTAGAGAGCATTACAAAAATAGGGATAAAAATGAAAAAAAGTTAAAATATAGAAATAATATAAATCATTGTGAACAGTTTGTGAATTAAGTAATCCCATTAGTAATTGTAAAATACATTGTGATTACACTTAATTTAATAGAAGGCAATTAATAGAAGGGCAATTATGGATGGGCAATAGATGCTTGCCTAGCCAGCGAAGCCCACCTTCCTTGAATAAATAAATAAAAATATTGTAATAGATTTTTCTAGCAACAGGTGAAATATTCTGCAATTGTAAGGAAATTCTGATTATGTTTATATTGCCTGAATAACAGCTTCACTAAATTGAAATAAGTACTTAATTGATGAATTCATATCATTTCTGAAAATTGAGTTGAGCATTTATTCAAATCACTGGAATAAGTTCAATATTGTAAATACACCAAGGCAATGCAAAAAATAGTAATGAAGGATTTATAGTTATATGTGGGAGAGAAATTTTCAATTTGTTTGAACCCCATTATTATGGCCTGTGATAGTGGTTGAAACCTCCACTGGGCTGTATCTGAACATTATGAGATGTTAAGGCTCTCTGATATCAGTGGGATTGTTGTTGGCAATCTATATTCAGAAGAAATTTAAGAATCTACTTTTAGTTTACTGTGCTTATATTTCTAAGAATAAGCAAAAGCTATTTTTTGAACTGATGCACTAAATTTAAAAAAATTATATGATAAGGCAGCCAGTTTAAATAGTCTCAAAGAAGTGAGATGTTCCTCCAAGACTCAGGCACTTGCTGGGATGTGATAATTATGTTGCCTGAAAGATTACAGGAATTTAAATTATTTTCAATAATTACAAATAGGTACATATGTTTCATAAAACTGCTTTCTAATAAGATTGAACTTCTATTTTGGTTGAATTTAGGCTAGGCAAACAACAAGAACATATTTTTAAGCAATCGAGTCAATTTATTGAACTTTTGCATCTAGCAGAAAAGATAGACAACCCTTGTTCTACCATACACTGTTTTCCAATCTCAGGCCTTCCTCTGCCTATCTACAGATCTTTGCAAGTTACAAAAAGATTCCATAGGTGCTTGAAACTATACTTCCAGTCAGGCCTAAACTAATCCTCAACCTTAATCTGTTGAGTATGATTCAATGTCAATATTCTGATCTTCTTAAGCTGAAGACACAAAACACATAAAAATATATTGAGGCAAAATTTTGTCTCACAAATGAACTATATGTGCCCAGTTCACAAAGTATCAGACATGGGAAAAATGCTAAGACCTTTCTGGCCAAAAATTGAGCTGCACCATTTTTTAAGCATGGGGATTGGGGTGCACAACCTGCCCATGGCCATATCCAACGAGGCAGGCTTATGTAGCTAGTTTCATTTACCTGAATGTACTGTTGGTTTGAGTGAGGCATGCACTTCTGGCTACCTGAACACTCAGCAAGGGGCTGAGCAGCACTTGCAGACAGTACATGGTGCAGCCAGTACATGGTGCAGCCAGTCTGCTGTTATGGCAATATATCCCTCCTAAAGGTAAACTGTATTGAATTATTAGTAACTGCAGCTGAATACTACTGTTGCTATTTTAAATAAGGATAATATAACACCAGGCCACAGAGCAGGCTTCCAGATTTATGAATGCACCACATATGAACAAGGAGGAGGAGTAGGCCATTCAGCCCCTCAAGCCTGCACCACCATTTATTAAGATCATGGCTGATCTGGTAGTAACCTCAAATCTGCATCGCCCCTTTGCTTACCAAGAATCAATCCACCTCTGCCTTAAAAATATTCAAATATTCTGCTTTCACTCCCTTTTCAGGAAGAGAGTTCCCAAGACTCACGCCCTCTGAGTGAAAAAATGTTGCCTCATCTCTGTTTTAAAAATGTGTGACCCCTTATTTTTAAACAGTGACCCCTTGTTCTAGATTCTCCCACAAGAAGAAACATCCTCTCCACATCCACCTTGTCAAGGTCCTTCAGGATCTTATGTTTCAATCATACTCTTACTCTTTTAAACTCCAACGGATACAAGCCTAGTCTGTTCAACATAAGACAACTCACCCATTCCAGGTATTAGTTTGGTAAACCTTCGTTGAACTGTTTCCAACTCATTTACATCCTTCCTTAAATTAGGTGACCAATATTGTACACAGTACTCCATATGTGGTCTCACTAGTACCCTGTATGACTGAGGCATAACCTCCCTATTTTTGTATTCAATCCCCTCACAATAAATGATAACATTCTACTAGCTTTCCTAATTACTTGCTGTACTTGCACACTAACCTTTTGTGATTCATGTACTAGGACACCCAGATCCCTCTGCACCTCAGGGCTCTGCAAACTCTCACCATTTAGATAATATGCCTCTCTTTTATTCAAAATGGACAATTTCATATTTGCCCACATTATACTCCATCTGCCAGATCTTTGCCCACTCACTTAACCTATCTATATCTGGTTGTAATATTGGTGGCCTTAGTAATAGAGATATTAATGACCTAAGCTTTGGTGTACAGGGCACAATTTCAAAGTTTGTGGATGATACAAAACTTGGAAGCATTATGAATTGTGAGGAGGATAGTAGATGGTGGAATGGGCGGACAAGTGGCAGATGAAGTTAAATGCAGAGAATGTGAAGTGAATCATTTTGGTAGGAAGAACATGGAGAAGCAATATAAAATAAAGGGTACAATTCTATAGTGGATGCAGGAGCAGAGGGACCTGGATATATATATATGCATAAATCATTGAATGTGGCAGGACAGGTTGTGAGAAGTTTGTAAAACATATAGTATCCTAGGCTTTATTAATAGGGCAGGGAGGTTATGTTGAACTTGTAAAAGACACTAGCTCAGCCTCAGCTGGAGTATGTGTCCATTTCTGGGTGCTTCACTTTAGGAAGCATTGCAGAGAGTCCAGGAAAGATTCTTAAGTTTGGTTCCAGCGATGAAGAACTTCAGTTATGAAGATAGATTGGAGAAGTTGGAGCCATTTTCCTTCCTTGGAAAAAAGAAGTCTGAGAGAAGATTTGATTGAGGTATTCAAAATCATGAGGAGTCTCGACAGAGTAGATAGGGAGAAACTATCCCACGAGTGAAAGGATCGAGAACGAGAGGGCACAGATTTAAAGTAATTGGCAAAAGAAGCAAAAGCGATATGAGAAAATACTTATTCACAGGGTGAGTGGTTAAAGTCTGAAATGCAATGCCTGAGAGTGGTGGAGGTAAGTTCAATCGAAATATTCAAGAAGGAATTAGACAATTACCTGAAAAGGAAGAATGTGCAGGGTTACAAGGAGAAGGGAAGAGAATTGCACTAAGGGAATTGCTTAGCGAGCTGGTACAGACACGATGGGCCAAATGGTCTCTTTTTGTAAAAACCCTGAGATTCTGAAAAAGAGAATGCATATTTCCCTGGGGGAGGAGACCTTCAAGGACAACTCACACGTAGGAATGGGAACAAGTAGCCAGGGAGGTTAATACGAGGCCCTTTAAATAATGCTAGTGATGGACCCCTCTTAATGTTTAGCACGTTCCTTGGGGAGCGACAAGCAAATATATTGAATGGACCTGTTTGTTTCAAATTTGTAAATGAGCATCAAATCAACCAGTGAGGCTGTTTGATGATTTGAAAGTACCAGTTAGGAGGCTTCCAGTGCACTCAGGGGACGCCTGCACCTGCACCCTTCCCAGCATGGGGAACCACATGGGCTATGCTGGAAGTAGCTAGAGATGCTGCATCCCCATTGAGAGGGCCTGCAACTTCTGTAGCCCAATCTCCAGTATACTATGGATCCAATTTTCATGCCCTTACTTTTTTTGCATAACAGGTATTATTGACAGGCTAGTGGCTTGGTGAAGGACGCAGCCTCCTGCAGTGGAAACTACATTGTAACATTCAGGTGGTACAATGTAGTAAATAAAAATCTAAACATTTCCAAATCACAGCCTTATAAATGGACATCCTGCTGGCTGCTCAACTGTACATCAAAGTAAGTTTAAAGACTATAGTGAGAAGATTCATTTAGCATTTTTTAGGCTGTCTCTGGACCATTCTTCTTGATTTTCTTTTCTATTGCTGCTTAGATTTTAATGACCCTTTGTGCCAATTCCTTAATCTTTTGGTCCAGCCTTTCTGGCAAGAATGGCTGTTTTGAGGGAACTCCATAGTTCTTGGCAAAGCAGAGAAGTAAATCAATGTCTTCTGGCCAGCTTGCATGAGAGATGCTCTGCGATCACCCATTGGTACCCACATATCCAGAGGCAAATATACCCTGCATCGCATGTTGACTAGTTTCTACAGAAGCTCAAATCTCAAGTTGTGGTTGTGATAACAAGCCCAATTCTTCAGAAGCACCCCAATTATAGCATGTCATTATTTAAACTGGACTCCATGAAAGAAGGCGCAACAATGTGATCACCAACCAGCCTGAGTGGCCGTACCACCACAATCCTACCAATCATATTCTTGCAGTTACCTGGTGACAACCAAGGGTACCTGTCTTCCAAATCAACAGAGATCCAGGTGTAGAGTTATGTCATCTGTCACTAAGAAACCTATCACTAACATGCACTATAGAGCTGACATAGCCAATGATGATACTAATTAACCTCAGCCTTGACATTCTTCTGAGCATGCTACAGTAGGATCTCATAGGATGATGCTGTGGAGTGGCACAAAGGATATCTCTTCTCACAGTTATGTCTTGCAGTGCCACCTCAAATCCCTTAAACAGCAAATAAGTCAGGTATTTGGCTGCTCTGTCACTTGCTTGTAGGTTATACTTGCTCCTTAAGTCTCACCTCTCTTTGCTCAGTCATTTCTTGATCAGCTGTTTATTTAGCCTTGGCTAAGATGTTCTTAATGCCTTTCAAAAAATTTTCAAATTTGTATAACCCTATTGTGATGCTTAATTGCCCGCATCCCTTTAAATTTCATTTACATGCAGCTTTTCGGTCCCACTGTGTAACTCCCTGGCCGTGTTTTATTATGGTACTATCTAATGGAACTCTCTTATAGTTCTCAATATAGACAAATTACCTCAATCTCTAATTTTAATTGAAAATGAATCACTGTCAGACTGAAATACTTGGGCTAATTGGCCTAATGATTATTACCAGTATGTCTTGATATAAACCATTGCAATCAGTGCGCTGAGAACAATATAGCTCTATAAGATTGTTGCCTTTTTGTACAATAGACACATGTTATGATTGCAATGTATTTAGTTATTGTTTACAACGGCATTTAGTCACAGCCATAGGGCCTTCTTTGAAACCTAACTTTTATTAAAGCCAATTAATCTTATCCAGCTTAAACATTCTAAGTAACAAAACACTTAAATGTTCACAATTTGAGGCCTCTCTTATTTGCTACCTAATTGAGATTACGTCAGAAGTGTGGAACCACTATCTTGTCACAGAAGCAATTAAAAATTTCAGGAGATATGTCAGTTTTATAAAACATCTGGAAGAAGCACAGAACTAAACAGCAAATGAAATCAATCAAATTTGGCTATTTCAATCAAAATTGGTGTACAGCAATACCTTCAAATGCAATTGCCAACAACTGGTTGATGCCGTGAAGTATATATTTAAAAAAAAGTTACTTATGATTTGGGCTGAAATAGGATTGATATTTGGGTTTCCAGCATCCACAGTTTTTGCATTTATCTTGATATTTTCTCTGTCTGTTAGATGTGGTAATTCCCATCAAGGTTAGTTTGTGATCTAGTTTATGATGGAATGAGTTCACAGAACAAAGCTGGCATTAGTTCAAATTTAAGGTACTAAAGGGCTGATTTTCCTCAACCACATTGCTTGCATGCTTAGAAAATCAGTCCTTAGAATTGCAAACTTATTCTGAAAGGCTACAAAGAGTAGGGGGTGAAAATGTTACAGAGAACAGAATGGCTAACCCTCTATTACTGGACAATTTGGTTGGAATTGACTTTGGAAAACATCAGCCTATCAAACAGTATGATAAAAGCAAAATATTACAGATGCTGGATATCTAAAACAACAACAGAAAATGCTGGAAAATCTCAGCTGAGTTTTTCCAGCATTTCATTTTTTGCATCAGCTTATCAAATGTACGTTCAAAAGCCCCATTTAACAAGTTCCAATTCATTTTAAAAGTTTAATTACAATTGTGGATGCAGCAAGCTCATTTCTGTCAATGCCCTTTGCAATTTACTATTAAAATACGTCACTGGGACACAAGAAGCTAAATTTTCCTGGTTGGGTCACCATCCCGATCTTGGCCTCAATTCCGAGTCAGGAATTCAGTATTGGCCATGGTGGGATGTCAGTTGTAACTTTAAGTAGGCAACCAATTAAGAACACTTCTGGGAGCCCCATGCAATTAAGGGGGCAAGCAGACCAGGAAACAGGAGGCCCAATAGCAAGGCCCACTGTGCTGTCCGGCTGAAGACAGACAGGAAGTTGCGAGGTTGCCTCAAGATGGAGGCCCATGCATGGCCACAGCTGGCAGGCCATCAGTCTGGAGGGGGAACCTGCCCACAGGACGGCTTGCAGCCTTGGGCTGTGGGCCCTCTCATCCCAGCAGGTCCATGCTATGCTGAGTAAGACAAAGCGTAAATGGTCCCCTGCTCTGCTGCCAGGAGGCCTCCTTCAGTTAAATGATGGGCTCCAGCATCTGTGGGAGTCCATTTGGCATTGGGAAGATCCCAGCAGTGCCGATACCTTTCCTTTAATTAGAATATTAATGGGTCTAATTGGCTACACACCTCTGTTGCATTGACCTTGCCTTTGGCTTGATCAGTCGGAGGCAGGAGCACACCGCGTAGCCAACCCGACACATTCTTTTACAACTTGGCTCCTGGTCCCACCTCCTAACCGGCTCCCACAGGACCAGGAAAATTCATCCCAGGGACTGTAACCCTGGCATTTTAATCTAGAAAATGTAATACCATCCTTGAGAAAAAAATAAACGTTTAGCTGAGTTTATTGTCTTCTTGTGCAATTACTTGCAGAGTCCCTTTAATTCGCAACACATGAAAACGAAGGAAAATTGCTTGTGCTGGATTGATTTAGCACTTAGCAATTTATATCCGAAGGTTAAAAGTAGCCTGGTTACATAGTGATGTAAAGAGTTAAGTTATAGAGAAAAATAGTTACAACATGACCTTACTGTATATGTTTGGAATATTTATTCAGCATTTGTTTAAGTAAATTTATAAAAGCTGTATAGACCTGTAACTTTATTGACTATTTTCCATCTTATTTTCTTCCCACTTGGAAACTGATCTTTTAAAAAGCCAGCTAGTTAGAAATAAAAACTAATTTTACGGTTGGTCTTTTCCATTCTTCACCCCATAATATTGTTTATTTTCTCAGGAATTGGTGACAGGGACCAAGGACAGCTCCCCACCTCTGCCACTCCTCCAAAAAAATAGATCAATAATTTATTTTCAGGAGAAAAAATGTTGAACTTTCCCATGGGAAAAGAAAATCACCTCATACCTATTTTGAGATATAGCCATCTGGCATAATTTATTAACTTCATGAGTTGATGATGAAGCCTTAGGAAAAATCTGCAAATTTCCTTCTATTTTTATTTTCTCTTCACTTTTTACACAATCACATACTTAATTACCTTTTCCACCTTAGCCACAGCTGAAATTGGAGAACAGACTCTTTATGACCACCAGCAAAGCCTGTTCCTGCTCATCCAAGAGGAGGTGTGCCTTTTGGGTCGAAAAATGTCAGTTTTTTCAAAGGTTTGAAATACCAGAGGGGAATTAGGATGGTATGCCTTTAAATCTTCAACCTGTATGGGCCAATGAAGGGGATATGGCCACTTTAAAAAAATATCACGATTAAACTAATTGTGTTTCACATTTCCCTCCCACTCTTCCACATTGTTCTTAATTTCAGGAGAAAAATTGTTGAACTTTACCATGAAATAAGTCAAGGGAAAAATGAAGTACTAATTAAGAAAGATGGGGTTTTATGCAAATCACTGTACGCCAAAGATATTCTAATGAATCTGCCCTGAGCGGATGCGTGTGCAGGAAGCTGACAGCTGGCTCCGAGGAAGGTCACACGGAATCAGCAGCATGGAGCATAATCCTTCAGATTGGCAGCTTTGCCCCTCGGTCACTGTTTGATTATCTACCAAATTGCTGTATTTCACAGAGATAATGATTTTTTATGGTCACAGACTTCAAGACAACTGCCATATCCTCAGGGTCATCAAGCAAGGAGACAGCAACTTCTCTGGAAAAGGCATCCTTTCAGATTTTTTTTCTTCACTTCAGTCTATTGTGATTTTTCATTTTAATTTATTATCATTTCTTGTGCATATGTGAATATTCTTCTCATATTTCTCGACTTACCCTCTCCTCCCCCTCCATGTACTATTTAACCAATTAAGGACCAGACTATAATCACTAAGTAAACCAACATTTTCTCCATGCTTGGCAATAATGTTGTACTCCTGTGATCTTACTGTACAGGCTCCAGGGTCATGCATGATATAAGGTGCACCATTTCCCATGAGTAGAGGTTATCTGACTAAATACACTCTCCATGGCCTCCCCTTGTACAAGATGACAATCTCGTAATGGTTATCAGGCACAGCAGGAATGGAGGTGAATGGAAAGGAGGGAAGGAAAGAAGATCAATAGGGATTCCACATCAGGTCATACTTCAGCACCCCCTACTGGCTAGTCATAGGTTAACAATGATAATGCTGTGGAGATCTTTAAGATGAGTTTATCCTTTCATCCAAAGGTCAAAGTGAGTGATCTGGAATGAAAAGGATCTATGATGAGAAAAGGCGTAGCTAAAAATAAAACACAATAACAGAGAAAAAGTTCTCCTCATAACATAAATATTTTCTAATATAGTTTCCCTGTTTCTTGGTGTGTTCACTGCAATCTACCTCATACGTTGTGAATGAGAACAGCTAAACATTTAACTGCCAGATCTAACAAGAAAGCTGTAGTTAGTGATGTAATGTGGAAATTTTTGCATGCATTTAGCCATCAAAATTTGAAAGTAAAATACATCTGAAATGTTGGAACATAGCAATTTGAGGGATTGGCTGGTGCTGGTTTAGTATTTTGAGAAGGTAGCTTTAAACTGAGCTTACTGCGGTGAACTTTCTCAAATTTTTAAGAAGGAGAAAAGAATCCCAAGGGAAATATTACAGAATTATAATTTGGGCCTATTGTATTTGTAGGGCAGCATTCCATAATTCAACAATAATGTAACATTGCAAAATTACTTGCGTCAGGGAACAAGAATGAAATTTTATTGGGCTATGTGCCCCACAGACTCCAGCTGGCTGTAAACATTGCTTTGAATTCTATTCCAATATTCTCATGCATTGCTTTAACACCAATGTCCTGTGAAGACGTGGTTCTACTTAAAGACGGAAAACCAACACAGACACATACAAAAGAATATCACTTCCTGGCCAAGTAGTATTCATTTCTGAAATCAGATCATCCCACAATGTGGTAGATTTTAATTTGGTTTGTCTGGTGTAAATGGAGCAATAGTGCCTTCAAAATGGCTTATCCTCCCATTTACGTCAGTACGCTATCCACTGCCATTTGCAAAGTGGCCTACCACTAGGTGGCCTGAGTATGTATCCGATTCATTTGGTAAACTTTTTAATATGCAAATTCAAATTCATGATGTGCATAAGACCTTGATTGCAACTTTGGGACACAATTAACTGAGTAGATCAAATGCTTTGCACACTGTGCTCGGTTTTAACTGGATGATTCACCAGAAAAGGACCAAATGGATATGTCTTAAAATTATCTTTTTGTATGGCCAAAAATTGGAGGAGAGCTCCTCCAGGGTCCACAGAAATAATAGTGTCAAAATGGTACCTAATGCGCCATTATACAGGCACACATGGACAAAACAACAACTAATATTTTTACAGCAGCACCCTGCACCCAATCAGCACCAGGTCACGAACCATCGTATTACATAAATGAAGGGCGCAATTCCTATTTCACTGTTCCAAATTATTGGACATTGGGCAGCCATTCAGGATTATTCAGTGGTCACTACATTCCAAGCAGAAGAAGCCACTAAAAATGTTAATTTTTTTAAAAGCAAAAGGTCCTGTGGACCCCAGAGGGTCTTTCCACCTTCACAACACTCCTGTTACTTCTATTTTATAGATCAGCTTGGCTCCATTGATAGTGTTCTCTTCTCTCTTTCTTTCAGTTAGAGGTTTTGTATATTTAAGCCCCAATAATTGATCTGATTGCATATATTTTTTGTGAAATACTCAAGACGTGCTTTATTGTTGAAGATACAATGGTCTGATGACATATTAAACTAAAGTCAAGTCTGTCAACTGAGCTGGACATAATAGATCCCATTGCATTACATAAAGAGCAGGTAGCCCTAGCCCACATTCCTTTCTATCTGACTATCTCATTCATTTGCACTTTGTGGAGAATTGCTGTGCTTAAATTGACTGTACTTCAAAAGTAAAGCACTAATTCTGAAGCATTTTGAGACATCCTGAGGACTTAATGGGCACTGTATAAACACAAATTCTTTGTTTCTCATTCTCGTTGTAACTATGCATATTTAATTGAGAATGTTTTCTCTATGGAGCTTGGATTTTGAATCGTACAACTTCAACACCAAGGATATAGCTTTGAGGTTTTTTTTATATATATGTCGAGCTTAAAGGAATGGTGGCACACACCAAATCATTTTTACAACTGTTGCAAAATAAATCAAATTCTGCTCATAATCTGTAACTGATTTTAAAGCAGCTTGTTTTCAAGCCCCAGGAAACAGGATACTCAGCACCTTAAAGTGATAATTTGTTTGCCACAAAACTGCATTAAATTCTTTGAACTATGATACTCAACTGAAATCGTATTAAAATATTCCACTGTGTACTCAACAGCAAAATTACTGTTTTTATCATATCGTCAAAGAAATTTAACAATGAAAATGACCTGTTTTATCACATTCATCCTTTTTATGGCATTTAAAATATATACTACAAATAGACTGATAGTCTACTGGTAGCAATAGTGCTTTCTTCTCAACCAAACAGTCAGGGATCATCTCCCAGGGCCCATCACTCAAATGTCCCTGTTACTTCTGTGTGAGTACTGGTGCTTTTTGTCTGGCTCCCAGGAACTCATACTAATGGAATGCTTCACCACAGAAGAATTTGCATTCCCTAAAAAATAACTTTTCTTAAGCTTCAACCAACAATACCTCATTAACAGATACTAAATACAACTGTACTGGGCATTGGTCAGGCTACACCTAGAATCCTGTGTACAGTTTTGACCATCTTACTGAAGGAGTTCAGAGAAGGTTCACTGGGCTAATTCCTGGAATGAGGGAAGGTTGAGCCTATACTTGTAGTGTTCACTTGTTCTGTGTTTGATTATTTGAATCTGTATACTATTGATGCTCACTGTGATTGATTGGTTTAGTCTGAGTGTGGCCTCAGGGAAAAGTAAACCAAGCTGAAGAAAGAGCTGGAATCTCTTGTAGCATTCAGTTATTCTGTATTTGATTATGTGAATCTGTTGACTTATAATGCTCACTGTGCTTGACTGGTAAGCCTGAGTATGGATCCAGGAAAAGTTGAGCTGGAAGCTAGAACATGAAGTAGACATTTTAAAGCACTGCGATTAAATCTTGTTACACACATGAAAACCAGTGTCATTTCTGCATAGATCTGAGATATAAAATGTATAATACTTATTAAGATTTTAAAGAATGAGAGGTGATCTCATTGAAACAGAGAAGGCTTTGAGGGGGCTTGAGAAGGTAGATTCTGAGAGGAGGAGTGTAGAACTGGGAATACAATTTCAAAGTAAGGGGTCTCCCATTTAAGACGGAGATAAGGAAGATTTTTTTTCACTCAGAGGGTTTAGAATTCTCTTCTCTAGTGAGCAGTGGAGGCTGGGGCACCGCGTATATTCCAGGCTGCGTTAGGCAGATTTTTGATCTACAAGGGAGTTAAGGGTTGTGGGCGGCTGGTAGGAAAGTGAAGTTAAGGCCACAATCAGCTCAGCCATGATCTTATTCAATGGCCTACTCTTGCTCCTATTTCCTATGTTTTTGTTAGCTAGTTTTGCAAATTAATTGCCTTTCTCAGCACTTCTGGTGAGCCTGGTGGCCTTTTGTCACCTTCAACCTGATTGACTGTCTCCTAGCTCCACATCACAATCACTCTCCACTTCCTGATCATCGGCCTACCCCCTGCTCCCAATTGCTGGTGACCGTTCCCAAGGTTGCTCTGTTGCAACCTTCTGCCTCTGGTATTCCCTGTTGAACACCAACCTGACTGCTGAGCAGGAAACAGTTCGAAAGAAATTATATTTAGGTTCCACCATTAAATTCAGCAGGACTCACTGTCCCAGCTTTACTGAACTTTTTATCTGTTTTCAGATTTCCCTACACCCCCTCACGTCTTCATTAATATCATGGCCGCTGAGTAATATTACAACCCAGTGCTCACTGTAGACATCCTTGCCTATCAACAACTTGCTTTTATATAAAATCATTAACATAATGGAGCATCCTTGATTGCCCCATAGAAGCATTATCATGCATTAGGCCAGGCGACCAAATTCTTCATTAAGAGATGGATTTTAAGGGAGGAGGGCCGTGGAGAGATGGAGAGTTTTAAGGAGGGAATTCCAGGGCTGATGACCTGGATAGTTGAAGGCCTGGCTGCAGGTGGTGGAGCAATGAAAACTGGGAATGTACAAGGGCCCAGTATTGGGGTAGCGCAGAGATCTTCGAGGTCTGTAGCGCTAGGGGATGCTACGGAGAGAGGATAGGCCATGGGGAAATTTGAACACAAGGAATTTTGAAAGTGAGACACTAACGGACTGAGCACCAATATTGGTCAGCGAGCTCAAGAAAAAAATTGAGAAAACTTCTGCCATGGACTGCGCACTATTTTCCAACCATTTAAAATAATTGTGAAAACGAAGCACTTAAAGAATGCTGCAGACAATGGAAACTCTAATGTTCTCTCTCAGCAAGCAAAGATCTGCGATGGGAATGCAAAATTGGAAAAATACCTCGACTGAAAATACTTTACTTCACAATCTTGTAATTACATCTGTAAATGCAAAATTATACACACTGTTTAGTATGTGTAATAACTGATTTGAAATGCCAATGGGAATCAACAGCCTGGATTTTATTTGACATGTAAATCTACCCTGCCAACGCCCTTCAGGCAGGTTATAATCTTAACATAAAAACAGGAGCATAATAAGAAGTTGCATCATTGTAGCCATTTAACCTGCAAGAATCAATTGTCATTGAAGAAGATTAGCCATACAAAACAATTAGCAAGTCTTATTTATTGAATTGAAAGAAAAAGAAAGATATTGAGAAATAATTGAGTTGGTGAATTTGTATCATTTAAATTTTTGAGATCCAATAACCCAAATCAATCCTTAGTTTATATATAAAAACAAAATCTGGAAAAAAGCCATGTTAGGGTCAATTTTACAGGCCCAGTACAGGGTAAGTTACCATTGCAGAAATTTTCAAAGGTTGACTTTGCATGATTTTGCTTCTGACCAACGAGCTGTCTGCCAGGATTGTGTCTGGATCCAGAAACTGATTGCTAAAGTTAGATAATCCACACTGTAGCAAGTAAGAAGCAGTTTGCAGCTGTTGGAAGGAAAGCACCCTTTGAAATTTCAGGCAGCCATTTTGGAACTATTAAGGTTTGATGACTGAAGAGAGTAGGAGGGTGTCCCTTTTAAAAATATTGCACTGAAAATGCTGCTGTATTTGCAATAAGAGATCAGAATACCATGATTCTCATTATACAACATGGAAGGAGATGGTCGAATGGCTCTATGACATTCACATGGAGAGTTGCCAAGAGAAACATGATCAGCATTTGTTTACCAAACATTCATGGGAAATGTAATCAAAAATTGACTTGGTGCATCATATCTGATGCTACCAGCAAAACAACCTGATAACTTCTCAGCTCTTTCAAACGTACATGTAAGTTAAGGGACAAACTTTGTAACAGGCGGTGAACCATAAAACTTCATCATACAACAAAACAACATCAACAAATCATAGGTGCATGACATCTGCATTCACTGGTAATAAAAAAAATAAGCCCAGTGGACCAATTTTCTATGATCTTGCCACTAACGTCATTACATGCATAGACCCGCACTGGGATTGCACCTCAGTTTGAGCACAATCCAGTTTTGAAGGCTTAGACTTTGATTCCATCCAGTGTGCTAGGATTAAATGCCAAAGACTGAACTAGAACTAAGAGTTAGAACACATGGGTATAGACTTAAATTTGATTTTACCCTATTTTCTTCCTCTATAACACATTAATACAGGTCATTATGCCAGCTACAGGCACAATGCTACACCAGTATAAATGTCTGCTATCTTACCTCCCTTCTTCTGGCACAATGAACAGAAGCTTGCTGGCAGGTATACTTCAATTCTTAATGTTGCATTTATAACTAAAGCAAAAAGAGGCCCCCCACTGAACCTCAAGTGAAACAGGGGTTCAAATCTGTCTTGGCACTAATTTAAAGCAAAATGCTCCAGATGCTGGAAGTCTGAAATGAAAACATAAAATACCCAGCAGTTCTGGGAGCATCTGTGGAGAAAGAAACAGAGTTAACAGCTTGGATTTTCAGTGTTGTGGAGACAACACAGACATTTCTAAAATTGGCGGGCAAGAACTGTAGATTTAAATCAGAGATGAGGAGGAATTACTTTTCTCAAAGGGTCGTGAATCTGTGGAATTCACTACCTCAGAGTGTAGTGGATGCTGGGATGCTGAATAAATTTAAGGAGGAGATAGACAGATTTTAAATCAGTAATGGGTTTAAAGGTTATGGGGAGAGGTGGGAAATTGGAGTTGAGGCCGAAATGAGATCAGCCATGATCATATTGAATGGCAGGGCAGGCTCGAGGGGCTGAATTGCCTACTCCTGCTCTTAGTTCTTATGTTCTTATGTATTTGGAAATCTCGCCCCTTTTTGACATATCCCATTTTCGAAGGTAGGGAAAAGGGGACAGTGTGACTCACACATGAGGGAAACCTGAACTCAGCAGTCCTATTTTTGCTTAGAAAGAGCTTTAAGCTGCAATGTGGGAGTTGTAATTTTTTAGGGTAGCCATAAATGCTCTTGAATGGTGGAGAAGGTCTGTTGAACTGTCAAGCTATAAAGTTATTTAAATCCCCATCCCCTAAAAGTAGCCCAAGTGAGCCAGTGAGAGGTTAAAAAAGTCATGCCCAAGCAGTTACAATAGCTGTTTGTTGACATGACCCTAAGGGTTCTCTCTACAATATATAATTACCTTAGCAAGGGGCCCTAAGCGCACAGTTTGGCAGCTCAAAGATTTTATTAAAGGAATAGCTTTCTTTGATATAGGGTTTTGAAAAGGAATGTGTTTCTTTTATACGGGATTAAGCACTTGAGGAGATGTAAAAGTTTTGAATGGGCTTTCATGAATGGGAGTGTTTTATTATGTTGAACATAATAATAGATAATTAGACCTTTACTTTATTTTGCATGGGTTAGCATGAGTTGGCATGGAGGGTATGATGAATCACTGGGGTGGGCGGGGAGCATGAGTTGGCACAGATGGGGCAAGGGGAATGGGTTGGATTGATGGGGTGTGAGGGGTGAAGACTAGAGAGCCTAACATTTAATGAAGTAACTGAGACTAAGGCTCAGAAATCCAAAGTGGGCCTTTTAACCAGCTTGCTTTGGCACTTGGCCCAACATTTCAAGTAGGTGGCCTTTCATCAGAATGCTCAAGAACCAATAGTCCTGAGGATATTGGCACCATTGCTACAGAGCCACTGGCATCCGGTCCAGCAGAAGTCATCCTGGTATATTTTTGTCTTATTCTCCGCTAACGCCTAACTCTCATCCTGAAAGGTGATATGAAATGGAATATGTCAATCGATTTACTGTGGACCTTTGTTTTTTTCCCGCTCCCCTTCCCTCACCCCTCTCCTCCCTTTTAGCTTTTATACATTTAGATAGCCACAAATTGGCTGCTTAGTCCCCGCAGCCTTACGTGGAAGAGGAAGAGAAAGAACAGGGCTCTGAGGAAGATGCATCATCACTCAATCGAATGCTCACTGCCACCAGTTCAGATATTGGCACAGCACATACTTTAGGAGATATTTAGTGGTGATTTACGGAGACTCTCTCAGGCTTGTACTGCAGAGATCCCCTTGAGTGTTCTATGCAGGGAAATCTCAGATTTAGCAGACTAATAGCTTGGGCCACAGTGTTACAAGTGCCCCCGTGGCTCTTGTTGAAAGCCCTCTGACCTCATTGGATGGAATTGCAGAAGTAAGTCATAAACTGTGTGGAGAGGGATATCCATTGTCTCTGAGCAGCCACCCTGTTGTCTGTCTTGGAGGCCAGTAAACAGTTGAAATTGCTGGCTGTCACTGGATAAAAGCAATTTGGTGCAGACATTCACCGAGATGAATTTCTTGCCATGGTCGCACACCAACTGTACATTAACTTAGTGGTTGCAGTTGTGGTATTGGGGGGGGGCGCTCAGAGATACATGTGTGCAGTTGATGGTGCATTACACCATTAGGAGGCTCGCTGTCCTGATGAATCCTTGTACCTTGGTGTTCCCTCCTCAGGTCAAAGAGGATGAAGTCCCCTCCTCCTGTAGAGACCCTCTGTCACCTTTCAGATACTTCTATGGATAGTGATCTGTGGGATGTTGCAACTACCACCTGGAAGGAATTGGTTGTGAAGAATGAAGAGATGATGGCGATTTTCACTGGCACTGAGAGGGCCATCCTTGCTCTGGTTTGAGGCTTGAAGTTTTCATGAAGGAGATGACACAATTCCATCACCAACTCCTTAGTGAAGGGAAGCCTCCTGAGGAACTGCACCTGGCTAATTCCAGTGTAGGAATGATGGTCCCAGAAGACCAGCTTGAGATAGGATCTTACAAGGACAGCCTCTCTTCCCCTCTTTCCTCACAAGTTCCCCTCTCTGCCTTCTCGTCCTCCTCCTGCCAGTCTTGTTCATGTTACAGAGCAAGTGGCAATTCAGCTACTGCCCTCATAAATATGAAAGGCAATGTAATTCTCTGCCTTTCTGCATGGACAGCAGAAAACTACAAACTTCTCCATCAGCTCAATAAAGAGCTTCCACCAACAATGTCTGGGTGCAAATGAGTCAAAAGTGCCTTGGCCGTAACTTGTTGAGTGGCCCTTTAAATATCCCAGAACAGGGCCCATCTAACGTGTGATAAAAGCAAAATACTGTGGATGCTGGAAATCTGAAACAGAAACAAAAAATTACTGGAAAAACTCAGCAGGCCTGACAGTGTCTGTGGAGAGAAAGACAGAGTTAACATTTTGAGACGACGTTTTCCCCATCTAACGCGTATTGTTTCAGGAATGAATAAGGAAGGCAATCACTGCACATTCGTTGACTGGTTTTAATATTCATGCATTAATCAGTCCATTGAGTCATGATCTCATCCTTTCAACCTCTTTTGGGGCATACTCAGGGGATGCCCCTGCAAGTATCTTTCATGTTGCCTCATGCCATGAATCGCACGTGGGCTAGCAGCGCCACCCGTAATTCAACTCTGTTGTTATGTGAATGGATTTCGGGGTCAACATCTACAAAAGCAGGTCGAAGGCTAAATTGCAGGTGATTTTCTCACCAATGACTTCCCAAGACCTTTCCACCACCTTCTCACCTACTGATATCCTGAGACCTCTCCACCATCTATAAGGCACGCTCCATGAATGAAATAGAATAACTTTATTGTCACTAATTTAAAACCATGGTACTCACTGTAAGATAGAATTTTGGGATTACCTTCACCACATGGATTGCTGAGATTCACAAACACAACTCATCATCATCTTCTTGGGTTAGGCAATAAATACCAACCTCGTCCACAGTGTTCATGTTCTGACAATAAATTTATGAAGAGCAGCTTTTGTTTATATCAGTAGAAATTCCTACATTGGTAACATATTCATCATTCCTAATCTATCCTAAATTTCTGCTTTAGACAGGATTTTAATGATTATTTTTGCTAGGGCTAATCAATATTCCTTTTGAGTTATTAACATTTATTTTATAACCTGAAATATCAAATACCTCTAAAGTTGAAAAAAGAACATTAAAGCATAGAATGTCATCAGCTGTAAATGTTAAAGTGCCATCTGCCAGTAAAGCTATTTCACTCTCTCTCATAAATATGAATACCTTTGATCATATTATCTTGTTTAATGTATAGTGCCAGTGTCTCAAGAAATAAAATAAATAGATAGGGAGCTAATGGAGAGTCTTGTACCTCTTCAAAGGAAATCCTTTCAAACACAAACCATTACAACTCATAAAAGAATACAAGCCATTATATAAAATGGATATTCATTGTAAGAAATAACCAAAATAAAAGTACAAGATAAGAAAATATAAAAGACCATTCTGAAGAGCTCAATACTTTCTGCAATATCTAAAAATCTAAATCACATTGAGTATTCAGTTTGTCTGCAACATCAACAATGTTGATTTAAAGTCTTATGTTGCTGCCAATACACCTCCCCTGAAGCTAGCTTTAACAATTATACCCTATTCCCCTCAACAGGCACTAACAAATCCTGTACTACTATTACTAGGCAAATGGAATATGGTGATAGGTTGATACACTGATAAGTATTAATGGCCTATTCAACTTTGCCAGTGAAATTATCAAACAGAAGCACAATAACAATAAAAGCTGCACACAACAGAGTGGATATTGATTTTGTGTGACAATGTAAAACAAGTGATAGCGATTCAACAGTTCATTTTACATCTCTCCTGACATTTACTTCCATGAAATTGTGCCCAAGTATTCTTATTTTTTCCTTTTAACAAGTTTAAAAATATGCTATTTAAGACAATCACTTTTGTCTCTTATGGAAACAGTAACTTCACATAAGTTTCAAAACTGTCAAGTTTCAAACACGAGGGAACATTGTTTGAAAGATTTTCTGCCAAAACCCCTATAAGTCATTTCAGTTCCACTAGCAGCATATTATGTCCCTCACATCCAGAACAATAAAGGATCAGTTGTAACCGTTACCCATGGCTTCAACTCCTCTGTTGGCCTCTGTCACAACCATGTAAAAGACATTTTCTCAAAGTGGTTTGGGAGCTAGGAGTTTGTGTGTGTGTGTGTTTCTGTGGCCCACTTTTAACTTGTGAATAGTCCAATTTAATATGAGATATCACTACAGGCTTGTAACTCTTTTGAGTACAAACCTGTTTCCATCTGTTTCAGATGAAGCTACATTGTTTCATAGCTTGCCATCATGAGATTTGAACTCTTGATCTTGGGGTTACAAACCCAGTACCATAACCACTTGGCTATTTAGGTCAAGCCCACTATGGGCTTGTAACTCTTTCGAGTACAAACCCATTTCCATCTGTTTCAGATGAAGTTACATTGTTTCATAGTTTGCCATTGTGAGATTTGAACTCTTGATCTTGGGGTTACAAACCCAGTACCATAACCACTTGGCTATTTAGGCCAAGCCCAAAGAATATGGAACCAAGTGCAAAGTAACTCTTTCGAGTACAAACACGTGTCCATCTGTTACTATTCAGATGAAGTTACATTGTTTCATAGCTTGCCATTGTGAGATTTGAACTCTTGATACTCTTTTTGAGTAAACCTGTTTCCATCTGTTTCAGATGAAGTTACATTGTTTCATAGTTTGCCATTGTGAGATTTGAACTCTTGATACTCTTTTTGAGTAAACCTGTTTCCATCTGTTTCAGATGAAGTTACATTGTTTCATAGTTTGCCATTGTGAGATTTGAACTCTTGATCTTGGGGTTGCAAGCCCAGTACCATAACCACTTGGCTATTCAGGCCAAGCCCACTATGGGCTTGTAGTTGAAGAGTTAGTTGTCTGGAATAAAGTGTTCCTTCAGCAGCTGTGATAGCTTCTGTTGTTGATTAGTCAGTGCTTGTCTTTTCAAGTGGACTCAGCAGGTCTGGCAGCTTTGGGGAGTGAGTGAAGGCCTCTTTTCTTTACTGGTTCTGCCAGAACAACACTTGAAGACTGTCTGAATTTCTTTCCAACAGAACTGTGATAATTTCTGGACAACTTCCTTTGTGACTCCTGGTGGCAGAGAGAAACCCAGCTCTCACATGCTGTTCACAGTTAGTTCAGCTGAGAGCTGTGGGCTGGAACTGACTTTTGGAGATTTTCTGGGTTCTCTGCACTAAATGGCTATTCTTAGCCAGACTTTATGCAGTTCAAAACTCAAAGTGGCTGCTATTCCAAATTGTTGAATCGTGCTTCCATATTAGATGTTGGGATAGCCCAAGTCTGGGGCCACATTCCACCCATTGTGCAGAATCATCCCAGCTTTGCACTGGGTGTGGTAGCCGGCGGGAAAAACGACATTTTACCCACCGGACATAATGGCGGCTTCTCACTCCATATCATACCAACCCCGCCTCATTAATCATGCATTCCCGGGAATCCCGCCATTTTGATGGCTGGTGTGGTAGCTAGAGACCTGCCCGTGAGCCGCCACCCCCCCCACCCCCTCCCCCACAAAGAGTGCTGTGGTGCTTTCCACGAAGCCTGGTGCTGATGACTTTGAGTGCTGTCTGAAGCAAGATGGGCAAACAAACCTCAAAATCCCAAGCAAAGTGCAGCTCGCCAGGTGCACGTCGCTAATGTACACTGGTGAAACATGTCGGCATGCAATCATGCCGATATGGGCGGACAATCCAGCCTGGTGAGATGATTCCAGCTGGCTGGCCTGATAATGATGTGCAGATGTATTACAATGAGGTTCCCGGTGTCCCAGGGCAGGAAATAAGGCCCGCCATTGACGGGCAGAACGGACAATTGCAAACTGGTTTCACACCATCGTGAAAGCGATTTTTGGCCTACTCACCATATTGTCCGCTCACACCCGAGGCCAGTGGTCATGGAAAGTTCCACCGATTGACTTTTAGCCAAAGGTTAATTAACTTTTTTAATATCTGAGTTATTAACTTGAATGGCTCCCATTGTTCCAGGTTTGGAGGTTTGGTGAGATGGGAAAGAGTTATTCGCATCTCCAGATAAGCCATTGTCAATGAGTTTCTGTTTATTCTTGTGGAAATGTCTTTGAATTTAAAATGTCTTCACATGTTTGGAAATGTCTACTTCCAATCAACTGGGAGCCTTCTAGAAGCTTGTCAACATAGCAATTCTGAAAGGTCAGGTAACTTTTGGAGCCATCTTTAAGGCTTCTTGTGTCCATTTAAAAGAAATATTAGCTTTTTTACAAAATCTATGATATCACAACTACATTTTGGTGACACCTCCATAGTTCTTCAGCCATTTTCAGCTACCATGAGACTAGTGGACAGATATCAGTGGACTGACTCCTGGCTAAGCTAGGAGTGCAAAAATGATCCAGAGGAGATTCTCTGTTATGGTGCTTTATGGACAGAAATGGCCTCAACAAAGAAACAGGCATGCTGTGCTCCATCTATATTGACTAATCTCCATTTCTAAATGATCGCTCTAAGAACCTTACATTACCATGCTAGGATATAGGGGAAAATGATCAGATGTTTTTAGTAGGAAATAGTCCATAGTCCCACCAAGTTTCTAATGGCTTTATGTCTCCCATTTCACTGAATCGTCATGTCCTGTGACCATTGAAAAGAGCTTCCCTCAGTTTTCAGTGAATTCCCAAAATGGCTACTAGCAGTAAGGCCCACTCTGGTGATTTCTCCTCCCAGCCTTGGCAGGTCAAATCTCCCAGAGTCTTTGGAGTTCCATGGGATGTGTTTCTTCAGCCATCCTTCCCCTCCGCAACCCCCGCCCCCCACCCCACATTCTGCCTGGTAGCTTGCAGAGGGTGGGCAGCCTTCACCTCTCTGCTGACCACATCAGCTGCAGCTTTTTGTCTCTATGAGACCTCTATCTCTTTCCCTTTCTGTCTGAAAACTCTGAAACAGAAAGCCTGTCCACAATCAGTCCAACTGCTCCTGCCTTTAATTTCAGGTGTGAACCTTGCTCTCAGTATGTCTCTATCTGGGCCTTCAGGCCCCATGGTAACCATGCCACACAGGCTTGTTTTCAGATAGAATTCATAGCAGATCATATGACTCTCTTCATTTCTCCCCTTTATCATAAGTTAAATAGATGGTTCAAAACACAACAATCCTACAAAACCTTGCATTCATAATGCCATGGCCAACAGCATGGCTGAATTCATCAAGGATGATATTATGTTCTTACCTAATGCATCTTCTCACCGGGGGCATAGATTTAAAATAAGGGGCAGGAGGTTTAGAGGGGATGTGAGGAAGAATTATTTCACCCAGAGATTGGTGGGAATCAGGAAATCACTGCCTGAAAGGGTGGTAGAGGCAGAAACCCTCATAACATTTCAGAAGTATTTGGATGTGCACTTGTGATGCCAAGGCATACAAGGCTATGTGTCTAGTGCTGGAAAGTGGGATTAGAATAGTTAGGCACTTGTTTGACAAGCGCAGACTCGATGGACCAAAGGGCCTTTTTCTGCACTGTAGACCTCTATGACTCTATGACATCCCACTTCACCCTCATCCTTCTGTCTGTTATGATTTAAAAGTTGCTGATAATGTAACCCTGAACCTCTTGCTTTCTAGACTCCTCTCCCACTTCTCATCCCTACACTGACCATATGCATTTTTTCTTTCAGATACCCCAAAACTGCCTCCTGGTCAGGGAGTGAGGCAGGAGAAGGGAGTCCTCAAGGAAGAAGAGACTGATAAAAAAGAGACACTGGAACTCAATCTGACACTCAGAGTCTTCACCTGAGATACTGGCACTGTGTGAAATTTAGAGGCTAATGTAGAGGCAGGATCTGCACATGCTGTGTCACCAGCCACAAATGGGCTGCAGCCAGGGCAAGGGAAAAGGTGAGCATGGGTGCGAGCTCCGCAGAGGTCAACATCTCGCACAAGTTCTGCTTCAGAGAATTCAGATGAGGACTTAGATGGGGAAACATATAAAAAAAGACTGATGGCCATGCACACAAGAATATTTAATGCCTTGGCAGACCTATCATAAGATCTGTTTTCAATGTCATGGAGAATAGAGATTTCAGTCTCCATCTTGGCACAGGGCTTCGTACAGAGTTTGGAGCCCATCTCCTCTAGTGTGGAACCAATGGCCAGCTCCATGTGAACACCTGCAAGCCTGACATGAAGCAACATCTGATGGTCAACGTCACAGTTTCCACTACAACACAGGCAGAAACCATTCAATGGATGGATGTTGCAGTGGAAGTTCTGACTAACATTACACAAGCTCAGGCTTTCTTTTTATTCTTTTATGGGATGTGGGTATTGCTGGTAAGGCCAGCACTTGTTGCTCATCCCGAATTGCGCTTGAGAAGGTGCTGGTGAGCAATTTTCTTGAATCTCTGCAGTCCATGTGGTGTAGGTACACCCACAGTGCTGTTAGGAAGCGAGTTCCAGGATTTTGACTCAGCAACAGTGACGAGACGGTGATTTATTTCCAAGTCAGGATGGTGCGTGGCTTGGAGAGGAACTTGCAGCTGGTGGTGTTCCCATAGGTCTGCTGACCTTGTCCTTTGAGGTGGTAGAGGTTATGCCTTTGGAAAGTGTTGTTGAAGTAGCCTTGGTGAATTCCTGAAATGCATCTTGTAGATGGTACACACTGCTGCTACCGTGCATTGATGGTGGAGGGAGTGAATGTTTGTGGATAAGATGCCTTTTCCTGGATGGTGTCAAGCTTCTTGAGTGTGTGGGAGCTGCATTTATCCAGGCAAGTGGGGAGTATTCCATCACACTCCTGACTTGTGACTTGTAGCTGGTGGACAGGCTTTGGGGAGTCATGAGGTTCCTAGCCGCTGACCTGCTCTTGTGGCCACAATATTTATTTAGCTAATCCAGTTCAGTTTTTGGCCAATGGTAACCTCCAGGATATTGATAGTGGGGGATTCAGTGATGGTAATGCCATTGAATGTTAAGGAGCAATGGTTAGATTCTCTCTTGTAGGAGATGGCCATTGCCTGCCACTTGTGTGATGCAAAAAATTACTTGCCACTTATCAGTCCAAGCCTGAATGTTGTCCAGGTCTTGCCACATGTGGACATGGACTGCTTCAGTATCTGAGGAGTCGTGAATAGTGCTGAACATTGTGAAATTAGCAAACATCCCCACTTCTGATCCTATGGTGGGACGAACATCATTGACGGAGCAGCTGAAGATGATTGGGTGAGGACACTACCCGAAGGAACTCTTACAGTGATGTCCTGGAACTGAAATCATTGACTTCAAGCAACTAGAACCATCTTCCTTTGTACTGGTATAACTCCAAGCAGCTGAGAGTTTGCACCTTAATTTCCATTGACTCCAGTTTTGCTACAGCTCCTTGATGCCACATTCAGTCAAATTGATGTCAAGGGCTGTCACTCCTCTTGAATTCAGCTCTTTTGTCCATGTTTGGATCAAGACTGTAATGAGTAAAGAAGGCTGAGTGGCCCTGAGGGAACCCAAACTGAGTGTCAGTGAGCAGCTTATTGCTGGGTAAGTGCCATGTGGTAGCACTGTCAATAACACCTTCCAACACTTTGTCGATGATTGAGACTAGGCTGATGGGGTGGCAATTGGCCAGGTTGGATTTTTTCTGCTCTTTGTGTACAGGACAGACCTGGGCAATTTTCCACATTGACGGGTAGATGTCAGTGTTGTAACTGTACTGCAACAGCACTGCTGTTATCATGGCTGTGGATACCAGTGCTCAAAGAGAATTTCAGGGTCTCACAGCTGTCCAGCAATCTGTACTCCAGTAGATTACTTGGATTGTTGAGTCATTGCACCAGGGTAGTGGCAATGGCTCCCTAAACAATGGAGCTTTTGTTCTCTCTCAGGATTACAGCATTCTTACTCCCACCATATCCCACTGCCATATTGCCAATGTTCTTTCTGTTGCCCGTCATCCAGCCAGCCAGCCCATGCTGCTGGGCCTATGCTGAGGCAGTGCTATCGGAAACAGGCCGTCTAGACTCAGAGCTGCTCAAGAGTTTCCTGCTAGACCATCTGCACTTTCTCTCCCTGTGAAAGCCAGGAGCTTTCCACCAGCTGTGCTGTAGTGACTCATTTGTTGCGCACCTCTAATTGCCCTTGAGAAGGTGGCGGTAAGCTGCCTTCTTGAACCGCTGCAGTCCATGTGGTGTAGGTACATCCACAGTGCTGTTAGGAAGGGAATTCCAGATTTTTCCCACTGAAGCTGAAGGAATTATGTAATCAGTGGAGTCACATGTAGGTCAGATCAGCTAAGGACAACTGATTTCTTTCTCTAACATTTTATGGCAATGTGATACCATTTTCATGGTACCCATTTTTGAGACTAGCTTTTAACACCTGATTTATTAATTGAATTTAAATTGCCCCAGCTCCTGTGCTGGGATTTGAACCCCTGTCCCCAAAGTATTTTCCTGGAACTCAGTAACATTAATACTATGCCATCATCTCTGTTAAGTGTGGGAATGTTGAACAATGGGTATTTGGGCTTGCATTCACAGGAGCCAGAGTTGCCTAAGGCATTCATGGACAGCCCAGTCAGAAGATGGATATGCCAGTTTCCTCCTGCCTTCTTCCTCCTTCTCCTGATCCTCACCTCTTTCTTCTGCTCTTCCTCCTACTCCTGCATATCATTGGTGTTGGCTGTTGCAGCAAACCACCCACATCAGTAAATGCCGGAGGGCTCCTCAGGAGCATTTAAGGCAATAGAACCAACACTTCAACACCTCAATTGTCTGCTCAACATTGCTTCTTGTGGCAGCATGGCACTCTTATACGAATGCTGGCTATGTGTGGTTAGGTTGCAGAGGCAAGAGCAATAGCCCTTGTCACCTAGCACCAACCCTCTGGTTTTATATAGTGGCTCAATGATTGATGGAACAATGGACTAGTGTAGAATCAAAGCATCATGACCGCTGCCAAGATAATGGATGTTTGCCAGCATGATGTGCTATCACAGTTAACACCAGCTGCAGATTGTGTAATCTTTACATTTTCAGAGCTTCTTCCATCGTTGGGATCCGGCACCTGCAAAGCCACATATGCACAGTTGATGATTCCCTGCATATTGAGGAAGCCCCTTATCCTGGTAAAGATGGGTGCATGCTGCACCTATTCAGGAGGAACACAATGGGCCATAACATCCTCAGAGTGGCAATCAGTGTCGGATTGCCACTCTGTGCCCACTTGCTTACACAAAATTTCTTCTGTGCCTATTTCACCCAACCTTCTAACTCAGGCCAAGCGAGATCCAGATGGCACAGCTGTCCTCGAGACCCAGCACTGCAATCCAGCAGAATCAGATTGAAGAAGGACATGCTCCCTTTGTACGGCACTAGCTGCCGTGAACTAGATACGGTCCAATTGAAATTGACAGGCCAGGGAGAAATACGTTTCTAAGGTAAGTGGGGTGTGGGGATCGGAGGTCGGGTGGGGCTGAGGGGCTGGGGGCTGTCGGACATCGGGGGGGTTAGGGAGGATAGACATCGGTGGGAGGAGGTGGAGGGTAGGACACTGGGGTTGTGGGGTGTGTCGGATATAAGAGGGATCGGGTGTTGTACATCAGGGGCAGTGATGGGGGGAGCTGAACACCGGGACAGGGTATGAGAGGTTGGATATCGGGCAAGTGGGGGTCAGACGTCGGAGGCTATGGGGGTGTTGGACATCAGGGGGAGTAAGGGGTGGTCAGACATTGGCGGGGTGGGAGAGGGTTGGACATCAGGGGTGTAGTCGGGGTGTCAGACATCAGGGGGGTGGGGGTGGATTGGACATTGGGGGGAGGTGGGGTGGGTAGAAAGGTGTGTTGGACATTGGTGGGATGGGGAGAGGGGGTCGGACATCAGGGGGGTGGTGGGGGTGGGTTTTGACCTTGGGGGAGGGGCGAGTGCTGGAGGTCAGGAAGGAGGTCCAGTTGGATCAGAAGGAGGCTAGGATCTGCGAGGGTGTAAGGTAGATGGGTGTTCAGTCATGTCTGGTGGGGGAGTTCAGGACTCTGGGGTGGGTGGGGAGGTGGAGGTTTGGGTCAAGATGGGGGAGATATGGCCTGTGGGGGTGTGTGGCCAGTACTGCATGGAGGGGGGAAATCGGTACTGCAGTACTGGGAGTCGGGGTGTGATTGGGTCAGGTCAGAGTGGTTCAGGCCTGCAAGGGGTGGTGTCGGTCCTGCGGGCTGAGGGTGGGTCAGGTCAGGTCAGGGGGTGTTGGGCTTGTGGGGGGTGGTGTTGATACTGCGGGTTAGGGGAAGGATTGGGTCGAGGTTGTCAGGGGTTGGGTCGGTGGGAGTCAAGCCTTCTGGGGTGGAAGGGATTGAGTCGGGTCGGGGGGAATTTCATGGGGAGTCGTGGGAGGGGGGGGCGTAGTCGAGGGGTGGGGGCGTAGACCATTGTGGGTGTGGGTGTGTGGGAACCGGTAGTGTGGTGGCAGTCCTGTGGCAAGGTGGGAGGGGTATGGCCTTTGTTTTTACAATAGGTGCCCTGAAGTTAGGAGAGGGTTTAATTCTTCTAACTTTTTCTGGTTCTTGAAAATGAGGTTGGCCAAGTAGATCAAGTGCCAGTGGGGGAATATTTAAGAGACAGTGATCATTGTACTGTACATTTTAGGATGCTGATAGAAAAGGGCGATAGGCAACCCAGAGTAAAAATAATTAACCGGACAGGAGCCAACTTCAATGGGGCAAGAACGGAGTTGGGCCAGATAGACTGGAATGAAAGATTGGCAGGAAAAACTGTAGCTGAACAATGGGCTACCTTCAAAAAAGAAATGGTTTGGGCACAGGCATGCTATATTCCATTGAAAGGGAAAGGTAGAACAAACAAATCCAGAGCTCCCTGGATGAAAAAGGAGATAGAAATTAAACTAAAGAAGAAAAAGTGCTTATGTAAGGCATCCAGTAGAAAATACAATTGAGAACCAAGAGGAATACAGAAGGTTCAGAGGGGAGTTGGAAAAGCGAAGAGGGATTATGAGAAAAGACTAGCAGCCAGCATAAAGAAAAATCCCAAAGTCTTCCATAGACATATAAAGAGTAAAAGGATGGTAAAAGGAGTAGTGCCGATTAGGGACCTCAAAGGGGATTTACACATGGATGAAGGGGCCATGACTTAGGTATTAAGTACTTTGCATCTGTCTTTACCAAGGAGGTAGATACTACCCAGGCCATGGTGACAGACAAGGAAACTCTGTCACTAGAAGAGTTCAAAATTGACAAGGAAGAAGTGTTGAATAGACTGTCGATACTTAAAGTTGACAAGGCACTGGGACCGGATGAGATGCATCCAAGGTTATTGAAGGAAGTGAGACTAGAAATTGCAGGGGCACTGGCCATAATCTTTCAGTCTTCCCTAGACTCAGATGAAGTGCCAGAGGACTGGAGAATTGCAAACATTAAGCCTTTGTTCAAAAAAGTTTGTAAGGATAAGCTCAGCAATTAAAGGCCAGTCAGTTCAACTTCAGTGGTGGGCAAGATTCTAGAAACAATTATTCAGGATAGAATTAGTAGGCACGTGGAAAAATATGGGTTGATAAGGAAGAACCAGCATGGATTTCCAAAGGGGAAATCATGTTGAACTAACTTGCTAGAGTTTTTTGAAGAGGCAACAGAAAAGGTTGATGAGAGTAATGCTGTTGATGTGCCGTACATGGACCTTCAAAGAGCTTCACAGTGCCACACAACAGACTTGTGAGAAAGTTATTGCTCATGGAATAAAAGGGGCAGTAGTAATGTGGATACAAAATTGACCGAAAAATAGGAAGCAGAGAGTAATGGTCAATGGATATTTTTCGGGCTGGAGGATGGTTTGTAGTGGAGTTCTCCATTGGGACCCTTGCTTTTCTTGATATATATTAACGATCTAGATCTTGGTGTGTAAGGGACAATTTTAAAGTTTGCAGATGATACAAAGCTTGGGATTGTTGTGAACTGTGAAGAGGATGGTGTGGAACTTCAAAAGGATATAGACAAGTTGGTGGAGTGGGTGGATAGGTGGCAGATGAACATCAACGCAGAGAAGTGTGAGGTGTTGCATTTTGGTAGGAAGAAAATGGACAGACAATATCAAATAAGGGGTGAAATTTTGAAGGGGCTGCAGGAGCAGAAAGACCTGGGTGTGTATGTGCTGAGATCATTGAAAGTGCCAGGACAGGTGGAGAGAACAGTTAATAAACATATAGCATCCTGGGCTTTATTAATAGGAGTATAGAGTACAAGAGCAGGGAAGTTATGCTGAATTTATATAAGACACTTGTTAGACCTCAGCTGGAATATTGTGCACAGTTCTGGATGACACATTATAGGAAGGATGTGAACACATTGGAGAAAGTGCAGAATAGGTTTACAAGAATGGTTCCAGGGATGAGAAACTTCAGCTAAGATTGGAGAGCTTGGCATTGTTCTCCTTGGAGAGAAGAAGGCTAAGAGGAGATTTGATAGAGGTGTTCAAAAACATAAGGGGGCTGAACAAAGTAGATAGGGAGATGTTGTTCCCATTCGTAAAATGATCAAGAATGAGAGGGCACAGATTTCAAGTGATTTGTGAAAGGAGCAAATGTGACGCAAGGAAAATTTTTTTCACATGATTGGTTCGGGTCTGGAATGCACTGCCTGGGAATGTGGCAGAGACAAGTTCAACTGAGGCGTTCAAGAGGTCATTAGATGATTTTTTAAATAGAAACAATTTGTGGGGTTACGGGGAAAAGACAGGGCAAATGGCATAGTGCTCATTTGGAGAGCCAGTGCAGACATGATGGGCCAAATGGCCTCCTTCTGTGTTGTTAAAATTCTGTGATTCTGATACATGCTCGTAATATCTGTGCTAAAACGTTTACCATATGGCATTCATTGTGGACCCTGATGGACCTGAGCATGGACATTGCTTTTGAACAAGAATAACAACCGTGTTGCCAAAATTTGGGCACTAAGAAGTTGAATTTTGTAGTTCTTTTCTCTAATTTAAATAGGATATTGTACAAAACATGATTATCTAGACAGCATAGACTGTAGGACACTTGAATAGGCATTTAAAAGCTGCTGACTCACTACATTTTAAGAAATTGCAGTTCACCACTAAGGGGGAAATGAGTTCTAATTGCTAACAATAATACAGTAGAGACATGAGCGCAACACTGTTACTATGATAATGAGAAGGTGGAGATCCTGCTGCAGGACATTTGCCAAAGGTTTGTGGCTCTGTTGGTTCCTGAAGGACAACTTCCATTAAATTTATAGGTTATGTAAGAAGGACTATCTAATTGCAGGTCTTCATATTCAAAAGGGTTCTTCATAAAGCATTCCAACAAACCATGCACTTTTTCACACATTCTTTCATTCTGCCAAAACTGGACAACTCTTGGTAGAAAAGACAGATGTGGAAGCCAAATAGATGTCAGACCTCCTGTCCCAGATGTTCCTCAACTTTTAATGTGCTCCTCAGTGAGATGAGCAGCTATACAAGTAAAGCCATGGATCCCTAAGAGTAAAAATATGATCTGCTGCATAATGAAGATGTCATGGCTGGTTCCTGGAATACAAGATCTATTAACATGTATAATCATTTTTTTCAGTTGCTATCTCAGCATTAACTGAGTGCACACTCTTTTTGTTCAAGCATTCGAGTTGCTATGATGAGCCTGGAAATTCTTATGAGTGCTGTTGATACTCTGATTGCAAAAGAATCCTACTACCCAATGAATGCACTGCACATTGATGCCTTGTTTCATCTTCAAAAATGATGAAGGTATTAGACCTGTAAAAAATGCAAATTAATAGAAACAAGAGTTTACTGTTATTGAACCTGACCCATGCAGACATGAAGCTGGGACAGAGCTGAAATAAGCCACTTCCAAGCACTTCTATCTGTACTTCAACATTATCGAATTACACCAAACAATCATTCTAGCAGTCGTATGGACTTGAATGACATTTTGTTTAATTTATTTTATAACTTTTCACCAATATAAGTAATCTGCTTACAGATCATACCCTTGCTCACACAGGGTCATACAGATATCCTCTTCGAACATGGCTGGCACACATACATTTTGTAACATTAAAGAATTGGGAGTTGATCCAAGGGTTTATGGAATATCTATCATAATAATTCATTTACAGAAGACCTGCTCATTTAAGGAGTAGATGCATTGGTAAAAAATGCGATTTTTGAGAAGCTGCCCATATTTGCAGTCAAGTACACATTCACTTTTAAAAATCCTGCAATGTTGAACTCATGATTTGACAACTATTGTTCTTTTTATGGAGAAACAAATGAAGCATAAAAAATGCAGCATGATAACTTCACACTTTTTGAATGCATCTGGACATTGTGCTTTGAGCAATGACTGGAGTTTTGGAAAGTGGCTGTAGAAAATGAAAATAAAGGCATAGGTACAGCAGTAAGACTAGCTGAAGCAATATTCATATTTCGAGCAATGAGGCCATAGTTCTCTACGCCGAACTCCCTGTGGATCTCCTTACACTCTGCGTTTCAAAGTAACCAATAAAAATCAGCCTAAAAATCTTTCCATCTGGAGCAATATCTTCCAACCTATTTCCTCCTTCAGGGTAAAACTTCAAGGACTCTTTGGAGAGGCCAACAGCTTCCGTTATTCTAAGTAGAGTTATGTTTGCAAGCACTCAACATGTATTGTGTATTAAAACTGCAATCATCAGAACATGTGTTGGAAATGATGAATAATAGTAGATAAATGCACTGACTATTGTTAAAGGGTGGATGCACCTTAATAATTAGTAAATCTCTGGATGTTAAGATTGTGTGGATTTGTGTGCAGAAATGTCTTTGATAGAAATTTTTGGCTAATGGAAAATTGACCATACTTGTGTCTTCTGCTCATCTTCCAATTCCTCTTCGCAAATGGACTTTACATCTAGAAAAATCCTCATTTCCTTCTATATTCTTAATCCTAATGTAATACTAATTTGACTCTTCAGACTGTGATCTACAACAATTGTCCACAAAGGAAAGTACCAAAGAGAGCTAATAAAAGGTCACACAAAATTCAATTTTTAAACTAAGAATGCAAACAAATTTAAAATTTTTAATTACACTGAAATTATTATCCTAAAGAAAGACTTTCTCAATGAAATGGAATGAGAAGCAGGGCTGCATCAATTGAAACACAGGTATGATCAATGTCATGCATATATTTGCTGGCACTCCAAACAACAAGAATATAGTGCAAGTTGTGATTTCTTTCTGCTAAGTCAGTCTTTGATAAAATTCCTTTAGAACTTACATTTTCTGGAAATCACAGAAAACCTTTTATTTCTTCCTCCCAGGAATTCACTTTGATCCACGGAATAAATGCAGAGTGGGAAATTCAACTAGTATATAATTGCTTTCTCAGCGACTAATAATGCTGCATAACAAATTTGGGGTTTGAATGAAAAAAAATCAGCAGTTGGCCCCTGACAATTACATCCAAATATTCCTTTGAGGATACAGAAATCCTACCAGGCTTGGGGGCATGAGTGATGGCCAGAAGACAGTTAAATCCTGTCAGCGCTTTCGCAGAGAACTGTGAGTAATCCTCAAGGGGGAAGAAATGTAGATTTTTGATGAGAATGTCCTTGGGGTACTGCAAATATTTAAATATTTAACTAATAGGAAGAGACCAAGTAACACAAGTACAAAGTTACATTTATGATGTTCCCCCCACTGCACCCCACACCACAATTCATACATGCTTTTCTCAAGACAAGTCTTATTGCCTGCGTACAAATTTATTCGACCAGAAAGATGAGATAGTCAATGTTATAGAGTTTCCTATGTTGTATCTCTGTGATCAACCAACGAGGGATAAACAGACCTTGAGAGGGAGGGGAGAATTACAACAGCATGTCTTCTCCCCCCCCCCACCCCCCTCCCCCTCCCCCTCCCATCCTGCTAGAGTCCTTGTTAGTGCCACATGGACAGCTGGGCCAGACTGCTCCAGTCCACGCAGGGATGTTACAGTCTGTAGCCGAGCCCTCAAGGCCCACAGCTGTTCAAGGTTTCCCAATGCAACCATCTGAAGCATTCTCTGAGCTTCCATTGAGAACAAAGTGTTTCCCCACTGGCAACAGCCTTGGAGGGAAAACACTTCATAGGAGCACAAGGATAGAATAGCACACAAGACATTAAAGGTTTGCACAAAGGTGATTCATGTTTCTGTTCAATGAAATATATAAACAAAATTGAATAATTCGATAAAGTTGTTTTCTTTTGTCTTGAATTTAGCATCAGCGTTTTTATTTGTGGTGAATTGAGGGCAAGACTCATTTGCCTAGACAGAAGGAAGGCAATCAATGGTTGTGGTAAGGAAGGTGATGATAAGGATTGTAAGACTTGGTATATTGGGGATGGGTGGGATACTTAGCCAACATGCTCTTTGATGAGCTGCTCTCTGAGAATTCCAGTAGCCAAGGGCACTGGTGGCAGATGTATTTCTTGTTTTTCCTTCTCTTCATGCCCCTCTCCCTTCTCCTGCAATTCTTTCTGCCCTTAGAGTTGGTAAAGGTTGGTCCTTTATCGATGGCAAAGTTGCAGCTGGCCATTTAAATCATCAGTTTCCCCCACTGAAGTGGGATTTTAGTAGCCCAGGATTGTGAAATCTGGTGTGTGCAGATTGGACCAGGTAAGAGCTGGTCTGAACTTTGTGGATTTATTTGGATAGATAGGAGAGGAATCTATTGGAGAGGTAGGGTATCCCTTTAGATGTGGCCCTGCGACACCTTTGAGAGAAGTAGGGCACTCTTTGGGAGAGGTAAGGCATCTTTTGGAATTGTTAAAGGTAAACATGCTTGTAAGCAAAGGGTGCATAAACTCATTGGAACTTCAAGCTGTCAAAGAACTGTTAAGCTATCAAAGAACTGTTAAAGCTATCAAAGAGCTGTCAAAGAACTGTCAGATTGTCAAAGCTGTCAAGACTCATTGAAACAGTCAAATTGCATTGGAACTGTCAAACCTGTCAATGGATTTTACCCTGCTGGGATTCAAATGTTTTTCAAAGTCTGGATTTCAAAAAAAAAAGTGTTTGATATTTCACTGTCTGTTGACGTTTGCCTGGGGACTATCATTTTAGGATTTGTGCTGCAATCACTGATTTTATAAACTAACATTATCACGGTTGGGTGCCTGTTAAATAAGCAGTTTGACTGACAGCTCCAAGTCATTATAGAATAGAAATGTTTGTTTTCATAAGAGATTAGTTGAAGGAATTTCCATGTATTGAATGTTTTCTGTTATCAATGAGTGTGTACTTTTGATTAAATAAAGTGATGTCATCAATAGACACGCAACTTTGTTTTGTGTCAGCATAGCTCCTGAGTTTTGCCCATAATAGGATAATAGATGAAGTTGCATGGAAGGGGGCATGGGGGGCATATGTTAACATGAGTTGGCACTAAGTTGGCGTAGGGATTATAAAGGGCCATGGTGATGTGAGGGGCATAGGGTGTATGAGGGCCATGAGGCTGTGTAGATGGAACAGGCTGGCATGGTGGGTATTAGGGGCCAAAAAAATCCTGTGCCCTTACCAACCTCAGTGCTTCTTCCAGTGGTGTTCGGCATGGACGAATACTGATTCATCAGCTGAGGGGAGTTTGGGGTGGTGGTGGGGGCTGTAGGTGGTAACCAGCAGGAGACTTCCTCGACCATGCCGATTCAATAAGCCTCGTGGCCGAGCGCCATGCTTCTTCCATGGAGAGAGTGGTGACTCTCGTGAAGAGGCTCCTCCGGGAGACCAGTCAGGGCTTCCTGGGGATGCACTGGGACCAGCAAGCCTGCACATCAGCATTGACCTCAGCTGGTCAGCTGGGAGATGGATTGGGCACCAAGTTTACCAGCTCAGTGCCCATTCATCCACGGTGAGCAGGGAGGGCTAAAGCGACCTCACATCAGCGCAGCAGCTGCCCGTCATCTCTGTGGGCTCCTCTCAGGGTGCTCTGGATGAGTGCGGGAGCTCCTCTGCCCCTCTGCCAGTGACCATTGCATCTGATGACGCTCTGACAACTGGAGAGATGCCAGCTGTGGAACTGGCCACTCCCTCCCAGGCGGGGCCAGCACAGGCTCCGGGGGCCAGAGGACGATCGCCTGAGGCCAACAGGACAGCAGAGTGAGCAGGCTGTCTCAGATGCCAGTGCCAGTGAGGGGGGAGCACCAAGACGTACCACTCGGAAACATAAGTTTAAGGCATCTTAGGCACACCATGGGTTTGTCATTGGTGCTTTTGTGTTGCCCGCAATGAAGTCATGATTAGTTGGTGTGCTGTTTAACAGCTTTGTCATTTTGTTTCCTTACGTTCATGTTGTTATATCATTAAATTTAGACATATGACCATGGCTGAGGGTGCCTCTTTTCCTCTGCAGCTGAATGGTCACTTGTGATGTTATGAGTGAGTTGTGTCACATTGAGCTTTATTGACAAGGCCCTTAGTTAACGTTCCTATCCAGGCAGATATAGCATTCAGGTAGAATATGGAGTCTGCAGCACAGGCTTCTGTTGGAGTTCATCTGTGGTGTTCTAACTGAAGGTTCTTTGGATTAAAGCCTCCCGGGTGTCCCTGCCTCCCTGCAGTAAGCCTGGGTTAGTGTCTATCCCCTCAGCATTTCCCTGTGTGTGCTAATCCTTGGACTCACTGCTGGACTCATCATGTGGAGCGGTAGTAACTGTGTCTACATCTTCTTCATCCACAGCATCCCCACTTTCCAGCGCAAGATTGAGGAGAGCGCAGCATGCAACCACTATCACCGATCTGGGGGTACTGGAGTACGCCTCCTGAACGGTCCAGTCATTGGAAGCGCATCTTGAGAAGACCGATGGTTCTCTCCACCACAGCCCTTGTGGAGGCATGGCTCCGATTGTACCACTGCTCAGCTTCTGTTCTTGGATGGCAGAGAGACGTCATGAGCCACCCTCTGAGGAGATAGCCCTTGTCACCCAGCAGCCATCCATCCAGCCGAGCCGGAGCACTGAAGAGCGCCGGCACCTGGGAGTGTCTGAGGATGTAGGTGTTGTGGGAGCTGCCTGGGTACCTTGCACAGACTTGTAGAATCAGCATTCTGTGATCACACACTATCTGCACGTTCATGAAGTGGAAGCCCTTCCTGTTGACAAAGGTACCGGGTTCACCTGCTGGTGTCTTAATGGCCACATGTGCAGTCTATTGCACCCTGGACACGGGGAAAGCCAATAATGGCCATGAAGCCTCTGGTTCACTCTGTCTGACTGGCCTGGTCCCAGCAGAAGTGGATGAAGGTCAATGCACGCCTGAACAGAGCGTCTGTCACCTGCTTGACACAAGTGTGGACAACTGATTTGGAGACACTGCAAAGATCACACACCAACCCCCGGAAGGAGCCGGAGACATAGAAGTTGAGGGCAGCTATGACCTTCAGAGCCACTGGCATGGGGTGCCCACCCACACACTTAGCGGAGATCCCAGGGCCTATCATCTGATAGATAGAGTTGACTGTTTCCCTTGAGAGATGGAGCCTCCTTTGGCACTGTACCTCAGACATATTGAGCTAGCTGCTTCACTGCCTGTATACCCTGGCAGCAGGATAGTGGTGTCTTCTCTGGCCCCTTCTGCCTTGCACTTCCTGTTGGCTCTGTGCCACTTGTGTCTGCGCTTCTCGTCCCAAAGGTGACTCCCCTGGAGGCTGAATGTGCACTCCTGGTCTTCTCCCCCTTTTGGCCCTCCCCTCCTCCTCAGAGGAGGTGCCTCCAGTGGAGAGTACAACTCCCATTCCCAGGCTAAGGGAAGGTTTCCTGAAACATGCAGGTCCCAAAAAGGATCTTCACTGCAGAGTGCTGACGTGAAGCTTGTGAGCCCTGTCCAAGCAGCTGGTATGAGTTTTGGAGTATTTCTGCTCCCACAGGCAAATATCAGTAACTTTCCAAATTAAGTATCTGACTGAGCACATTCATGATCCCACTGACCCCTCTTATCCCGCCCATGGATGAGGTTTATACAAATGTGTCCTACCCGCCTGCCAGTTGCACCTGTACAACAACCTGAAGATCGCACGGCCCCAAAAAAACCCCATCAGTTGGTGCCTCAAGGGCCTTAAGTAGCCCGTTAATTAATGGCGGGCGCGCACCATCGTGCGCAGGCTGTTACTACTGGGGTACTGTAAGGATCAGTGCTGGGGCCACAGCTGTTCACAATATAAATAATTTGGATTTGGAGATCAAATATAATATTTCCAAATTTGCTGATGACCCAAAATTCGGTGGGAATGTGAGTTGTGGAGATGTTAGAAGGCTTCAAGGGAATTTGGACAGGCTAAGTGGATGGGCAAGAACATGGCAGATGGAATATCATGTGAATATGTATGAAGTGATCCACTTTGGTAGAAAAAAATAGAAAGGCAGACTATTTCCTAAATGGAAGTGTTGATGTCCAAAGGGACCTGTGTGTCTTTGGTCATAAGTCACTAAAAGCTAGCATTGCAGCTGCAGCAAGCAATTAGGAAGGCAAATGGTATGTTGCCCTTCATCACAATGGAATTTGAGTACAGGAGTAAAGATGTCTTGCTGCAGTTGCATAGAGCCTTGGTAAAAGTGCACCTGGAATATTGTGTACAGGTTTGGTCTCCTTATCTAAGGAAGGATATCATTGTCATGGTGGTTCACCAGACTAATCCCTGGAATGGCAGGATTGTCTCATGAGGAGAGACTGAGGAAACTGGGCCTATATTCTCTAGAGTATTGAAGAATGAGAGGTGATCCCATTGAAACTTACAAAATTTTTACAGGGCGTGACAGTTTAGATGTGGATAGGATGTTTCCCTTGGCTGGGGCGTCTAGAACCAGGGAAACCAGTCTCCAATAAGGGGTAGGCCATTTAAGAATGAAATGAGAAGGAATTTCATCACTCAGAGCGCTGTGAATCTTTTTAATTCTCTACCCCAGAGGGCTGTGGAAGCTCAATCATTGAGCATGTTCAAGACAAAAATTGATGAGTACTAATGACATTGATGGATAGAATTAGTACTATGGTGAAATTAAGCCTATAACTTTAACATTATCAAATGTTAAAGTACACTTCTGGCTCTGATAGCAAAAAAATCAATTTGGCATAACCCATTATCAGTGGTGCCTGGAACACACCCTGATTATTGGATTACAAAAAAAAGAGTAAAAGGAAGACTTGCATTTACATATTACCTTTCACAAACTCAGGACATCCCAAATAACTTTACAGCCAATTAAGTATTTCAAACTGTATTCACTTTCTAATGTAGGAAACACAGCAGCCAATTTGAGCACAGCAAGCTCTCAAAACAGCAATGTTATAATGGCAAGATAATCTGCTTTTGTGATGTTGACTGAAGGATAAATATTGGCCAAGATATAGGGAAAACTCTTCGATTCTTCTTTGGAATAGTACTATGGGATATTTTACATCCATTTGGGAGGGCAAACACACTCTATGGCTCATCCAAAGACAGCATCTCTGCCATTGCAGCACTCTCTCTGTAGTGCACTGAAAAGCATTAATCAAATTAACTAGAATTTCAAAACTAAATTAAAGTCAGAAAATGTTTAGTGGATTCTTTAAAGATAAAATGTAGGTCAATGTATGTATCTGAAATATTTTCTTAAATTTCCAGAGCTATTCTCCATCTTCTGTTTTTAGTTCCCAACATTTGCAGCTGTTTTTCCTCTTTTCATCTTCAGTAATAAAAGTAATGCTCCAGGAAGCAAATGAGATTTGACAATTCACCAAACCTCGTGCAGAACTTCAAACTGTAAGAGAATATGAGGCCTTCCTGCACAAACCTGTGGCACCAACAATAGCATATCTAGGTGGTGTTCATGCTGGGGGTGATAAAAGTACCTTTGACTATCTAATAGCGGGAGCAGTTAAACAATGGAAAAGGATCATGTTGCCAAATCACAAAATGTCAGCATGTCTGAATGCTCACAAATTCCTCAGCCAATGTCTGACTCTTATCAGAAAGCTAGATGAGGTAGATTGTCCTAGAAGACGCTGAGTTGTTTCAATCTGCAACTGGGCCCTCTCAGGCCTTTTATCTCTCAGCAGTACTTCAGTACCGGGGCTGTACATTGTAAAAACTCTGGGATATGAAAGAGAGTATTTAAGATAAGCACTAATTACTGACACCAGTGTGGTAATTTGCAGAAACCAGTAAAATGGCAATTATTTTTGAAATGCTTGTGTATAGAGATTGTTGTTGTAGTGGTTGGTAATCCTGCAATGTCAGTTGACATGAAAATCAATGTTGCTCTGTGGGCAATGCAATTTACTTGAGTATGGATGGACTGGGAGAGATGTTGGACATGATTGTTAATGAAGGGGAGCATGCATTGAAAGACTGGAACGCTCATCAATGTGCTACTGCCAAAGAAGCTCTGGCTACAGGCAGAGTTTTTGTTCCCACCCATATCCTCTACTTTTTTGTGTCCTCTCTTCCATTACACCTCGAATGAGGGCTCCATGAGTTTTTTCCATTGCTGAACAAGTTATGCAACATTCAGCAAGCCATAATTGCAGAGGACACTTTTTCTGGGTTCGATTGGTGGAATCTGTCCAGAATCATTCCTAAACAAACCAATTGCCTTTGTGGTGATGCCTCTATGGATTCATTATTTAATTCAGCTGCTGAGCATGGATTCCTGTGAAGAGTCATGGTACAAGTGTGCAGGGTATAGATGACCCTGGTGCTGAAGCAGCTAGCCTGTCCCTGGCTGTGTAAAGGCAATATAAAAGAATCAATGCAACCATCTGGAAATTGGACACAGGCCTGCATATTGCATTGCTGGTTGGCAGGATGTGACTAGTGGAGTATCGCAAAGATCAGTGCTTGGAACCCAGCTATTCACAATCTATATAAATGATTTGGATCTGGGGACCAAATGTAAAATTTCCAAGTTTGCTGGTTACACAAAACTAGGTGGGAATAAGAGTTTTGAGGAGGATGCAAAGAAGCTTCAAGGGATTTAGACAGGCCAAGTGAATGGGCAAGAATATGGCATATGGATATGGAATATAATGTGGAAAAATGTGCAGTTATCCACTTGGGTGGGAAAAACAGGAATGTGGAATATTTCTGAATGACGAGAGATTGAGAAGTGTTGATGTCCAAAGGGACCTGGGTGTCCTTGTTCATGAATCACTGAAAGCTAACATGCGGGTGCAACAAGTAATTAGGTAGGCAAACTGTATGTTGGCCTTTATTGCAAGAGGATTTGAGTACAAGAATAAAGATCTCTTGCTGAAATTGTATAGAACCTTGGTGGGACCACACCTAGGCCGGAATCTTTTGCTGGCTTGCGGGGGCGGGCCCCGCTCGCCAAAGTGTAAAATGACATGCGGTTGTGCCGGACGTGTGTCCCGACATCACCGCGCATCATTCAGATCTTCAGTTCAGTGGACGCACACCGGAGTCGGGTGCACACCGCCAAACTGTCAAAGGCCTATTGAGGCCATTTAAAAACTAATTAACATAATTAACTGAGCTGCCCGTCCAACCTTAAGATTGGCCTTTGCATTTTTCATGGAACCTCATCCACAGGCGGGATGAGGTTTCATGAACGTTTTATAACTTTAATAAAATTTTTTAATAAAATTCATAGACATGTCACAGCTCATGTGACACTGCCACATAGGGCTCATGTCTGAATACTTTTTAAAAATCTTTTATTGACTTTTTCACAATGAAATTAAACTCCCTGACGCAGCTTCATGCCCGCTCAGCGCTTCAGGATGCACATCATGCTTGGCCTTGGCGGGCCTTAATTGGCCCGCCCACATAAAGTGGTGGGTGGCAATTGACTGCGCACTTGCCTGTGCCCACTCAGCAACCCCCCCCGCCCCCCCCCCCCCCCCCACCCACCCACCGAGTATTGTGTAGAGTTTTGGTCTCTTTACCTAAGGAAGTGTATAATTCCTATAGAGGTAGTGCAATGAAGGGTCCAGACTGATTCCTGGGATGGCAGAAGTGTCTTATGAGGAGAGATTGAGGAGTCTGTGCCTGTATTCTCTAGAGTTTAGAAGAATGAGAGGTGAGCTCATTGAAACTTACAAAATTCTCACAAGGCTTTACAGTGGAGATGCAGGAAGAATGTTTCCCCTGGCTGGGGGCTCTAGAATCAAGGTACATAGTCTCAGAATAAGGGGTAGGTAATTTAGGACTGAGATGAGGAGGAATTTCTTCACTCAGAGGGTGGTGAAACTTTGGAATTCTCTACCTCAGAGGGCTGCGAAGGCTCAGTTATTATTTCAAGAGAGAGACCAATGGATTTCCAGATATTAAAGACATCAAGGGACATGGGGATAAGTACAGGAAAATGGCATTAAGTAGAAGATCAACCATGATCTAGTTGAAGGCAGAGCAGGTTCAAGGGGCCAAATGGTCTACTCCTGCTCCTATTTCCTATGTTCCTATACACAGTTGCACTTTCACAAAATGAAAGCCATTGTGATTCTTGAGGACAGAGGAACTCATGTGAAGGAGCCTGCAAGAGTACATCTAGTCAAAGCAGTCTTGGACTTTGGAGTATTCTGCAATCCGTGTGATTGACGGAGCCTCATTCTGCTGCCTTTGGTATCCATGAGGAAAATGCTTGTTCTACCAAACATGGCATCAGTCACTGGTTTAATACAAGCATGAATTGCAGATGGGGTATTATTACTGATATCTCCGGTGGCAACTTGGAACTTACTTAGAGGGAGAGATGTTCAACGCTGTTGTGTCCTTATCTGCAAAAGTCAATGCAGTATCAGCTGTGACAATTTGTTGCAAGAGGCGACATAATTATGACACAGCCTGTTTAGAAAAATGCAGCTTCCTTATGCACTATAACTGTAGCTATGTTATCCTGGTCCAAAACCTTTCTTAGGAGTGAAACATGCCTGAAAGGACATCTTCTATTTGCTCTCCCTGCATAGTTACTTGTTCCTTCTTCCTGCTGCTATTGCAAACCCTTTACCTCCTCTTGTCAGAGTGGAATTCCCAGAAGGACCCTAGTGAAGCTAACAATGCATTGCAAGAAACCCGCTTTGAGTTTAGAATGTTCTACAGCCACTGAAAGCAATTCAAAATCATCTAGATAGCAAAACAGCACAAAGTACTACAAGCAAAGTGTTTTCAAACAGTTTGTTCAACAGTTTTATCTGAGAATGCCTTTAAATATTGCAGAAAATGGCTGCCTGACTACTTCTATCACCCATGTTTTGGAGGTAGAAGCAGATAATCACCTTAGCAAAGTGGACAGAGATGGAATTAGCATCAGGGATCATGATTGTATTTTCTGGCTATGACTGTATTCATTTAGGGGGAGGTGGTAGCATAACAGTGATATCACTCAACTAATAAACCCCAGGCTAATTCCCTGGGGACATGGGTTCAAATCCCACCACAGGAGCTGGTGGAACTTAACTTCAATTAATAAATCTGGAATTGAAAGCTAGTCTCAACTATGGTGACTCACTAATGTCTTTTAGGGAAATAAATCTGCCATCCTTACCTTGTCGGGCCTACACGTGACTCCAGATCCACAGAAATGTGATTGATTCTTAATTGTCCTCTGAAATGATCAAGCAAGCCATTCAGTTCAAGCATGTTAGGGATGGGTAACAAATGCTGGCATTGCCAGTGATGTCCGCCTCCCATCAACAAATTTTAAATAATCATGAGATAGTAAGAGTCTCTCCAAGTACTTAAAAAGGAAAGGATTAAAAATATGAGTATTGGTCTGTTAGAGGGTGAGACTGGTGAATAGAGAAAAAAGGGGCTGGATTTTAAGGACCCAGTCAAGTGCGTTTTCAGCAAGGAGCATGTCAAGTGGCTTATTCAGGTGTAAAGCACCCACCGTCCCACCTGCTCTTAGGCATATTGAAACCCTTAAGTGACCAATTATTGCTTACTTAAGATCCTCAGTCCATCTCCACTGCCATAATATCCTGGGCAGCTGAAGGTGGGTGAGAGTGAGACTGATGTTTCTTTCACCCAAGTTGTTGAAAAAGAGGGAAAGTGTTGCAGGGTGGTTACTTCCTTTGGAGAGTGCACTTTATGCATCAGGGTCAAGCCCCCCCCCGCCACCCACCACCCACCCACTAAGATCGTATACCCCCTATCCCACTTTGTGGCTCCTTGCTTGGCCTCAACAACTTACAATCTATACCAATGACGTAGATGAAGGGACCAAAGTTATAGTAGCTAAATTTATTAATGATGCTACAAAGATAGGTAGTAAAGTACATTGTCAAGAGGATGTAAAGAGTCTACAAAAGGATTTAGATATGTTCAGTGAGTGGGCAAAAATTTGGCAGATGGAGCAAAATGTGTGAAAATGTGAAAGCAGACGAATAGAAAAGCCGTATATTTTTTGAGAAAGACTGCAGAATTCTGAGATGCAGAGGGATTTGGATGTCCAGGTACATAAATCATAAAACATTAGGGTGTAGGTACAGCAGGAAGGCGAATGGAATGAAGTCATTTATTGCAAGGAGAATCAAGTATAAAGGTAAGGAAGTCTTGCTACAGCTGTACAGGGACATATTTATGCTGCACCTGGAGCACAGTGTACAGTTTTGGTCTCCATGCTAAAGAAAGGATATAATTGTATTGGAAGCATTTCAGAGAAAGTTCACTTGACTGATTACTGGGATTAAGGGAAAATAAAAGCAAAATACTGCGGATGTGGGAAATCTGAAAGAAAAACAGAAAATGCTGAAAAAACTCAGCAGGTCTGACAGCATCTGTGGAGAGGAAAACAAAGTTGATGTTTCAACTGGGATTAAGGGGTTATCTTATGGGGAAAAAATGAGCCGGTTGGGCCTATACCCATTGGAGTTTAAAAGAATGAGAGATGATCTTGTTGAAACATGTAAGATTCTGACGGGACTGGACAGGATGGATGCTGAGAGGACATTCCCCCTTCTGGAGGAGACCAGAACTAGGGGACACAGTTTAAATATTAGTGATTTCCAATTTAAGACTGAGATAAGGAGAATTATTTTCATTCAGATGGCTGTTTGACTCTGGAATTCTTTTCTCCAGAGAGCAGTGGAGGCTGGGTATTGAATATATTTAAGGCTGAGTTCCATTGATTTCTGATTGACAAGGGAGTCAAGGGTTATGGGGAGCAGACAGGAAAATGGAGCTGAGGCCACAATCGGATCAACCATGATCTTATTGGCTGGCAGAGCAGGCTTGAGGGGGCAACTGGTATCGTCCTGCTGCTAATCCTTATGTTCTTTGCATCTAGGGAGTGCTACAGCCACCAAAATTGAAGTCCATCCCAAGAACCAAGGCGGGTGGATAGCAAGACATAAGTCAGCACTTCCATTTCACACACACTTTTAGTCCTGATTCTGCACCAATTTTATGCATAAATAGGGCAGTTAGGGTGAAAATCGTTCCCAGTAACTTATTTATTCCAGATCCAGACACATATCAAATAAAGGGGGGAATACTTGATGGCATTTTCAAAGTCAAGTAATAAAAAATGATTTATATCCGAAACATGCTGCAGTATGTGTGTACTACTGCTTCAATTTGGTAAAATGCTCATCTTAGATTATATTGAGATTCAAAATCTGGATAATTATCACCATTTTACCCAATTTAGCCTTGAAAAATTATTTGCCAATTATCTTTCAAAATAAGGGGAATCTTGAAATGATGCTCTATTTGGGAACCAAACTGAGATCGAGGAGCCAGCACCACTTCTGTTTTTGTTTTGGATTTCCAGCATCCGCAGTTTTTTTGTTTTTATCTCAGCATTTTCCATAAGTTTGATTTCCATAAAATCAGCAGAAGGACAGTTCTCTAACAATGCACTGCCTGTCAGAGCCTCAAACATAGGAATACAAAGAGAAACAAATAAATATAAACTTTCAAACAAATGTCTGCTGTCTGAGTTATTGGACTTAATACCTATAGACGAGAAATGGATTTCAGTCCTTTTTGGATATGTGTTAACACTTGTATTGGTGCAGCACTGAGGTCTTATCAATAAACTTCTGAAGCCACCACTATTTGAATAGCCTGACAATAATGATTCCCATGTCACTAACCACAAAGAATGGGAGAATTGGGCGTCAGATCTATTATTTCTTCAGAAATCCTCCAGTCCATTCCTTTTGTCCCTCGCTGTCTGGTATAAGTATCTAAAAGGATTATTCTGGATAGATGTCATCAAGCAAATATGAGCAGCGGGATGTAGAAGTATCAACCAGTGAATTGCTGAGATAATCAGCTCTGGAATGACTGTTAAATTATTTAATCATTATTTCAAAACATACAATAACTCAAAAGCCCACTTGCACCTGGCTTCTCTGAATTTATCAGAAATAAATATGTTCATTATTGATGATGGTTGTTGGTTAGACAGTAAATTGACCTGAAAGTTCCTCTGCCCGTTGATCAAAAAAGGCCAAATCTAATAATCTCTTTACCCTACAGTCAAGACCATTTTGTCGCAGCCTTAACCAGTGAGAAATGGAAAAGTTACCTGAGAAAACCTATTATCTGCTAAGCAAGCAGGACCCATTGACCCAAACATTTTTGTCCTTGACAAATTACGCATTGGATTTTTTTTTTGCTCTCTCTCACTGAGCTGTCTCACGTATCTCACATTTTTATGCAATCAACACACTGATGGATGATCAGCAAAACCTGTCACTCTCAACCCATCAATGTTGTAAAGTGTTTTTCAAATCACATTTATAATTGACAACCTTTGAACAAAGAGGCAGACAGGGTTCCCTAGCACAAAGGCCTTGGCCTGAGGAGAAAAATTCCTTCTTAAGAATAAAAACCTGACACAAGGCAGACCACACTGATAACCAGGGGCATCAAAATTCAAGCTTATTACTGGGCTGTCTAGCAGAGGCTCAGATTGAATTTAAGGTGCTTTAGTCTCCCAATTGACAAGAAAACCAACCTCAGATATTAGAGTGCTGGAATGATCATGTATTGTCACTAGATTTCAGGGCAACTATGATTTACAAAACACATTTAATTACTTGTTTTGTATGAAGTAGAATACATTATTCACAGGAAGTATGTGTGCTAAATCTGGAATAACATCTTGCCAAATATAAATGAGTTGAAAGACCACATTATAAGGACATATAAATGTATTTATTGTGAAAAGTAAAGTCCAATAAATAATGGGCCAGTGAAACCTCCAGTGCACCAGTGACAATCCATTGCTGCCATTCCATTCAAATTTGAGCCCATTCATGTGGATTGGTCTTGTATGTATTACGAAAATCTCACATAGGAATTTTTTCAACTGTAGCTTTGAATAGATGCTAGGGAACTAATCTAGGCTCAAAAATTTCTATGGTTAGTACATTATTCATAAATAATAGTTGCCAATAGTAGGTAACATAGTGATTATGTTACTGATTAATCAGGTAAATGTGGGATCAAATCCCACCATGGCACTTTGTGAATTTGAATTCAATTAGTTGAGTAAATTTAGAAGAGACAGCTGGTATCAGTAATGTAGATTATCATAAAAACCCACTGGTTCACAAACAGACTTTAGGGAAGGAAATCGGCTGACCTTATCCTGCCTGACTTTTTATGTGATTCCAAGCCCAAAACAATGTGATTGACATTTAACTGCCATCTGAAATGGCCTACCAAGCCACTTAGTTGCATCAAATCACAACAAAAAGGGGTAATAAGAAGGCTACCTTTAGGACACAACAAAGTCATGACCAGCCAAGTCAACGTTGCAAAGTCCTCCTTACTATCATCTGATTATCTGCACCAAAACTGAGAGAGCTGTCCTGCAGACTAATCGAGCAACATTGACATACACACAGAATCACATCTTTCAGCCTATGTCCCAGACTCCACCCTGGATACTTCCCGCCCTTTTGGCAGGACAGACCCTTCAGAGGTGGCAGCAGTTAGTGTTATGCAAGTAGGAACTAGTGACCCTGGAAGATCTCAACATTGACTCCAGACCTCACATAGTTTTATGGCATCAGGTCAAGCCCGGCCAAGGAAATATTTTTCTGATTACTGCCTTCGTTCAGCTGATGAAACTGCACTCCTTCAAGATGAACACCACTTGGAAGAAGTACTGAGGGTGACAAGAGCACAGAATATACTCTAGCTGGGGGACTTCAATGTCCACCACCAAAAGTAGCACCACTACTGACCCAGCTGGCCAAGTCCTGAACAATACAGCTTCCAGACTGGGCCTGCAGCAGGTGCTGACAAAACCAACTCGAGAAAAACCTACCTGACTGTACCCTCACCAATTTACCTGCCACAGATGCACCTCTCTGCAATTGGTAGGAGTGACTGTCATGAAGCTATTAATGTATATAATATTTTGGAAAATATTTTTCTTTTAAAATAGAGGTTTAGCCTCTGCGTGTGTCTTAATTGGATTAAAGCCAGCTAGCTTGGGTGCTTTGATGTGTACTAATTTTGATATGTAAGAGAGATTATGTGCACTTCTGGGGGAGGTGGAGGCATAGTGGTATTATTGCTAGATGAGTATTCCTGAAACCACAAGCTTTTGCTCTGAGGAACCAGGTTCAAATCCCACCATAACAGAAGGTGAAATTTGAATTCAATAAAAAAACTTGGGGCAGAATTTTCTGGTTGGTGTGGGGGTAGGCCCAACATGTAAAATGATGTGAAACTGATATCATCAAGTGCCATTGCAATATTTTGTTCAGTGGATGTGTGCCAGAGTCAGCTGCATGCCTGTTGAAATGTAAATGGCCTGTTAAGGACATTAAGAACCATAGAACTATAGAACACTACAGCACAGAAAGACAGGCCATTCGGCCCTTCTAGTCTGTGATGAAATATTATTCCGCTAATTCCATTGACCTGCACCTAGTCCATTATCCTCCAGACCTCTCCCATCCATGTATCTATCTAATTTATTCTTAAAACTTAAGAGTGAACCCGCATTTACCACGTCAAATGGTGGCTCGTTCCACACTCTCACCACTCTCTGAGTGAAGAAGTTCCCCCTAATGTTCCCCCTAAACCTTTCCCCTTTCACCCTAAAGCCATGTCCTCTCGTGTTTATTTCTCCTAATCTAAATAGAAAGAGCCTACTCGCATTTACTCTGTCTATACCCCTCATAATTTTGTAAACTTCTATCATATCTCCCCTCATTCTTCTACGCTCTAAGGAGTAAAGTCCTAACCTGTTTAATCTTTCCCTGTAACTCAACTCCTTAAGACTTGGCAACATCCTAGTAAATCATCTCTGCACTCTCTCAATCTTACTGATATCCTTCTTGTAGTTAGGTGACCAGAACTGCACACAATACTCAAAGGTTGGTGTCACCAATGTCTTATACAACATCACCATAACATCCCAACTCCTATACTCAATATTTTGATTTATGAAGGCCAGTATGCCAAAAGCTTTCTTTACAACCTTGTCTACCTGTGACGCCACTTTCAGGGAACTATGTATCTGAACTCCCAGATCCCTTTGTTCCTCCACTCTCCTCAGGGCCCTGCCATTTACTGTGTATGTCCTACCTTGGTTTGACCTTCCAAAATGTAACACCTCACACTTTTATGCATTAAATTCCATCTGCCATTTTCTGGCCCATTTTTCCAGTTGGTCCAGATCTCTATGCAAGCTTTGAAAGCCTTCCTCGCTGTCCACAACGCCTCCAATCTTAATGTCATCAGCAAACTTGCTGATTCAATTCACCACATTATCATCCAAATCATTGATATAGACAACAAACAACAATGGTCCCAGCACAGATCCCTGAGGCACACCACTAGTTACAGACCTCCAGTCTGAGAAGCAATCATCCACTACCACTCTCTGTCTTCTCCCACACAGCCAATTTCAAATCCAGTTTACAGCCGCTCCATGGATACCAAGTGTCTGAACCTTCTGAATTAACCTCTCATGTGGGACCTTGTCAAAGACCTTACTAAAGTCCATGTAGACAACATCCACAGCCTTTCCTTCATCTACTTTCTTGGTAACCTCCTCGAAAAACTCTACAAGGTTCGTTAAACATGACCTACCACGCACAAAGCCATGCTGACTATCCCTAATCAGCCCTTGGCTATCCAAATAATTATATATCCGATCTCTCAGAACACCTTCCAATAATTTACCTACCACTGACGTCAGGCTCACTGGCCTGTAATTACCTGGTTTACTTTTGGAGCCTTTTTTAAACAATGGAACAACATGAGCTACCCTCCAATCCTCCGGCACCTCACCTGTGGCTAAGGACATTTTAAATATTTCTGCCAGGGCCCCTGCAATTTCTACACTAGTCTGCCTCAAGGTCCGAGGGAATATCATGTCAGGCCCAGGGGATTTATCTACCTTTATTCGCTGTAAGGCAGCAAGCACCTCCTCCTCTTTAATCACTATATATTCCATGAAACTACTGCTTGTTTCCCTTCCTTCCTTATACACTATGCCAGTTTCCTAAGTAAATACTGATGCAAAAAAACTGTTTAAGATCTCCCCCATCTCGTGAGGCTCCACACATAGACGACCACTCTGATCTTCAAGGGGACTAATTGTGGCCCTTACTATCCTTTTACTCTTAATATACTTGTAGGAACCCTTCGGGTTTACCTTCACATTATATGCCAAAGCAACCTCATGTCTTCTTTTTGCCTTCCTGATTTCCTTTTTTAGTATTTTCTTACATTTTCTATACTCTATAAGTACCTCATTTGCTTCTTGTTGCCTATACCTGCTATACACCTCTCTCTTCTTCTTAACCAGATCACCAATATCCCTTGAAAACCAAGGTTCCCTATGCCTGTTAACTTTGCCTTTAATCCTGACAGGAACATGCAAACTCTGCACTCTCAAAATTTTGCCTTTGAATGCCTTCCACTTACTGAACACATCCTTGCCAGAAAACAACTTATGCCAATCCACTCTTCCTAGATCCTTTCTCATTTCCACAAAATTGGCCTTTCTCCAATTTAGAATCTCAACTCGAGGACCAGACCTATCCTTATCCATAATTAGCTTAAAACTAATGACATTGTGCTCACTGGACCCAAAATGTTCGCCTACACATACTTCTGTCACCTGACCTGTCTGGTTCCCTAATAGGATATCAAGTATTGCATCCTCTCTCGTTGGTACCTCTATATATTGATTTAAAAAACTTTCCTGAACACATCTGACAAACTCCAAGCTATCCAGCCCTTTTACAGTATGGGAATCCCAGTCAATATGTGGAAAGTTAAAATCTCCTACTATAACAACTTTCTGTTTCTTACATCAGTCTGCTATCTCTCTACAGATTTGCTCCTCAATTCTCTCTGACTATTGGGCGGTCTGTAATACAACCCTATTAGTGTGGTCACACCTTTCCCATTCCTCAGCTCCACCCATATGGCCTTTGTAGACGAGCCCTCTGGGCTGTCCTGTCTACGCACAGCTGTGATATTTTCCCTGACTAGTAATGCCACTCCTCCCCCTTTCATTCCTCCCCTTCTATCACGTCTGAAACAAGATTAAGAAATCAATTGAGCCACTTGTGAACGCTGCTCATCCAATCTTAAAGTTGGCGGCAGGCAAAGAGCCCAAGCGGCTTTTGTATTTTTCAGGAAACCTCATCCACGAGAGAGTTGAGGTTTCCTGAAGCTTTTATTAAATAAATTAATTAATTTTCATAAATGTTCGCATGTCGGGACATGTTTAAATAAATTTTTAAATCAATTCTTTAATTATTTTAATATCCATTTCATCTCCCTGAAACAGCTCCATGCCTTAGGGAGATTTTTGCACTCTTTCACGTGCAGAGTGCTGGCCCCGACTCTCCCTCCTCCCTCCGCCCACACAGGTGGCTCTGAGCGCTACCAGTCATGTATTACTCTGGACGGGCGATAATTGGCCCTGGCCCTGGAATTAAGGGCCGAATTTTCCCCACGTTGGAAGGGAAGTTGATGGGTGGGCGCATACAGGCGTGCTTCCGATCGGTGCCCCCGGTTGGAGGCATGGCAGTCATTTTACGTGGATGGGCCAATTAAGGCCCACCCAGCGTGATGTCTGCAGGGAAGCGCTATGCACTCCCTGTGCAGGTGGGGGGCAGATTCCCAAATCGAGAGTCACTCTTTCGCACATGCACATGAAAGAGCTAAGTGCAGCCTCAGGGAGATAGTCTGTAAATGCAACGAAGACAAAAATAGAAAAATAAAATTTCTCTTACATGTCCCCTCATGTGACAATGTCACATGAGTTGGGACATGTCCATAATTTTCACAAAATCTTTATTAAAAATTTTTAAAGCCTACATGAAACCTCATCCCTCCCATGAATGAGGTTTTTCTAGTTCCCACTGGAGGTCCTGGCCTGCCCGCCAACCTTAAGATTGGACGGGCAGGTCCTTTAATTGCTTAACTGACCCTGTCAATGGCCTCAATTGGCCTTTGACAGGTCGGTGGGCATGCAGCTAATTTTGCTGCGCTCTTGCCTTCCTGAAAATTTACATGGGGCATGGTGACGTTGGACATTCCCCCCAACGTCACCGCGCATCATTTTAAGCATCGGCGAGCAGGACCTGCCCCTGCTCACCAAGTCGTAAAACTCTGCCCTAACAGTCTGATGATGACCATGAACCATTGCTGATTGTTGTAAAAACCCATCTGGTTCACTAAAGCCCTTTAGGAAAGGAAATCTGCTGACCTTACATGGTCTGGCCTACATGTGGCTCCAGACCCACATTAATGTGGTTGACTCTTAAATGCCCTCTGAACAGGGACAATTGGGGATGGCCTAGCCAGCGATGCCCACATCCCATGACTGAATTTTTTAAAAATTGCATTTTTTGAATAGATCATTCAAGAAGTAGGGTGAAAACTGATGCCTATTTAGCAGCTACCAAGCAATATGTTTATATTACTAATAAAATTGATACTATAAAAGGGGTTTCATTGTTAACAGATGAAGTTCAAAGAGGCTGGTCAGACAATGAGAATTTGAATTCAATCAGTGTGGTAAGTATAACTTCAGCAATTTTGGGTGTGCAGAGCAGAGGCAATGTGAGATCAAAAGACTCCAACTTGCTCCACGAGAATTTTTGGACTTGTAAGGTGAAAATGCTTTGCCTGGTATTTGGTTAAGTCTATGGGTTGCTGTTGCTTTAATGGAGTTTAGTTTGGGAATTTGTTAAAAGTTATGGTAGTAATTTCTAGCCATGTGTATATATATATTTTAACCTATGTAGATTAATAAAATGTTTCATTTAATTTAATGTAAAGCCTCGAGAACTGGTGGTCTAGTTCCTGAATTTCGAGTTGCATTGCAAATGTAACTCTTAAAATTATAGGTTATGACGATTGTTTAAAGTTTCCCTCTGGGATTTTTAAATAACTCACCTTTATCAACTGCATCAGTTGTAACAGTGACCCTGCACTGCTTGGTCCTTGTGGAAACCAGGTCCTGTCTTCACAGTGAGACTACCCTTCATTGTTTTATGAGGTACCAGATTTTCATAAAAACGTATCTCATTCACTAATGTCCTTCAGGGAAGGAATCTGCTGTTCATACCCAGTTTGGCTGGTATGTGACTCCTGACCCACATCAATGTGATTGGGACTTAACAGCCCTCTTAAATGGCCTGGAAAGCCACTCAGTTGTATTCAACAAGGTGTTTCTCCATCATCTCTCATGGGCAATTAGGGATAGACAATAAATGCTGGCCTTGCAACTACAGATCTAGCGAGCCAAGAGATCCTTGAAAGAAGGATGAAAGGAACAGATTCAAAAAGCACCAACATGTCAGAGCATTGGGGTGCAGTAGACACAAGCTGAGACACAGACTCAGAGCTCAGACAGCAGTGAGCACAGACTGAAGCAGCAACAGCGCCAGCGAAGAACAACAATTCCAAGGCTCAGTAGAAGTGTGGAGTCCACGCTAACACTCCCAGAACCATTTTGGAATGCTGAAGGCTCACGACAGACCCAAAACTTGGACAACTGGAGAAAGATGTTCACTAGGCATAGAACTGTTTCTGGCTTGCAAAAAAAATCAAAAAGATCAGGTCAGTTGGATCAATCGATAACAACGTGATAGCAAGGCAGGGAGTTGATGAGACGTCAAAATCTTACAAAGAAGTCCTGCGAGCATTTTATTTGTATTTTAGCATTTACAGAAATTTAATTCTAGCAAGAACAAAATTTAACAAGAGAAAACAAAGCCCAGGCAAATGCATGGATTCATTCATCAACAACCTATACAGGCTGGCAGGGAACTGTTATTATGCAATCTTAAGAAAGGAAGTAATTCATGATCAGATATAGTTGAAGGATGAAGGATCCTAGATGAAGGATTATCGGATCTCCTAAAGACAAGAGAGGGTTTAACATTTACCAAAGCAGTACAAATGATGAGGCAAACTGAGCGTAAAAAACAAAATCGGGCATTTGTTCGTGGAGAAGTAAAGGCCCTGTGGAAAGGATGTAGTGAGGACATTCAATATGTCGGCCATAAAAAAGAAAATGTGCCAAAGCCTAAGCCTACCAAAATGTTAAAAAGTGTGCCAACCGCCATCTTGAACTGTTATCGATGTGGCGGGAACTATCTGCACAAGCGAGAAGAATGTCCAGCAGGTGGAGGAGAATGCCACAACCGTGGAAATGTGGAGCACTTCAAAATGTCTATTGTTCAAAACTGCTGACAAGCTGGAAGAAGAAGGGGAAAATTTTAAACCAAAAATACAAGAAGTGGAAGAACCACAAACAAAGGAAGTAGCCTTCCTAGCAGAGATAAATGATACTACAAATAAATACTAGGATGTTAAACTCAAAGTGGATGGACACCCCACAGAGTTTAAACTAGACAAAGGAACAGGTGTTTCTGTTTTATCAGATGAAATAAAATGGCTCAAGCAAATTACACTGCAGCCCTCAGCTTTCAAATTACAGGGTCCCGGTGAGATTACGTTGAAAATCAAAGGCCAACTCATAGCAAAGTTGAAGTATAAAGACAAAGAAATCTTCAAAACTCTTTATGTCATACAAAATCAAGGATGCTCTCTGCTAAGCAGAAATACTTAAAATTGAAGATAATCTATGAAGTGGATGAAGTTGCTTATGGACATTAAAGCAGTACATTCAGGAATGAATTTCCAAAATTATTTACGGGCCTAGGGAAACTAAAGGCTTAGTACCATATCACCCTATGAGCTGGTGCAAAACCAATCTGCCTTTTTACACTTTGTCCACTCTTGGACAAAGCTAAGGGTGAAATTCAAAAGGTGCAACAGGAGGGGATTATTTCGCCAGCCACCATGCCAACAAAATGGTGTTCAGGAATGGTCACAGCCCCGGAGCCAAACAGGTCGATAAAAATGTACATGGATTTAACTCAACTAAATGAATCAATGGAACGTGCGATCCGCCCAGTGGCCTCAGTAGATGAGATCTTGTCAAACTAGCCAAATGTACACTATTCACCAAATTAGATGCAAACAGTGAACTTTGGCAGTTACCTCCGGGCAAAGAATCCAGTTTGCTGACCAGATTTATAATGTCATTTGGTCGTTATTGAATCAAAAGATTCCCATTTGGAATTGCGTCTGCTCTGAATTTTTCCAGAGAACAAAATCTGCCTCAAACCCTAGAAGGCATGGGGAAGTTGTAATATGCTATATGGATAAGATACCTGTACATGAAGCCATGAAAGAAGAGCATGACCACACAATTATAGCAGCCCTGGGAGAATCTAGGCCAAAGCTATGATCAAATTTCTAGGTCACATAGTACAATCCACTGGAATCACAGTTGATCCACCTAAAACAGAAGTAATCAGAGAATTCCCATAACCTAGGAACATTACTAAGCTTCAAAGATTCCTCGGGATTGTCATCCATGTGGGCAAGTTCCTATCAAACTTGGTAGAGGTCAATGAGCCTCTAAGACAGCTATTGAGACAGGGTTAGCAGTGGCGCTGGAACGTGGACCAACAAAATGCTTTTGAAAAGATCAAACAACTATTAACCTCCTCTGAAATGTTGGCATATTACAAACCAGAGTTACTAACAATAGTAGCAACAGATGCTTCACCAAAATGTCTTGGGGCAGTGTAGAGAAGAGGCAAATATAAATCAGTTTACTATGCCTCCAGATCCTTATCAAAAATGGAACAAAGTAGGCCATAATTGAAAAGGAAACATTGGCAGCAATGCAGGCATGCAAAAAATTATCAGTATATGTGATGAGATTGCAGTTCAAAATTGAAACAGACCATAAGCCTCTAGTCACTCTTCTGAACATGAAAGAAATTGTGAAAATACTGCCCAGAATCCAGCGGTTCAAATTAAGATTAATGAGATATGACTCAATAACAGAGTATGTTCAAGAGAAGTATCAAACATACTAACATGCAAACAAAGAGCAGGAGTAGGCCATTCAGCCCCTGCAGCCTGCTGCACCATTTATTAAGAGAATGGCTGATCTGACAGTAACCTGAAATCTGCATTCCGCCTAGCCTCAATAACCTATCAACCCCTTGCTTACCAAGAATTTATTCACCACTGCCATCACCATCCCTGGATATGTCTTATCCTACTGACAGGATAGACACAGCAGAAGTGGTGGCACAGTGGTATACAGTCAGGAGGGAGTTGGCCTGGGAGTCATCAACATTGACTCCAGACCCCATGAAGTCTCATGGCATCAGGTCAAACATAGTCAAGGAAACCTCCTACTGATTACCACATACTGCCCTCCTTCAGCTGCTCCAGTAATCTTCCATGTTGAACACCACTTGGAGCAAACACTGACATTGGCAAGGGTGCAAAATGTACTCTGGATGGGGGACTTCAATGTCCATCACCAACAGTGGCTCGGTAACATCACTACTGGCTGAACTGGCCAAGTCCTAAAGGACATATCTGCTAGACTGGTTCTGCGACAGGTGGTGAGGGAACCAATAAGAGATGAAAATATACTTGACCTCATCCTCACCAACCTGCCTGCTGCAGATGCATCTGTCCATGACAGTATCAGTAGGAGTGACCACCACACAGTAATTTTGGAGATAAAGTCCTGCCTGCACATTGAGGATACCCTCCACCGTGTTGTGTGGCACTACCACTGTGCTAAATGGGATAGATTTTGAACAGACCTAGCAACTCAAGATTGGGCACCCATGAGGCACTGTGGGCCATCAGCAGCAGCAGAATTGTACTCGAACACAACCTGTAACCTCAAGACCTGACTTATCCCCAACTCTACCATTACCATCAAGCCAGGAGATCAACACTGGTTCAACAAAGAGTGCAGGAGGGCATGCCAGGAGCAGCACCAGGCATACCTAAAAATGGAGGTTTGAACCTGGTGAAGCTACAACAAGCATAAGCAGCAAGTGATAGACAGAGCTAAGCGAGCCCACAACCAACAGATCAGATCTAAGCTCTGCAGAGCTGCCACATCCAATTGTGAATGGCGGTGGACAATTAAACAATGGAAGAGGAGGCTCCACAAATATCCCCATCCTGAATAATGGGGGAGCCCAGCACAACCTTCAGCCAGAAGTGCCGAGTGGATGATCTATCTCGGTCTCCTCTGGAGGCCCCCAGCATCACAGATGCCAGTCTTCAGCCAATTCGATTCACTCCATGTGATACCAAGAAGTGGCTGTAGGCACTGGATAGTGCAAAGGCTATGGGGCCTGACAATATTCCAGCAATAATACTGAAAACTTGTGCTCCAATACAGCTACAACACTAGCATATACTGGCTACATGGAAAATTGCCCAGGTATGTCCTGTACACAAAAAGCAGGACAAATCCAACCTGGCAAATTACCAACCCATCAGTCTACTCTCAACCATCTGTAAAGGGGCCATCAGCAGTGCTATCAAGCGACACTTGCTTAGCAATAACCTGCTCACTAACTCCCAGTTTGGGTTCCGCCAGGGCCACTGAACTCCTGACCCTGGTTCAGACATGGACAAAAGAGTTGAACTCCCAAGTTGAGGTCAGAGTGACTGCCCTTGGCATCAAGGCATCATTTGACCGAGTGTAGCTTCAAGGAGCCATAGCAAAACTGGAGTCAATGGGAATCAGGGGGAAAACTCTCCGCTGGTTGGAGTCATAACTAGCACAAAGGAGGATGGTTGAGATTGTTGGAGCTCAGTCATCTCAGTTCCAGGACATCACTGCAGGAATTCCTCAGGGCAGTGTCCTCAGCCCAACCATCTTTAGCTGCTTCATCAATTACCTTCCTTCTATTATAAGGTTAGAAGTGATGATGTTTGCTGATGGTTGCACAATGCTCAGCACTATTTGCGACTCCTCAAATACTGAAACACTTTTTGTCCAAATGCAGCAAGATCTGAACAATATCCAGGCTTGGGCTGACAAGTGGCAAGTAACATTCACGCCACACAAGTACCAGGCAATGACCATCTCCAAAAAGAGGGAATCTAACCATCACCCCCTGACATTCAATGGCATTACCATCATTGAATCCCCCACTATCAACATCCTGGAGGTTATCCTTGACTATAAACTGAACTGGACTACCCATATAAATACTGTGGCTACAAGGGCAGGTCAGAAGCTAGGAATCCTGTGACGGGTAACTCACCTCCTGACTCCCCAAACCCTGTCCACCATCAACAAGGCACAGGCCAGGAATGTGATGGAATACTCCCCACTTGCCTGGATGAGTGCAGCTCCCACAAAACTCAAGAAGCTTGACACCATGCAGGAAAAAGCAGCCTGCTTGATTGGCACCACATCCACAAACATTCACTCCCTCCACCACTAACGCATGGTAGCAGCAGTGTGTACCATCTGCAAGATACATTGCAGGAATTCACCAAGGCTCCTTTGACAGGACCTTCCAAACCCACGACCACTACCATCTAGAAGGATAAGGGCAGCAGATAGATGGGAGCACCACCACCTGGAAGTTCCCCTCCAAATCAGTCACCATCCTGACTTGGAAATACATTGCAGTTCCTTCACTGTCGCTGGGTCAAAACCCTGGAACTCCCTTCCTAACTGCACTGTGGGTATACCTGCATTGCATGGACTGCAGCAGTCAAGAAGGCAGTTCAGCACCACTTTCTCAAGAGCAACTAGTGATGGGCAATAAATGCTGGTCCAGCCAGCAAAGTCCACATTCCGCGAATGAATTAAAATAAATATTTAATGACTCCACCAGGGAGAGATTTCCAAAGACTCGCAACCCTCTGAGTGAAAACATTTTGCCTCATCTCTGTTTTAAATGGACAACCCCTTATTTTTAACAGTGACCCCTAGTTCTAGGTTCTCCCACAAGAGGAAAAATCCTCTTCAGGTCTACCCTGTTAAGACCCCTCAGGATTTTATATGTTTCAAGCAAGTCGCCTCTTACTCTTCTAAATTCCAGCGGATACAAGCATAGTCTGTCCAACCTTTCCTCATAAGGCAACCCACCCATTCCAGGTATTAGTATGGTAAGCCTTCTCTGAACTGCTTCCAACGTATGTACATCCTTCTTTAAATAAGGTGACCAATACTGAACGCAGAACACCAAATGTTGTTGCACAATGCCCCATAGAACTGAAGCATAACCTAACAATTCCCCTCACAATAAATGATAACATTCAATTAGCTTTCCTAACTAATTGCTGTATTTGCACATGCATTTTGTGATTCATGCACTTGGGCATCCAGATCCCTCTGCACACCAGATCTCTGCAATCTCTCACCATTTAGATAATATGCTTCTCTTTTATTCTTCCTGCCAAAATGGACAATTTTACATTTTCCCACGTTAAACTCCATCTGCCAGATCTTTGCCCACTCACTTAACCTATTTATACCTGTTTGTAGCCTCCTTTTGTGTTCTTCACAATTTACTTTCTGACCTATCTTCGTGTCACCAGCAAATTTCGCAACCATCCTTTCAATCCCTTCATCCAAGTCATTTATATAAATTGTAAACAGTTGAAATGCCAGCACTGATCCCTGTGGCATGCCACACGTTTCAGAATAACAGAATTTTAACAGCACAGAAGGAGGCCATTTGGCCTGTCGTGTCTGCACCAAATGAGCTTTATGACCTAGCACCATTGCCTTGCCTTTTCCCCATACCCCTGCACGTTGTTTCTATTCAAATAATCATCTAATGCTCTACTGAATGCCTCAATTGAACCTGCCTCCACCACACTTCTAGGAAATGCATTCTAGACCTAAGCCAATCATTGCAGGAGCAAGTTTTTTTGTCACATCACATTTGCTTCTTTTGCAAATTGCTTGAAATCTGTGCCCTCTCATTCTTGATCCTTTTATGAGCAGGAACACCTTCTCCCCATTTACTCTGTCCACCCCCTCATGATTTTGAACATCTCTATCAAATATCCTCTTAGTCTTTTTCTCTCCAAGGAGAACAGTTCCAACCCCTCCAATCTATCCTCATAGTTGAAGTTTTTCAGCCCTGGAATCATTCTTCTAAACCTCTTCTGCACTCTCTCTGATGTGTTCACATCCTTTCTATAGTGTGACATCTACAACTGTACACAATAGTCCAACTGAAGTCTAACATGTGTCTTATATAAATTCAACATAACCTCCCTGCTCTTGTACTCTATGGCCCTATTAATAAAGCCCAGGATATTATTTGCTTTATTAACTGCCCTCTCCACCTGTCCTGCCACCTTCAATAATTTATGCACATGTACACCCAGGTCTTTCTGCACCCCCTTCAAAATTTCACGCCTTATTTTATATTGTCTGTCAATGTTCCTCCTACCAAAATGCATCACCTCACACTTCTCCGCATTGAACTTCATCTGCCACCTATCTGCCCACTCCGCCAACTTGTCTATGTCCTTTTGATGTCCTGCACCATCTTCCTCGCAGTACACAACACTCCCAAGCTTCATATCATCTGCAAGCTTTGAAATTGTCCCTTGCACACCAAGACCTAGATCATTAATATATATCAGAGAAAGCAAATGTCCCAATACCGACCCCAGGGGAACTCCACTGCAAACCTACCTCCAGCCCGAAAAATATCCATTGACCATTACTCTCTGCTTCCTATTTTTCAGCTAATTTTGTATCCATGTTGCTACTGACCCTTTTATTTCATGAGCAATAATTTTTCTCAGAGTCTGTTGTGTGATACTGTATCAAATGCCTTTTGAAAGTCCATGTACGCCAACATCAACAGCAATACCCTCATAGACCTTTTCAAAAAACTCCAGCAAGCGAGTTAAACATGATTTCCCCTTTGGAAATCCATGCTGGCTCTTCCTTATCAACTCATATTTTTCCATGTGACTACTAATTCTATCCCGAATAATTGTTTCTAGAATCTTGCCCCCCACTGAATTTAAACTGATTGGCCTGTAATTACTGGGCTTATCCTTACAAAGGCGTAATGTTTGCAACTCTCCAGTCCTCTGGCACCACTCCTGAGTCTAGGAAAAACTGAAAGATTATGGCCAGTGCTCCTGCAATTTCTAGTCTCACTTCCTCCATATCCTTGGATGCATCTCATCCGGTCCCGGTGCATTGTCAACTTTAAGTACCGACAGTCTATCCAACACTTCCTCCTTGTCAATTTTGAACCCTTCTAGTGACAGAGTTTCTTTGTCTGTCACCATGGCCTGTGTAGTATCCACCTCCTTCGTAAAGATGGACGCAAAGTATTCATTTAGAACCTCAGCTGTGGCCCTTTCATCCATGAGTTAATTCCCTTTTAGGTCCCTATCATCACTACTCCTCCTTTTACCACCCTTTTACTATTTATATGCCTATAGAAGACTTTGGGATTGCCCTTTATGTTGGCTGCTCGTCTTTTCTCATAATCCCTTTTCGCTTCTCTAATATGCTTTTTCACCTCCCCTCTGAACCTTCTGTATTCCTTTTTGTTCTCAATTGTATTTTCTACCTGACACCTGTCATAACCGCACTCTTTCTTCTTTATCCTAATTTCTATCTCCCTTTTCATTCAGGCAGCTCTGGATTTATTCCCCTTTCAATGTGATATATCTGACTGTGCCTGAAGCAATTCTTTTTTGGAGGTAGCCCATTGTTCAGCTACAGTTTTTCCTGCCAATCCTTCATTCCAGTCTGTCTTGCCCCATCGAAGTCGGCTCTCGCCCAGTTAATTATTCTTACTCTAGATTGCCTATCATTCTTTTCTATCACCATCCTAAAAGGTACAATACAATGACCACTGTCTCCTAAATGTTTCCCCACTGAACTTGATCTGCTTGGCCCATCTCATTTCCAAGAACCAGGTCCAACAGTGCGTTTTTTCTTGTTGGATTGAACACATGCATCTTGCCAACCTGTAAAACACCAATTAATGCTTACTTACTGCTTCCTGTTAGCCAGCCAATCTTCTATCCATGCCAATATGTTACCCCCTATACCATGAGCTTTTATTTACTGCAATAATCTTTGATGTGGCAATTTATCAAATGCCTTCTGGAAATCTTAGTACAGTACATCCACCAGTTCCCCTTTATCTGCGGCTCATCACTTCCTCATAGAGCTCCAACAAGTTGGTTAAGCTCGATTTTCCTTTCACAACACCATGTTGATTCTGCCTGATTACCTTGAGCTTATTCAAGTGCCCTGCTATAACTTCTTTAATAACAACTTCTAACATTTCCCCATGTTAGATGTTAAGCTAACTGGACTATAGTTTCCCATTTTCTGTCTTCCTCCCTTTTTGACTAATGGAGTTACATTTGTTACCTTCCAATTTATTGGGACCTTCCCCAAATCTATCGAGTTTTGGGAAATTAAAACCAATGCATCAACTGTCTCACTAGATACTTCATTTAAGACCCTAGGATGAAGTCCACCAGGACCCGGGATCTTGTCAGACCGCAGCTCCAACAATTTATTCAATATCACTTCTTTGGTGATTGTAATTTTCCTGACTTCCTTCCCCACTTCCATTTCCTGATTTATAGCAGCTTCTGGGATGTTACTTGCATCCCATATAGTGAAAACTAATGCAAAATACTTGTCAATTCATCGCCTTGTTTTCCATTATCAATTCTCTAGACTCGCATTCTATGGGACAAAAGCTCACTTTGTTAACTCTTTTCTTTTTTAAATGCTTCTAAAACCTCTTACTATCTGTTTTTATGGCCAGGATTTTTCAGTTGGCGTGCAGGGGAGGGCCTGGCGCATAAAATGGCACATGATGAAGTTGGGCGTGCGTCCCGATGTCATCGCGCTGTCTCGCGATGTTTCGTTCAGAGGGTGCAGTTGGTCACTACTACCTAGTGGCCTAGTACCAAGGGGTGCCTTCACTATGAGATCATCAATTACTCTGATCTCAATGCACAATGCCAGGCCTAGTATAGCCTGCTCACTGGTTGGCTCCAGAACATGCTGTTCTAAGAAACTATCCCAAAGACATTCAATGTACTCCTCACCAAGGCTATCTCTGCCCATCTGACTTTTCCAGTCTATATGTAAATTAAAATCACCCATGATTATCACGGTGCCTTTCTAACAAGCTCCAACTATTTTTTCCTTTAAGTTTAATGCTATCATGTGGTTACTATTAGGGGCCTTGTACACAACTCCCACAAGACTTCTTGCCTTTACCATTTCTCATCTCTACCCAAACCATTTCCAAATCCTGGTTTCCTGAACTTAGGCCATCCCTCTCTAATGTGCTAATGCCATCATTAACTAACAAAGCCACTCCTCCACCTTTTCCTCAACTCCTGTCCTTCCTAAATATCCTGTATCCTTCAATATTCAGGTGCCAATCCATGTCCTCCTGCAGACATGTCTCCATAATGGCTATCGAATTGTAATTATTTATTTCAATGTACACTCTGAGTTCATCTATTTTGTTTCAAATGCTATGTGCATTCAGGTACAGAGCTTTTAGTTTAATCCTTTTATTATTTTTATAGCCTCTAGTTTCATCTGTTGATTTACTGTTAGATTTGTACTCTCTACTCCTTCCTGTCATGGTCTGTTTTTCATTTCATGTAAAAATACCTTTCTCTGTTGCATTGTCTCTACTCTTTGGTTTACCACATCTTCCCAAATTTGATCCCTTGCCCCCACTATTCAGTTTAAAACCTTCTCTACTTCTCTAGTTATGCAGCTCACAAGAACACCAGTCGCAGCACAGTTTGGTTGTAGTCTGTCCCAACGGTATAGATCTCACTTACCCCAGTACTGGTGCCAGTGCCCCACGAACTGAAACCCACTTCTCCCACACCAGGCTTTGAGCCACACATTCATATCCGTAAACTGATTTGTTCTATGCCAATTTGCACGTGTCTCAGGTAATCATCCAGAGATTATGACATTTTAGGTTCTGCTTCTTAATTTGATACTTAGGTCCCCATACTGACTATACAGAAACTCCTTCTTTGTCCTGCCCTTGTCCTGTCTATAATGACAGCAGACACACTGTTACAGATACAATCAGAAGGAACCAAGCAAGAGGATTTTTTACTTCATCAAGGAGGAGGAAGTATATACATCCCTATTTACTCAACACTTACCAGCTATTAGAAAACGGTTGAAGAGAATAAAACAAACACAGCAGCAAGATGACAACTGTCCCCAGATAAGAACACATTGTCTGGAAGGATGGCCAGACTATATCCCCAGTAATCTAGTACCATGCCAATAATTTGAACAGTGCTAGAACCTTACAGTCATTGATGATTTACCAGCCTTCAATGAGAGAATAGTCATATCAAGAGCACTTTGACTTCAACAAGGACACTTAGGGATAGCAAGATATCAAGTGAAAGCCCAACAACCTGTCTGGTGGCCAGGAATTACTCGTTAAAAATAAATTATTTCTAATCGTCTCACGTGTGTAATAAACAGCCAAGGGCAAAAAGAACCACTATCACCTTGTACTTTTCCATTAAGGGCATGGGAGCACCTGGGAATGAACATTTTTGATTTTAAAGGGAAAACAGTCCTTATTGTCATTGATTACTACTCAAGGTCAATTGAAGTAAACAGATTGAATAGCATCACTGTAGAAGCAGTACCTTAATATCCTGGGAAAGAAAATGAATAGAAACATGGGCATACTACTCACATTCTGATGGAGATAAAGAAGAAGAAACAAGACAAAGCTTTACAGCCGCCCAGGAGAAGAACAGCCACACTGACAGAAGGAAGAGCACGGAATATCCTCGACCTCAGAAAAAGATCAGAACAAAATTAGGAAGATTGGTCAAAGCACCTCAGAGACTAACCCTGTGAAGTCTGAGACTTTGTGGGGAGATGTAGGAGGATGTAAACATTGAAAGAGATAAAGACTTGGGATTAACATCAGAAGCACATGATGCTGATGTAATGATGATTTAACAACACACGACTGAGTGACAGAGATCTGGAGGGTACAGCAGTTCCAACCCCGTGCTGAGGTCCCAATATGTATATAGTAGCTGTAAATCAGGAATAATGATTTTAATAAACAATAGTCTTGAGCAGCTTACTTTGGGAGAATAGACAAGCACTGAAGAACCCCACCTAGACTCTGAACAAATGATGAAACTGGGCCTGCACCAAGCCTATAAAGCCATATTAATGCTGGCATTCCTTGGCCTGGGCAGTATACTTTGATGGGCTTCCCCTACACAGTGCCAGGCTTGGTGGGGGGGAGGGAAATCAGCTCCATTTTTTCCATAATTGATGAAAGTGTAGGAAGAAGGCATAGGGCGGAAATTTTCGTTCGGCGCTTGGGCACATGTCCAACCTGCTCAAGTGTGAAATGATGCAAGTTGATGTCAGCCAGCCAATTAAAAGGCCTGTTAAGGCCATTAAGTAATCAGTCAAATTAAATTTTTCACTGCCCATCCAACCTAACAGTTGTCGGGCAGGCGAAAAGGCCAAGTGGCCTTTGTATTTTTTTGGAAACCTCATCCACGGGTGGGATGAGGTTTCCAAAAGCAAATAAAAATAAAATAAAAACTTTAATTTTTCATGAATAACATGTCCCTGCTCATGTGACAGATGGGGACATGTTTCATTACATTTTTATTATTTTTATTATTTTTCATATTTCTTCATCTTGCTGAGGCAGCTCCGTGCCTCAGGGAGATTATGCAGCACTCGCTCGCGAATGCGTGAAGTTTGCACTTGGCCCGCTCACCCTCCTTCCCTCCAGGCAGTGCTTAGCACTGCTGCTAGCGTTTCACGCTGGGCGGGCCTTAACTGGCCCAGCCAATGTGAAATCGCAGTCCAGTGCCAATGGCAGGCGGCAGTCAGCTTCCTGACCACCTCCGACAAGCATCCCCGCCAAGGCAAAATTCTGCCCATAGATTTAGGATTATCTTTAGAATAATGAAGGGCAATATTCGGAGATTTTTTTTCACACAGAGAGTTATAATCACATGGAAAGCTTCACCAAAGATGGCTTTTAAGATGAACATCAACTTAGCTCAGTTGGCACGGTTTTATTCCTGAGTCCAAAGATTGTGGGTTCAAATCCCACTCCAGGACCTACATACTACAAGTTGATAAATGTGCAGCACTGAGGAACTGCTGCATTGTTGGAAATACCAACTTTCAGGTGACAAGTTAAAGTGAGGCCCTGTATGTTGATTCTGGTAGACATAAACAATCCATTTGAAGAGCACGATGAAGTTCATCTGATGCACTGATTAATATTCCTCTTAGAAACTATATTATTGGCCAATCATCTACCTGACTGTTTGTGGAATATTGTTATGCCCAAATTAACATCTGTGTTTGCTTTGACTACAATAATTGGATCCGTAATTCTGAGGATGTGAGAAAGTGATGTTTAAGTACAAGTTGTTCCTCTCTATAATCAACCGGAATATACTGTCCAATTTTTGGCACTGCATATTAGGAAGGATGTCAAGTCCTTGGAGAAGGTACACAGGAGATTTATCATAATGATACTAGGGATGAAGGATTGTTTTCATAGAGTCATACAGTTATACAGCACAAAAACAGGCCCTTCTGCCCCTCGAGTTCATGCCAGCCATCAAACACATATCAAGTCTAATCCCATTTTCCAGCACTTGGCCCGTAGCCCTGTATGCTATGTCTTTTCAAGTGCTCATCTAAATACTTCTTAAATGATGTGAGGATTCCTGCCTCTGCAAACCCCTCAGGCAGGGTTTCAGATTCAGATTCCAACCACCCTCTGGGTGGAAACATTTTTCCTAAAATCCCTTCTAAACCTTCTGCCCTTACCTTAAATCAATGCCCCCTGGTTATTGATACCTCCACCAAGGGGAAAAGTTTCTTCCTGTCTACCCTATCCATGCCCCTCATAATTTTGTTTACCTTTATCAGGTTCCCCCTCAACCTTCCCTGCTCTAAGGAAAACAACCCTAGCCTATCCAGTCTTTCTTCATAGATGAAATGTTCCAGCCCAGGCAACAACAGGTGAATCTCCTCTGCACCCTCTTCAGTGAAATCACATCCTTCCTATATTGTGGCGGCCAGAACTGCACACAGTACTACAGCGGTGGCCTAACTAGCATTTTATATCTCTTTAATGCAGAGAAAGCTAAGAGGCAATTGAAGAGGGGGTAAAAATTCTGATGAGTTTTGATGGAATAAGTAGGAGAAACTGGTGGGTCAGTAACCAGATGATAAAGATTTAGGCTAACTGATAAAGGAAAATTGGGAAGAATTTGTTTTACTCAGCGAGTTGCTCCAATTTGAAATGCATTGCCTGAAAAGGTGGTGGAAGCTGATTCAATAGCAACTTTCAAAATGGAATTGGTAAAAGGAAAAATTGTCAGGGCAATGAAGGAAGATCGTGGAAAAGAAATTGAAACTAATCAGATAACTCCTTCAAAAAAGCAGCATATGCATGATGGGCCAAATGGTCTTCTTCTGTGTTGTGCTGTAAGACTTGATGATCTTCTAAACACAAAGAATTGAGAGTGAGATCAAATAAGACAGTTCAAGAGAAAGCTCTGGCACAAGTACAATGGGCTAAATGGCCTTTTTACATGTTTTACTGTAGTTTCTTTCTGTGCTACTTTTCTGTGCTATTTTTATGCAGGCACTAACTTGTTTAAGTGGGCTAACACCTACGTAAAAATAGTGCACGCAGGGTTGTGTTACAAGCACATTAAGCGCTTGTACATGAACTTCACTGATCAGAAGTTCTACCCTATAATGACTTAATGCCCCGCTGGACCATAGGGAAATCAATGCTTAATGACCCATTTAACTTGCAGCAGCACTGACTTTGGCAGGAGCACTGTAAGGTAAATGAGGTAGTGCTGGTGCCTCCAGAGACTCCCAGACCCACTTAAAGAAGTAGTTTTTGCCAACACCTCTTTTTTCTGGTGCCAGTGGGCTAAACCAGCTCAGTCCACACATAAAGGCTAGAAAATTTTTTTTTTTTTTCAGTCTTTAGGGAAACAAAGCTGTGGATAGTGATTCATAAATAACTATATAGATGGAAGCTTAAGCATGCTTGAGCATAGTTAATACTTAACTGAGTAGCGCCCTTAATTGTTTGAACTCAGAAAGCCCTGAGTGCCAGGCACCAGTGAAAGTCAAGATGCACTTGTGATTGTAAAATCAGTATCCCTAAAACAAGCAACTTGGCTCACATAAACATTTGACAATTTTATTTATGCTGATGAGACATCCAGAATTGATGACAGTTACATTTCTTTCCATGTTCTTTCTATGTTCTATCTAATGTCTTTAAGAGGCTTTAACTTTTTGAAAACATTAACAATCATCCCTCACTTAGAAGTTCATTTAAACCCTGGATCTAGGACAATGGGGCATACAGATTAATTTGTGCGTCAAGAGCCCTTAACTCTTTCTTTGGAAGTGAAGAGCTTGAGGATCCTAATTGTTAGCAACTAACTAGAATTATTTGTATAATTTTTGCTTCATATAAATTCTCGCTATATAAAGGAACGAAGCTTAAAAATCAATGTAGTTTGTTGGTAATGACACTGCATGGTGGGGATAGCAGCAAGTTGCCTTTCCAAAATTGGTGTCAAAGAAATATGTAATTATAGGCATTGCAACTTTAATTATTTCATTTTTTACTGGTTGGGAACATTCCCAGAATTACAATATGTGTGGTGTTCAGCTCCACTTCATTTGACGTCTTTGCTAATTGGCTAATGGATGAGGCTTTATTTACCTTCTGCTGATTACATTGAAACAGCTGATCAAAGGGAGAAAAAAATAGAGATCAAAGAAAACATTTCAAAGGACTTAACTTTTATAAGAGACCCAAAAAGAAAATAAGCCTTGTTGAATATCAAATGATGCACTGAGAGAATGAACTGAACTATGCTGGTGGGATGAGATGTTGAAAGGAATCTACGGCATCCCCAAACAGAAGGAACAGAAAATCAGAAGGGAAACTTTTGCCTGAGTACTTCCTGGCATTCCTGATGAATTGTCTGTGGGTGGCTTTGGGCAGCCTAGAAAGTCTCCTTCAACCATCAACCATTTTGGTCGCAGCGCACAGTCAAAGCTAAGGAAAGTGAGGATAAAATGCAAAAAATAAAGATATAAACATGCCCACATGAAGTGCACAAAAATGAATCCAAGTAATACTGATAAATATTAAGGAACAAAGCCTCAAATCTATGCAAAAGAGGGCATGGTGGAACTGCTATTTGTTGCTTTAGCTTCCCAAAGATTTGATGTGAAATCCTGGGAAGGATTCACTTACATATTCAGGGTGGGCACAACCCCTTTGTTGAGAGAAATTCTGAGTGAGGGAAGCCCATGGACCTTATCAAGCTGTAGATAAGAAAAACAATTCCGCATGGAATGGTGGATGAGCACTAAGCAGTAAGAAGTTCTCTCTGGGATCAATTACTTGTGCTCTTTTATATGTTTGTGGCCTTTAGTGAGGCTATGACAGAATTACTGAGCTTAATAGGGGCAGAATTCCTAGGATAGCTTGCGAACTTCCCTAGACATGGCCTGAAATGCCACAGGGCTTTTGGGGATTTGGGCAGACGAAGCATCCCATTGGGTTAACTTTCCTTCTTATTGCAAATGGGATGGTAACCTGGCAGATCTGGGCTCCACCCCAAGATGTGAGCTTCCACCCTCCCTCACCTCCGTACAATACTTATGTAACTCCTGTCCCCTCTGAAAAGGCAGGAATTTCTAAACCTTTTATTTGGATGCCCCTGAAATTTTGAATTGAGAATAATGGTGCAACAGGGATATTGAAATTAGGAAACACATTTCATCCTACCTGTATGATAAAAGCAAAATACTGCAGATGCTGGAAATCTGAAACAAAGACAGAAAATGCTGGGAAAACTCAGCAGATCTAACAGCATCTGCGGAGAGAAAGACAGAGTTAATGTTTCGAATCCGTATGACTTCTTCAGAGCTAAAGAGAAGTAAAAATGTGATGAAATTTATACTGTTTACAGGGGGTGGTGCAGGTGAAGCTGGATAGAAGGCCAGCGAAAGGTGGGGACAAAGGAGAGATTGACAAAGATATCATGAGCAAAAGGACAAAGGGGTGTTAATGTTGTTGGTACTGGCTAAAGGAAGTGCTGAAGATGGTATTAAGTTCAGAAAGCAGAATAATAGCCGGACAAGGGTAAGCACTCTGGAAAGAACAACATGAACAAGCGACAGATGGCCCTAGTGGGGGTCGGGTGGAGGGAGGGGACGGTGGTGGGAAAAAAGCTTGAAAATAGGATAAAAGGTGGGGATAAAACCATGAATAAAAATTTAAATAAATAAAAATAAGTGGACATAAAATAAAAATAAAAAAATAAAAATGAATATTGAAAAATGGGGATAAAAAAGGGGTGAGGGTGGAGGAGAGAGTTCATGGTCTGAAGTTGTTGAACTCAATATTCAGTCCGGAAGGCTGTAAAGTGCCTAATCAGAAGGTGAGATGCTGTTCCTCCAGTTTGCGTTGGGCTTCACTGGAACATTGCAGCAGGCCAAGGACCACATGTGGGCATGAGAGCAGGATGGTGTGTTGAAATGGCAAGCGACAAGAAAGTCTGGATCATGCTTGCGGACAGACTGAAGTTGGTCCGCAAAATGGTCACCCAGCTTGTGTTTGGTATCTCCAATGTAGAGGAGACAGCATTGGGAGCAGCAAATGCAGCAGGCCAAATTGAAGGAGATGCAAGTGAAGCACTGCTTCACCTGAAAGGAGTATTTGGGCCCTCAGACGGTGAGGAGGGAGGAAATAAAGGGGCAGATTCTGCGATTGCATGGAAAGGTGCCCTGGGAAGGGGATGAGGTGTTGGGGATGATGGAATTGTGGACCAGGCTGTCCTGGAGGGAATGGTCCTTACAGAATGCTGACTGAGGAGTGAAGGGAAGGTGTGTTTGGTGGCGGCATCATGCTGGAACTGCCAGAAATGGCAGACGATGATCCTTTGAATGCGGAGGCTGGTGGGGTGAAAAGTGAGGACAAGGGGGGACCCTATCATGGGTCTGGGAGGGAGAGGAAGATGCAAGGGAAGAGGTGTGGGGGATGGGTCAGACACAGTTGAGGGCCCTGTCAACCATAGTGAGTGGGAAACTTTGGTTAAGGAAGAAGGAAGACATGTCAGAATTTGGAAAGTGGCATTATTGGAACAGATGTGATAGAGGCAAAGGAACTGAGAGAATGGGATGGAGCCCTTACAGGAAGCAGGGTGTGAGGAGCTGTAGTCGAGGTAGCTGTGGGTGTTGATGGGCTTGTAATAAATACTGGTGGACAGTCTATCACTAGAAATTGAGACAGAGAGGTCAAGGAAGGGAAGGGAAGTGTCAGAGATGGACCATGTCAAAATGATGGAGGGATGGAAGCTGGAAGCAAAATTGATAAATTTTTCCAGGTCCAGATGAGAGCATGAAGCAGCACCGAAACAGTCATTGAAGTTCCAAAAAAAGAGCTGTAGGAGGGGGCCTGATTAGGACTGCACAAGGAATGTTCCACATACCCCATAAAGAGACAAGCATAACTGGGGCCCATGCGGGTACCCATAGCCACACCATTTATTTGGAGGAACTGAGACAAGTTTAAGGAGAAATTGTTCAGTGAGAGTACAAGTTCAGCCAGACGGAGGAGAGTGGTGGTGGATGGGGATTGTTCAGACCTCTGTTCAAGGAAGAAGCGGAGAGCTCTCAGACCACCCTGGTGGGGGATGGAGATGTAGAGGGATTGGACGTCCATGGTGAAGAGGAGGCGGTTAGTGCCAGGGAACTGGAAATTGTTGATATGACGTAGGGCATCAGAGGAATAGTGAATGTAGTTGGGAAGAGACTGGACAAGGGGAGAGAGAACAGAGTAAAGTTAGGAAGAAATTAGTTCCATGGGGCAGGAACAGGCTGAAACAATCGGTCTACCAGGACAGTCCTGTTTGTGGATTTTGGGGAGGAGTTAGAAGCAGGCTGTCCCGGGCTGGGAGACTATGAGGCTGGAAGCTGTGGAGGGAAGATCTCCAGCGGAGATGAGGTCAGTGTCAGTCCTGGAAACAATAGCTCGATGTTAGGTTGTGGGGTCATGGTGCAGGGGGAGGTAGGAAGAAGTGTCTAAGTGTTGGCGCTCAGTCTCTGCAAGGTAGGGGTCAGTACGCCAGACAACAACAGTCTCTGCAAGGTAGGGGTCAGTACGCCAGACAACAACAGCACCACCCTTGTCAGCAGGTTTGATAACAAAGTCAGGGTTGGACCTGAGAGAACAGAGTGCGGCAAATTCAGAAGGAAACGGGTTAGAGTGGGTGAGAGGAGCAGAGAAATTGAGATGGCTGATATCATGCTGACAGTTTTCAATAAAAAGATCAAGAGCAGGTAAGAGGCCAGAGGGAGGGGTCCAGTTGGAGGGAGAATATTAGAGGCGGGAGAAAGGATCCTTTGAACTGGGGGAGGACTCCTGCCCAAAGAAGTGAACACGGAGATGAAGGTGCCAGAAGAAGAGTTCAGCATCGTGCTGAGTCTGGAATTCATTGAAATGAGGTCGTAAAGGTATGAAACTAAGTCTTTTGCTGAGCACTGAATGTTCAGCATCAGAGAGGGGAAGGTCAGGGGGTATGATGAATACATAGCCGGGGCTGGGATTAGAAGATGGGATGGGGTCAGAGGGATGGGCGGAGGTGGAGGGTCCTGGATGGAAATTGGTGTCGCTGAGTTATTGGAGCTTGCATTCCTTAGCACCTGAAAGAAAGAGACAAAGTTCTTGTTAAGGCGTCGGATGAGACGAAGAATAAAATGAAACTGGGGACAAGGACAGTTTTGAGAAAGGGTGAGGCGGTAGCTGGAGGCAGAGGCCGAGTGCGTTCATATGGCAGCACATGGCACTGAATGTGGATCTCAGCCTGCGGTGGGACAGCAGTCCGAGGTGTGTTGTATGTCCCTGAGATACCTGTAATCCTGGGTGGATTCGAAACGTGAGAGACGGAACTTCTGTTGGAATCCATGTGGGACAAGTTGGAGATAGAGACAGTCACTGAGAAGGGAAATTTGGCTGTGAGTTATATGGACAGAGTCATACGGACTTGAAATGTTAACTTGGTCTTTCTATCCACATGTGCTTTTAGACCTGCTGACTTTTTCCAGCATTTTCTGGTTTTGTTTCAGTTTACAGCATCCGCAGTATTTTGCCTTTATCTTGGTGTTTAATTCACTGTCACTTCTCTTCCAGGAATGCCCACCTTGATGAAGTACTGCTCTTCTCTCCGACAGGGTTTCTGTTTGTCTCTTTTGCCCTGTTCACTTTAATTGCTTTCCATTTCCCTCCTGGTGTTTGACAAGATGTTTACTAAAACTCAATTTCACAGCCATATTTCCTTCCTCAGTGACTGTCCCCATCTCTGACTTACCCCACATGGATTCCAACTGTGACCCACCATCTCAATGAAGGCAGCCTCCCTGCAGCACGTCAGGGTTGTGGTCCTGAACTGCCTCAGCAGCCCCCCTCAGCCCCTGAGGCTGCCGAGGCTCCAGATTGGGCAGGCAGCACCAGGAGCCCACATGCTGTTCATTATGGGATAGTGAGCATGGAGGTAACCAATCAGGAGGTTGCCTCTGGGAAGATTGTGCTATTGGGCAGTCTACTAGTAACTGTGAGCTTGGGATGTCCGTTTGTTCTCGACATCGGAATCCCGAAGCCCACGGGAAAATCCAGCACCTAAGTCTACTCTGCTTCCAGTGCATCTTGCACACAATGTCCCAATTTAGGGCATAGCATGCTGGTAGCCTTCACATAAAAGACGCACAAGCTCAACAAGAATTCATGAATTATTCAATTTACAAACCTTTACATAATAACCATGATTTTTACTCCCGGTTGGAAAGCAGCAACATGTGTAGAGCGGATGTGGGCAGGCTTGACTGCTTCCAATGGCCAGGCCTCTTTTGTATGCTGCTTCCTGGCATTTCAGCCAAAACGGCTGATAAGCTAGGAAGAAGGGCCAGTGAGGGAGACTTTGCCTGAGTGAAACAGAGTGAGATAGATACCAAGCGAGTATAATTGGAAACTTGGTTCAAACTGAGAATTTGGTGCGTAGGGGGAGAAAGGTGCTCTGGGTAAAGTTTACTACAAAAAATGGTGTGCTGAGTGGGGAGGGTACGGTGAAGGATGACGGGTGGTGCTTTTTTATTCTTCTCTTTTTCAGCCTCCAGTATTTGATTTCCACTTTGATGGAGCAGAAGGAGCAGGTAAATCTGTAACTGGTATTATTAGAAACTGTGGGCAGAATTTTCCCGTTGGTGTGTGGGGGCAGGCCCCGCATGTCCGCGTGTAAAATGACGCGCAGTGACGTTGGGTGAGTGCCCCGACGTCACCGTGCGCCATTGCGATATTTCATCGGGCATGCGCATGATGCGTGCCCGCCATTAATTAACAGGTCACTTAAGGCTCTTAACTCACCCACGCAATCTTCGGGTGAGCGCAAATGTATAGCACATTTTTGTAAACCTCATCCACAGATAAGAGGTGTCGCGGGTGTGCGCTCTCAAGTATTGATTTTTCAAAGTTATTGAAATTTGCCTGTGTGATCTGCAATACTTCAAAACACATACCAGCTGCTTTTTATGCAATCTTAACCTTCAGGTCAGCACTCTGCAGTGAGGAACCTTTTTTGGGCCTGTAGGTTTCAGGAAGCCTTCCCTTAGCCTGGGAATGGGAGCTGAACTGTCCACTGGAGGCACCTCCCATGAGGAGGAAGGGAGGGCTGGAAGGGGGAGGAGTCCAAGAGTGCATATTCAGCCTCCAGGGGAGCTAACTTTGGGAGCACAGGTGCAGGCGCAAGGGGCGCAGGGCCAAGAGGATATCCAAGGTGGAAAGGGCTGCAGAAGATGCCACTATCCTGCTGCCAGGATATACAGGCGGCGAAGCAGCTACCTCAATATGTTTGAGGCGCAGTGCTGAAGGAGGGTCCGTCACTTAAGGGAGACAGTGAACTATATCTGTAGATGATTGGGCCTGAGATATCCCCTAACTGTGTGGATGGACAGTCCATGCCAGTGGCTCTGAAGGTCACAGCTGCCCTCAACTTGTATGCCTCTGGATCTTTCCAGGGCAAAAGCACCAGTGATAAACCCATGGTGTGCCTAACGTGCCTTATGTTTAAGTTTCAGGGTGCTACATCTTGGTGTTCCACCATCGCTGAGAGTGGCATCTGAGTCAGCCGGTTAACTCTGCTGTCCTGTTGGCCTCAATGACCTTGATGGTCATCCTCTGGCCCGTGGGGTCTGTACTGGCCACATCTGGGAGGGAGCTGCCAGTTCCACAGTTGGCATCTCCCCAGTTGTTGCAGCCTCACTAAATGTTATGATCACTGGGAGAGGGGCAGAGGAGCTACCGTCCTCATCTGGAGCGCCCTGAGAGGTGCCCGCAGTGACTACAGGTAGCTGCTGCACCGACGTGAGGTCACTTTGGACCTCCCTGCTCACCATGGATGGATGGGCACCAAGCTGGGAAACTTGGTGCCCAGACCATCTCCCACACTGGCACTGACCAGCTGAGGTCAACGACGATGTGAGGGCTTGCTGTTCAGAACACGTCCCCAGGAAGCCCTGACGGCTCTCCTGGAGGAGCCTCTCCATGAGAGACGCCACTGTCGCCATGGAAGACGCATGGCGCTCGGACGTGTGGCTCATTGCTTCATTGATCGTCCGTATAGAGTCCTCAACCATGAAACCAAGTGAAGCATAGCCTCATGTATCATCCCCAGATGCTCCCGCACACCCAGGTGCATTTCCTGCAGCTGCTGCGTCGTGGACGACTCCAGAGGCACATTATCAGGCACCAACTGACCATGTGTCTGGTCCCATAGAATCCTCCGACTGCTGGCGCCATGGGCACTCTCTGTATCTGCCAGCTCCTTCAGCGACTGTGAAGTGCCCTCACCACTGTGCCCCGGGACACTCGCCAATGTTCTAACTCTTACCGAGATGATAGTATCTGCGCTGGTGCCTGCCTGGCAGAAATGGTGTGATGCTAGTGAGACTTCAGGGCCCTCAGGTGTGAGAGAAAGCCTCTGCTGCTCCTCCTCCCAGCCCTGCTCCACTGATGCTGAAAGGAAAAACAAGGGCATTGAATCAGTTAACATGGAGACAATGACAAAGTACATCCCTGTCCCCTGGATCATTATGCGCTCACCATTCCATAAGCAATGGTCAAGCCATGTTGCAAACTTCAATCGCTGAACATTCAGCACTGCCATGGCTGTTGGGAGAACAATGGTGACGTCACTGTTGGGCAAACGTACCTGCCCGTGGCACCCTAGCCTCACCGATACCAGTAGACCTGGGCGCATGGGACCTCTCCAAATCCAGGGCCTCTTGCTCAAACCAGCTGAGAATGGCTAACTGCACTTGGCCGTCGCCAGTCCTCGCACGCTCTGCAGCATTATGAACATTCTTCTCCTGAAAATGAGAGACGAGCATTGATTTGTGCAAATTGCACATGGACTCTCTTCGCGCATGGCCCACCCCAACCAGAGTGGGACATTGCAGGACTCCAGTGCCTCCTTACCCTGCTGCCAAACACACACAAAGATGCTAGGCCTGTTCCCCAACCCCTCAACTCACCCTTGGCCACATGCTGCCTATATCACATTAGGCACCACATGGTATATCCTCCCATAGCAAGGAGACGCAGAGGGCAGCAGATGGTTCATTGCCACGCCACCTTGAAGCTCCCCTCCCAACATGTCATCACCCTGACTTGGACATGTCCTGCAGTTCAAGCACAACGCCTAGGTGCAGCTCCTCCAGGTTGCCCCCAAAACAGTCATGTGGGTCTCAGTGTACCACATGCTGCGGGGGCAGAACCCATTTCTTCACCACCGTCTCATGCTGACATCAGCATGGGCAATATCTGCTGGCCCACCCAGCAAAGGACACATGCCATCAATGATTCAGTGCAGTCACTACACTCAAACTTGGAGGGTGGGGTGGGGGGGTAGGGGAGCATGGGAGGAAAGCCAACCTGCTAGGTTAAGTGACCAATGCCAACATTGTCCTCAGCTTCCAGAGTGCAACAAGTTGTTGAAGCGCTTGCAACACTGGATCCAGGTGCACCACATCATGTCGCGGGAGCTCACCATCTCTGCCACCTCCCCCCAGGCACTTTTCGACATGTGGGGTGGCCCCCTCCTCCTGTCCTGGGAACCAGCACCTCCTTGAGGAGGGCAGCAAGGCAGTCAATGGAAAAACAGGGGGCACACTGGCCCCGCCCACCCTACCCTCCAGCCTGGCCTGCTCCAAAGGCCTACCCTCCGGGCTGGCCTGCCCCGATGGCCTACCCTCCGGACTGGCCTACCCTCCGGGCTGGCCTGCTCCAAAGGCCTACCCTCCGGGCTGGCCTGCCCCAATGGCCTACCCTCCGGCCTGGCCTACCCTCCGGCCTGGCCTGCCCCAATGGCCTACGCTCCGGACTTGCGTCACCACTTTTGCCCCTCATCAAAGCCCTTCATACAGTCATTGCGAGCAGCATTTCCAAGGCTGCCGGGCCTTCCTTTATACAGGCTGCTAGGTTGCCATTGGACCCGCGGGCTGAGCGCGCCTGCCACCACCTGCCCACTCCGCCCGCTCACGTAAAATGATGGCGCGGAACTGATCGCGAGTGGTGATTAGGTCCGCGCCCACATGCATCCACTCCCACTCTGCCCCCCCAACCCCCCACCCCACACCGCCCCCCCCCCACCCCCAACCACCCCCTGCCAGCCAGAAAATTCTGCCCTGTAAGTTTTATCAGTATTTTATCAGTAAAGTTTACTGGCAGTGCTAAAGCGTATTGGGAGTTGTAGGCTTTATTAATTATAAATTAATTAGCAATTAATAATTAGTTAACACATATTGGAGATGGCAGGGCAGATGATGTGTTGCGATTGCAGGATGTGGGAGCTTCTGGATACTAGTGTGATCCAGGGTAAACACATCTGCAGTATGTGTTTGCGGCTGCAGGAACTTTGGCTCAGAGTTATCGAGCTGGAGGCCGAGCTGCAGACACTGAGGCATATCAGGGAGGGGGAATTTACCTGGACACTTTATTCCAGGAGGCGGACACACCCCGTAGGATAGGGCCTTCTGATTTGGTCAGTGGTCGGGGACAGGAGGGTGTGATGCACGTGAGGCAGGGCCCAGAGGGCAGGAGTGCAGGGGCCTCAGCCTTTACAGTTATTCAACATCTTTAAGGTTTTTGAACCTGTTTCAATGAGAGTGATGGCTGCAGGGCAGATGAGCTAACAGGCCATGGCACCCTGGTACAGAATGCCATTCAAGCAGAGGGAGCAATAAGGATCATAGTGGCTGTAGGGCAGTATAGTCAGAGAGATTGATGCTGTCCTCTGCAGCAAAGAGCATGAGTCCAGACGGCTGTGTTGCCTGCCCAGTGCCAGTGTTCGAGACATCTGCTTGGAGATGGAGAGAAACTTGCTGCGGGAGGGGGAAGACCCAGTCATTGTGGTCCAGGTGGGTACCAATGACATAGGCAGGACAAAGAAGGAGGTTCTGCAGAGTCAGTATGAGGACCTGGGCACCAAATTAAGAAGCAGAACCTCAAAGGTCATAATCTCTGGATTATTACCTGAGCCTTGTGCAAATTGGCACAGGACAAGTCAGATTAGAGAAATGAATGTGTGGCTAAAAGACTAGTGTGGGAGAAGTGGGTTCCAGTTCATGGGCCACTGGTACCAATACTGGGGAAAGTGGGATCTGTACCATTGGGTTGGTCTGCACAAGCTGGGGGCTGGTGTTCTGGTGAGCCACATAACTAGGGAAGTAGAGAGGGTTTTAAACTAAGCAGTGTGGGCAAGTGATCAAATTTGGGAAGATATGGTAAATGAAAGAGTAGCGACAAGGCAAAAGAGATGGTATTATTATGTGAAATGAAAAACAGACCATGACAGGAAGGGATAGAGAGTACAAATCTAACAGTAAATCAACAGAAGGGACTAGAGGTTATAAAAGGAATAAAAGAATAAAACTAAAGGCTCAGTATCTGAATGCATGAAACATTCGAAACAAAAGAGATGAACTGAAAGTGCACCTCGAAATAAATAAGTACCATTTAATAGCCATTACAGAGACGTGGCTACAGGACAACATGGAACAACACCTCATCTTCTGACTAGGCACTTTACAGCCTTCCAGACTGAATATTGAATTCAACAACTTTAGGTCGTGAGCTCCCTCCCCCATTCCCACCCCCTTTCTGTTTCCCCCTTCCTTTTTTTTCCAATAAATTATATAGACTTTTCTTTTCCCACCTATTTCCATTATTTTTAAATATTTTAAAATATTTTATGCTCTCCCCACCCCCACTAGAGCTATACCTTGAGTCCCCTACCATCCATTCTTAATTAACACATTCGTTTAGATAATATCACCAACTTTAACACCTATGTGTTCTTTTGTTCTATTGTTGTTGACATCTTTTGATGATCTGCTTCTATCACTGCTTGTTTGTCCCTACAACCACACACCCCCTCCACTTCTCTCTCTCTCTCTCTCTCTCCGCCCCCCCACATACACACCTTAAACCAGCTTATATTCCAACTCTTTCTTGGACTCGAACTCAAGTTCTGTCGAAGGGTCATGAGGACTCGAAACGTCAACTCTTTTCTTCTCCGCCGATGCTGCCAGACCTGCTGAGTTTTTCCAGGTAATTCTGTTTTTGTTTTGGATTGGGACCTGAATATTAAAGGGTACAGGATATTTAGGAAGCACAGGAAGTGAGGAAAAGGTGTAGGGGTGGCTCTGTTAGTTTATGATGATTTCTGCACAATAGAGAGGGATGACCTAAGTTCAGGAAACCAGGATGTGGAAATGGTTTGGGTAGAGATGAGAAATGGTAAAGGCAAGAAGTTACTTGTGGGAGTTGTGTAAAGGCCCCTAACAGTAACATAGTATCATGTGGAGAAACGGCTGAAGGCACTGGATGCCACAAAGGCATATTCCTGACAATATTCTGGCAATAGTACTGAAGACTTGTGCTCCAGAACTTGCCATGCCCCTAGCAAAGCTGTTCCAGGACAGCTACAACACTGTCATCTACCTGGCTATATGGAGAATTGCCCAGTTATGTCCTCTACACAGAAAGCAGGACAAATCCAACCTGGCCAATTATCGCCCTATCAGTCTACTCTCGATCATCAGTAAAGTAATTGAAGGAATCATCAACAGTGCTATCAAGTGGCACTTACTTAGCAATAACCTGTTCACTGATATCCAATTTAGGTTCCGCTAGGGCCACTCAGCTCCTGACCTCATTACAGCCTTGGTTCAAATGTGGACTTGTTGCCAGGACTGGAAAATTACAGCTGTAAGGAAAGATTGGATAGGCTGGGGCTCTTCTCCTTGGAACAAAGGAGGCTGAGGGGAGATTTGACTGAGATGTGCAAAATTGTGAGAGGCCTAGATAGAGTGGATGGGAAGGGCCTACATGCTTTAGCAGAGAGGTCAATGGCTAGGAGGCATAGGTTAAAATGATTGGTAGAAAGATTAGAGGGGAGAAGAGGGTTGTGAGGTTCTGGAACTTACTGCCTGAAAGGGCAGTTTAGGCAGAAACCCTCAACTCATTTTAAAGGTGTCTAGGATATGCACCACACGTACTGTAACCTGCAGGGCTACAGACCAAGTGCTGGAAAGTGGGATTAGGCTGGGTGGCTCATTTTTCAGCCAGTGCAGACGCGATGGGACAAGTGCCCTCTTTCTGTGCCGTAAATGATTTATGATTCTATGGTTCTATTCTTCTACTTTTGTAACATCACCTGTCCCTGCCCCTGTTTCAGCTCAGCTGCTGCTGTCCATTGTTTTGTTACCTCCAGTCATGACTTCCAATGCTCTCCTGCCTGGTCTCTCACCTATCACCCTCTGAAATTGAAGCCCCTCCAAAGCTCTGCTGCCAACATCTGAGTTCACAAGAACATAAGAACATAAGGAACAGGAGCAGAATTAGATCATTCGGCCTCTCGACTCTTTTCCACCATTCAGTACGATTATGGCTGATCTTCTACCTCAGCTGCACTTGCATGTCTGCTCCCCATTCCTCTTGATCCCCTGAGATCAAAGATCTCAGTATTGAATATACTCAATGCTGGAACATCCATATCCCTCTGGGATAGATAATTCCAAAGGTTCACAACTTACTGAGTGAAGAAATTTCTCCTCATCTCAGTCTTAAATGATTGACCCCTTATCCGGAGGCTGTACCCCTATGTTCTATGTTCCCCAGCCAGGGGAAACAACCTCTCAGTGTCTTTCTGTGTAGCCTCTTCAGTTTCAAAGAGATAATCTTTCATTCTCCTGAACTCCAGAGTGTGTCTCAATTTACTCATCCTTTCATCCCAGAAACAACTCTCTCATCCCAGAAAAGAAACTTGTGAACCTTCACTGTATCGCCTCCAAGGCAGTATATATATACCATTCATGCCACACAAGTGTCAGGCAATGATGTTAGGAACAATAAGTTTAAATGTTATTTTGTATTTGGGTGTTAAGGAAGGTGAAACCAGGTTTTAGTTTCATTTAGAGTTTTTGGGAGCTGGGTGCTGGGATATCTGAGGCCCTGTTTGCAAAATGCATTTTTAATGAGATTTAACAACTTTTGAAGTGAAGAGATGGGTTACCAATAGGTTAGTAGTTTAGTGGAGTTGCAAAAAGTAGGAAAACACTGCTGTTTCCCAGTGACAGGAGTCAAGAGATACACAGTGAGACAGAGAAACACAGAAGGGCAGTCAGCTAGTGTGTGTATACTAGAGAATGCAGGCAGAAGGTCTAATCTCTCTAATAAGAAATCCTGCAAACCTGCTGGAGAATTGAATTTAGGGAACTCATGGGTTTGCTCTGAAGTTGAAGCAATTGTGAGTTTTGATTGTGGCTTTTGGGTGCCTCAGGGAGAGATACCAGCTGAAGAAAAGCGCCTAGTGAATGCTCAGAAGCCTGCCAGACAAAAACTGTTTGAAACTGAATTAACTCAAGCCAGAAATCTTGGTGTTGATACGGTAGTAAATCTTTACTTGGTTTTTGTGACTGTATGGATTGCTGGGATAAAAGGAATAGCATGAGTTTGAATCATTCCCTGGTATCTGTATTGAAATCTTTCCAACCTCTTTGTGTAGTGTAATATAGTTGATTTTTTCTTGTTTAATAAAAATGTCATCCTTTGTGTTAAAAGTACGCTGGCAGACTCTTGTGACTATGTTCAGTAACTAACCTCTATGGTTTCTTAAAATAAACAAAGTTAGGATCTACCAAGCCAGGCTTTACTCTAGGATCTGACTTGCCCAGTATTAACATCAGCTGGGATTATAACAAATAACCATATCCAGCAAGAGAAAATCTAACCATCTCCTCTTGACACTCAATGGCATTGCCATCATCCCCTACTATCAATAACCTGGGGGTTACCATTGACCAGAAACTGAACTGGAACAGTCATATAAATACTATGGTTAAAAAGGCAGGTCAGAGACTAGGAATCCTGTGCAAAGCAAATCACCTCCCAACCTCCCAAAGCCTGTCCACCATTTACAAGGCACAAGTCAGGGGTTTGAGGGAATACCCTTCCACGTCCCTGGGTGAGTGCAGCCCCGACAACACTCAAGAAGCCCAACTACTTCCAGGACAAAGCAGCCCACTTGATTTGCACTCCATCCATCAATTTAAAGATTCATTCCCTTAACCACCGGCGTATAGTGGCAGCAGTGTGTACCATTTACAAGATGCAGCAACTCATCAATGCTCCTTCAGTAGCACCTTCCCAACTTGCAACATCTACCACCCAGAATGACAAGGACAGCAGCTGCACGGGAACACCACCACCTGCAACTTCCCCTCCAAGTCACAAACCATCCTGACTTGGAACTATATCACCATTCCTTCACTGTCACTTGATCATAAATCCTAGAACTCCCTTACTAACAGCACCGGTGATGTAGCTACAACACATGGATTGCAGCGGTTCAAGAAGATGGCTTACTACTATGTTCTCAAGGGCAGTTGGGATGGGCAACAAATGCTGCTACAGCCAATGATGCCCATAGCCTGTAAAATAAAACAAAATCCTTCATTAGATAAGGAGAGCAAAACTGCACACAGTGGGTGGAATTTGCCATGCCTGCTGGTGTTGGGCATACTCGGTGGCATGAGTGGACAATCTGGTGAGCAGGCCAAATATTGGTTTCCTAACGTCATGAAACCAGCTTGTGATCGTCCACTCAGTCTGTTGATGGTGGGCCACGTACCCTGCCATCTGACATTGAGAACCTCATTGTAATACGTCAATATATCATTATAAGGCCAGCCTGGGTGACTCAATTATCTTCCCACATTGGCGGGAAACCACGCCAGAGCAGAACACATCTTGACAAGTGTGACATGCAGAAGTTGAGACTTACTGCCAGAGCGTTTCTCACACTGAGGACATCCGAGGAGCAGAAGATGCTGGAGCCTGACAGCAATGGCACACTGGAGGAATGTCCATAGCATGCTGGGTGGATTCTCATGGACACGGTTCTGCTGCGAAGCAGCTCATCGATGTTAGAAAGTCACTGCTGATGCTCACAACAGATGATGGTTGAGGGGATGGGAGAGGGAGGTCTAGGATTGACTGGGAGAGGAAGATGTGTCGTGGGGGGAGGTGTTTGAGGTTGGCGGGGATTGAAGGTGCCGGGGGTGTGGGGTTGGATGGGGGACAATGAAGGTGTCGCGGGGGTTAAGGTTGGGAGTGGTGAGTGAAGGTGTCGGTGGAGGCTGGGAGGTGGGAGGGAGTACAGGGGAAGGGAGAGTAACAGGGGAGAAGATGGCAACTGGGGAGGTAGGTGTAAGTGCACATGTGGGCACCATTTCATCAAAGAGCAGGTGGACACACTCCTCCAAATCACGTGCCACTCTGTTGAGGGCCTCGAACAACTCTGTGTGATGTGCCCCTACCTTCTGTTGACTCTCCACGATGGGTTGGAAGGTCTAATCCAGAGGTTCATCATCTGACTCGGACCTCACAGATGCCTCTTCCCCAGCAGTCCTCTGAGTACCGGGGAGCTCACATGAACCTGCCTCCTTCTGATGCGGACTTGTGTCCGTGCAGTGACCACCAGATTGTGAACCCAAGCCTGCTCTAGATCCAGCAAATTTAGATAGATTACTCTTGGTCTCCCTGCCTCAGCTATTAATACAGATTGTAAATAGCAGAGGCTCCAGCACTATCCTTGCGATACTCCACTAACTTGCACCAAGTTCCATTCACTCATCATCCCTCTGCTTGCTGACCTACACTGACTTGTCTTGATTTTTTTAATTCATTCACGGGCTTTACTGGCTGGGCCAGCATTTATTGCCCATCCCTAATTGCCCTTGAGAAGGTATTAGTGAGCTACCTTCTTGAACCGCTGCAGTCCATGTGGTGTAGGTACATCCAGAGTGCTGTTAGGGAGTGAGTTCCAGGATTTTGACCCAGCAACTGTGGAAGAATGGTGTTATATTTCCAAGTCAAGCTCTCAGGCCTGTATTCAAATTTTTCCATGACCCCGTCCTTTCTAACTCTATAATTTCCTCCAGCTCAAAATTCTCCAAGATGCTTGGAGTCCTCCAATTCTGGACTCATGCGCGTCCCCGATTTCCTTTGCTCCGTCATTGGTTGTTGTGCCCTCAGCTGAATCAGAGTGCAATCTGCATATTTAAAGAGGATCCACAGGCTTGGGACAGGAGTCACTGACATCAGTAATTTAAATTGGAGTCAGTCAGGGTGGGGTGGGAAAGGGTTGAGCAAGTGCCCCACTCCATTTTAACTGCCTTCCCGCAGAAGTTGGCAGGGGCGATTTAAAACTGAGGCGAGTGTTTCTAGAGCAATGTTCCCATCATTTATTGCCCACCTGGTGCAACTGTTTGAAGGTAAGTGCAGGGAGTGGATGTGGGGGAAACAATGCTACTGTCTGAATATCTTCCTTATTTAGGGCTATCTTTTTTGTCAGGCAATTTGTTTCAACCTTCAGCAGTCAAATTCAGCAAGATAGCTAAAATTCCAACAGTTGTAAAAGAAAAAATTAATGGCAGCATTGTAGACAACCAGTTTTCAATGGCTACTAATACCTGACATACTAGGCCCAGAAGCACCACAAAAATAATTAAATGAACTGACCTGGTATTCTCACTTGAGGTCAGAGCTCTTCAGCACAGAAACAGCTGGGACCATATTATACACCCCATTATTTCAAATGAGTACAGCAGCAGTCAAGCCCTCAAATTGCAACAAAGACAATGGTAAACTGTTATGTCCTCTGGTTCCCATAAATTAAAAATAATCACACTGGAACTCAAAATGCTAGAGCTGCATAAAGTGTATTTCTTGCTCGTCTCCATGTGGCTGGTAGACTGTTACACTGGTACATTATTACTTGGCCCATGACTGCAGTGCAGCAGTGAATGTGGCACACCAATATATATATTCACGTAACAATTAGTTCCTAGCTCTTTACAAATAATATAACAATATAACAAGAGAACAGAAACTATTTAATTGGCATATTTATAAGATCATAAGATATAGGAGCATGATTGGGCTATTTGGCCCTCAGGTCTGCTCCACCATTCAATAACTGATTTGATTGTGGCCTTAACTCCAATTTTCTGCCCACGGGCCCTCCCATAACCCTTGACTTGTAGATCAAATCTGTCTAACCCAGCCTTGACTGTATTCAATGACCCAACCTCCAATGCTTGCTGGGGAAGAAAATTCCACAGACTAATGACCCTCAAAGAGAAGAAGTTGCTCCTCATCTCCTTTTTAAATGGGAGACCCCTTATTTTTTAAATGGTGCCCCCTATGTCATCCACAATGGGAAACATCTTCTCTGAATCTTCCCTGTCAAGTCTCCTCAAACTCTTATATGTTTCAATATGATCGCCTCTCATACTTCTAAACTCCAATGGAAACAGGCCAAACCTGCTCAACCTTTCCACATAAGACAACATCTTCATCCCAGGAATCAGCCTAGTGAACTTTCTCTGAACATTCCATTTACCTTCCTAATTACTTGCTGTACCTGCATGCTATGTTTTTGTGATTCATGTGTGAGGACACCCAATTCCTGAAGTGCTGCAGCGTTCTCCAGAGTTTCTCCATTCAAATAATATTCTGCTTTTCTATTCTTCATCCCAAATTGGACAAGCTCATATTTTCCCACATTACACTCCATCTGAAACATTTTTTCCCACTCACTTAACCTATCTGTATTAATTGCCAGACTTTTGTTCCCTCCTCACAAGTTGCTTTTCTACCTATCTTTGTATCATCAGCAAATTTGGTTACAATACAGTTTGTCCCCTCATCCAAGTCAATAGTATAGATTGTAGATAATTGAGGCCCCATCACTGATCCCTGTGGCACTCTACTTGTTACAGTTTGCCAAGCTGAAAATGATCCATTTTCCCAACTCTCTGTCTCGTGCTAGTTAGCAAATTCTCTTTCTATGCTAATATATCACCCCCAACACAATGAGTTTTTATCTTGTGTCTTGTATCTTTGAAATGGCACCTTATTGAATTCCTTTTGGAAATTCAAATACACTACATCCACTGGTTCTCCTTTATCCACTTAGCTTTTTACATCCTCAAAGAACTCTAAAAAATTTGTCAAAAATAATTTCCCTTTCACAACCATGTTTACTCTACTTGATGTTCAGTTTGGATTTCGTCATAGCTACTTGGCTCCAGATCTCATTCCAACCTTGGTCCAAAGTTGGACAAAACAGTTGAATTCCAGAGGTGAGATGAGAGCAACTGTCTGTGCATCAATACAGCATTTGACTGAGCATGGCAGCCTTAGTAAAATTGAAATCAGTGGGAATTAGGGGGAATCTTTCCATCGGTTGGAATCATACCTAGAACAAAGAAAGATGGTTGTGGCCATTTAAGACCAATCTTCTCAGTCCCAAGACATCTCAAGATGGTGTCCTAGGCTCAGTTATCTTTAGTTGCTTCATCAGTGACCTTCCTTCAATATAAGGTCAGAAGCAGGAATGTCCATTAATGATTGCCGAGTCTGAAACAACCATACAAATGCTGTAACCACAAGTGCAGATCAGAGACTGGAAATTCTGTGTAACTCACCTCCTGACTCCCCAAAGCCAGCCCACCATCTACAAGGCATAAGTCAGGAGCTTGATGGAATACTCTCCATTTGCCTGGGAGAGTGAACTCTAACAAAACTCAAGAAGCTCAACACCATCCAAGGCAAAGCAGCCTGCTTGATTGGCATCTCATCCACCACATTACACATTCACCCCCTCAATCACTGGTGCACAGTGGCAGCAGCAGTGTGTAGCATATACAAGATGCAGTGCAGCAACTCAATACGAAAGTACCTTCAAAACCCACGATCTCCACTATGTAGAAGAACATGGGAAGAAGACACATGGGAACACCACCAAGTTTTCCTCTTATGTCATTTTCCATCCTGGCTGGTCCTTCACTGTCACTGGATCTAAATCCTGGAACTCCCTTCCGAATAGAACTGTGGATGTACCTACACCACGTGGACTGCAATAGTTCAAGAAGGCAGCTCACTCCCACTTTCTCAAGGGCAATTAATTTTGGGCAATAAAGCTGGCCTTGCCAGAAGCACTCACGTCCATGAATGAAGAAAAAAATCTTTACTGCTTTTTCAAAGTAATGGCTGCAAAATCCAGCACCATGGCAACTCATGTTTCAGTGCTATTGATGCCATTTTGGGTGCAAACAGCATTTGCGTTGAGCACAAACATTTCCAAAATGGCCTGTGCTGGACACCACTTTGGCGAGGTATTAACATGGGCATTAGGACTGTGCACTGAAGTATGCAGAGTAAGCAGATTGTAATGTCAACGAGCGTCTAACTTTGATAATGCAGAGCTGCCATTTTCAACGTCAATGCTCCAACTAACATTCTCTCAAAAAAGCACAGCTAACCATTTAGCAGCAAGAAGGTCACCCCCACCAGTGCTATCTTAAGAGATCATCAGCTACTTTCAGATTAGTTTCTGATTGATTCCTGCTGGCTTCGCCTCAGTTTGTAGAAATGTTTTGAATTTCCTAGTGCTATTTACAGTCGGTGACATTAACAGCAATGTGAAGGCCTTTGGTTCTGACTTCAAGGGAGCTGCTGAGACCACTCACTCCCAGTAATGGATGCTGCTGTAGCTTGCACCATTACAGGCAGATTTTTAAAACATTGTTTCATGGGATGTGGGCTTCGTAGCCTAGGTCAAGCATTTATACTGCCACCCCTAATTATCCTTGAGAAGTGGTGTTGAGCCACCTCCTTGAACCACAATTTTGCAGCTCATATCCCAACTCACATCAAACCTCTTAAACCCTTATTCTTGCTGACCTACACTAGCTCCTGGTTGAGCAACACTTCGATTTTAAACTTCTCATCCTTGTTTTCAATTGCCTCCATGGCCTTGCCATGATAACTGCAAAGCAAGCTGAATTTTGGTGTGCTTCTCAATGCAGGTTCAGTAATGACATACCAACTGCTCTCAACCTAAAATTGAGGTCATGGCTGGCAGTGCAACACAAAGAAGTTCCTTTCTATGAAAGCTGCTCTAAAACAAAAATGCGCTTTTCTGAAAAGGGAATATCTGTAATATTTGTCCTGATTTGAGAAGAAAATCTTCCAATTTTAGCTAATGATCCTGATGGACTGCAGCAGTACAAGACGGCAGCTCATCACCACCTTTTCAAGGGAAACTAGGGATGAGCAACAAATGCAGGCCTTGCCAGCAATGCTCACATCCCTTGAAAGATTAAACCAAAATGATCCTGATTTAAAAAATCTTGGGATTCATTAGGTGAAAAAGTATATGTATATAGCATGTAATTATATATTCTAAACAATAGAAACACTAGCCCTAGTTTACTATTACATTTTCTGCAATAGTGTAAATACATCAGCAATCAACATTTAATTCAACTTTCTGTCAGTACAAAATTAGAGCCCACAGAATATGCAGTAATAAACTGTAATTGTACCTTATCATTAACATATATAGCGGCAGTGATATGGTCTTACAGTAGCTTTGTTTTTATACTGTAATCTCACGAGTGAATCACAAGTGCTCATTACCAGCTACATATATTACACAAGAGTCATGCACCAGAATTATGAAGGCAGAAAAAGAACCGTTAAACAACACTATAAGATCCCTAAAATATTGATTTACTTTTTAAAATTGAGCATTACATGTTCAGAAGTATGAAGGTTCAAAGAGATTGAGTTGTTGCAACCCCCTAAAAGCTGTGATATAAAGTTGGTTGAACATAGTCCATTTAGAAATCCAACACCCAGGCAAAATGTTATCCTAAGCCCTATTTGATCTTTTACATTCCAAACTCATCATTTCAAGAGGGAAGGAAGAGCACAACAAAAGATTGTGGATTTTCCCAAATACTCATGTTGTAGTGGTGGCCCAATGATGACTTGTGAGAAATTATGCAGTTATACCATTATTTACATCATGCTATAATTTCATGTTTCTTTTACACCACTCCACAGAGACTTTCTTTGAAATAAAAACTATGAACATACAAATTAGGGGCTGGAGTGGGCCACTTGGCCCCTCAAGCCTGCTCTGCCATTTAATGAGATTATGGGTTTTACATGTCGGCGACCAGGGGCGGGGCCCGCTTGCTGATGCATAAGATGACGCGGGGATATGTCGGGCATGCATCCCGACGTCACCCCGCGCCATTTAGATTGTCAGTTTGGCTGGCGCTCCCGCCTATTAAGGACATGAAAAAACTAATTAACGTGATTGATGGACCTGCCCGTCCAATCTTATGGCGGGCCTCGGAAAAAACTTGAAACCTCATCCACAGGTGGGATGAGGTTTCATGAGGGTCTTTAAATGTTTACGAAACAATAAAAGTTATGGATGTGCCCTAGCTCATGTGACAGTGTCACATGAGGGGATATGGCAGGGAAATTATTCAAATCTCTTTGTTTCAAGTTTTACATTGGAGACAATCTTCCTGAGGCAGTATTTTGCCTCAAGGAGATCTGTGTGCTTTTGAGCGGCACATGCACTCCAGGCTGAGGGAATCCTCCCTGCCTGTACAGGGAGCGCCTAGCGCTTCTTGTCGCACATCACGCTGGGTGGGCCTTAATTGGCCCGCCCATTAAAATGGCGGCACGACCCCAACCGAGGTCACCGATCGGAGGTCCGCCCGACCGCTCCCACTCTTCCCCCCCGATGTGGGGAAAATGTTGGCCTTTGGTCATTCTGACTGCAACCTCCACACCACATTCCTGCCTACCCCTGATAACCTTTCACTCCCTTGTTAATCAAGAATCCATCTAGCTCTGCATTAAAAATATTCAAAGACTCTACTTCGACTGCCTTTTGAGGAAGAGAGTTGCAAAGACTCACAACACTCTGAGAAAAAAAAATTCTCCTCATCTCTTTCTTCATTGTGCGACCCCTTATATAACAGCTAAACTGTTGACGTACAGATCAGCCACGAGCTAAGTTGATTCTCCTACAAGAGGAAATATCCTCTCCACACCCACTCTGTCAAGACCCCATAGGACCTTAATAATTTCAATCAAATCACCTCTTACTCTTCTAAATTCCAGCAGATGCAAGCCTAATCTGCCCAACCTTTCCTCATAAGACAGGCTGGCCATTCCTAGTATTAGTCTAGTAAACTCTCTGTGAACTGCTTCTAATGCATTAGATAATTATAATAGTCCCAGTCCCCATTAGAATAAATTACAATCGAAAATTTGCTGAATTAATGCTGCTTTTATAGCCACAGAATTTTGACCATTGCAGAATATTTCTGGTGGGCTATGGATTGGCACTGGAAGTCTTGGGGAATTTCCTTTTATATACTAGTCCATTTTATTATCAGGAAAGGATATATAAACATTGGATTTTACCGAGTGCAATCATCCCTGGTTAGAAGTGCAATTTGTAAATATTGAACCCACTATTATTTGGATGATAAATCATCTGGCTTTATCTGGCTTTATGATCTTGAGTCAGGGTGATACAGTAATGCAATGGACAAAACATAAGTGAAATAAATTAATATTATATGGGAGTGTGGATTGTTTGTAGCGGTGAAGAGCAATCAAAAAGGCTAAGAGAATGTTGTTTATTATCTCAATAGGCTTGGTTACAAAGGGGAAGAATTTGTGCCTCTGTTGTACAGCCTCAGTCAGATGCTATCTGCAGTACTGTAATTAATTTTGGGAACTGTACCTCAGCAAGGATATATTGGTTTTAAAAGGGGTAAAGCACAGATTGAACAGAATGATACTGGATTCGAGGGTTAAATAAAAGCAGGTTATGTAAACTTGGTTTTCATTCACTTCAGTATAGAAGATTGAGGAATGATATAATAGAATTGTTTAAATGTTAAAAAGATTTGCTCGGGTAAATACAGGGAGACATTTCCTCAGGTGGGGGAATCAAGAACAAGGGGGGATAGAATTCTGAAATTAAAGACAGGCCATTTCAGAGGGAAATGAGGAAATACTTTTTCACATAAAGAGCAGCTTTTCTGAGATGGCTCTTCAATCTTGGACTCTAGGCATGATACTGGGTTAGTAGACAGACTGTAGACATACTCTGGTATCTGCTTAATGCTTGTTTATTAGTACTACTTCTAAACAGGTTACAGATTTGACATGTTGCCCCTAGGCATGGTATTCCAACCTTTCTCTCCCTGTCTCTCTCATGGGTTAAGTAGAGAGTCTAGCACATGCCTGACTAATGTCAGTGGTAAATCATCATCTATGTCATACATTAACATACCCCATTGTTAATCCTTTATACTCCAGCAGCAAAAATCCAGATTTCCCTTTGCCAACATTCTGTGAATGCTGGGGCAATTAGAACTTTCAAAACTGAGATTGATAAGAGTTTCTGTTAGATAAAGATTCCAAGGAAGATGGAGCTAAACTGTTGACGTACAGATCAGCCACGAGCTAAGTGAATGGTGCAAACAGGTTGGAGGGGGCTGATTGATCTACTCCTGTTCCAATGTTGCTATGCTCCTTTTAAATGGCTTACTTTAATGTCATAACTTTGTTTAAAATATAGCAACCAGCTTTTTAATGGCAAGGCAGACTGTCAGAAGTGAAATTAAGCAGACTGGGATTTGCAACCATGAGGGGTCCTTGTTTTAGCTGACTTGTGCCTTTTTATAAGCAGTAAGAATTAATTGCAAAAGATGAAAGAAAAACTAAGTTTATACCAGTTGATTTTCAAAATTTGATTATGCAAAATCTGCACAAATTGTTTAGATCCTTTACTTTGTGGAACATGAAATAGCCCATGGCTGTATCCTGTTTCCATCCCAAACATCTCGGACACCTATGGGATGTTGTGTTCGCTGCTTCTGCCTTGCTATGATGTACATTGTGGTGTTTTATAGTCAGTTCTCCAGGAATGTTTTAGGTTAAATTCGCAACCGGATGCATGGGAGCACAACAACCTAACTTGTGGCATTTAGGGCCAATTGTTAGCTTTTATGCCTACTACAGAGATGAGTGGTGTTAAAATCCAATTAGTAAAATAATCCTTTGATTATGCATGTTTCTAACCATGCCCCTCTCTCTCTCAGGCTAATGTTTATCATTTGTAGAATAAAATGGGACAGCTGTAGCGAGCACTAAAGTGGGTGGCGGTGGGGGGGGTGGGGGGGTGGGTGCGGGCAACTGCAGAGAGGACAGAGGAGTGTAGCTGCAGAGGGCACTGAGGAGTGGTCCTTCAGGGACCACAGAGGGGGTGATGCAGTGAGTGTACTGAGACAGGAGGAGGGGGAACAGAAGAGGTGGCAAGAGGGACCACTGGAAAGTGGAGGAGATATGTTCTGGAGTGGACATGTTGGGGAAATGTTAGAAAATGTTGAGGAAATGAGATCTAGATTCATATACGTGGCATGTTGCCACTTTCAATGATTGACAAAATGACTGAGCCACCAGCTGCTGTCTAGTCACCACTCATCTCTGTAGTAGGCATAAAAGCTAATTCATTTATTTGATTTTCGCATTGTTGGCAAGGCCAGCATTTATTGCCCATCCCTAATTGCCGAGCATTTAAGAGTCAACCACATTGCTGTGTACCTAGAGTCACATGTAGACCAGACCAGGTATGGACAGCAGATTTCTTCCCCTAAAGGACATTAGTGAACGAGATTGGTTTTTGCAACAATCAACAATGGCTTCATGGCCACCTTTAGACTTTTAACTCCAGATTTTAATTGAATTCAAATTCCACCATGTGCCCTGGGCAGGATTTGAACACAGGTCCCCGGAGAATTACCCTGGGTCTCTGAATTACTAGCCCAGTGACAATACCACTATACTATCATCTCCCCCAGCTGGAGCTGTGCCTTTATTGGGTGGTGGGCGGTGGTTGGGAGGGGGAAAGTGGGGGTGGGATGGCTGTGCTTGGCGCAGGCTGCAACTTATCCTCCAGCGACATCCAGGTTGGCATTTTCTGAATCACCCACCTCCTCCAGCATCTTCTCTGCCCCTTGTTTGCCCCTCAGAGCAGCATCAGCAACCCATTTGATGGGTTTGCTTGCCTGCTGCTTTAAGGGGCAGTTGCTCCTGCAGATCGAAGTTGTACAATGCACAACCCTCAACACTTTGCCAGGTAAGTACTACCAACACCACTGCCCAGGCCTTTGAAACATAATTTCAGCACAGCAGATGTCCTCTCTACTTAGTGTGTGCATACATGGCATGGTTGTTCCTCTGATGTGTGGCATCATTGGCCCTGTAGTAGGTTGCCAGAAGCCACAGCTTCAGCCGGTTGGTCTTGTCACCTAAATTCTACCCAGTTCCTTGCCATGATCTGGTGAAGACATTAGGTAAGTTTGAATGCCAAAGGATGAGGTCATCATGAGCACTTACCCAGTGATCTACATTTTCATTCATGACCTGCAGTTGGACATCGCAATGGATCATCATGCTTAATGTTGTGGTATGTCACAGGCATATGATGGAGTACCTTCAATGGAATGTGGGCTCCATCAATGGTATAGGCTAAAACAAAAATCTCTTTAATATGACTTCCAGGTAATGATTGTCAATGCCGCTTATCACACTTTGCAATGAAATGATGGAGATTGAGAAAACAGGTCTTCTGCAGTTTTAGTAAAATAAACTTCACCAAGCTGAGAGACAAAAGCAGATGATGTCAAGGAAAACAACAGCGATTACAGGCCAGCCAGAGACACTAGTGTTTTATTTATGAAGACCTCGAATCTAGAAGGTGAGGCACAGTGTTCCAGTAAAATATTTTTTAAAATTAATTTATGGAATGTGGGCATTGTTGCCTAGGCCAGCATTTATTGCCCATCCCAAGTTGCACTTGTGAAGGTAGTGGTGAGCTGCTTTCTTGAACCACTGCAGTCCCTGTAGTGTAGGTACAACCACAGAGCCGTTACAAAGGGAGTTCCAGGGTTTTAACCCAGCAACAGTGAAGGAATAGCGATATATTTTCCAGTCAGGATGGTGAGTGGCTTGGAGAGGAGCTTCCGGGTAGCAGCGTTTCCATGTGTCTGCTGCCCTTATCCTTCTAGATGGTAGTGGTCATGGGTTTGGAAGGTGCTTTTGAAGGAGCCTTACTAAGTTCCTGCAGTGCACCTTGTAGATGGTACACACTGCCGCTAATGTGCATCGGTGGTGGTGGGAGTGAATGTTTGTGGACGGTATGGCAATCCAGTGAGCTGCTTTGTCCTGGGTGGTATTGAGCTTCTTGAGTGTTTTTGGAGCTGCACTCATCCAGGGAAGTGGGGAGTATTCCATCATACTTCTGACTTATGTCTTGTAGATGGTGGACAGGCTTTGGGGAGTCAGGAGATGAGTTACATGCCACAGGATTTCTAGTCTCTGACCTGCTTCTGTAGCCACAGTATTTATATGACTAGCCCAGTACAGTTTCTGGTCAATGGTAACCCCCCAGGATTTTGATAGTGGGGGATTCAGCGATGGTAATGCCATTGAATGTCAAGAGGCGATGGTTAAATTCCCTCTTGTTGGAGATGGTCATTGCCTGACACTTGTGTGGTGCGAATGTTATTTGCCACTTGTCAGCCCAAGTCTGGATATTGTCCAAGCATTGCTGCATTTGAACATGGACTGCATCAGTACCTGAAGAGTTGTGAATGATGCTGAACATTGTGCAATCATCAGTGAACATCCCCACTTCTGACCTTATAATCGAAGGAAGGCCATTTATGAAGCAGGTGAAGATAGTTGGGCCAAGGACACTACCCTGAGAAACTCCTGCAGTGATGTCCTGGGACTGAGAAGATTGACCTCCAACCAACACAACCATCTTCCTTTTTGCTCGATATGACTCTAACCAGCAGAGATATACCCCCCCTGATTCCCATTGACTCCAGTTTTGCTAGGGCTCCTTGATGCCAGACTTGGTTAAATGCTGCCTTGATGTCAAGGGCAGTCACTCTCACTTCATCTCTGGACTTCAGCTCTTTTATCCATTTTTGGGCCAAGGCTATAATGAGGTCAGGAGCTGAGTGGCCTTGGTGGAATCTAAACTGATTGTCAGTGAGCAGGTTATTGCTAAGCAAATGCCATTTAATAATACTCTTGATGATCCCTTCCATTACTTTATTGATGATCGAGAGTAGACTGATGGGGCACTAATTTGTCGGATATAAGTATCTTTTCCTGGAAGATTGACTTATGGTAAGTCTTCGCTTTAAGTTGCCCCGTTGTAAGTCGCTTCAATTTAATGTTTTTAATCCATTTGCGTTTAGCATTGTGGATTGACATTAATGTCCTTTCATGCCATGTGTGACTTCGGTTGCGTGACTCGATTGGCACCATTTTGGAGTGGCCTCTCCCACTCCCCAACCTCCCTCTCACCGACTCTTTGCATGCCGAGCCTCACACTGGATGATCCTTCCGTTCGTCAACCCGGCTACTCACCAATCCTCCTACTAGCTGAGTCTCCCACTGGCTGACCCTCCCACTCACTGACCCTCTGGCTCACCGATCCTCCCTCTGGCCAGTCCTCCCGCAGGCTGCCTCCCATTCCTGAAGTTGCTGTGAGCGAGATGGGTATCAGAGCGGTAGTCAGGTGGTCCTGGCAGGTGGGGAGGATTAGTCAGGTGATTGGAGCAGGGGGGTGGGTGTAGTCCTGTGGGTAGGAGTTTGGTAAGGGGGGTAGGGTGTCGTCAGAGAGTCAGGGAAGTATTTGAGTTGGGGGTTTAGTTCAGAGATGTGGGGGGCGTTGGGGGAGGTGGGGGGGGGGGTATGGTGGGATGTTGGGGTGGTTCAGTAGTATAGTTACCCAAGAGTTTGAGCTGGCTTTAATCCTTCTAACTTTTCCTGGGAACTATTCTGTTAAGAGAATTGGAACCATCCGTAGTTTTTGACTATAAATTGGAGTTTTGGAGGGTTCAGAAGCAGGGTAATTGCTGAACAGAAGTTGAAAATTCCCAGGTAATTCCCATGCTGTCCTTGTGTGGGGACTTCCAAGGGGTTCTCCAGCTCATCTTCAGGGGTACGACACATTGGGTGGGATTTTCTGCACCCGTCCACTGCTGCAGTCTTCCGATCCTGCCGCAAGTCAATGGACTCCTGGCTGGAGCGCCGCCATGCCCGCGATGGGTCCCACCCGTGACAGGGCCGGAAAATCCTGGCCATTGTTTTTTTCTAACATGAAATATGCTACAAAACCTAACTAAAGCTGTTACACGGCTGTAATAAGAAAATCTGATTAACATAACATTGCTTTATTTTTAGTTGTAAATTTCAGGAACGCAACTATAATGTTAAGTGAGGAATTACAGCATAAGAGGATTCACAGAATGACAAATCACTGGAGAAAACAAAAGAAAAAAGGACAGCTTGTTGGGCGGATGCAAATCATGGTTTAAACAAAAGCCACAAAATAGTGAGCTTTTAAAAGAATCTTCAAAGGATAATATGGCTTGTCTATATAGTAAATTAACCCTATCCCCTGAAAAAGGTATAAAAGATTAAACATATTGGAGACCTGCACTGCAGTTGAAGGAAGAAGACCCTGCTAATTGTCAGAAGGAGATCTCAGAGAGCCTGGCTGATCATTGGGAGAAGAATTTAGAACCACAGAAGCCGGCCAGTTTTGGTGGTTGCATGGCACAGTTACTAGTGTCTTTGAACTAGATTTTGGTAATAGATAATAAATTAGATCATAAATTTAAAGGGTCTGTATCTAAATGCATGTAACATTCAAAACAAAACCAATGAACTGATAGAACAAATATAAATAAATAAGTATGATTTGATAGCCATTAAAGAGGCATGGCTGCAGGATGACATACATTGGGACTTGAATGTTGAAGGGCATATGACATTTAGGAAGTACAGGAAATTAGGAAGCTGTGGAGGGTTGGCTCTGTTAATTAATGATTGTATTGACACATTAGAGAGGGATGAACTAAGTTCCAGAAACCAGAATGTGGAAGCAGCTTGGGTTGAGATGAGAAACAATAAAGGCAAAAAGTCACTTGTGAGAGTGGTGTATAAGTCCCCTAATTGTAACTACATAGTAGGACAGCGTATAAAAGAAAGAGATAATGGGAGCTTGTCAGAAAGGCACAGCAATAATCATGGGAGATTTTAATCTACAGATAGACTGGAAAAATTAGATGGGCAAAGGTAGCCTAGATGAGGAGCTCATGGAATGTTTTCAGGGTAATTTCTTGGAACACCACATTCTGGAGCCAACCAGAGAGCAGGCTATACTAGACCTGACACCGTGCAATGAGATGGGATTAATTGATCACCTCATAGTGAAGGCATCCTCAGTAGCAGCAAGCATAATATGATTGAATTTACATTCAATTTGAGGGAGAGAAGAGTGGGTCCAAGGCTAGTATTTTAAACTTAAATAAGGGCAATTATGAGGGCATGAAAGCAAAGCTAGCTATTCTGAACTGGCAAATGAGGTTAAGGGATAGGTCCATTGAGATGCGGTGGCAGACTTTTAAAGGAATATTTCAGAATATACAGAATAGATACATTCTAATGAGAAAGAAAACTTCCAAGGGGAGAACCCACCATCTGTGGTTTGCTAAAAAATTTAAAGAGACCATCAAACTTAAAGAAAAAGCATATAATTGCACAAAGATGGGTGGCAAGTCAGAAGATTGGACAGAATATAAAGAACAGCAAAGAATGACAAAAAGATTAATAAGGAGGGAAAAAATAAAGTGCAAGAGAAACCTAACTGGAAATATAGGGTAGAATCTTTCCGATGGTGTGCGGGCTAAGCGGGAGTGGGCTTTGCGGGCATGGAGCTGATCATCACCCGTGGTTGGCTGCACGCTGCCATTTTATGCAGGCGGGCCAATTAAGGCCTGCCCAGTGTAACGTGCAGCCGGTAGCGCTACCTGTGCGGGCGGGTGGAGGAGGGAGAGTCAGGGCCTGCACTTTTTTGCACATATGCGTGATAGAGTGCAGCAATCTCCCTGAGGCACAGGTTGTGTGCAAGAGAAATCATGTTTAACCAATTTATTGGAGTTCTGAATGGAGTCACATGTGCTGTAAATAAAGGGGAACTGGTGAATATACTCTACTTAGATTTCCAGAAGGCATTTGACAAGTGCCACATCAAAGGTCATTTCAGGAAATAAAAGTTCATGGTGTAGAGGGTAACATATTGGCATGGATAGAAGATCGGCTAGCTAACAGGGGTAGCCATAAATGGGTATTTTCCTGGAAATAATAAGTGGTGTGCCACAGGGATCAGTGCTGGGGCCTAAACTTTTTATAATTTATATAAATGACTTGGATGAAGGGACAGATTGTATGGTTGTTAAATTTAGGAAAGTAAGTAGTGAAGGGGACTTAAGGAGGCTACAAAGTAATATAACTAGACTAAGTGAGTGGGCAAAGGTGTGGCAAATGGAGTATAATGTTGGAAAATGTGAAATTGTCCATTTTGGCAGGAAGAATGAGAAAGAAGCCTATTATGTAAATGATAAGAGATTGCAGAGCTCTGAGATTCAGAAGGATCTGGGTGTCCTGGTGCATGAATCACAAAAGACTAGTATGCAGGTACAGCAGTAATTAGGAAAGTTAATAGAATGTTATCATTTATTGCGAGGGGGATTGATTACAAAAGTAGGGAGGTAATGCTTCAACTTCACAGGGCAATGGTGAGACGACACCTGGAGTACCGTGTACTGTATTGGTCTCCTTATTTAAGGAAAGATGCAAATGCGTTAGAAGCAGTTCAGAGAAGGTTCTCTAGGCTATATCAGGGATGGGCAGGAATGGGTTGTCTCATGAGGAAAGGTTAGGCTTGTATCCACTGGAGTTCAGAGGAGTAAGAGGTGACTTGATCGAAACCTTCAAGATCCTGAGGGATCGTAACAGAGTGGATGTGGAGAGGATGTTTCCTCTTGTGGGAGAACCTAGAACTAGGGTACATGGTTTAAAAATAAGGGGTCACTCATTTAAGACAGAGTTGAGAAAAAACAATTCTCTCAGAGGTCATGAGTCTTTTCCGCTCTTCCTCAAAAGGCAGTGGAAGCAGAGTCTTTGAATATTTTTAAGGCAGAGCTAGATTAACAAGGGGATGAAAGGTTATCGGAGGTAGGCGGGAAGTTACAATCAGATACAATCAGAGTGGCGGAGGAGGCATGAAGGGCCGAATGGCCTACTCCTGCTCCTAGCTCGTATGGTCGTATGAAGTGTTCACTTGCTGGAAGTAAAGTAACATAAATGTCAGTGAAGCATTGATTTGTGCAAAGTAAAGTGAAAAAAGCAGCTGCTGTTTCTTTTATATTTTTTCTTTTCTCTTCTTTTATCAGCCTATTAAATCTATTACCATTTCTGTAACCAGCTCAATTTTCCTGTAATTATTTCAAATCTATGCCCATTTTAAATCTGGGTACCAAATAAACTAACCCCATTAAGCACAACAACTTTGAGTAAGTCATCAACTTATTCTCTTGTAATTCGTGAGTTGGAAGAACCATAGGTAGTGTGAGCATTTTATAAAAGATTAAAAACTTATACAATGGTCCCCCACACTCTGGGGAATCCAGCAATCCTGCAGAACAAGATAGACCATTCCTTTACCACGCTGGGGTCATTTCAGAGATGATGATGCATAATATGGCACCTGTGACCTGCTAACTATAGACCCTCAGAGAACTCTAGGCAATGTTGCACATGTGCCTGCCTAAAGTGACTTGCATGCATTAAATGTGCAGGCTGTATTTCCCTTCATTGCCACTTATGAGACCCTATGGGAGTTTCAATGTGATCGAAGGTCTTCTCTCCATTTTTCATAGAGATGGTTGATTGGCTCCTTACTGAAGCACAGCCTCACACACAGTTCCTCCAACATCATCTCGAAAGATATTCTCTCCCTCTAGCTGGGTAATTGATACTCCTGGTGAGCCTTTGACCATGGCACATGACCCTGTATCATTATTTCCTGTGTTCCCCTTCAAGATGTTTAATAAAAATAGAAACACTGGGATACCAAGCGGTTAAGCATTTTCCTCCCTTGTTTTTGTCTCACAATCCACTTTAAGCACTTGCAAGGCTGCTGACAGCACATAAATGTGAAAAAATATCTGATACCCAGCTCTCATGGATCTTTCTGCAAACAACCACATAGAAATATTCCTTTTGTGTTGGTCTAGCTCAAATAACATGTCAAATGATAAAGCTCCACATTGTCAGGGCACTTGTGTTGCTTCAAACCAGCACTATATATCTAAAGTCAGTTTGCTTCATACTAACACTGCAAAATCGACAGGTCTTTGACGTAAAGTGCATGTTACTGGTGATGCTGACAGTGAAATACCATTGCATGAAGCAAAAGGCTCACCAGGCTGATTCCTGGGATGGTAGGATTGTCATATGAGGAGAGATTGGGTTGACTAGGCCTGTATTCACTGTGGTTCAGAAGAATGAAAGGGGATCTCATTGAAATGTATGAAATTCTGACAGGGGATGGACAGACTGGATGCAGTGATGATGTTTCCTCTGGCTGGGAGGTCTAGAACAAGGGGTCATAGTGTCAGGATACAGGTTAGGTGATTTAGGACTGAGATGGAGGAGAAACTCCTTCACTCAGAGGGTAGTGAACCTATGGAATTCTCTATCTCAGAAGGCTGTGGAGGGCAAGTCAATAAATAGACTTAAGAAGGGAATAGATAAATTTCTAGATTTTAAAGGTGTCAAGAGACATGGGGAGAGAATGGGAGCATGTCGTTGAGATGGGGGATCAGCCATGTTTATATTGAATGGCGAAGCAGGCTTGAAGGACCAAATGACCTACTCCTGCTCCTACTTTCTATGCTTCCATGTTCTAAGTGGAACAGCACAAATCGTCCAGCAATTTGTGGTAATTCACAATTTATGGGGATTCTCTTTCTCACCACAAATAGCAAGGCAATTTACATATTAATAACAATCAGTGCCATTAAACTTATAACTTTTCTCTTAACAAATTATGGTCAGTCTCCAGCTTTGTAAATGTTCGTCAGAGATCTAATTCCATGACTTCTCTTCCAACATATCAATTCTTCATCGGTATGCCTGCAATTGAACATATAAAAATGACAGGTGACTCACCACAAGGCATTGAAGCGTATGATATTTTGGTTGCTAATTATCTTGCTTCTCTTGGTGAATTTCATCATTCCTACTATTTCTTTAAATGATGAGATGCTTTCAATTTGCTCATTTATGAGCCCCTTCTCTCCTTTATTTTTGTTACTTATCAATTGCTTCAATCGTGTTCTTAATTTGCCCTGATCAAAGTACTGATTTTCCCTTTGCTACTCCATCCTCTATCCAGTCGAAGGGAAGCCAGTTTAACGTCATTGCCTTGATTTTCACTCAAAACTAACATGTCCTTCCTGACTATCCCTCCCAACAAACCCCCCCCACATCCATTGTTTAACCTAGTTCAATTTGTGCTCTACCACCTGTTACAACCAAGAACACTCCTGAGGTTGATTATAAAAGAGTTTGAATTTTTAAGAAAGTTATGATTTTCAATTCAGTAGGTTCTTGACAGTATGTAATGAGGAGAGTGCAAGAGGAGGAACCTGGGACAGATGGGCAGCAGCACCTAGAGGAGAGATTGAGGGAGATTTAAAAAGACCAGGAGCTGAGAGTCAGAGCAGAGATTTAAAAAGAGCAGGCACTGGACACAGGGCTGAAAGTGGCACGAGAACAGAGCGAGAGTTCAAAGGAGACTCGGGGTTGAAAGCAATGCGAGGACGTCATAATTCAAAAAGTGGTGATGCAGGGGAAACAGCTGATTGGTAAGTAGGGTTGGGTGACTACCTCTACTTGTACTTTTTCTACTAATTAAATTGCTGCAGTTCATTAGCTTAAACAAAATAAGATGAGGACTTTTGACTGTAGTGGGAGTGTTTGGAGTGGAATAAGGCCCCTAGTGTAATTAATATTCGTTAAAGGGAGTAACTAATGAACTTAATCTAAAGGGAAGTCATGGCAGCAGAGCTTGCATCCATGATATGCTCCACCTGCGCTATGTGGGAAGTCATGGGCACTTCCAGTTTCCCTGGCGGCCATGTGTGCAGGAAGTGTGTCCAGCTGCACATACTGGCTAACCGCATTTTAGAGCTGGAGCTGCGGGTGGATTCACTGTGGAGCATCTGCAATGCTGAGATTATCATGGACAGCACATTTAGTGAGGCAGTCACACTGCAGGTAAAGACTGAACAGGCAGAAAAGGGATGGGTGACCACCAGGCAGAGTAGAGGAAGGCAGGAAGTACAGGAATCCCTTGTGGTGGTACTCCTCTCTAACAGATATATTGTTTAGGATACCATTGCGGGAGGTGACTTCTTAGGGGAAACCAGCAGCAGCCAAGTCCATGGCACCACTGGTGGCTCTGCTGCACAGGAGGGGAGGAAGAAGAGTGGCAGGGCTATGGTGATAGGGGATTCACTATTAAGGGGAGAGACAGGCGTTTCTGCAGCTGCAAAAGAGATTCCAGGAGGTATGTTGCCACCCTGGTGCCAGTGTCCAGGATGTCTCAGAGAGGCTGCAGGGCATTCTGAAAGGGGAGGATAAACAGCTAGTACTCATGGCACATATTGGTATCAATGACCGGTAAAAAAAAGGGATGAAGTCCTACAAGCTGAATATAGGGAGTTAGGACGTAATTTAAAAAGTAGGACCTCAAAGGTAATAATCTCAGGATTACTATCAGTGCCATGTGCTAGTGAGAGTAGAATTAACAGGATATATCAGATGTATATGCGGCTGAAGAAATGTTGTAGAGGGGAAGGATTCAGATTCCCGGGACATTGGGACTGCTTCTGGGGATGGTGGGACTAGTAGAAACAGGACAGGTTGCATCTTGGCAGGACCAGGACCAATGACTTGGGGACATGTTTGCTAGTGCAGTTAGGGAGGGTTTAAACTAGAATGGAAGGGGGATGAGAACCTAAGCAGGGAGAAAATAGAGGGGGAAACAAGGATAGAAACAAAAGACAGAAAAGTAAGAAGCAAAAGTGGAAGGCAGAAGAAAAAGGGCGAGAAACAAGTGGGGTCATAGTGCAAAATAATGCTAAGGTGACTAACAAGGAAAAAAAGACAAGTCTCAAGGCATTGTATCTTAATGCATGGAGCATTCACAATAAGGTAGATGAATGAACAGTGCAAATAGATATTAACAGTTATGATATATTGCAGTTATGGAGACATAGCTGCAGGCTGACCAAGGATGGAAACTGAACATCCAGGGGTATTTATTATTTAGGAAGGACAGACAAATAGGGAAAGAAGGTGGGGTAGCGCTGTTAGCAAAGGAGGAAATTAATGCAATAGTGAGGAAGGATATTGGCTTGGAAAATCTTGATGTAGAATCTTTTTTGGTGGAGATAAGAAACACCAAGGGGCAGAAAACATTGGTGGGGGTTGTCTATCGGCCCCAAAACTGTAACGGAGATGTAAGGGAAGGCATTGAGCAGGAAATTAGAGAAGCATACAATAAGGGGACAACTGTAATCATGGGTGACTTTAATCTACATATAGATTGGACAAACCAAACTAGCAATAATATTATGGAGGAAGATTTCCTGGAGTGTGTATGTGATGGTTTTTTTAGACCAATATGTTGAGGAGTCAACTAGAGAGCAGGTTATCCTAGGCTGTGTATTGTGCAATGAGAAAGGATTAATTAACAATCTTGTTGTGCGGGATCACTTGCTGAAGAGCTACCATAAAATGACCGAATTGTTCATTAGGATGGAGAGTGAGGAAGTTGAATCCAAAACAAGAGTCCTGAATCTAAATAAAGGGAACTACAAGGGTATAAGGCACCAGTTAGCAATGATGGATTGGGGAAACTTACTAAAAGGGTTGACAGTGGATGGGCAATCATTAATATTTAAGGAACATATGCATGAATTACAACAATTATTCATTCCTTTCTGGTGCAAAAATAGAACAGGAAAGGTGTCTCAACCATGGCTTACAAAAGAAATTAGGGATAGTATTAGTTCCAAAGAGGAGACATATAAAATTGCCAGAAAAAGCAGCAAACCTGAGGATTGGGAGCTGTTTAGAATTCAGCAAAAGTGGGCAAAAAGATTGATCAAAAAGAGGAAAATGGAGTATGAGAGTAAACATGCAAGGAACATAAAAACTGACTGTAAAAGCTTCTATAGATATGTGAAGAGAAAAAGATTAGTGAAGACAAATGTAGGTCGCTTACAGTCAGAAACAAGGGAAATTATAATGGGGAACAAAGAAATGGCAGAAGAATTGAACATATTTTGGTTTTGTCTTCGCAAAAGAGGACACAAATAATTTCCCAGAAATGTTAGGAAACCAAAGGTCTGGTGAGAAGGAGGAATTCAAGAAAGTCAGTATTAGTAAAAAAAAATGGTGCTAGGGAAATGAATGGGGTTAAAGGCTAAAAAAAATCCCCAGGGCCTGATAATCTACATCCCAATGTACTAAAGGAAGTGGCCCTGAAAATATTGGATACATTGGTGGTCATCTTCCAAAATTCTGCAGACTCTAGAATATTTCCTACAGATTAAAGGGTGGCAAACATAACTCCACTATTTAAAAAAAGAGGGAGAGAAAAAAACAGAGTATTACAGACCAGTTAGCCTAACGTCAGTGGGGAAAATGCTAGAGCCTATTATAAAAGACGTGGTAACAGAAAACTTGGAAAGCATTAACGGGATTGCACAAAGTCAGTATGGGTTTATGAAAAGGAAATCATGCTTAACTAATCTACTGGAGCTTTTTGAGGATGCAGCTAGTGGAATAGATAAGGGAGAACCAATGGATGTGATGTATTTGGATTTCGAGAAGGCTTTTGATAGGGTCCCACATAAGAAGCTAGTGGGCAAAATTAAAGCACATGGGATTGGGGGTGATATGCTGGCATGGATTGAGAATTGGTTGACAGGCCAGAAGTAGAGAATGGGAATAAATAGGTCTTTTTCCAGGTGGTAGGCAGTGACCAGTGGTGTACTGCAGGGGTCAGTGCTTGGGCCCCATCTATTCATGATATATATAAATGACTTGGATGAGAGATCCAAATGTAATATGTCCAAGTTTGCTGACAACGCAAAACTGGGCGGGGTTGTGAGTTGTGAGGAGGATGCAAGGAGGCTTCAGGGGATTTAGACAAGTTGTGTTTGTGGGCAAACACATGGCAGATGCAGGATAATGTGGATAAATGTGAAGTTATACGTTTCGGTGTGAAGAACAGAAAGGCAGAGTATTATTTAAATGGTGATATATTGGGAAATGTGGATGTACAAAGGGATCTGGATGTCCTTGTACACCAGTCAGCAAAAGTAAATAGGCATGTGCAGCAAGCAATTAGGAAGGCAAATGGTATGTTGGCCTTCATTGCAAGAGGATTTGCATTCAGAGTAAGGATGTCTTACTGCAGTTTTACAAGACCTTGGTGAGACCACACCTGGAGTATTGTGTGCAGTATTGGCCTCCCTACCTAAGAAAGGATATACTTTCCATAGAGAGTGTGCAGCGAATGTTCACTAGCTGATATCAGGGATGACAGGATTGTCGTATGAGGATAGATTGGTCCGACTGGGCCTATATTCAATAGAGTTGAGAAGAATAAGAGAGGATCTGATTGAAATGTATACAATTCTAACAGGGCTAGACAAGCTAGATGCAGGGAGGATGATTTCCCTGGCTGGAGAGTCTAGAACCAGGAGCCACAATCTCAGAATACGGGGCAGGCCATTTTGAACTGAGATAAGCGAACATTTCTTCACTGAGAGGGTGCCCAACCTGTGGAATTCTCTACCACTGAAGGCTGTGGAGGCCAGGTCACTGAGTATATTCAAGAAATAAATTGACAATTTTTTGGATATTAGGGGCTTCAAGGGGTATGGAGAGAAATCTGAAATATGGTGTTGAGATAGAGGATCAGCCATGTTCATAATGAATGGTGGAGCAGGCTCAAAGGGCCAAATGGCCTTCTCCTGCTCCTAGTTTCTACGTTCCTATGTAAAGCTATATGAAGAAATAAGCCAGCCAGATCTCTTGTGTTCACAAGTAAGGGGTTCATTTTTATTGTTAAAAATTACTCAGGTGCAACTATAAGACTTATCAAAAATGTCCCGAATCCTGCAACAGATGCGCACACACACTGGCATGCAAAAGGGAACAAGTTACAGAGTGGAGGAGGTGGAATTGATAAGAGTTAAAGTCCATCAGAAAATAAAAGAAATATACGTTCTGATGTTCCTTTGGTTGTCTTGCGGTTCCAGGGGTGATGCAGCTGCATAAACTGGTAGTTTTTCTGGCAACAGTCCCTTTTAAACTATAAACAATCTTTTTCCAAAGTGGATGCTATGACACATGAAGTTCCTTTCGATTAAAATTCTCTATCTCTTTGTTTTATTCCAAAACGTAACAGAGATAGGATCCCAAACTTGAGAATAGCAGGGAGGTAGAGATGATGTTACATTTTACAGTACCTTGATGGTACTGGTACATTCTGCAGGCTCCTCTTTTGCTGGAACAAACAGACAAGCTTATTATCATAGCTTTCACAAGTGGGTTGTTCTGATCAGGTGACAGCTGTTACTGGTACACAATGGAGGTCAGCCCATATTAAAGAAGGAATTTCAATGTCCCATTGTCAAAGCTATAAACATGCCATCGAAAAAGATAGCACACTTAGCACACTCTTTGCATAATGAGTTCTGTTAGTCTTTCTTTGTTCCTGGCAGTTCCTGTAGTCATAAAAACTAGTGACCTTATTGTCCATGCATTTTGCAGCGAGTTCAGGCAATGGCATGTATGAAGTCCCTTAGACAAAGTGCCTTGCCATGTTCCCTGCTAATCCATGGTCAGAGGCTTCGAGAAACTTGGCTAATTGTAGATCAGGTGACTTCTGCAGCCTTTTTGCAGTCTAGCTGTTTCTTTCATTTTTAAAAAGAATCCGAGGAATTACACCAGCTGATGCAACTAACGATTAATATTTCACATTGCACATGACACATCATTGTGACACCCCGCCTCCCCCACAGAGAATAAAATGTGAATTATAATCAGCGTTTCATTACAAGATGTCCAAATAATTTAAAATAAATAAAAGAAACAAATGCACACCCATTCACACTTTAACCTTATGTTTACAGCTATGTTCTATTGTCACCTTGGCAACCCGGCAATTCTAAACTGATTCGGGACAGTACGCTGTCACATCGCCTGTTTCCCTGTTGAGTGGTAGTTATGCACAAAACCTATCTTCATGAGAAACATTTAGTCTTGCATTAGTTTTGAATTGTCTTGGTTCCCTTTGGGGATCAAGCATTAATGAGGATTTTCATTTCAGAACTCAGTACCTGATGCTTCTTTTACAAAACCCCTGATTACACATTGTCTACCAACTCTGGGTTTAGGACTTGAATTAAATTTCTGTTCCCCAGATCTTTGATAACCATTGTGCTTCTGGTTAACTGTGGGGCAGCATGGTTTCTATTATTCAAATCTCCTTACTGACAGAGCTAAGATGCTTGGTTAAGCTTTAACCCTCCACTGTCCAGCCCTATAACCCATGGAGTTAATGGTTCAACCTCAGGCACTTTTTCTAACCTGATCCTCAGGAAGTCAGTAGGTTGTAATTTGATCTTAGCCTCCTGCTGGGCCAGTTGAGGTTTAAAAATCGGCCTTGTTCTTTTGACTTACCAGTGGGTAACTCTACATCGATTTTTCTCCACAAGTGGTGTTTGCTTTGGGGTAGGTTCCCTTGCTTTTCTTGTTTGTTTTGGGAATGGGCTTTCTGCAAGCCTGTTCCATACCCGCTGGAACACTACTGCCCCCAAATGGATGTTCAGCTCCTTCTGCACTCCCCTGTGGCACTTCAAACAAATGGGGCATCACCCTCACTTCCTCCTGGCCTATTTGGGAATTCTCTGTTCCCCATTTAAATCTAACATGAGGTCTCCACTAACCAGATCACTGGCTCTCTCCCTTCATATTTTTTAACCTTCACAGGCCATTCCTGGGCTTCTTTTACTTCGATTGGCATGGCTTCGGCCCTTTTAACTTCCTTGGGTTCTATCCTGACCTTTTCTCATACTGCTTGCCTGGTTTTGAGCTTTTAAAATTCGAGTGGCTTTTCCTTAGCCACTTCAACTCTCATGAGTTCTATTGGCCCCTGTAGGGCCTCTGAACCTCTCTCAGGTCCCAGCACCTCTGCAGCTTCCTGCTGGATTTCTTCAGCTTTTTCAGCCTCCCTGGACTATCCTTGACTTTTATGGGGTGACACTCTCCAACCAGCGATGTTGCTCCCCAATCCAATGTCTATCGCGTGCATGGGCAAGTTTGGGGCTACACCCCTGTTACTAGGCCTGTAATGAGCTCACTCTGCAAGTAAACTTTAATTAGTGGCGTCTCTTCACACTCTCCTGTGAACCCTATTAGCAGCACATTGGAATTTACCCTGGTATCAGATGGGAATTCTTTAATGTCCCCCACCAGCAAAGTTTGCAAAGTGTCTTGGAGAATTCTGGTCACCTTTTCCAGCTCTTCTAAACAGTTGGAGTGGAATTTTCCCTGAATTGCACCAGGTGCGGGGGCAGGGGTGGTAAAGATGGTTTTCCTGCCGATCGTAATGGCAGCTTTTTGCGCTGTATTGTCCACTTCCTAGTGCATCCTGCCTTATTAATAATACATTCACGGGAAACACGCTGGATCACTGGCAGGCGAGCCTGGATTTGCCCACCACGCCCTGACTGCTTCTTTGCTCTGGGTGCCATATTTAAAGCACACCAGAGTACAGCCCACTTCATGTCTGCAGGCCAGAGAACTGCTCCAGGCAGATGACCCCGAAAGCAAAGAAGACGTCAGCCTTAAAATTTAATGAGGCCTCTCTGCAGTGCCCGCTGGATGCAGTGCAAGGCCACCGCAAACTCCTTTACCCCTGCTCTGGGCAAAGACCAGCCATCAAGCTCACCAATCCAGTGTGGGAGGCGGTGGCAGTGGCAGTGGTGAACGCAACATTCTCCAAAAGAGAACAGCCACCCAGTGCAGCAAGAGGATTAATAATCTCCTCCGCTCCACCAGGGTAACTCATTCTTCTCATCACTCTGAACTCACACACTCACAGGGTTCACACTCACTGCCAGCTCAAGGGACATCACCACTCACTCTCTCACAAACACCCTCATCTCCCCTGCCCATCGTGTCCTCACACTCCACACATGCCAGGCATCCTTCTCACCTGGTCTGGCAGCCATCTTGCCTACACGCTCTGCATCTGTCTCTATGAAGGATAAGCTAGCCCACAACAACAAGGAGATGTCCTAGACTAGTGGAGGAATGCCGGACATTGAGGCTCTCATGGCCTTTGAAAACAGAGCCATTCCAGCTGGCTGGCGAGAATGTGGACTATTCCTGTACACATAGTGTGGCCTGGATGAGGATCCTGCACTGCAACATCCATCAGACAACCATACTGGTGAGTAATGTCTTCTGTTTCACAGTCCCCTGCCATGCACTAGTTATCTCCCTTTGCTCTTGTAGAGGCACTTCCGGGAAGCAGCCGAGGGCCACCACGAGTCAGGTCATTGACTCCAGCCCTGAGGGCACCTCGGAAGAGGAATCCGCAGGCACCAATATTGAAGTCCCATCACAGCGCTCACCCACACCCTCCACCAGCGCAGAGACACACACCTTGGCAGGGCCTAGCTCTAGATTAAATTCAGGGTCACAATCTGGTGAGCACACTGCACTATCTGATCCATAGTAGGTGGAGGCAGGGAAATCTGAGGGTACTGGCACTTGGGGACAGCTGGAGGGTAGGAATCTGCTGAGCCCGAATCAGATGACAAGCCTCTGGACTCAGTTCTGCCTCAGTTGCTGGAGCTGCAAAGACAAGCTCGGGAACACCAGAAAGGCTGTCTGCTGCACTCCTCAGATTGCAAGGCACGATGGAGAAGCCCATTCACCTTCTTGCTGAGGTGATAGCGCCAGCTACAGGGGAGGTGTTGGTGAAGTGGGATTGTCGCTGGACTAGTAATCCAGAGACCCAGGGTAATATTCTGGGGACCTGGGTTTGAATCCCACCACGGCAGATGGTGAATTTGAATTCAATAAAAAAAAGGAATTAAAAGTTTAATGATGACCATGAAACCATTGTTGATTGTTGTAAACACCCATCTGGTTCACTAATGTCCTTTAGGGAAGGAAATCTGCTGTCCTTGCCTGGTCTGGCCTACATGTGACTCCAGACCCTCAACAATGTAGCTGACTCTTAAATGCTCCCTGAACAAGGGCAATTAGGGATGGGCAATAAACGCTGGCCTAGTCAGTGATACCCACATCCTATGAATGAATTTAAAAAATACCAATTCAACAAGGTCAACACTGGTAAGGTGGTGGCTGCCATGGAGACCTTGGTCCAGGACATAGGTCCTACACTGCTGCAGGAGCTGCACTCCATTGCTGAGGCACTTGCTTGCATCCATCAGTGTCAATATGAGAGGGTGGTGGGGCATCTCAAACTCATTCCAGATACCCATTCCTTTCAAGGAGTCAGCCAGGAGTCCTTGGACACCCATAGTGAGAAGGATCAGCAGGTGTACACCCTAGGGTCAACTACCCAGATGACCCTGGGGTATCCAACCATACGATTCCCCTCTTCCTGTGAAACTAGCTACACAGGCCAAGGATCGTGCCACTGCTGCACAACAGTACCCCAAATACAGGCCGGGGCCGTCCAGCATGCCTGCCTTGTCTGGCCAGTGCGATGGCATCACCCGCATCCTCGCCTTCCAGGACCTCAACACCTTCGACAGCCTCCTCAATGGAGGAGATATGCAGCTCTTCCATCTCCTCCTCATCCAGGTCCTCTTCCAATTGCAGTGCCAGGTTGTACAGTGCGCAGCAAGCTATGATGATCCTTGACATCCTCTGAGGACTATATTGCAGTGCTCCACCGAACCTGTCGAGGAACCGAAACTTCAGTTTCAAGATGCCAATTGTGAGCTCCACCAAAACCTAGGTTGCGGCTTGATCCTCATTATACCATCTCTCTGCTGCAGTCTGAGGCCGCTGCATGGACTTCATCAGCCATGTCCTCAGTGGGTAGCCCTTGTCCCCGAGGAGCCAACCCTGCAGCCTCTGTGGATCCTGGAAAATATCAGGGATCTGTGACCTGCTGAGGATGTAGGAGTCATGGACACTCCCGGCATGTTGTGCCCAGACCTGGAAGATGCATTTCTTGCCATTGCAGATCAGCTGAAGATTCAGTGAGTGGAAGCCTTTGCAGTTCACATACTGGACTGCTTGTTGGCATGGAGATCTAAGAACATTGTCACTGCAATCAATAGCACCCTGCACCAGAGATCACCACAAACCTCAGAGCTCTTGCTTCCTGGCTTGCCTGATCCCAATCGAAATGCACAAAGTTTTGTGCTATCGCAAAGATGGAGTCCATAACCTCCTGAATCCACTTGTGCATGAAGGCTTGTGAGATCCCGTATGGGTCATCTGTGGAACCCTGGAAGGAGCCACTGGCATAAACATTGTTCACCGCGGTCACTTTCATAGGCACTGGCAGTGGATGCCCTTCATGTCCCCATGGTGCCAAATCCTGCAGATGGTGGAATATGTAAGTCACCAGGTCCTTAGACATGTGCAGTCTTCAGTGACACTGGTTCTCGCTCATCTGCAGGAATGATAAGTGTCTTCTAGACCCTGGGTCCCGCGATGTGCCTATGTGCAATGGCTAGCTGCGGATCTTCAGCTGCATCTGGAGGAGGACCTGCAGCCCCTTCATCTTGTGGGTGGTACTCCTCCCTTTTCTGAGCCTGGTGCCTCTGTCGCAGTCTTCTTCTCCTCTGCTCCCTATAAGCCATGAGGTATACAGCTAGATCACCAGGCTCCATGATCCTGATGTTCTCCTCCTGCAGCATCAAAGAGAGAGATGCGAGGGTTAGCATTGATCTCCTAAGGATCTCTCTTGATTAAGCCTCCAGTTCTAGCTGTCTCTCACACACAGGAGAGCGCTGTCCACCTTTAGGATGGCCAGCGTTTAGTGAACTTCGTGGCCATCCAAAACCCCACCCACCTCTGTCCCACTCCACCTGACCAATTGGCGGTAGCTTCAGCCACACAACTGCATGCTGTGCTCTCAGCTCAGGTGCAAGAATTATCCTAACCTGCATTGCAAGGCTCCGCTCTTAACTTGAACCATGATGGATTCTGGCCCAAACCTGAATAAAGACATTGCAAGGGGCTCTGAGCACCTCCACCTGTGACTGCTCCATGCCCACCTTTCGCAAGGGGATTCTAGAACTTGTCAATTCGTCCAATTGCTCAGTTGCCCTCTAAAATGGACATTAATTTGCAGTCTGCACTGAGGGGTGAAAAGTTCTGGAGCAGTTGGTGGCACATCCATGCTTTTGCATTGTTTGAGTGGGCAGAAATGCTTCAGAGGCCCCACTCCATGCACATCAATGGAGCTGCTGCTGAACTGTCTCAGCTGCGGAAGAACGCTCACAAGGATCATCACGCAATATTTGCTGCTCAGCTGCCAAGCACATCTGCCACAAATGGGAGCCAAAAATCCCAGCTTTAGGAGTCATCTTCCCCTTGAATACAAACTCTAAGTAGTGGCCCTGGCTACCTGCCATGTTTGCACATCGGCTGACCACTTCTTGGCTACTGGTTTGGCAAAAGGACCTCCTGTGCATCGCTTCACATGCCAACAACTTTCTTTTAAATGACCTGGTTTAACACATTGGAAACACACGGAGCAGTTTCCCATCAATCTCCCCTCTGGAAATAGAGGCTGTTCTACCTTTCCTTCCACATTCCTCTTTTCTTTCCAAACAGCCTTGGCTTCATCTATCTACCTTCTATCTCTCCCTTGTCTGTGATAGTTACCAGATCCTGGTTTACTTTGATTCAAGGGTCTATGCGTTAACACATAGTCATCTGTCATGAGGGCTGTCTGTCTGGCCCTTTCCGCTTTCTGTTCTGCTACATGAGTTTTGATAGAGAGAGAGAGTGAATTTTTGAACCCTTTGGGGAGTGCTATTCTTAAAGGTTTTCATATTGGCCTCAAGATTAAGCACCCGTATCCATTGGTCAAAAGGGAGCTGCTTAGGCCATTCAAATTCAATGCATGTCTGGTCAGGCTGCTTTCTAAGAGTGCGGAATTTATGAAGGTATGCCTTTGGCACCAGTCTGTACACACTTAAAATAGCATTTTTTGCTCACAATTTTCTGAACTCACATCAAGCTTTGCTCTTTGTCTCCGACTTACCCCACGTGGATTTCAATTGAAATTCCACCCCTCATGTTTCGAACCCACCCAGGATTACAGGTATCTCCGGGACATAAAATGTTTCTCGGACTGCTGTTCCCGTCACATTCTGAGATCCACACTCAGTGCCATGCGCCGCCATATGAACACACTCGACCTCTCCCTCCAGCAGCACCGCCGTACCCTTTTGCAAAGCTGCGCGTGCCCCCAGTTTCATTTTATTCTTCGTCTCATCCGACGCCTCAACAAGAAACTTTTTCTCTTTCTCTCAAGTGCTAAGGAACGCAAGCTCCAACAACTCATCGACACCAACACCCATCTAGGACCCTCCACCCCTGCCTGTCCCTCCGTCCCCACACCACCTTCCAATCCCAGCCCCAGCCGTGTATTCACTATACCCCCTGACCTTCCCCTCTCTGATGCTGAACGTTCAGTGCTCAGCAAAGGACTTAATTTCATACCCTTACGCCCTCAATGAATTTCGGGCTCGGCATGATGCTGAACTCTTCTTGCGCCGTCTTCGTCTCCGGGCTCACTTCTTTGGGCAGGAGTCCTCTCCCCATTCAACGGATCCTTTCACCCACCTCCAATATTCTCCCTCCACCTGGACCCCTCCCTCTGGATTCTTACCTTCTCTTGATCTTTTCATTGAGAATTGTCGGTGCAACATTAGTCGTCTCAATTTCTCTGCTCCTCTCACCCATTCTAATCTCTCTCTCTCTGAACTTACTGCATTCCATTCTCTCAGGTCCAACCCTGATATTGTCATCAAACCCGCTGACAAGGGTAGTGCTGTTGTTGTCTGGCGCACTGACCTCTACCTCACGGAGGCTGAGCATCAACTCGCAGACACTTCCTCCTACCTCTCCCTGGACCATGACCCCACCACTGAACATCAAGCCATTGTTTCCAGTACTGGCACTGACCTCATATTCTCTGGGGATCTTCCTCCCACAGCTTCCAACCTGAGAGTCGCCCAACCTCGGACGGCCCGCTTCTACCTCCTACCCAAAATCCACAAACAGAACTGTCCCGGTAGACCGATCGTGTTAGCTTGCTCCTGCCCCACAGAACTCATTTCTTGTTATCTTGACTCCCTTCTCTCTCCCCTTGTCCAGTCCCTTCCCACCTACATCCGTGATTCCTCTGACACCTTACGTCACATCAATAATTTCCAGTTCCCTGGCCCTAACCGCTTCCTCTTCACCATGGACGTCCAATCCCTCTACACCTCCGTCCCCCACCAGGATGGTCTGAGGGCCCTTAGCTTCTGCCTTGAACAGAGACCCGAACAATCCCCATCCACCACTACTCTCCTCCGTCTGGCTGAACTTGTTCTCATACTGAACAATTTCTCCTTCAACTCCTCTCACTTCCTCCAAATAAAAGGTGTGGCTATGGGTACCCGCATGGGCCCCAGCTATGCCTGTCTCTTTACGGGGTATGTGGAACATTCCTTGTTCCAGTCCTACTCCGGCCCCCTTCCACAACTCTTTCTCCGGTACATCTATGATTACTGCGATGCTGCTTCATGCTCTCGTCGGGACTTGGAAAAATTTATTAATTTTGCTTCCAATCTCCACCCTTCCATCATTTTCACGTGGTTCATCTCTGACACTTCCCTTCCCTTTCTTGACTTCTCTGTCTCAATCTCTGGTGATAGACTGTCCACCAATATCCATTACAAACCTACCGACTCCCACAGCTACCTCGACTACAGCTCCTCACACCCCGCTTCCTGTAAGGACTCCATCCCATTCTCTCAGTTCCTTCACCTCCGTTGCATCTGTTCCGATGAAGCTACCTTCAAAAACAGTTCCTCTGACATGTCCTCCTTCTTCCTTAACCGAGGTTTTCCACCCACAGTGGTTGACAGGGCCCTCAACCGTGTCCAGCCCATCTCCCGCACATACGCCCTCACGCCTTCTCCTCCTTCCCAGAAACATGATAGGGTCCCTCTCGTCTTCACTTAAAACCCCACCAGCCTCCGCATTCAAAGGATCATCCTCCGCCATTTCCGCCAACTCCAGCACGATGCCACCACCAAACACATCTTCCCTTCACCCCCTCTGTCGGCATTCCGTTGGGATCGTTCCCTCCGGGACACCCTGGTCCACTCCTCCATCACCCCCTACTCCTCAACCCCCTCCTATGGCACCACCCCATGCCCACGTAAAAGATGTAACACCTGCCCCTTCACTTCCTCTCTCCTCACCGTCCAAGGGCCCAAACACTCCTTTCAAGTGAAGCAGCATTTCACTTGCATTTCCCCCAACTTAGTCTACTGCATTCGTTGCTCCCAATGTGGTCTCCTCTACATTGGAGAGACCAAACGTAAACTGGGCGACTGCTTTGCAGAACACCTGCGGTCTGTCCGCAAGAATGACCCAAACCTCCCTGTCGCTTGCCATTTTAACACTCCACCCTGCTCTCTTGCCCACATGTCTGTCCTTGGCTTGCTGCATTGTTCCAGTGAAGCCCAACGCAAACCGGAGGAACAACACCTCATCTTCCGACTAGACACTTTACAGCCTTCCGGACTGAATATTGAATTCAACAACTTTATGTCTTGAGCTCCCTCCTACATCCCCACCCCCTTTCTGTTTCTTCCCCCTTCCTTTTGTTTTTTCCAATAAATTATATAGATTTTTCTTCTCCCACCTATTTCCATTATTTTTAAATATTTTAAATCTTTTATGCTCCCCCCACCCCCACTAGAGCTATACCTTGAGTGCCCTACCATCCATTCTTAATTAGCACATTCGTTTAGATAATATCACCAACTTTAACACCTATGTGTTCTTTTGTTCTGTTGTCTGTGACATCTTTTGATGATCTGCTTCTATCACTGCTTGTTTGTCCCGACAACCACACCACCCCCTCCACTTCTCTCCCCCCACCCAAACCCCCACCCCCCCCAACCCCCGCTCCACACACACCTTAAACCAGCTGATATTTCACCCCTTCCTTGGATTCACCTAGTTCTGTTGAAGGGTCATGAGGACTCGAAACGTCAACTCTTTTCTTCTCCGCCGATGCTGCCAGACCTGCTGAGTTTTTCCAGGTAATTCTGTTTTAGTTCAAGCTTTGCCTGTCAGTTTTCTCTGCAACAGCAAGGTCCAGCTCTCAGAAAGGCCATTTTATCTGCTGAGCCGCTTTTTCAAAAGAAATGAAGAAGGCTCCTACCCCTTCCTCATCAAACTTAGGGATTAAATGGGCAAACTTGAATAACTCAACACTCAGCCCTGAGCTAGGAGTGGTTTCAGTGGGCACAGTGGACGCATTTCTACACAGTTCAAATAGCCTCAACTCCCATTTTTATGTCTCTCTTTGGAACATTCTTTCTTGCTCCCTATCCTCTCTTTCCTTTTCTATTTCTTCTCTCTTTATTTCCCAAGCTTGGAATTCTAGCTCCAGGCATTTCTGTTCTAGCTGTAATTTTACTAAAGTTAGTTTGCTTATTTCAGTTTTATTCAGATTCAAAATTCTTATGTGTGGCCACAAATTTTAGAATTTAAGTCTTCCTGGCTTTTGGACGGAACTCTATTTCTAATTGCCTAGCTACACTTTTTAACTCTTCGAGGGATAGAGCCCTTAAACTATCCCAAGATATCTCACTCTGGTCTAGGAGGGTTCTAACTTCAAAAGTGGATATTTTGGTTAGTTTGGTAACACAGCAAACCACAAGGGGACGGCACTGGCATTTAAAAAAAAACGTATTGGGCAAAATCATCCCCTCCTACCAGTGCAGGAGCAATGACAGGCAGGGGCAGAAGGTGTGGCCAGAGTCCGAAAATCTGTTTCCCGATATTGGGAAATCAGGTTGGGATCTTGGTCTGCCAACTTCCATGGCGGGTTATTGGCAGGTCAACTTTCCCGCTGTTGAACATTGGGAATCTATTTTGCATCTAATGAATGCTCATTGCCCGGTCGATAGATCAGAAGCTTGTGGACCCATCGATGGGAATTTTCAATGTTCAGTTACCCGACTTAACAAATGTGGCATGCAACTGGTGAGGGAGATGTTCAAGACTTCCCAGACAATCGATGCTGCCTGCACCATTGGTGAACATGGAAGACATAGGGCAGCGGTCGCTGTGGAAGAAATGGCGGGGGTGGTGGACATCTCAAGTGAGGTAGAAGAAACAAGGGGTTTGGAGTAAGAGGCAAAGAAAGGCATGAAGGGAAAGGGCAGAAGGCATGAAAGGAGGGCGGAGTGAGCTGGCAACGGAAATGGGGACAGAGTGTTTTATAGGGTGGGGTCAGTGGAGTCAATAGTGTAGTCCTGGGGGAAGAACTGAGAGTGCTGATGGTATGAAGGGATAGTCACTGTGAGAGGAGGAAGTGGGGTGCAGTAGAGTGGAAGGGTCAGGGTGTGTGTATGGCAGGCCTAGTTCTCATCCAAAGGGTCATTGAGGGGGACAAGAATGGTGGCATGGATAATGGGAGAGGGCTGGGTCAGAGTGGGCATGAGCATGGTGCCTGGAGTGAGCTCTGCGGGGAGGGAAGGCATGTTGAGGTTGATAGTTATAGGGTCCAGGGTGAGGGGGCAATGTTCAAGGGTTACAGTGGGGACAGTAAAGGTGACATTGTGGCAGGGAGTGGTCAATGGTGTTGGGGGGATGTTGGTGGGAGACAGGAGAAGGGTAAAATGTGGAGACAGTTTCAAAACTTGCACACACCATCATGAAACAAAAGCCGCTCACCAGCAAGTCCAACTGCAAAATATTGAGGTGGTGGGGGTAGGGTCTTCTTGGGTTGGTGGAGCTGAAGGTGAGCACAACTGGATAACTAAAGTGAAAGTCTAATAATCATGTGGAGATAGTATGTGTGCTTTGTTCCTTTGAAATCCTTACTGTCTGGTAAAGGCCACACGGCAGCATGTCTGGCCCAGGGTGTTCTCATAACAATGAGATCCCAGCAAGATGTAGAACTGCCATTTGCCATCAACTCCTGTCAGAGTGAGGGATGGAGATGGAGAGAGGGAGGTGGATGCCTACAAGGGTCATGCAGGTGAATGGCAGACAACTCGTGACCGCAACCTCCATCTTCGTGGGGGAATGGACTTGCCTGACAAGGGCTCATGTGGTTTGTGTTTCTATTATGACAAGGCAAAGGTCTCTCTATAGAGTCTCGAGGACAATGGAGGCAAGCAGAATAATGTGAGGGAGGTTTCTCACACATGGTTGTCATCACCCTTGTCAAAGAGCAATGTCTCCATCCACAGCATGTAGTAGGGGAGGAACACCCATCCTTGATCCCCCAGGATGGAGTGTACATAACCATTAAAACAACTATCAGCCAAGGAGGTGGAGGTGATGGTGCAGTGGTATTGTAGCATTGTTACTAGACTAATAATCCAGTAATTCTCTGGGGACCTGGGTTCAAATCCTGCCATGGCAGAATTTGAATTTAATAAATATATAGAAATAAAAGTCTAATGATGACCATGAAGCCATTGTTAATTGTTGTAAAAATCCATCTGGCTCACTAATGACCCTTAGGGAAGGAAATCTTCTGGCCTACATTTGACTCCAGACCCACAGCAATGTGGTTGTCCCCGAACAAGGGCAATTAGGGATGGTCAATAAACGCTGGCCTAGCCAGTGATGCCCACATCCCATGAATTAATTTGAAAAAAGCTAGAATGAATCCAGGAGACTTCCAATCAGTAAAAGCCACCAGTGTGCATTCAAAACTTCATCATTTCCCTTACTCCACTGCTACTTGTAGGCACTTTCCTGACATCCACAGCAGAGGTGGAGGCAGCCTGATGACTGCTATGCCCTGTTGGCCCAGATGAAGATATTGGGTGGGTGTCCTCCGGAGGTCTGAAGCCTAGAAAGCCGGGTCTGCTGTGGGGCAGGTGCTCTGTCCTCAGTCTGACCAGCTGCAGTTGATGGTGTCACAGGCAGAGAGGATTTGGAGCAGCAGGACACCCTTGGAATGTCCTGGGTGGATGGCCCCAGGGTGCCTAGGTGATGATCCTCCTCCCTTTGTGTCCCTGAGGGGCCCTCCATGACTGCTTGAGAGGAAGGGGCATCTGGAGGAAGGTCAAGGTGCCCCATTCCCCTCTTGCCTAGCCACTGCTGAAAAACAGCCATGGCGAGACTGATGGAACGCAGGTCTGAGTGCATATCCAGCAGAAATTGTGCATTCTGCTGGACATGGGTCTAAGGTGGCTGTCAATTTTCTATGGAGACCTTGAGGTGCTCGCATGTTGGAGCCACAACATCTGAGAGCACATGGACCCACTCATCCACCTCTTGTGCCACTCTATTAAAGGTCTCAGACAGCTCTGCCTGATGTTCCCCTGTGTCTCTTTGAATCTGCAGCATATGCCCAAGGGCCAATTGCAGAGCCTCCATCATCTGGCTCTGCAAGGCCTGTTCTCCAGGGGTCCTATGAATGCCAGAGACCTCAGCTGTCACTGCCTCCACCTGCTGTGGACATGTATGTCAGTGCAGTGACCACCAGAGAGTGACCCTGAGCCTGCTGTTGAACTATGCCCCACCACAGTGTGTGTCTCTATGCTGGTGGAGGGTTCAGGTGAAAGCTGTGATTGGTCTACAGGTGAGAAAAGTTCTTCTTCATCCCCCAACGTGGGCGGGGTGCTGGGGTTTTCTTCAATGGAGCAGGCTGGCCTCCCCGTCTTCCTGCTGACGCCTGGATTGGAAAAAAGAGAGAATGAATGACAGTCTGGGCTGGTTCAGTCATTACACACCTCACTCACACCCTTGTCCAAAGTTGTCTCTACTTCCTCCCTGGATTATTGGGAGTGGCCAATCTTGCCATCGGCCCAGGCATGGTCTCTGATCCCCCACCCCACCCCCCGCCCCGGCCGCCAACTCTGCGGCCTGCTGCTCAGGTTGTGTGAGGTGTCACATCTCCATCATTCCAGCTCCCGTCTTCTCTCTCTGCCGCCTGTTGTGGCCCATCTTGCCCTGCATGAAGACAGATGGATTGAGTGTGAACATGTTGGATGAAAGAGCAGGTCAGAGGCTGGGAATCCTGCAGAGAACACCCCACCTCCTGACTCCCCAAACCCTGTGCAGCATCTACAGGGCACAAGTCAGGATGTGACAGAATACTGCGGATGCTGGATCTCTGTGTTTAATTGACTGCCACTGCTCTTCAAGAAATGCCTACCTCCTTGAAGAAGTTCTGTTCCTCTCTGCGACAAGATTTCCGTATCTCTCTGTTGTCTTGCTCACCTTCCTTGCTTTCCATTTCCCTCCTAGTATTTGACAAGGTGTTTACTAAAACCTGCTTTCACAGCCATATCTCCTTTCTCAGTGACTGTCTCCGTCTCCGACTTACCCCACGTGGATTTCAACTGAAATTCCACCCCTCATGTTTCGAACCCACCCAGGATTACAGGTATCTCCGGGACATAAAACGTTTCTCGGACTGCTGTTCCCGTCACATTCTGAAATCCACACTCAGTGCCATGCGCCGCCATATGAACACACTCGACCTCTCCCTCCAGCAGCACCGCCGTACCCTTTTGCAAAGGTGCACGTGCCCCCAGTTTCATTTTATCCTTCGGCTCATCCGACGCCTCAACAAGAAACTTTTTCTCTTTCTCTCAAGTGCTAAGGAACGCAAGCTCCAACAACTCATCGACACCAACACCCATCTAGGACCCTCCACCCCTGCCTGTCCCTCCGTCCCCACCCTTTCTTCCAATCCCAACCCCAGCCGTGTATTCACTATACCCCCTGACCTTCCCCTCTCCGATGCTGAACGTTCAATGCTCAGCAAAGGATTTAGTTTCATACCCTTACGCCCTCACCTCAATGAATTTCGGGCTCAGCATGATAGTGAACTCTTCTTCCGCCGTCTTCGTCTCCAGGCTCACTTCTTTGGGCAGGGGTCCTCTCCCAGTTCAACGGATCCTTTTACCCAATATTCTCCCTCCACCTGGACCCCTCCCTCTGGATTCTTACCTTCTCTCGATCTTTTCATTGAGAACTGTCGGCGTGACATTAGTCGTCTCAATTTCTCTGCTCCTCTCACCCATTCTAACCTGTCTCTCTCTGAACTTACTGCACTCCATTCTCTCAGGTCCAACCCTGACATTGTCATCAAACCCGCTGACAAGGGTGGTGCTGTTGTTGTCTGGCGCACTGACATCTACCTCGCGGAGGCTGAGCGTCAACTCGCAGACACTTCCTCCTACCTCTCCCTGGACCATGACCCCACCACTGAACATCAAGCTATTGTTTCCAGGACTGTCACTGACCTCATCTCCTCTGGGGATCTCCCTCCCACAGCTTCCAACCTGATAATCGCCCAACCTCGGACGGCCCGCTTCTATCTCCTACCCAAAATCCACAAACAGAACTGCCCTGGTAGACCGATCGTCTCAGCTTGCTCCTGCCCCACAGAACTCATTTCTCATTATCTTGACTCCCTTCTCTCTCCCCTTGTCCAGTCCCTTCCCACCTACATCCGTGATTCCTCTGACACCTTACGTCACATCAACAATTTCCTGTTCCCTGGCCCCAACCGCTTCCTCTTCACCATGGATGTCCAATCCCTCTACACCTCCGTCCCCCACCAGGATGGTCTGAGGGCCCTTAGCTTCTTTCTCGAACAGAGGCCCGAACAATCCCCATCCACCACTACTCTCCTCTGTCTGGCTGAACTTGTTCTCATGCTGAACAATTTCTCCTTCAACTCCTCTCACTTCCTCCAAATAAAAGGTGTGGCTATGGGTACCCGCATGGGCCCCAGCTATGCCTGTCTCTTTATGGGGTACGTGGAACATTCCTTGTTGCAGTCCTACTCCGGCCCCCTTCCACAACTCTTTCTCCGGTACATCGATGATTACTTCGGTGCCGCTTCATGCACTCGTCGGGACTTGGAAAAATTTATTAATTTTGCTTCCAATCTCCACCCCTCCATCATTTTCACGTGGTCCATCTCTGACACTTCCCTGCCCTTCCTTGACCTCTCTGTCTCAATCTCTGGTGATAGACTGTCCACCAATATCCATTACAAACCCACCGACTCCCACAACTATCTCGACTACAGCTCCTCACACACCGCTTCCTGTAAGGACTCCATCCCATTCTCTCAGTTCCTTCGCCTCCGTCGCATCTGTTCCGATGATGCTACATTCAAAAACAGTTCCTCTGACATGTCCTCCTTCTTCCTTAACTGAGGTTTTCCACCCACGGTCGTTGACAGGGCCCTCAACTGTGTCCGGCCCATCTCCCGCGCATCTGCCCTCACGCCTTCTCCTCCCTCCCAGAAACATGATAGGGTCTCCCTTGTCCTCACTTATCACCCCACCAGCCTCCGCATTCAAAGGATCATCCTCCGCCATTTCCGCCAACTCCAGCATGATGCCACCACCAAACACATCTTCCCTTCACCCCCCTTATCGGCATTCCGTAGGGATCGCTCCCTCCGGGACACCCTGGTCCACTCCTCCATCACCCCCTACTCCTCAACCCCCTCCTATGGCACCACCCCATGCCCACGAAAAAGATGCAACACCTGCCCCTTCACTTCCTCTCTCCTCACCTTCCAAGGACCCAAACACTCCTTTCAAGTGAAGCAGCATTTCACTTGCATTTCCCCCAACTTAGTCTACTGCATTCGTTGCTCCCAATGTGGTCTCCTCTACATTGGAGAGACCAAACGTAAACTGGGCGACCGCTTTGCAGAACACCTGCGGTCTGTCGGCAAGAATGACCCAAATCTCCCCGTCGCTTGCCATTTTAACACTCCACCCTGCTCTCTTGCCCACATGTCTGTCCTTGGCTTGCTGCATTGTTCCAGTGAAGCCCAACGCAAACTGGAGGAACAACATCTCATCTTCCGACTAGGGACTTTACAGCCTTCCGGACTGAATATTGAATTCAACAACTTTAGCTCCCTCCCCCATCCCCACCCCCTTTCTGTTTCCCCCTTCCTTTTTTTTCCAATAAATTATAAAGATTTTCCTTTTCCCACCTATTTCCATTGTGTAAAAAAAAAACCCCACTAGAGCTATACCTTGAGTGCCCTACCATCCATTCTTAATTAGCACATTCGTTTAGATAATATCACCAACTCTTTAACTTTAACACCTATGTGTTCTATTGTACTATTGTCGTTGACATCTTTTGATGATCTGCTTCTATCACTGCTTGTTTGTCCCTACAACCACACCACCCCCCCCACCTCTCTGTCTCTCTATCTCTCCGCCCCCCACACACACACCTTAAACCAGCTTATATTTCAACTCTTTCTTGGACTCGAACTCAAGTTCTGTCGAAGGGTCATGAGGACTCGAAACGTCAACTCTTTTCTTCTCCGCTGATGCTACCAGACCTGCTGAGTTTTTCCAGGTAATTCTATTTTTGTTTTGTGACAGAATACTCTCCACTTGCCTGGATAAGTGCAACTCCAATAACAACAAGGAAGCTGGACACCTTCCACGACCAGGTATCCCGCTTGATGGCCACCTCACCCACTACCTTCAACATTAACTCCCTTACACATACAAGTTGCATTGCAGCATCTCACCTAGGCTTCACTGATAGCACCTTCTAAACATATGACCTCTGCCACCAAGAAAGACAAGGGAACATGGGAACAGCAAGTTCCCTTCTCAGCCATACATCCTGTCATGGAGCTGCACCACTATCCCTTTACTGTCGCTGGGTCAAAATCCTGGAACTCCCTCCCTAACAGCACTGTGGGTGTACCTACACCACATGGATTGCAGATGTTCAAGAAGGCAGCTCACCATCACCTTCTCAAGGGCAATTAGGGATGGGCAATAAATGCTGACCTAGCCCAGCGATGCCCATGTCCAATGAAAGGTGTGAAAATACTCACTGCTGATGTGAGTTTGAAGAGTTGAAGGTTCACTTACCCAACAGAGTGGATGAGATAATTCATCCATTTCCTGCACTGAAGGACTGTCCATTTGTGAACCCCATGGGTGCAGACCACTATGGTAACCTCTTCCCAGGCCGCTGTGGTCAGAAATGAGGGACTCCTCCTGCCATCCCTTGGAAAGAGAACCTCCCGCCTTTCTTTGATGGCCTGGAGGAGAATCTACAGGAAGGCATCATAGAAGCATGGGGCTGGAGATTGCTCCTTTCTCATTGATATTTTCCTGGCCGCTGAAGGACCTGGCACTATGGCTGAATGGCTCTCTGGGTGCCTTTTAAAAATGGCACCTGGACATGATGACAGAGCATGTGGCTTCCTGCCCGCCCCACCAAGAAACTCGACTTGAGCCTCACAGCTGCAGAATTAATGAGGTGAGCAACACATGATTTGGCGAGTTCAACCGCCCTGCTCTCCAGTGGAATTCATGCCAAATTCCCTTTGCCACCACCGGACTTAGTTCCAGAGTGGAAAATTCCAGCCATCGCCCAGAGATTAATTTAGTTTCGACTTCCAATTCCACTCATTTTATTTCAGTATGTACTTGACCATATGTAAAGCTATCTGAAGATACCCAGCCAGATCTCTTGAACTAGCAGGTAAGGAGTTAATTTTTATTGTGAAAACACACTCAGGTAAAAGTATAAGACTTATCAAAAAGATAAAAGCACATCCCAAATCCAGTAACATATATACATGCACTGGCATGCAAAATGGAACAAGGTACAGGATGGAGAAGGTGGAATTGATTAAAGTTAAAGTCCATCAGAAAAAAAATATATGTTCCGACGTTCCTTCGATGGTCTTGAAATTCCAGAGATGTTGTGGTCAATGTAAGCTGGTTGTTTTTCTGGACACAGTCTCTTTTAAACAATAATCCATCTTTTTCTGAAGCGGATGCTATGACACATGAAGCTTCATTTGATTAAAATTCTCTACCTCTGTGATGTTTTCCAAATTGTAACAGAGATAGGGTCAGAACATGATAACAGCAGGGACGTAGAGGTGATGTTACATTCTGCAGTCTTCAGGGTGGTACTGGTACATTTAGCAGATTCCTCCTTTGCTGTATCAAACAGATAAGTATATAATCCAACTTTTCACAAGTGCAGTTCCAACCACATGACAGCTGCTAATGATACATAATGGAGGAGCTTTGATCTCCTAATGTCAAAGCTAACAAGTTGCCACTGAAACAGATAAGGAGCCCTTATCACCCTATTTCTGTAATGAATTTCATTAGTCCTTCTTTGTTCCTGACAGTTTCTGTAATCATGAAGACTGGTGGCCTATTTTTCTTATGTTTTGCAGAGCATTCAGGAAATGGTTGGCATGAATTCCATCAGGCAAACGGCCTAGCTATGCCCCCCACCCAGTAATTCATGTATAGTGGTTTCTAGAAACTTGGCCAATTTGTTGGTCAGCTGAATTCTACAGCCATCTTTAAACACAATTGTTTTGCAGTTCTAGCTGTTTATTCCCCTTTTTAAAAACAATCCAAGGCATTATACCAGCTGATGAAACTAACACTTAATATTCCACTTTGCACATGACACATTGTTATGACATGCCATTTGTAACTATGTTTCATAGTGTCCATCACATAAACCTTTTGGCAATGTTACATCATCCTTATCTCGTACAACAAGCAGAATATTTTATCACAAACTGGAATACAGCAAATGAGTATGTTGGCTGGGTGACCAAGCTTCCTCTGGAGCTATTGGAGCATGTGTCCCATTTATCCTTCTGGTGTCCTTTCCTCACTCTTTTGTTTATCTAGGTGATGTGCAATTTGGTGCCATTCTCATCCTCTCACAGGTATCATCCTTCATAACCTTTTCTGTTGTGATCCAAGCTGTTTTCTGCTCATCTCTGCTTTCAATAAGCAGCCATTTGCGCTTTCTTTCCTTCAGTGTGTGCATTGAAGAATCAGGGATATCCATTTCAGACTTTCAAAATTTTCAATTTCTGTTTCTCCCCCTTCAGCTCCCATTGTCATATTTATGCTTAGTAACTCTCTGCTCACCAGGATGAATTGCCCACTGACCATCATTATTATTGTTATTGTTCTGACAGCCCATTGCCTCCATACCCTTTCGTTTGTCATTATGGCTTTTCCTAAAATCAAGAGAATACAGCTACCTATCAGTTGTGTCTCTGGTACTGTGCACTGTCTCAAACCAATCAATATGATGCTACTTATTAACTTTTCTGTACTCTCTCCTGAATGCTTGACTAGGTATACTGTACATTTGCTTTACCCATGTTGGAAAATTATCCTTTCCATAGTCTAATACATTTATCTTCTCTCCAGTTTGATATTAAATTGTCTGACCATTTTTGTTAAAATATTTCTTAATCTGAATATTTCATTCTTTTGCATTAAATTCTTTCAAATTTCTTTTACATAAAATTATTTTTGTCAATCACACTTTTCCAGGCATTCCCCATGTGATGGCTGTCCTCAAAGCTTGTGGCAAGAATCTATGGCAGAGGGGAGAACAGAGAAGGCACATTTAGAAGCAATTGTATGTCTAATACAGTTGAAAGGACAGGGTGAGAGCTGGGATTGTGCATTGGGCTATTCTACAGCTATGTTTTAGATTTGCCAGAGCCAACTAGACTGTTTGACAAGGTTTATTAAAGGAATCAGTTAAAGGAGCCTCTGTGCCATCAAGACTGTGTCTGGCCCATCTCTGGCACAACCACCCTCACACCTTCCTCTCCCTCCCAGAACTATGATAAGGTGCCCCTTATCCTCACGTAACACTACACCAGCCTTCGTATTCAAAGGATCATCCTCCGCCATTTCCGCCAACTCCAGCATGATGCCACCACCAAACACACCTTCCCTTCACCACCCTGCACCCCCCCAGCAGCATTTCGTAGGGACCGTTCCCTCCGGGACACCCTGGTCCACTCCTCCATCTTCACCCACACCTCAACCCCCTCCCACAGCACCTTCCTATGCAACCGCAGAAGGTGCAACACCTGCCCCTTTACTTCCCCCCTCCTCACTGTCCAACGGCCCAAACACTCCTTTCAAGTGAAGCGGCATTTCACTTGCATTTCCCTCAATTTAGTCTACTGCATTCGCTGCTCCCAATGCGGTTTCCTCTACATTGGAGAGACCAAACATAGACTGGGTGACCGCTTTGCAGAACACCGTCGGTCTGTCCACAAACATGACCCAGACCTCACTGACGCTTGCCATTTTAACACTCCACCCTGCTCTCATGCCCACATGTCTGCCCTTGGCTTGCTGCAATGTTCCAGTGAAACTCACGCAAACTGGAGGAACAGCACCTCATCTTCCGACTAGGCACTTTTCAGCCTTCCAGACTGAATATTGAGTTCAACAATTTCTGATCATGAAGTCTCTCCTCCATCCCCACCCCCTTTCCAAACCCCCTTTTTCCAATAATTTATATAGAATTTTCTCTTCCCACCTATTTCCATTATTTTTAAATGTATTTCCATCCATTGTTTTATCTCTACCTTTTAGTCTATTTCGATCCCCCCCACCCCACCCCCACTAGGACTATCTGTCCTTTGCTCATCCTGCTTTCTACCCTTAATGTCCTCATTAGCACATTTCTTAGCTCATATCATCACCCATCAACACCTCTTTGTCCCTTTGTCTATGACATGATTTGGTTATCTCCACCTATCACTGGCCCTCTATTCAGCTCTACCTGTTCCCCCCCACCTCCAACCCCTTAAACCATCTTATATTTCACCTCTCTTCTATTTTTCCTTAGTTCTGATGAAGAGTCATTCGGACTCGAAACGTTAATTGTATTCCTCTCTGCAGATGCTGTCACATCTGCTAAGTTTTTCCAGGTAAGACTGTCATGAACCTAACTAAGGAGGTTCTGCAGTAATGTGTCATTCAGATGATAATTGTTTCCGGGCACTTCAGAGAATGAAGAAGCCAACAGCTGGTTGGGCCAACTGTGTACAGAGCAAAGTCCCTCCAGCAGATTGGTTTTGCTCATGGCTGTGGCCTTTCACCCTGGCAGCTCCTTCAGTGAGGAATGGGGTCTCCCAGCCTGCCACCAGGAGAGCTGGACTCTGTAATCAGTAGGAGGCTGCTGTGATGGAGAGAAATTGCCGTGACCTTTATAAAATGGCCCCTAAGTAGGGCCTTGATAATCCTGATTGGCTGCCAGCCTCCATGGTGCATGCTGCCCACCTTGTTCCCAGCCCGCCCTTGGAAAATTATCTGGAGTTAGAGAAGCATCGGGAAGCCATCCCACTAGTCCCCTGCCGCCCCAAAACCTGTCTCCACGGGGCCGAGAAAATTCAGCCCGATAACTCTGTTATCTCTCCACAGTTGTTCCAGGGCCTGCTGAGTATTTCCAGCATTTTATGTTGTAATTTCAGATTTCCAGCATTTACAGTATTTTGCTTTAGTATTCAGATAAAACTGACTGATCCAATTCTCTTTGGCAGATAGCACCAACGTGAAAAGAATATCCAAATTAAATTTCCATAGGAATAAGATTTTGCTTTTTCTGGAAAAATGACTAAATGCAATAGGAATACACATTCCCACAGCCTCATCCCTCAGGTTCAATACATTCTTACAATCTGGATGTTGACTTGAAAGTATTATTGATGCATTTGTATCTGCAGATAGAGATCATTTGATAGCAAGGATTAGTCCATGGCACATCAGAATAGCTGAAAGGTCCACAATTCTATGTTAGACAGGGCCACAAATTATCAAGAAATTTCTTGGTAATACCTCCCTCAGTCCTGAGAGATTTTGCTTTTCCCATTAGTGGTGGTGGATCTTACCAGAATCTTTAAGGATGAGAAGAATCAAGCATGCAGTACAGAGCTGCACTGTCTAATCACATTACAAAGAGTTGAATTTCTATACATTTTGTGTATTCATGCACATATACAGAGCTAAAGATAATGCATTAAACACTGAAAATCCCCAAGCAGTGACCCTGGCACTGAGGCTGAGACTGCGGACTTCAGTGACCTCAAGCACTGACCCCTGATGCGGTATGTAGAGTCAGTGGGAGTTGACCTAGTTTAAGAGCTCCTGGCAGACACCTGATTCTGAGGCTCCTGCTTCCCTCGTGAGGCCTCAAACTGGTGAATGGTGCTGGTTTCGAGGAGGGTTGCCATGTTGAAGTATGTGCCCATAAAGCACCCTTTATCGCAGGAACGTATTATCAAGTTTATGGCGGGAATTCAGAACAATTCTTCTTTCAGTGTCATGCTGATATAAATGGAAATTTTATGATTCAACCCTCCTTTCACAGTAGTGTGAGTTCATAACAAGAATTCAAATGCAAATGTCATTCCTAAAAGGTACATAAGGCTTCAAAATTAGCATTGCACAACACCGTAGATTGATAGGCCGGGTGGCCTACCCACTGCCCTCCCACCTGCCCCTAAAATGTTTGCAATTTTGTGGGAACAAGTAAGGCTGAGGGCAGCTCATCCTCCCTCGCCCCATTTGAGCCCCTTAAGTGGTCAGGGCCACTGCCTGCTCAGCCATCGTTTTGAGTCTGGTGAGAGGATTCAGGGGCTTAGGGGAAATCTGGCAGTCACCCTGCTCAGGTTGCGAGCAGGGAGGGGGGGTGGAGGTGCCTCCCTTAAGGGACCCCTTTCCACATCGGGTGGCCTAAACTCCCCTACTCCTACTCCCCTTGAGTGCTCCCTGACCATCAAGACCCCTAAACCCCTCCCCACCTCCTTTGGGCCTCTCTTCCCTTCCCCATCATGAGACCCTTGGTGCTTATGCTGCTTGGACTCAGGGGATTTAGAATCTGAGGACTGCCTGTAGCCCCAGTCCTGGCTACTGCTGCTACTGGTGCTGCAGGGACTACATGGCTACTGACCAATCAGATTGGCTGGAAGCTCTCTGAGGAGGTACTTGTGACCAGATGAAGGGTGCAAGTCCCATCTTGAGCCAATTAACATTCCATGGCTACTGTATTTGGTGGGGGTGCATTCCCTGCTGATTCTTCGGGTGGCGGTGAGTGAAACCCCACCATCTGAAAAATCCTGCCTTAAGTCCTGGAGCACTGCCAGATAAGTGGAAGGGATTTCATGGCAGGGAGGGGAGCTAAGGCCCAAGGTGTAGGGAGAAAGGATGGGGTCACGATGGTGAGGCCAGGGGAGAGGGATCATCCTTGGGGACGGACCTCAGGTGGAGCACCTGACGTGGAAAAGGGGCCCTTGAGGGAAGTGCCCCACACCCCTTCCCACCCAAGGTCCAAACAGGGTGACCTGCCAAGCTTCCCCCTGCCTCTCAACACCTCCCACTAGCCTTGAGGCTGGGTGTGATGCTTCCCTGAATTGGTCACTTCCAGTCTGCTCCTTCTGTGATCTACATTTTCCATATTTCTATCACTAAAGAAAAACAGATTACCTGCTCATTTTAATATTGCTGTTTTCTTGCTGTGTGAAAATTGGTTGCTGAGTTCACTACATTACAACAGTAACTGAACTTCAGAGATACATAGACAACTGTAAAACTGAGGTCAAGAAGGGTGCTATATAAATGCAAGTCTTTTTGCTGTAAGATAATACAACATGAAGTATTTTTGTATCAGCAGAACCACAATTATCTATCACAAAGGAGACATTGCCACTAATTGACAATGGAAATTGGTCAGTGTAAAACCACAACCAATCCAGGTCCCGCCTACCACTACAACAACCACTCCCCCCCACCCCCCACCCCCCCCCTGCACCCCCCCCCCCCGCCAACCCCACCCCCCCCCCGCTCCCTCTCCCCCTACTCCCACCCAGAGCACACCAACTCCAACACCAACCCTGCATAACAGAGCATCACAGAGTTAGGTTTCAGTTTTCAATCTATTTTGATTAACTAATCATTTCCCAGCAAGTGCAGATAAGGCCATCATTTTCCCATCTTAGAAATGGAATATTCTTGAGAACAAATAATTCTTATTGCTCTCCTGAATTCGAAGCTCTGATTCCTGTGGTCTCCTAATGCAAGGCTAAATGCCAGGGAAGCATGGATTTAATGCAGCTTGTCGTGGCGGGAAACACGGCGGCTGGGCCCACTTAATCATGGGGGTAGCCCCATGTCAGCCCCCTGGCAGCAGCGAAACCTTCCCTGATTAAACTGAAGGGCAGAAGGAGCTGACACGGGATTCCAGTCACTGGCACAGGGTATCAATTGTCCCATTATCCCCGAGCCCACAGCAATTTAGTGGCAGCCCAGGGATTAACTGGAGGCAGCATAGCTTCCCCATGCCCTCAGAAGGCTACCCAGCAAAACCTTATCACGTTTGCCATGGCCTCCCAAATGGGTCCTTGGTTATCAAGCACTTTGTGCCCAATCAAGGGACCTGGCTTCAAGCAGGGTGGTGGCTGCTGAAAGCCTCCCCTCTGCCCTTGTCTCTGACCATCCCTCCATGCCCTTCCCCTCCCTTGATCGCCAACTTCCCAGCCCCCAGCCAGCCATCACTCACCATTGGTCCAGGATCCCACGATAACCCTGTGCCTCCGGTGAGTGCACTGCTGTCAGCAGGCACAAAATTAAAATTTTAAAATCTGCAAGGAAGATGGTTTGAATGAATTGTTTCAACATTTGATCTTTATAGCTAAATATCGATAATTTGCATACTATTTAAATACCTCACCCAAGAGGAACTAAAATTCTGCTTATATTTTAACAAAGTGCTTTGATATATTTCATATCTTAAGGCATATTTTAGGGTGTTTAAGCCATAGATTTGATCTAAAAGAAAAAGTAGGCCAAGATATGGTACTGCTTTTAGGTGCAAATGGGTATTTAAGGCCTGAATCTTTTGCTCGATGGATGCGCACGATTGGTGGGCCCGGGAGCACATGGGAAATGGCCCCCAACTGCAATCAGCCCCTGACCGCGATTTCACACTGGTTGGCCAGTTAACAGCCAGGCAACATGAAACGCACCCTGAGAAAGGCTCAGCACTGCCGGTGGTGGTAGGAAGAAGGCAGGCACCAACGTTACAGGCGGGTGCTGGTGAGCACTTCCAGTGAGCTCCCTGAAGGCAGACAGCTGCCTCATGGAACTGCAGACCCCAACAGAATAAATAAAACAACAAAAATGCGGCAAAACATGTCCACACAGCACAATCAAGAACCTGAAAGCATACATCATTAAAAAAAACAGTCCCCAGATATCTCTTTTTATCTTATTTCCCCACAGAGATTACATCCCGCCCTGGATCGAGGTTTGAGCAAATAGGTAAAGGCCGCTTGGCCGAATGACCCATCCACCAACCATAAAAGTGGACAGGCCACGAAAATCACTTTCAATTGCCTCCTTAATGGGCTTAATTGCCCACTTAATAGTCAGCGGGCACATGCGGCAGTCAGGAGCGTGCCCGCCGAGCGAGATATCACGCAAGTGTGCGATGACGTTGGGACGCTCGCCCAACATCTTCTCATGGCATTTCGCAGCCGGACGGGTTGGGCTTGCACCTACCCATGGGACGTAAAATTCGGGCCTGAGTCTCCAATTTGGCAGAGGAGGGTTGCACACCCATCATGCACTGGAAATGCACCACCCAGCCAAAAGGCAGAAGACAAGGCATCCAGGGCCTGCACCTGAAAAAGTCAGTAGACCCTTTATGTTTATGCAAGGAGATGAATTTGAGGCCTGTTTGAGTCACCCTCATAAATTTGGGCTGATTTGAATGCAGCTGGAAAGGATGTGCATCAGACAGGTGGCCTCATCAGTTGTGGCACAAAGCTTACCTGAGACTATTTCAGAGAAGAGTAAGAGTCAATTGGATTAGTTGTTGGACTGGTATCACATGTAGATCAGACTGGGTCCAAGCTCTGGGTTACTAGCCAATAATATAACCACAGCATTATCATTTCCTTTACAGTATGGGTCTGAATTTTGCATTCCGAGATTGGGTGTGCGTCCGACATGAACACATGTAAAATTGCATGAAAAGACACTGGGCATGTGTCCCAAAGTCATTGCGCACGCGTGTAATATTGAGGTTGGCGGGCTTGTGCGGGAGTTGGAGCAGCGCCCAATGACGATTAAAGGGCCAATTAAGGTCATTAAAAAGCCTATTGACCGCGAGTTTACGCTGCCTGTGCGATTTTTAGCTCATCGCACGGGCAAAGCGGGTGGTGGAATTCACGCTTTTATCATTTCCTCATCCATGGGCAGGATAAAAGGCCCCGCAGAGCAGCAGCACTTTCTCTGTCATTGTCTGTCCTCTGCTGTCTGTGTGTGTGTGTTGTCCCAGAGTTCCTTTGCATCTTATTTGATTGTCAAACCTGCCTTTCAGCATCTCAGGACCTCATCTTCCCTGGAAAGTCCCCCTGAGTATTGCAGCCCAGTGCTCCTTCATTTTCAAGGCACTGCTCCTCTGCATCCCATCTAATGGGGATAGTTTATTCCACTGGTGGAACCTCCTCTGAAGAGGAAGAGAGGGGCAGGAGGAAGAGAAGGCCAGGTGGGCGCAGGCAGCGTCCCAGGGTCAGACCTTTAAGAGGCAAGGTACGGGCTCAGGTGGTGCAGGGCCAGCAGGGAGGCCAAGGCGGGAGGGCATGCCGAAGACACAATTACTCAGTATTTAGAGTTTTCAGGCAGCGCTCCAACTACCTCCAGATGTCTGAGGTCCAGTGCTGCAGATGATTCCACCTCTCCAGGGACACAGTGACAGCAATATGTCACATGCTAGGTCCGGAAATCTGCCGACTGCGTGGGCAGATACCCCATGCCAGTGGCTTTGAAGATCACAGTGGTCCTCAACCTCTCTGCCTCCGGTTCTTTTCAGGGCTCAGTGTGGGATCTGTGCAGTGTTCCTCAATCAGCTGCACACAGTCGCATCAAGCTCATCACTGACGCTTTCTTTAAACACATATGCACGTTCCTCCATTTCCAGACAGACAAAGCGAGCCAGGCGGAGAGAGTACAAGGAGAGAGCTGCAATGGTGTAATAGATTGCACTCACATGGCAATCAAGGCACCAGCAGGTGAGCCAGGAGCTTTCATAAACAGAAAGGGGCTACACTCAATGAATGTTCAGATCATCTGTGACCATATGATGCAGATTCTTCATGATTGTGTCTGATACCCTGGGAGCTCACACGATCCTTACATCTTGTGGCACTCACAGATACTAAGACTGTTTGTGGCTCCTGCACCATTGGATGGATGGCTCCTGGGTGACAAGGGCTATCCCTTGAAGGGGTGGCTGGTGACCCCACTCAGTCACCCAAGAACTGAGGCCAAGGAGAGATACAACAGGAGTCATGCTTCCATGAGGGGAGTGGTAGAGAGGATAATCGGGCTGCTGAAGATGCGCTTTAGATGCTTGGGCCAATCGGGGGGGAGCATTGCAGTATCCTCCAGAGCATGTCTCCCTCATAGTTACTGCATGCTGCGCCCTTCACAACCTAGCTCTGGCAAGGGGGTACCCACTGGATGTTGAGAAAAGTGAGGCAGCTCCACAGGCAATGGAGGATGACTCAAGTGATGGATCCGAGAAAGAGCCTGGGGAGGTGCAGGGTGAGGAGCTTAAGGCAGAGGAACCTTCATGGAGGCAGGGACACCAGGGATGTTTTGATGCAGTGAACTTTCTGCTAGGCATCCAAGGCATCGATGCCTCATCAAGCTAATGGCACCATCCCCTTTGCTAACAATCAATAAATGAGAACCCAACCCAATACGCCAGCACCACACAACACTCATACTTTTACAAGCATATGCTGCATCTGGCACCTATTCAAACCATCCACCCAACTCAGCTTATTTAAATCAAATAAATGTTTATGTTACTTCACATGAACAAACAAAATATCCATTGTTAACACAAGAGTCAAAATAATTAATGCAAAAAATATCACCCATGACACGGCCCTGCTGTCCTCAAGGAGCCTTCCACTTACGTCTGTGAGTGCTGCGTCTTGGTGCCCCCTCCCCCTTGTTGACAGTGGTGTTGGAGGCAATCTGCTGACTTTGCTGTCCTAGTGGCCCTGATAACCTTGGCGGTCATCCTCAGGCTGCCGGAGCCTGAGAAAGCTCTGCCTGGGAGGGTGCATCCAGCAGCATAGCTGGGCACTCCTCAGTCATCACAGCATCATCAGATGCAGCGGCCATTGGCAGAGGGGAGGAGGAGACAGTGCCCTTGTCCAGAGAACCCTGAGAGAAGCCCATAGAGATGACAGGCAGCTCGTCTGCCAGCGTGAGGAGCATTTGCACCACCCTGCTGACTGTTGATGGATGGGGACCTAGCAGGGAGATTAGGTGCCTCATCCATCTCTCACACTGGCAGTGACCTCCTGAGGTCATTGCCTCTGTGACGGCTTGCAGGTCTGACTGCAACCCCAGGCATCCCTGAGTCTGCTCCTGAAGCTGCCTCTCCACAAGAGTCACCACTCACTCCATGGAGGAGGCAGTGTGCTAGGTGTTAAGGGTCAATGCAGAACCCATGCTCCACATGGACTCCTCCATGACAGAGACCATGGTACGCAGACCCTCATGGATCTCCGTCAGTTCTCCCCACGCATCCTGCTGGACATCCAGCCTCTGCCGCCTGCTGGACAACTCTGCAGGCTCATCATCTGCCTCGGATGCAGCACGGTCCTGGTCTCCAGCTGTGCTCCCACTGTCGGCTCCCTGGGGCCTCTCTGCTGCTGCCAGCCCCTCAAGCGAGTCTGGTGCATCCTCACCGCTGTGCATTACCCATGGAGCAGAATACCTAATGCCCACCAATGTGTGAGTATCTGCGTTCAAAGAGATGGTGTGACGCTGGTACAGGTGTGATGTCTTCCTTGGAGGTCAATGGGGGTCCTCAGGGTCACCATTGGCTCCTGTGGATGGTGCATTTGTGGGAGGAAGGCAAAAGGTCAGTACATTCAATCATCAAAGTCACTGTGCGTGTTAGGCGGGTTGAGGAGACAGTGGAGACCTGCTACATGGTGCTATCTGCATTGGAGCTTCAATAGGCTCTCTGGCTACGACAGTTCAGTTCCTGATGAGAGAGTCCATTATGTTTTCAGTACCCACTGCACACCTATCTCTCACCTGCACTGTTACCTTCATCCGAGACCCCCACCTCACCATGACCAGTGGAGTGAGGTGGCATTCCAGTTCCAGCGCATCGCTCTGTGCTCCGTGAGGATGCACAGATTTGCCATTCCTCCACCCGTTCTGCAGTGCTCCTCTTCTCCTGACAGAGAAAAATAGCCTCATTTTTGCTCCGTGTCCTTGAAAGTCCTTCCCTGGTTCCCAGCTGCTCTCCCACCCGGACATTAGGCAGGACCTGTCACTCTGGCACATCTCACCCTGCAATGCACTGAGGCCAGTCATGCTGACACCCCACCCTTGGCAGGGCAAGCTTCAGTGCCAGTTGGCATACTGCATCTCAGACCCCTGAATCTTCTGAGGAAAAAGCACTCGACTGAAGTTCTCTGCACAGGTCCATGCCATTTCTGCACTCACCCTTGCTGACCACAGCAGATCATTGAATCTTTTGCGGTACCAAATCCATATGCAGCGCACCACTTTGTGCCCACTGACCTAGACCTAGTCCAGGCCTTCATGGTCTTCTTGGGGTGGCCTTCTCTTGCCATCCTTGGGCATCATGATGTGTCGCCTGATCCTGACCTCCTTGACCAGCACTCCCGGGCACTCATCTTAGAAACGGGGGCAGAGTGTCCACCCAACTTGCCCTCCTGCCTTCCATGACTACCCAGTGCTGAGGTTATGAGTACACACCAGGACACTTCTTGACTAGCTTCAAAACAGCTCCCTCAATGTCCCCCACAATTTCTGGCAGCCTTCAGGGAGCTGCCGCTTCCGTTTTTTAAACACCCCACCGGGTCCCCATTGGACTCGGCACCTGATGCATTCCCAACCCCATGCACTGAAAACATATCTGGCGGTTGTGTTTCACGCAGGGCGGGCATTAATTAGACACCCAGTGTAAGATCGTGTTCACAGCGCGGACTTGGCTGGGAGCAGGTTTTACATCCATTCTGGCTGCGCCAACTTTGTGGTAAAATTCAAGCCATGGTCTCCAAGAAACACCGAGAAACAGAACTTGCACTGTATATCCGGTTGAATATGTATCTATGTGGGAGTGAATGACAAAGCATAAGCATTGCAAGGTTCTGGCTTTGGCTGCTTTTAATACTTCAAAGCCAGGTGGTGGTGTAGTGGTATTGTCACTGGAGACCCAGGGTAATTCTCTGGGGACCTGGGTTCAAATCCCACTGTAGCAGATGGTGAAATTTGAATTCAATAAAAAAAATCTGGAGTTGGAAGTCTAATGATGATCTGCTTCAGTAATGTCCTTTAGGGATACAAATTTGCTGTCTGGCCTACATGTGACTCCAAACCTACAGCAATGTGGTTGTTTCTTAAAATGCTCTCTGAACAAAGGCTCCAGTCAGCAATGCCCCCATCCCAAAAAAATGTATTATATGGTTATCCAGGTGCCTGTCACAGTATGAATCAAAGGCTTGTCATTTTTGAGCCCTTCTCCAAGTTAAAAATGTTCCAAACCAGTCTTGACATTTTGCAAGTCATAAAGAGCATGTGCACAGCGGCAGTCAGTTGGTGAAACTGCAGTTCAGCGTAGGTGTTATAGAGTGACCATCCATCATGCAAATAGATTTGGTTACAATGCTTTTACACATGACTCTCTTTGAAGGTGGGAATATGCTAAGGCTTTCAACTACAATTTACACCTGAGTAAACATGACCAAAATTGGAAGAGCTTGAAGATTGAGTGAGAGATTGGCATGCATCAGCAGTAGAGGCATAACCATTTGGCCAACTACAGTATGTATAGATTTTACCTGCCAGTCTCCTTAAATGTGTTATCTTATTGAGGGATTGAGCATGGTTACCACTCCATGCTTGATATGCTGCCCTGTTGTTCCCTGCAGTGTCAAGCAGATGAACCATACTTACATCCACTAAATGCAGCAATATCTTTGCTTTACCAACCATCCAACAGGGAGTTTGAGTGCTCTGCAGTTCCAAACTGGCCATCACTCTCCAACTGTTACCTTCACCTTCACAAAGAGTTTACAACAAATAAACAACCTATTTACCCCAACTGGTTCATAGCAGTATTTATGCTCTACATGAGTCTCCTGCCACTTTGCTTAACCTAACCCCATCAACATTTACTTCCATTCCTTTCTCTTTCTTGTATTTAGCTCCCTTTAAATGGATCTATGTTTCTCACCTCAAATATTCCAGGTGGTAATAAATTCCCCTCCAAGCCACTCATCATCCTGACTTGGAAATATATCAACATTCCTTCACTGTCGCTGAGTCAAAATCCTGAAACTCCCTTCCTAACAGAACTGTGGGTGTACCTACACAACATGGACTGCAGCCATTCAAGAAGGCAGCTCACCTTCTCAAGGGCAACTAGGGATGGGCAATAAATGCCCATCCCGTAAATGAATACAAATAAAATTAGGCAACTCTCTGTCATTCAAAGTATTTCCAAATCTGAAGGAAGTTTAAAGTGTCAGCATATAAGAAAAATCATCACAATTTGAATAAACTCCAAAATTGAATTGATTAGCCAAGTGGCATAACTCTAAACTGAGGAGAAGGGAGATTATTAGTTATTGAAATTCAACTGCCCTTAGCCTCTCATCTGAAACACCATACCTTATATTGCCTCAAATATGGTAAATAACAAGAACTTCAAATTAATGGCTTATCTATTCATTTTGACTGAACTCATTAATTCCAAAAATAAAATCTATGTTTGCTAAGTAGGCTAAAAAAAAAATCATGGAAAGCTGGTCACAGCCAAATGCAAATGTCAAAGCCTATTTTGTCTTCAGAGAACCTTGAAACGTTTCACAAACCATCAGCAGGCTAATCTGCGCTTAGTCAGGCTTTTGGGAGTGTTGTTTGGTATTTGCTGGGCCCAAGCTGTGTGCCCTGAAGGTGCGACCTTCTAATCATTATCTGTCTGTGTTATTACCCAACCGAACGGGTTCCACTTTTAAATAAAATATGCAAAGGTTTCTTAAATTATCACCTGAGGCAAAGCAGATTGCCTTTCTTGCTGTTACATGTTGTTAATCTGTGAAATGCAAATTCCTATCATCTTATAGTTTGGCTTTATTAACTTTTCTGAATTTAAAATTCTGGGAACAATGAGTTCTGTCATTTTTGAAATTATATTTTCTTATTTCTCTCTCTCTCTTCCTGTGAAAGTCAGTTTAAAGCATGAAATTGTCAAGGGAAATAAGAGGGGGATTCATCTCCTTTCCATGCAGTTTTAATTGGCTGCCTAGCAATTATTAGCTTCTTTTTTGTCGACCAAAGTCTGTATTATTCAAGCTCTTTTATTTATTTATTTATTGGACTGAAAACACGGCAGAAATCGGGTGGTAGAGAAATTGTATCGATAGTCTCTTGATCGCCTTTTGGACTAACACTGATCCCCAATTCAGCGGCAAACCTTGTGTTCTATTGGTTGTCAACCTGAAGATTGGAGCTCTTTTCGTTTTTGTACCCAGCAACATAGCCATCATCCTCTGGGAATTTGTGATGTGGATTACATACAACTCAGAACTTTGTACCAACAATTTGTATTTCAACTTTTAAAATGGAAAGCAGGCTCTACAAGTGAAAACAAACTTTGGTTCGACTGTATCTACATTAAAGAAGAACATGCTGCTGGTCGAATTGAGGTACGTCATGTCTTACAATGTGAGCTAAGGAAATGCAGTACTGAATAACAACATCAAGCCAGTAACTGTCACTTAGTTGAAGCTTGTCTGGCGAACTGGACACAATGGGGGCACCTTCCTCTGTTTATGAAGCTTTACCTAAAATACTAATACGTAAAAGGTGCTGCAATGTGGGGAGAAAGCGAGAATACATTAATCACCTGTGCTCTGGGTGTTCCTTCCCTCTGCAAGCAGTTGCTTGAAAAAATTAGAAGCTGTTTGGGGGGGTTTTGGGGGGGACAGAGGAGATATGTGCAGGCGGGAAAGGCCAATAAACGTGTTCCAGCCATGTTAAAAGTCATAAATTAGCAACCAGCGAGTGCAGCATTCCACAAATACAGGGACACATCATGAGCTGAGTACTTTATGGAAGTTCAGACCTCGTGCACATTTATGAGTACAAAGAGTTGTGAGTAGCAGAAGAACAGTGATTTGTTTTGAAGCATTGATGTAGCAGCCATTATTGGTCATTTACAGTGGAAGAAGAGAAGGAATGGGAAGTGTAATAACACAGGATGCACAGGAGGTTCAAATATCACAGCAGGCACAATCATATATAGGGAACCTATTAAAAATTTCAAATACCCAGCACCAAGAGGGATCTCAACCCCCAACACCCGCAGTACAAAGTGGAGTGTCCTGACATTGAACTAGCTGTAGCATCAGAAAAGATAGTGAGGAAACTTAAGGGGACAGAAGCCTCAAAATATTGGAATGATGCTTCTAACTACAAGCCTCAGCCCACACCATGGCCTTCAGTAGGTAGGTCTTTGGGGCAGTTGGACAATGGGGAGGTAATTTGGGAGATGGTGGTAACATCCCTAAACCAATAATCAAGTAATGCTCTGGGAGCATGGGCTCAAATCCCACCAAGTCAGCTAGTGGAATTTAAATTCAATTAATAAAAAAATGAAGCTAGCCTCAGCAAAAATGACTATGAAACTATCACTGATTGTTGAAAAGACCCATCTGGTTCACTAATACCTTTTAGGGAAGGTAATCTGCCATTCTTAGCACAGATGCTTAAGTGCTCTCTCAAACATCCAGTTCAAGGGTAATTGGGGATGGGCAAAAAACTCTGGTCTTTCCAGTGACACCCACAGAATAAAAAAATTATGAAGCTCTCTCCTATTATGGGAACTCAGGCCCACTATTACCAGCCTTGGGGCCTACAGCCAGTTTCCACATGCCAGTGCAGAGGAAGTGGCAGTAAATGGGCCAGAAAGCAGACTTTGCTTCAGACAGCATTTTTGTGCAGTGGACAGGAAAGGAGTAGCCACTGCCACTTGGGGTTCAAATGAGGGATGGAAATCCAGTGGAGGAAGTGAGGTGGAAATGGGCCTTATTGGGTGTATTATCTGAAATTCTGGGCCATGATCCCACCCACTTTATTTTCTGCACAGTGAAAGGAGAACAAACTGCAAAGCTTAATAAAATGTAATATGTTTTATAATATTGAGTAACGCACATAATGCAATTATTTAATCTGGTTGGACTGCGCTATTTGGCCTTTATGTTTGAATTCTCATTTCCCCAGTAAATGACAATGTAAGGTACTCCTTCCTCATTACAACTCAGTACCTTATTCTGTGTTTCTTTCCATCATCTGTATCAATATCATGCTAGTGCCTGCTTCAAGTAGCAAAGTGAGAGTGGTGATGATGAATATGTCAGAACTGTAGTGTAACTCAAATACATCCGGTATTTAACAGGGCTTTGCTTGAAATATGAAGGCAATAGATTATTTATTATCAGTTCTTAAGCACAGTTATCTATTTTGGTTCTGCATTGCTATTATGCACGCTATTATCTGTTGTTGACAACTAGTTATACTGACATAATATCAAAGGCATAGATCAGCACTGCAGCTTTTGAATTTATATGTTAAAGATTAGTGACCTGCAGATGTAAAGGGTCATTTTCTGATTGCACCCTTAGCAGGGAGTCCCACCTGTTGGGAATACTTATTAGAAATATTAACATATGCTGTGTGTGATTTTTTGGCCATAAGTTAACTGGTTGTAAAATCATGCGTGGTGCATATCCAAAATTCCAATCTCCACCCTCAGAGACTGAGGTTCCCTATAAAGAGCTCAAAGTCAGAAAATTCCTCCTCTAATGTCATGTCTTATAGTTCATTGCACCACTGTGTTTGAGAGTACCAGTAAAACCAGTGGAAGTACACAAGGAACTGAGTAGTCAAGGTAAAACACACTAAGAGTATTGTTATAGTCAAAACAAAGAAAAAAAGAAATGTAAATTTAACTAACACTATTTGAAATTCCATGTATGAAGTGAATTCTCACGATCCTCTTTGTCATAAGGTGCATTAAATTGTTATTTTTTTTAAAAGCATTGAAGACATATGGGGTAAATTTCTGATCTTCAACATCTGGTGGAATTGATCACCTACCCATTGTGGAATCTGTCAAACTTTTATCCATTGATTTTAGTGAAGTTAGTAATCTAACCCATAATAGACATTTTGGTCTAACACTTAAATGTTCAAGAATGAGTTTTTAATGTAAATCTGTGAATATGCTATCAAGATTTTTAAGGCCATGCTGAAAGTCCTCAGATAATGTCAATAATTTCCCTTGGTTGGTAGTTAAACCCATGGTACCGTGGCAGACTCTCCAGCATCCAAAATGGAGGAATTTAATGATATGCTCGTGATAATCACAGGTACCAAATTCTTTAAAAAGGGATGAAACTATATAGAGAAATTAGAAATGACAGAAGTTCATAGACTAAAGTAAGTGTTCAAATCCATTAAAAGAAAGCAGGCCAACAGAAGAATATAACATAGAAATTTGTTTTCTGCAGGCCTGGTGGTGTGAACTCAATGGAGGGAATGATCTCTGCACTGGAATTAGTAAATCTGAGGCACATTGGATGTTGGGCCTGCAGACATCTGCTGACCATCCCGAGAGAGTGCACCAGTGAAGAGGCTTCAGATCAAGTAGGTTGACAGGAAGAAGGGGGAGTAATCGAGAAGACGAGAACAGCCAGAAAAGGGAGGACAATTGAGGGGAATATGGAGCTACTAACTGGGGTGGGAGGGCAATCAGGAAACCAAGACTGGGGCTGATTATTACATTGAACTGAAGTGAATTGGTAGGTGGGATAGTGGGCGAGAGGTAAGAAGTGGTCAGCAGCTGCCTGCTTATGGAGCTCCTGCTCATTCCAGCTCCACATTCAAGAAAATATTTTTTAAAGAATTACTTGTAACGTGGTAGCTTCCAACAATCCTCTTAAGGTCTGTTGCTTAGGCCTCATGTTTATTATTTTTTCTTGGGATGTAAGTATTGCTGGCAAATTGCTCATCCCTAATTGCCTTGAGAAGTGGTGGCTAGCCACCTTCTTGAACTGCTGCAGTCCATGTGGTGTAAGTTCTCCAACAGTGCTGTTAAGTAGGGAATTCCAGGATTTTGATCCAGTCACAGTGAAGAAAAGGTGATATACTTTCAAGTCAGGATGGTGTGCGACTTGGAGGGGTCCTTGCAGCTGGTGGTGTTCCCTTGTGCCTGCTGCCTTTGGCCCCATAGGTGGCAGAGTTTGCAGGTTTGGAAGGTGCTGTCTCAGTGAGTTGCTGCAGTGCGCCTGTAGACCTGGTTTTCATTAACCTATTGTTGCACAAAGGGGCCTCAAACAGGCATTACACTCCTTGTTTTCATATACAAAGGACCTAAAACCTATTTCAAACGATGGTCCTGAATTACTATTTTTATACTTACATCAATATGACACACTTTCAACTCATTATATGTGCACTACTTGCCCACCATATTGCTTAGGTGTCCATTTGGCATCCAAAAATCAGGCATTTCACCATCAAATCCTTGGCCTCTCTTTGTGAGAAAGGTCCATTGTTAATGTGGAAGGCAGTGCTTACTAAGCTATGCTGAGCATATGTGTCCCAGATATAACAATGGGTAAGGTCAAGAGAATGAAGATAGTCCAAAGGAGTCCTCCAAAGATAATTAAAAGAAAAGTTAGAACAAGGATGCTAATGTTTTCCAGATTTATAAATTGGATAAAAAACAGATGAGTCATCCTGAGCTTTTTTTTATTTTTAGAAATAAATCCAGACCATAAATTTCATTCGGCTTTGGTGAACAATGAGACAAAGCTGCATGGTTTGAGGAACATTGCAATAGTGGCAATGTGTATGCTTTGATCAAGTGAATTCAGTTTTGCACCTATTTGGCTTCAAATCTCTCAAAGTGAAGTATTTTATTTTAATGTATTGTTTTAAACATTACTTTCTATCATTTGTATACACTAGTCTGTATTTGCATATGACTTCCATTTTGAGCTCTAATGCAATTTGAAATAAAATGTTCATTATTGTTGATTGAACCAGGCCAGTGGAGAGCTTTATTTGCCTCAGACTTTAATAAGTCAAAGCTGTCTTTTTTAACAGCTTTGGCTATAATTACTAAAAATGTATTGGCTGCCAAAAGCAAAATCGCAGTATGATTGAGTGAATGTGAGTTTTCTCCAAGTTGATAAAATACCTTGTTTAGTGATTCGGCACCAATCATAGGTTTTTTAATATATCCAGTTGTTCTTTTTAAACACTATTGAAACCTGCATGGTAGCCTAACATGGAAAAGTATAGAGGGAATGGGCAACATTGGCCAGTATTTTAACTTCCCTTGTTCAGCAGAGTTGGTGCAGGGGAAGGAAAAATAGCTCTCAACTCTAAGTACTGTGCTCTTTTTATTCGTTCATGGGGTATGAGTGTAACTGGCAAAGCCAGTGTTTATTGCCCATCTCTAATTGCCCTTGATAAGCTGGTGGCGAACTGCTGCAGTCTGTGCGGTGAAAGTATACCCAAAGTGCTGTTAAGAAGGGAACTCCAGGATTTTGACCCTGCAACAATGAAAGAACAGTGATATAGTTCCAAGTCAGGTGGTGGTGTTCCCATGTGTCAGCTTTCCTTGTCCTTCCAGGTGGCAGAGGTCACAAATTTGGAAGCTGTTGGCGAATTGCTGGAGTGCATCTTTAAATGTTGCACCCTGCTGCTATGTGTGACTGATGGAGGGAATGAATGTTTAAGGTGTGGATGGGGTACCAATCAAATACTTGCTTTGGTCTGGATGGTGCCTTCTTGAGTGTTGTTGAAGCTGCACTTATTCAGGCAAATGTAGAGTATTCCATCACACTCTTGACTCGTGCCTTCTAGATAATGGACAGGCTTTGGGGAATGAGGAGGTGAATTATTTGCCATAGAATTCCCAGCCTCTGAACTGCCTTTGTAGCTATAGTGTTTATATGGCTAGTCCAGTTCAGTTTCTAATCAATGGCAACCCCTAGGATGTTAATAGTTGGGGATTCAGTGATGGTAATGCCATTGAGTGCCAAAGGGAGGCGGTTAGGTTCCCGTTTTGTTGGAGATGGACATCTCTTGGAAATTATGAATGTTACTTGCCACTTATCAGCCCAAGCCTGAATGTTGTCCAGGTTCTTTTGCATATGGACATGGACTTCTTCAATGTTTGAAGAGTTGTGAATGGTGCTGAACATTGTGCAATCATCAGTGAATATCCCCACTTCTGACCATATGATGGAGGAAAGGTGAAGCTGAAGATGGTTGGACAGAGGACACAACACTGATGTCCTTAATCTGAGATTGACCACCAAGAACTACAATTATCTTCCTCTGTGCTGGGTTTTACTCCATCCAGTGGAGAGTTTGCCCCCGCCAACCACAACCCACCAACCCCCCCCCCCACCCCGCAACCCCCACCAACCACCCCCCCCCACCCACCTTGATTCCCATTGATTTCAGTTTTGCTAGGGCTCCTTGAAGTCATTCTCAGTGAAATGCTGCCTTGATGTCAAGGGCAGTCACTCTCACCTCACCTGTGAAATTCAGCTCTTTCATCCATGTTTGGACGATGGGTTGTAATGGGACATGAGGGGTCCTGGTGGAACCTAAACTGAGCATTGATGAGCAGGTTATTGCTGAGTAAGTGATGCTTGCTAGCACTGTCGATGACACCATCCATCACTTTTGCTGATGATGAAGAGGAGGCTGATGGGGCAGCAACTTGCCAGATTGGATTTTCTTTTAATAGACAGGACATACTAGGCAATTTTCCACATTGACAGGTAAATGCGAATGCTGCAGCTGAACTGGAACAGCTTGTTTGGGGCACAACTAGTTCTTGAGCACATCTTTAATATTGCAGCTGGGACTTCTGGGCCCATAGACTTTGCTGTCTCCAGTGCCTTTGGTGGATTAATGTAGAGTGAATTGAATTGACTGAAGATTGGCATCTATGATTTTGGGGACCTCAGGAAGGAGTCAAGATGTATCATTCACCTGGCATGAGTGGCTGAAGATGGTTGCACATGTTTCAGCCTTGTCTTTTGCACTTATATGCTGGGCTCCATCTTCTTTGAGGATGAGGTGTTTGTGCAGCCCCGTCCTCCTCCAGTTAGTTGCTTAATTGTCCATCACATTCACAATTGAATTTGGCAGGACTGCAGAACTTTGATAAGGTCCGTGATAGATTAGGCCTTAGTTAAAGGCAGGTTCAGCCTAGTTCACATTCAAGTCATTGGTGACCCAACGTGTTATTAACTGCATGTCTTGGAGAGCCCCACAGTGTCTGGATAACTGCGGATGCTATATCTCCCCCAACTCTCCCAGTGGGCTGCCTGCTTTAGCTTGTGGATGTCACTCCTGCTCTTTCACCGATTTTCCTGCAGTGGCCAGATCGGAAATTTAGACTGTAAATTTCACCATCTAGTATACTGACCTTGATGTTGGTACATTCCTCCGACACGATCGGTCTGCCAGGGCATTCCTGTTCTTGCCCCACGGAACTCATTTCTTGTTATCTTGGCTTCATTCTCTCTACCATTGTCCAGTCCCTTCCCACCTACATCCGTGATTCCTCTGACACCCTACATCATATCAACAATTTCCAGATCCCTGGCCCCAACCACTTCCTCTTCATCATGGACGTCCAATCCCTCTACACCTCCATCCCCCACCGGGATGGTCTGAAGGTTCTCCGTTTCTTCCTAAAATGGAGGCCTGAACAATCCCCATCCACCACTACTCTCCTCCGTCTGGCTGAACTTGTTCTCTCACTGAACATCTCCTACTTAAACTCCTCTCACTTCCTCCAAATAAAAGGTGTAGCAATGGGTATCTGCATGGGCCCCAGTTATGCCTATCTCTTTATGGGGTAAGTGGAACATTCCTTATTCCAGTCCCACTCCGGCCCCTTCCCACAATTTTTTCTCCAGTACATCAACAATTGTTTCGGTGCTGCTTCATGCTCTCGTCTGGACCTGGAATAATTTATTAATTTGCTTCCAATTTCCACCCCTCCATCATTTCACATGGTCCATCCCTGACACTTCCCTTCCCTTCCTTGACCTCTCTGTCTCCATTTCTGGTGATAGGCTGTCCACCAATATTCATTTCAAGCCTACCGACTCACACAGCTACCTCGGCTACAGCTCCTCACACCCCGATTCCTGTAAGGAATCCATCCCATTCTCTCAGTTCCTTCGCCTCCATCACATCTGTTCTGATGATGCCACTTTCAGAAACAGTTCCTCTGACATGTCCTCCTTCTTCCTTAACCGAGGTTTTCCACCCATGGTGGTTGACAGGGCCCTCAACTGTGTCTGGACCATCTTCCGTTCATCCGCCCTCATACCTTCCTCTCCCTCCCAGAACCATGATAGGATCCCCCTTGTCTTCACTTATCACCCCATCAGCCTCCACATTCAAAGGATCATCCTCTGCCATTTCCGCCAACTCCAGCATGATGCCACCACCAAACACATCTTCCCTACACACCCCCACCCACACTGCCCCTCCCCCTCCCCCCCTCCCCCTCCGGCAGCATTCTGCAGGGATCGTTCCCTCTGGGACACCCTGGTCCACTCCTCCATCACCCCTACACCTCAACCCCCTCCCACGGCACCTTCCTATGCAACCGCAGGTGGTGCAATACCTGCTCCTTTACTTCCCCTCTCCTCACCGTCCAAGGGCCCAAACACTCCTTTCAAGTGAAGCAGCATTTCACTTGCACTTCCCTCAATTTAGTCTACTGCATTCGCTGCTCCCAATGCGGTTTCCTCTACATTGGAGAGACCAAACGTAGACTGGGTGACCGCTTTGCGGAACACCTTCGGTCTGTCCGCAAGCATGACCCAGACCTCCCTGTCGCCATTTCAACACTCCACCCTGCTCTCATGCCCACATGTCCACCCTTGGCCTGCTGCAATGTTCCAGCGAAGTTCAACGCAAACTGAAGGAACAGCGCCTCATCTCTCGATTAGGCACTTTACAGCCTTCTGGACTGAATATTGAGTTTAACAATTTTAGATCATGAACTCTTTCCTCCATCCCCACCCCCTTTCTGATCCCTCTTTTTTCCAATAATTTATATAGATTTTTCTTTTCCCACCTATTTCCATTATTTTTAAATGTATTTCCATCTGTTGTTTTATCTCTACCTTTTAGCCTATTTCGATCCCTTCCCCACATCCCACCCCCACTAGGGCTATCTGTACCTTACTTGTCCTGCTATCTACCCTTAATGTTACCTATTAGCACATTCCTTAGATAATATCACCACCACCTTCAACATCTCTTTGTCCTTTTGCCTATGACATCTTTTGGCTATCTCCACCTATCAGCCCTCTATCCAGTGTCTACTTATCCCACCCCCCCATTAAACCAGCTTATATTTCACCTCTTTTCTATTTTTCCTTAGTTCTGTTGAAGAGTCATACAGACTCAAAATGTTAACTGTGTTCCTCTCCACAGATGCTGTCAGACCTGCTGAGTTTTTCCAGGTATTTTTATTTTTGTTCAGGTGAATTACTTTTTAAGCAGTAACACCTCCTTATGTTTCTCAGTGCCAAATTTAGTTTAGTGTAAAGTGCCGTGGGGTGTTTATTATCTTAAAATCACTATATAAATGCAAGTTGATGTTGTTGTTGGTGTCATTAACTATGAAAGATGTTGTTTTCAGGCCATAAGGACCATTATCTTTAATTCTAAATAGATGCAACCTGTAAAATGTTGAGTATTCAGCAAAATTGTGACTTGCATTGTTTTCAGTGGAGTTGGGGGGTTGGTGTGTAGCTATGAATATTGACTGGCAATTGTTTTTTTGTAGGATGTTGGTTACAGTTTTGTAGACCTGAAGAACCTTCATGGTTATAGGTATATTAACCCTAAGATAAAAGCAAAAACTGGGGATGCTGGAAATCCAAAATAAAAACAAAAATAAAAATACCTGGAAAAACTCAGCAGGTCTTACAGTATCTGCAGAGAGGAATACAGTTAACATTGTATTAATCCTAAGTCTTTATTGACTTGTGGAATGACTTACAAATATACAGTGAAGGATACAAGCTAGGAGCTGTCTCCATGCTTGCTGGTACATACAGCTCTGGCCAACACTCAACTGAACCTGGATGCAGGTCATATGCTCTCCCTCCTCACTGTGTGGGCGGTACTGTACACAGTCCCACATTAACTCTATATGTGTCAGACTTCTTTACTACACTTCCCTCCAAGTCTTTAGCCAATGTATTTAAGTGATTATAGCTTACCTTCTGTTGTACATTGTTATTGCAATCCTAAATTTACATTGTCATTACTATTATCATTATCTCATTTCCCCCCTTGAAGTCTTGAATTCAAAGGTTAAAGCAGTCTGGAGGCCTTATATATCCCTTCCATATCTTGTTTGCACTTCTGTCAGAGGAGGGTTGGTTCTATGGCTGCTGGTTCCTTCTGTAGGTTTGGAGGTTGTTCTGATGTATGTTTTCATCCCTTTCTTCCATTCCTTCATGTTGAACTGGGCTTGGTCGGTTCAGTGGTTGCTACCCTAACTCGTTTCTTGTGGGGTAGAAGAACATTGTATTCATCTCCTTGTCATTTCTTTAATTTCTTCCACCATCGTGTGGGTCATCGTGATGTCCTCTGTGGCAGAGGATGAGCATTCCAGTGACCAGAATGAGGTTTTGTGGTATGCTCAATTCAGCATTTTGTCGTCAGCAATGGACAGCTGCTACCAGGTTCCAGCATCTTTTGTGGCTTTGGCATACTGGCTGGCGGTTGCAGCATATGTTTGATGGTTGAAGTGTTGACCTGCAGTGCCGTCGTCAGGGCCAGAGGTTGAAGCTCATCGGACTGCTGGTCACTCTCTTTTACATACTCCAGTGGAGGCATTATGGTTTCCCCCTGGGTGGTTGGCTGGTCTGACCATTGAAGGTTTTCTGGCACCTGTAATGAGAATGGACAAACCTATTCCGCAAAGAGAGAAGATGGTTCAGAGCTGAAGACCCAGTCAGGATACCCTTTTTTGTTTGAGTACTTGGGAACTTGCAGTTCTGTATGATTAACGATGGTGGTTGTCTTCAAATCTTTTGCCATTTTGAGGAGATCCAGGGCTACACAGGCATCTGCGATCAAGAGAGAGAAAGGCTGGTTATAAATGACATACATCAGCTCGTAGAATTTTTTGCTGCCAAACCTTAGTGGTTCCAGAATCATGCCTATGATTAGAAATCGGATTCCTTTGGGCCCATAGAGTGGTCTGTCTGCTGTTCGAAGCCAGAGGTCTTTTAGCTATGGTTCTTTGCCTGGCAGGACTGTTACGTCTCCCTGTGTCTAATTTAAAATTTACTAAATGGCCATTGACTGAAATGTCCACATTTCAAAAAAAGAAACCAAGATCTTTGACCTCACCTAAGAAGCACGGTTGTGTATCTTCTGGACCTACAGTCTTGATCTCATGGAAAATCTTTGGGCCTCTTTGTATTTCAGAGTTTTTGCCCTCCACAGTTTGCCATAGTGCCCAATCCTTTTGCACTGAATGCATTGGGTTGAAATTGCAGGATATTGATCTCGCTTTGCTCCATAGCATTGGCATGGTCACTCTGCTGGCCAGTTCGGGTACTTCTTTCCCTGACCTGCAGTGTCCTTGTATCTTTATTGCTTAATTAGCTAAACTATGCATTGACCTCTGCATCATTGTTTATGTTTTCTCCTTAGAATGGTTCTGTTCTGCTCACAGATTTCTGACTGCCTAACTATCTGGATTGCCTTTACCAAGGTTATATCTCCCCACAGATAAAAGCAAAATACTGTGGATGCTGGAAATCTGAAATAAAAACAGAAAATGCTGGAAAACCTCAACAAGTATGACAGCATCTGTGGAGAGAGAAACAGAGTTAGTGTTTTGAGTCCATATGGGCTCTGAAGAAGAGTTACACGGACTCAAAATGTTCACTCTGTTTCTCTCTCCACAGATGCTGTCAGACCTGCTGAGTTTTTCTAGCATTTTCTGTTTTTAGATCTTCGCATGCTTGCATGATCAAAGAGTGCATCATCTGCTACTCCTACCACTATTCTGTCTCTGATGAGTTCAGAATCTAAATCTCCTTATCCGCAGCCTTCTGTCATCTTGTACAGATCATTGATCGACAGGATCTGCCATCCTGTGTAGATCATTAATCAACAGGTTCTACTGGCTGCTGGACTCGCTTGTTAAATTTAGCTCTTTCAAATATTTTATTGTTTTTAGATTAAAATAAACATTGAAAGTTTTTAGTGCTTCTTCAAATGTAACAGATGATTCATTGATTCCCTGTCTTGCAATAATGTTGTCTACAATTGGGCCTACCAAGTAAAGCAGTGTATTAACCTGCTCTGCTTCTGATGTTTTCTAAAACTGAAATGTTGATGTATCTTGGGAAGCTTTTTATCAAATGTCACCAGTTCTGTGATTGATTTGGGCCTTAGATGAGTCTAAATTGATTTAGAAGTGTGGAGTTCTGACCTGTGGTTACATTTTCAAATGTGTAGGCTCTGCTTTAGGAGCTTTCTAAACTTCAAGATGGCTTTGCCATTCATTTGGAGGCAAAGGGATTTCCTGCGCTTGCTAGTTTTCGTGGGCTCTGCTACAATTGCAATTGTGTTCAACTTGAAATTTTTTTTCTCAACAATAGCCACCTGGAATGGCTGCCTGCAGAGATCTCTTGCTCAGTGTTTACATTTAAAATCTTGAATTTGTTGATTCTTGGCTTTTGCTTGCCTTTAGCTGGGTTTAGAAAGTCGCGATTCTCCTGGAGTTTTCAATTAATTATTTATTGTTTTTTTGGCGCATTAAAGTGACAACTCGGGGATTGGGTTATTTCAAATTGTACTTCTGACTCTGAAATTTTTAAAGATTTTTCAGGACTTGCTGTAGCCTGGAATTTAAAAAAAAATTAGTTCACCCTTGCTTGACCTGCTGACCCCGTTCTCTGGGATGTGAAGCTGAACTTCCAAAGAAGATGCAATGGAATCTCCTGCTGCAATAAGGAGTTTTAAATCTTTGCCTTCAGCTTCCAGGCCTCTCTATGGAGCATTCTCCTGGCAATTTTTCCTCTGCACTTCTTCTTCTAGAGCTTCTTTTCAGGTTAGAATGCTTGGTTAAATCTTTTCTCAGTCTTCCAGCATTTTAGTTTTTCTCTGTATTGTGATACGGTAGCCATCACAGAGACGTGGCTGAGGGAGGGGCCGAATTGGCAGCTCAACATTCTGCGACATAGAATCTTCAGGCGGTGTAAGGTGTTGGTTACCGTTTGGTCGATCTGAAGAAGTCTTTATAGTCATATGTAGTTTAACTGTATTAACTTTATTGACTTTTGGAACTATTTACAAATATATAGTAAAAGGTACAAGCTAGGGGCTGTCTCCATGCTTGCTGGTACACATGGCGCTATCCGACACTCAACTAACCCTGGGTGCAGGTCATGTGCTTTCTTACATCACTGTGTGGGCAGTACTGTACTCAGTCCCACATGAACCCTATATGTGCCAGACCCTGATGCTATAGTTCTCAAAGCAAGAAAAAGTGCAAAAGTCACAGGAAAATATGAACTGCCATACCTGATGGTGTAAATGATGGTGTAAATTTAATAATTTTCCCATTTCATTTTGTGCTGTTCCAAGATTCAGCCAACAAACCTGCACTATATTGATGCAGGTTTCCAGGAAAATCTGGTTCAATGAGAGGAAAATGTACCATTTATGAGTTTTTCAGTGTAATTTCAACTGGTTTATTGTCCTTAAAAAAAAATTTCCCTCTTAAACTGAATCAAATAGTATCTACATTTCAGAGGATTAGACAAATATGCAAGTCAAAGCTTTGGGTTTGATTTCAAAGATGCATTGAATACTGAACAAATGAATCTGATAGTGTGAAGTACAAGCCTTGCATTTAGTTGTCAGTTTTTCAAGAGGATGTATCTTGTAAAGAATTGTGGGTGGAACTCTGAAGTAGTCAAAAAATAAACCTAAAAAATAAATTCAAACAAAAATAGCACATAGTTGTGATGAAACAAATTCTTAACTGTCACCAAAGCAGTTACACAGCCAAAGGCATATTGTATGCAACATCATGTGACATACCTTTCAGAGTCCAAAGCATTCCATCATTAGTTATCCTCTTATTTTTTATTATTACATTTTCCATAAACTATTGGAATACAGGTAGTATACCTTCGCTATTGCTATATGTTTCATTTTATGGGAAGTTCTACTGCCAGATCAGATGTTTTATTCTGAACAAATCAAAATTGTTTCTTTTTTAATAGAAAAAATGGTGAATGTGGACTAATTTGGATTCAGTGCAACAGGGAATTCAGGTAAACACTGGCGCCCATGCAAACATTGTGCTGTTTATGTAGAGGAAAAAATTCATTCAATTTTTGGCACTGCACAAATATGTTCATGGAGCATAGATAGGTTAAGTGGGTCAGCAAAAATTTGGCAGATGGAGTTTAATGTGGGAAAATGTGAACTTGTCCACTTTGGTGGGAAGAATGGAAAAGCAGTATATTAATTAAATGGAGAGAGATTGTAGAACACGGTGCTACAGAAGAATCTGGGTGTCCTGGTACATAAATTACAAAAGGTTAGTAAGCAGGTACAGCATGTGATTAGGAAGTCAAATGGAATGTAGGCATTTATTGCAAGGGGAACGAAATAGAAATAGTGAACAGGTTGGGCCGATACCCATTGGACTTTAGAAGAATGAGAGGTGATCTTATTAAAACATATAAGATCCTGAGGGGGATTCTTTTTTATTCTTTCACAGGATGTGAGCATCACTGGCTAGGCAGCATGTATTGCTCATTCCTAATTGCCCTTAAGAAGGTGGTGGTGAGCCGCCTTCTTAAACTGCTGTAGTCCATGTGGTGTAGGTACAACCACAATGCTGTTAGGGAGGGTGTTCCAGGATTTTGACCCAATGACAGTGAAGGAACGGCGATATATTTCCAAGTCAGGGTGGCGTGTGGCTTGGAGGGGAACTTGCAGGCGATGGTGTTCCCATGCATCTGCTGCCCTTTTCCTTCTAGGTGGCAGAGGTCACGGGTTCAAGAGGTGCTATCGAAGGAGTCTTGGTGGGTTACTGCAGTGCATCTTGTAAATGGTACACACTACTGCCACTGTGTGTCAGTGGATGGACGGAATGAACGTTGAAGCTGGTGGATGTGGTGCCAATCAAGCAGGATTGCTTTGTCCTGGACAGTGTCGAGCCTCTTGATTGTTGTTGGAGCTGCACTCATCCAGGTAAGTGGAGATTATTCCCTCACACTCCTGACTTGTGTCTTGTAGATTGTGGACAGGTTTTGGGGAGTCAGGAGGTGAGTTACTCGCTACAGAGTTCCCAGCCTCTGACCTGCGCTTGCAGCCACAGTATTTATATGGCTGTTTCAATTCAGTTTGTGGTCAATGGTAATCCCAGGATCAATTGGGTTCATAGCAGAAAGACTTGAATATAAAACTAGCAGTGCTGCACTAGAGCAATCAAAATAGAGTAAAACCAATTGCATATTGATCTTCATAGTGCGAGATTGGCCACTGTCTGCCATGGAGTTCAATAAGATAAGATCAGTATCTTTTCAGTAATCCTAACATATGTTTATTTGTTAGATGTTATAATCATGTCCATTCATGCTTGTTGCTCACAATGTTTTGTGATTACTTCAAAAGTTCTAAAACAAGTGAAATTTGTATTATTTTATAGTGTGCTTTAGTTTAATAGCAGTAGCAAGTACAGACAATATATAATGGTCTCTTCTGGGAAAGAAAGTAAAGAAGATAATCCTTTTGAGTGCAGGCAAGCTAAGAGAGAAAAATCTCTCGGAGACAAGTTTGAAACACCAGTGGTGCCTCAGGGAAATAAGGCTACATGTATGGATTTTTTAAATGTTCTGGTAGATGACACTGGAAAAATAACAGCTATGCAGACTCTCATGCTTCTATCTAGAATATTCATATAACCATCCTCTTGCAAAAGAGTGAAATTTAAGAATAAGAAGAAAATTCTGAAGATTTTTTGCAAATGTAAGTAAACTCACCAGGAATTAAAGGACAACAATACTTGATTTACTGATCCAGATGAGACAGCTGTTACATGAGAGAGGCAAAAAGTGTTCTGAGGTGCAATCCTGGGTTAGTTGGTGCTGGAGAAATAGGAAAGGAACAAACTCAACAAAACTTGTAAACAATCCAGTCATACCCCATCAAATTCATCTTGGAGAACCTAAAAGTATTAGAGCTTCAACCATTTTGAGAAATTATATATCAAAACACTAGGGCCCAGGGATTGTATTTTCTCATGTTTTCAGATTGCATGACATATATAGATGGCAATAAGGAAATGGTCAGTTATGAGGCAAGAGGAGAAAATTACATAGAATAGCATGACAAACTACAATCATTCTAGTCATAATGAACAAAAGACATTCACAAAAGAGCTGAAACAAATAATGGACTATACTCCTTTGGATTGTTTTAGCTCATTTCTTGAGCTGGTCTTTCAAACAGCACTATCTTTCAAATATTGATCATTTTTGCACTAATTTGCTGTATATCTCTCATTCTCTCATAACCCTCTCTGTTATGCGGTCAGTTAATAATGGAGGTACACAGAACTGAAGGAGTATTTGACTTGCAGCTCTTGGCTAGGCCAATCTGAAACTAATTTCACTGTCTTGCTTTCTGACCTGACTTGCTTTCTCACCATATTACCCTGTATGCTTCAAATGTTTATCCAATTTTTCCTTCAAAAATGCAATGGTGCCCACATTCCTGTGTCAATCTCTTGCATTCTCCAGCAGCCATCTATGTTCAAGAAATTTCAACTAACCTTTCTTCATACTATCATAGGCCCAGATTTTCACCACAACAAAAATGGTGGAATTATAAGTACCACCCCTGAATGTGGCACCTCCCATTTTCACGGGGGTGGAAAAGGGGGCGGTTAGTGTTTTGTGTGTGCATGGTTTACGGAGGTAGCTAAGAGCACTTAAATCACCAATTGCCTCCACCGATTTTGGTACCCAGGAGTGTTAAACCCAAAGTGTGCAGATTAGAGCAGGCGTGGAATTTGTGGATTCATCTGGATAGTCAGGGTACCCATTTGGATCTTGTCCTGAGACATAGAAATAGAAAATAGGAGCAGGAGTGGGCCATTTAGCCCCTCATTCTGCCATTCAGTGGGCAGAATTTTACAAGTCGGCGAGAGGGGAGGGGGCCGGCTCGCCAACACGTAAAATGATGCATACTGATGTCGGGGGGAACTCCCAATCTCACTGCGCCTCATTTAAATTTTCAGGAAGGCGGGGGCTCAGCAAAATCAGCTGTGCGCCCGCCGACCTGTCAATGGTCAATTGAGGCCATTGACAGGGTCAATTAAGTAATTAAAATACCTGCCCATCCAACCTTAAGGTTGGCAGGCAGGCCAGGAGCCCCAGCAGGAATTAGAAAAAGTATGAAACCTCATCCACGGGCGGGATGAGGTTTCATGTAAGGCTTAAAAAATTTAAATAAAGATTTTGTGAAAATTATGGACATGTTCCAACTCACATGACATTGTCACATGAGGGGACATGTAAGGGGATTTTACTTTTCTATTTTTGTCTTTTTCACATTTATAGCTGATCTCCCTGAGGCTGCACTTAGCCTTAGGGAGATGAATTTGCTCTTTAGTGTGCATGTGCGAAAGAGCGCACTCGCGATTTTGGGAATCCCCCCCCCCGCGCCCGCACAGGGAGAGCATAGCGCTTCTGTGTGGACGTCACACTGGGCGGGCCTTAATTGGCCCACCCACGTAAAATGGCGGCAGACCTCCGATTGGGAGCGCTGATTGGAAGCACGCCCGTACGCGCCCGCCTATCAACCTTCCCCCCCGACAGGGGGATAATTCAACCCTACATGATCATGGCTGATCCTTTATCCCAGCGCCATACTCCTGCTCTCTCCCCATACCCCTTGACACCTTTACAGTCTAGAAATCTATCTATTTCCTTCTTACATATATTCAGTGACTTGGCCTCCACAGCCTTCTGTGGTAGAGAATTCTACAGGGTCACCATCCTGTGAGTGAAGAGGTTTCTCCTATCTCTGAACGAAATGGCCTAACCCGTATCCTGAGATTGTGACCCCTTGTTCTAGAATACCAGCCAGAGGAAACATCATCCCTGCATCCAGTTTGTCCAGCCCTGTTAGAATTTTATAAGTTTCAATGAGATCACCTCTCATTCTTCTAACCTCCAGTGAATACAGGCCTAGCTGACCTAGTCTCCCCTCATACGACAATCCTGCCATCCCAGGAATCAGTCTGGTAAACCTTCACTACACTCCCTCTATAGCAATTTGTAAGGAGGTAAGGAGGCCAAAACTGCATACAACACTCCAGATGTGGTCTCATCAAGGCCCTGTACAGCTACATTAAGATCCCCTTGCTGCTGCACTGAAGTCCTCTCACAATGAAGGCCAACAAAAATTCATCCCTAGGAAGAAGAAGCATACTAAAGGGAGGACAGGCAACCATGGCTGACAAGGGAAATCAGGGACAGCATAAAAGCTAAAGAGAAAGCATACAATGCGGCTAAGAGCAGTGGGAAACTAGGGGATTGAGAAGCCTACAAAGACCAACAGAGGACAACTAAAAAAGAAAAAAGGATGGAGAAGATTAAATATGAGGGTAAACTAGCCAGTAATATAAAATAGATTGCAAGAGTTTTTTTTTAGATATATAAAGGGTAAGAGAGAGGCAAAAGTGGACATTGGGCAGCTGGAAAATGACACTGGAGAAGTCATAGTGGGGAACAAAGAAATGGTGGAGGAACTGAATAGGTACTTTGCTTCAGGCTTCACAATGGAAGACATGAGTAACATCCCCAAAGTTCAAGAGAGTCGGGGGGCAGAGGTGAGTATGGTGGCCATTACCAAGGAGAAGGTGCTAGGAAAACTGAAAGGTCTGGAGGTGGATAAATCACCTGGACCAGATGGATTACACCCCAGATTTCTGAAGGAGATAGCTGAAGAGATAGTGGAGGCATTAGTGGTATTCTTTCAGGAATCACTGGAGTCAGGGAGGATCCCAGAGGACTGGAAAATCACTAATGTAACCCTCATGTTTAAGAAGGGAATGAGGCAAAAGAAAGGAAATTACAGGCCGATTAGCCTGACCTCAGTTGTTGGTAAGATATTAGAGTCCATTATTAAGGATGAGATTTCGGAATACTTGAAAGTGCATGGTAAAATAGGGCAAAGTCAGCATGGTTTCATCAAGGGGAGGTCATACCTAACAAATCTGTTACAATTCTTTGAGTAGGTTAGACAAAGGAGAGCTAATGGATGTTATCTACTTGGACCTCGAGAAGGCCTTTGACAAGGTACCGCACAGGAGGCTGCTCAGTAAGATAAGAGCCCATGGTGTTAGAGGCAAGGTACTGGCATGGATAGAAAATTGGCTGTCTGGCAGGAGGCAGAGAGTGGGGATAAGGGGGTCCTTCTCAGGATGACGGCCGGTGACTAGTGGAGTTCTGCAGGGGTCAGTGCTGGGACCACAACTTTTCACTTTATACATTAATGATCTAGATGAAGGAACTGTGGGCATTCTGGCTAAGTTTGCAGATGATACAAAGATAGGTGGAGGGACAGGTAGTATTGAGGAGGTGGGGAGGCTGTAGAAGGATTTAGACAGGTTAGGAGTATGAGCAAAGAAGTGGCAGATGGAATACAACGTGGGGAAGTGTGAGGTCATGCACTTTGGTAGGAAGAATAGAGGCATAGACTATTTTATAAATGGGAAGAGAATTCATAAATCTGGAATGCAAAGGGACTTGGGAGTCCTAGTCCAGAATTCTCTTAAAGTTAACTTGCAGATTGAGTCGATTGTTAGGAAGGCAAATGCAATGTTGGCATTATTTTGAGAGGACTAGAATATATAAGCAGGGATGTGCTGCTGAGGCTTTATAAGGCTCTGGTCAGACCACATTTAGAATATTGTGAGCAATTTTGGGCCCCGTATCTCAGGAAGGATGTGCTGGCCCTGGAGAGGGTCCAGAGGAGGTTCACAAGAAGATCCCAGGAATGAAAGTCTTAAAATATGAGGAACGTTTGAGGACTCTGGGTCTATACTCAATGAAGTTTAGAAGGATGAGGGGGGATCTGATTGAAACTTACAGAATACTAAAAGGCCTGGATTGAGTGGACGTGGGGAAGATGTTTCCATTAGTAGGAGAGACTAGGACCCGAGGGTACAGAGTAAAGGGAAGACCTTTTAGAACAGAGGTGAGGAGAAACTTCTTTAGCCAGAGAGTGGTGAATCTATGGAATTCATTGCCACAGAAGGCTGTGGAGACCAGGTCCTTGAATGTATTTAAGACCAAGATAGATAGGTTCTTGATTGGTAAGGGGATCAAAGGTTACGGGGAGACGGCGGGAGAATGGGCTTGAGAAACTTATCAGCTACAATTGAAAGGCGGGGCAGACTCGATGGGCCAAATGGCCTAATTTTTGCTCCTATGTCTTATGGTCTTATGGTCTAACATGCCATTTGCCTTCTTAACTGCTTGCTGCACCTGCATGCTTCCTTTCAGTGATAAGTGTGCAAGGGCACCCGGGTACCATTGTAAATCAACATTTCCCAATGTATTACCATTTAAATAATACTCCTCCATTCTGTTTTTTCTACTAAAATGGATAAGTTCACACCTATCCACGTTACACTGCATCTGCCTTCTATTTGCCTACTCACTCAACTAGTCTAAATCACTTTGAAGTCTCATAACATCCTCCTCACTATTCATTCCCAACAGGTTTCGTGTCATGAGCAAACTTGGAAATATTACAATTGGTTCCCTCATCCAAATCATTGATATATACTGTGAATAACTGGGGGTCAAGCACTGATCTCTGTGGTACCCCACTAGTCATCGCCTGCCACTCCCAAAAAGACCCATTTATTCCTCCTCTGTTCCCTGTCTGCTAACCAATTCTCAATCCATGCCAATATATTACCCTCAATCTCATGTGCTTTAATTTTGCACACTAACCTTTTATGTGGGACTTTATCAAAAGCTTTCTGAAAATCCAAATACACCACAGCCACTGGTTCTCCCCTATCTATTCTGCTAGTTATGTCTTCAAAAGACTCTGGTAGGTTTGTCAAACATGATTTCCCTTTCATAAATCCATGTTGACTTTGTCTAACCGCATTGATATTTTCTAAGTGTCTTGTTATCACATCGTTTACAATAGACTCTAGCATTTTCCCAACTACTGATGATATGCTAACAGGTCTGTAATTCCTTTTTTCTCCCTCCCTCTTGTTTTAAATAGTGGGGTTACATTTGCCACCCTCCAATCTGCCAGGACTGTTCCAGAATCTACAGAATTTTGGAAGATGATAACCAATGCATCCGCTATTTCCATGGCCACCTCCGTTAGTACCCTGGGATGTAGATTATCAGGCCCTGGGGATTTATTGGCTTTCAGTCCCATTAATTTCTCCAGCGCTATTTTTTTAGCACTGCTAATTTCCTTCAATTCCTCCTTCTCACGAGATCCTTGGTTCCCTAGTATTTCTGGGAAGTTATCTGTGCCTTCCTCTGTGAAGACAGAGCTAAAGCAATTGTTTAATTCCTCTACCATGTCCTTGTTCTCTATTAAAAATTCTCCCATTTCAAACTGTAAGGATGCTACATTTAGCTTCACTAATCTTTTTCTTTTTACATACTTATAGCAGCTTTTACATTCCGCTTTTATGTTTCTTGCAAATTCATCCTCAATTTTTCCCATTTATTCATGAGATGCTGGTATTGCTGGCTAGGCCAGCATTTATTGCCCCTTGTTCAGAGGACAGTTAAGAGTCAACCACAACCTGGAGTCACATGTAGGCCAGACCAGGTAAGGATGGCAGACTTCCTTCCCTAAAAGACATTAGTGAATCAGATGGGTTTTTACGACAATCAACAATGGTTTCATGGTCATTCCAGATTCCACCATCTCCATGTTGAGATTCGCACCCGGGTGCCCAGAGCATTACTCTGGGTCTCTGGAATACTAGTCCAGTAACAATACCACTATGCCACCACCTTCCCGTATTAATCAGGATTAATCTTTTGATCCTCCTTTGCCGAATTCTAAACTGCTCCCAATCCTCAGGCTTGCTACTTTTCCTAGCAACTTTATATGACACGTCTTTGGATCTAATACTATCCTTAATTTTTTTTTTGTTAGCCATGGTTGGGCTGCTTTTCCTGTTGTGTTTTTGCACCAGAATGGAATGTATAACTGTTGCAATGCTTATATTCGTTCCTTAAATATTAGCCATTGCCTACCCACCGTCATGCCTTTTAATGAATTTCCCCAATCTATCTTAACCAATTCATGACTCATGACTTTGTAGTTTCCTTTTATTAGATTTATGACCCTAGTTTCAGATCAGACTACTTCATTTTCCATCCCAATGAAGAATTCTATCATGCATGGTCACTGTTCCCTGAATGACCCCGCAAAACAAGATTATTTATTAAACCGTTCTCATTGCACAATACCAAATCTAAGATAGCCTGTTCCCTAATTTGTTCCTTGATGTACTGGTCTAAAACAAATCTCATACGTACTCCAGGAATTCATCCACTACAGTATTATTGCTAAAATGGTTTACCCAACCTATATGTAGATTAAAATCACCCATGATTACTGTAACACCCTTGTTACATGCATCTCTAATTTCCTGTTAATTCCATCCCCTTCCTTATCACTACTATTTGGAGGCCTATAGACAATTCCCACTAATGTTTTCCACCCCTTGTTGCTTCTTAGTTCCACCCAAACTGATTCTACATCTGGGTTTTCTGAGCCAATGTCCTCTCTCACTATTGCACTGATTTCATCCTTAACTAGCAATGCCATCCCACCTCCTTTTCCTTTTTGCCTGTCCTTCCTAAATATCGAGTACCCTTGGATATTCAGTTCCCAGCCTTGATCACCCTGCAGCCATGTTTTCGTAATCGCAATCATATTGTACCCATTTCCATCTATTTATGCTGTTAATTTATCTACCTTTTTGCGAATGCTCCATGCATTCAGATACAGTGCCTTTAGACTTGTATTTTTAACATTTTTACACAATTTTTGCTGCTAGCCCTTGTTTCCTCTGCCTTCCACTTTTGCTTTCTACTTTTCTGTCTTTCATTCCTATTTTTGTTTCCCTCTCTTGTGTCTCCCCACACAGGTTCCCATCCTCCTGCCAGTCTAGTTTAAACCTACTCCCACATTACTAGTGAATACCTCTGCAAGGATATTGGACCCAGTCCTGCTAGGGTGCAACCCGTCCAACTCCTTCCCTAGAATCGGTCCCAATGCCTTAGGAATCTAAATCCTTCCCTCCTACACCACCTCCCCATCCACACATTCATCTGATCTATTCTCCTATTCCTGATTTCGCTTGCACATGGCACTGGGAGTAATCCTGAGATTATTACTTTGAGGTCCTGTTTTTTAATTCATTTCCTAGCTCCCTATATTCTGCTTTCAGGACTTCATCCCTTTTTTTACCTATGTCAACAATATAAAAATGACACTAAGGCCAAATTTCCATCTGCAAGTCAGGTGTGCAGAGTTGGGAACAAAGTAAAGTTCCAAATGTCTGTTGCAGCCTACCCAACCCAAGGAAATGTTTTTTTTTTCAAAGCACCCTTTCAAAATCTTTCATAATTGTAGAAACTTCTATTAAATCTGTTTTAACCCTTCTCTCATGGAAATAGTGCCAGAACTTGCTATAGAGGGAGTGCAGCGAAAATTTATCCGACTGATTCCTGGGATGGCGGGACTGACATATGAGGAGAGATTGAGTCAATTAGGATTATATTCACTGGAGTTCAGAAGAATGAGGAGAATCTCATAGAAACCTATAAAATTCTAACAAGACTAGACAGGGTAGATGCAGGAAGGATGTTCCCGATGTTGGGGGAGTCCAGAACCAGGGGTCACAGTCTGAAGATATGGGGTAGACCATTTAGGACTGAGTTATATATAGCTCTTGAGGCAAAAGGGATCAAAGGAAATGGGGAGAAAGTGGAAGCAGGCTATTGAATTGGATGATCAGCTATGATCATAATGAATGGTGGAGCAGGCATGAAGGGCCAAATGGCCTGCTCCTAGTTTCTATCTTTCTATGTTTCTATGTAATTGTCAAGTTTCTTTCATATGTTGTTATGACAGGAAACTAGCAGAACCTGTGAATTGTGTTGATAACAACAATGACTTGCATTTATTTCGTGCTCCCACTTCAGTTGTAAGTGGTCCGATCATGCAAAATTTGAAGGCTCGGACGTTTGAATTACTCTAGCAAGTTGCTTGTGGGGGCATCTTATTGAATGCCTTCTAAAAATCCATTTACACACCGCATCTACTATACTCTGTTCATCTATTCAGTTGGCAATTTCTTCAAAAGGGGCAATTAAATTAGTCATAAATGAATTTTCTTTTAACAAACTGTCACAGCTTCTCCTAAGTTAACTTTTATTTAAAAATGCTCACTGATTTTATCTTGGTTACCAAAGTAAATGGATTTTATACATTGTTAAAAAAGATTTAAAGTCTTCTATTAAAATTCAGCTCATTTTGATATTAAGTAATACTAAAAATACATTGTTCAATCTCTAATAATATGTTTGGTGTGACTTTGACAAAGAAAACCAGTACAAAAATCATTTCAATAATGTAGATCAAGGAAACAAACTACAAAAATATCAATACCCAAAATATCAATATCAAAATATTAACATCTATAATGACGAACGCTGGGCAAGTTCCATTCTGACAATCTCATCATGATCTTGCTCTATATCTCCTTTGCAAAAGTCAGTGGTTATGATACAGATGTTAAGTATAGTACAAATTATAACAATTTTTGGAAACAGGAAATCCTCAATGATAAAACGTTACCCTTTTAACTTTAGAACAGTACATGTTCAAACCCAAACATATTGAATTGAATTATTCCCTCGGAGTCATGAGGGTCCTAACTGCAAGAATCAACAACCAAAACAGTTAATAATTAAGCAATAACTGTTAAATTAGTAGTACGATGCAAAATATTTATAAGGATGCTGATGTAGGACAACGAAAGTTCACACCTTGCTTGTAGAAGCCAAGATGCTATTAAGTTCTGATGTCCTCTCTACGGGGTGTCCTATGAAAAAGTGCATAATATGCAGAGCCAACATTTTGAAATTATCAGACAATAAGTGCCAAAATGCGTGATGCATTGTGGAGCATGCTATCATGTGGGTGTTAAAGCAGGTTCTGTATTCTGTGTACCTGTTCTGGTGGTTCAGACTGACCAAAAATATCCTTTGGCACTTTTCAAAGATGGCTGGCAAATATTCTTCCTTTGTCCAACATCACGAAAAGCAATTGGCTATTTATCTAATTTTCAGTTCCTTGACTTGCTGTGCATAACCTGGCTGCTGCATGTGCCTACATAACAACAGTGATTGCAATCAAAAGTAATTCATTACCTGTGAAGCACTTCTGAAGGCCCTAAAATGTAATAAGCATCCATATGTATTGAAGTTTCTTCTTTCTCTTTCTAAATAAAGCTTAATGTTCTCTTCTACCTTACCAGAAATCTCACAATAACTGACACATTTTCAACAAAGCAGGGAAAACTGAAAATTATACTCCTACAATACAAACATACATGGGCGGTTACCAGTAACAAGGCATCTCAGTGAAAAGCGCTATACTCCAGAAAGCCAGTTGGTGAAAAATAGGGCAGAATTTTAGACCAACTCGCACCCTCCACCGCCCCCCCAACCCCCACCCGCCGTTGGCCGGTTTGCGGGCAGGGGGCCATTAAGTTATATGGTTGGCCATCCATCTGCTCCAGACCTGTCTGGTATTTTAGTAGCCCGCCTGCCCTTACCAATATTGGCCACCTAAGGATTACTTCCCACCTGGCTTCAATTTTAAGGATGACAAGAGGAGGTCAGAGGCTGGAGGAAGCCCTGCAGTTTATGCTGCTTGGGCTTTGAGCAGGAAAGGTGGAGGTAGGAAAGGTCATCACTTTGACAGCACGTCTCATTTTTCAGTAATACCGAAGAGTTGGACTTCTTCATTGACATAGCCATTTAGCAATTTTTGCCTCTACAGGCTCCAGGTCAGCAGGAGGTTGGTTAAAGATCTATGTCATCTTCTGCAAAGGCACTAATTCATTGTCTTAAACAATTAAAGTCTATCTGGAAATAATACATGGATGAATGCCAAACAAGCATTTTAAGTTCTGTCGAAGGGTCATGAGGACTCGAAACGTCAACTCTTTTCTTCTCCGCTGATGCTGCCAGACCTGCTGAGTTTTTCCAGGTAATTCTGTTTTTGTTAAGCATTTTAAGTATTTATCCTGGAACTTTGCAGATTGAAAGGAATACAATGCTTAGTTTGTAAAATGGTTCTAGATAGCCGAGAGGCAAAAGTTATAATATATCCTAAATGGACAAACTTTTTGGGGTGTGGTGGCTTCAGAGTGGTTATATTGAGAGAACTGACTCAAATAATAGTTTTTTTTTTCAAACAGAGCCACATCTAAAATGTAAGTTCTACCCTGCCTGCACAGTTGCTTTCTGGCCCTGATGAGCACTTTCAGCAACTTCTATGTTTATTCAGTATCACAGCTTCTGTAGCTTTGGCCAGGATTTTGCGCTTCTGTTGGTGGCAGGTGTCATGACAAAATAAAGGCCCACATGCCATTTTCCTTCCCTATTACCTGTTGAACTTGTATGTTAGCTTTCTGGAATTCATGCTCAGGGATTCCCAAATCCTTCTGTGCTGCAGCTTTCTGCAGTCTTTCTCCATTTAAATAATATTCAGCTCCTCTACTCTTCCTGCCAAAGTGCATAACCTCACATTTTCCACATTATATTCCATCTGCCAAGTTTTTGCCCACTCACTTAACCTGTCTATACCCCTCTGTAGGGTCCTTGTGTCATCTTCACCACTTGCCTTCCCACCTATTTTTGTGTCTTCTGCAAACTTGGTGATAATAAATTCACTTCCCTCATCCAATTTATTAATATATATTGTAAATAATTGAGGCCCCAGCACTGATCCCTGTGGCACTACACTGGTTACAGGTTGCCATCCTTATTTACCTGTGCTACTGCCTTCAGGGATCTAAGGACATATATACCAAGGTCCCTCTGATCCTCTGAACTTCCTAGGGTCCTACCATTCATTGTGTATTCCTTTACCGTGTTAGTCCTCCCAAAATGCATCACCTCACACTTCTCAGGAATAAATTCCATTTAACACTGCTGTGCCCATCTTACCAGCACATCTATATCATCCTTTAATCTAAGGCTTTCCTCCTCACTATTTACAACACCACCAATTTTCGTGCCATCTGCGAACTTACTGATCATACCTCCTATATTCACATTTAAATCATTAATGTACATGACAAACAGCAAGGGCCCTAGCACCGATCCCTGTGGTACACCACTCGTCACAGGCTTCCAATCGCAAAAGCAACATTCAACAATCATCCTCTGCCTCCTGCCACTAAGCCAATTTTGGATCCAATTTGCCAAATTGCTCTGGATCCCATGGGCTCTTACCTTCTTGGCCATTCTCCCATGTGGGACCTTGTCAAAAGCCTTACTGAAGTCCGTGTAGACTACATCAACTGCACTACCCTCATCTACACAACTAGTCACCACATCAAAAAATTCAAACGAATTTGTTAGACGTGATCTCTCCCTGACAAAGCCATGCTGACTACCTCTGATTAATCCCTGCCTCTCCACGTGGTGATTAATCCAGTCCCTCAGAATTTTTTCCAATAGTTTCCCTACCACTGATGTTAGACTCGCTGGCCTGTAATTACCTGGTTTATCTTTACTACCCTTCTTGAATAATGGTACCACATTCTCTATCCTCCAGTTCTCCGGCACCACTCTTGTGGCCAGACCGGATTTGAAAATTAGAGTCGGAGCTCCTGCAATCTCCTCCCTTGCCTCACATAGCAGCCTGGGATACATCTTCTCTGGCCCTGGGGACTAATCCACTTTTAAGCCCACTAAAAACGCTAATACCTCCTCCGTTTCAATGCTAATTTGTTCAAGTATATCACAGTCACCTCCCTGATTCCTACACCTACATCGTCCTTCTCCATAGTGAACACAGAGGAAAAGTAATCATTCAAAACCTCACCTACGTCCTCCGGCTCCAAGCACAGATTGCAACTTTTGTCCCTAATTGGCCCTACTCTTTCCCTGGTTAACCTCTTGCCCTTAATATATTTATAAAATGCCTTGGGATTTTCCTTTATTCTTGCCTGTCAATGTTTTTTCATGTCCCCTCTTCGTTCTCCTAATTACTTTTTTAAGTACCTCCCCTACACTTTCTGTATTCCTCTAGGGCTTCTGCTGTTTTCAGCCCTCTGTATCTGCCATAAGCTTCCTTTTTTCCCTTATCCAATCCTCTATATCCCTTGACATCCAGGGTGCCCTGGACTTGTTAGTCCTACCGTTCAATATTACGGGAATACGTTGGCCCTGAACTCCCACTATTTCCTTTTTGAATGACTCCCACTGTCTGATGTTCACTTTCCTACAAGTAGCCGCTCCCAGTCCACTTTGTCCAGATCCTCTCATATCATATTGAAACTGGCCTTCCCCCAGTTCAGGACTCTTATTTCTGGTCAATATTTGTCCTTTTCCATAACTACCTTAAATCTTATAGAGTTATGGTCATTATCCCTGAAATGCTCCCCCACTGACATTTCTACCACTTGCTCGGCTTCATTCCCTAAGATTAGATCCAGTACTGCCCCTTCTCTTATAGGACTTTCTATGTGCTGGCTCAAAAAGCTCTCCTGGATGCACTTTAACAATTCCACCCCCTCTAAGCCTTTCACACTAAGACTATCCCAGTTAGTATTCTGGAAGTTGAAATCCCCTACTATTATTACCTTATTATTTTTACGCTTCTCTGAGATTTGCCAACATACTTCCTCCTCTATCTCCCACTGGCTGTTTGGATAATACACTCCCAGCAATGTGTTTGCATCCTTTTTGTTTTTAGGTTCTACCCATATGGCCTAATTTGAGGAACCTTCTAAGATACCATCCCACCTTAATGCAATAATTGACTCCTTGATGAACAGTGCAATGCCACCTCCTCTTTCACACCACCACCACCCCCATCCCCAACCCCTGCCATGCCTGAAGATTCTATAACCTGGAATATTAAGCTGCCAGTCCTGCCCTTCCCTCAACCATGTCTCTGTGATAGCAACAATATCATATTCCAATGTGTTAATCAACGCCCTCAATTCATCTGCCTTACTTGTAAGATTCCTTGCATTAAAATAGATGCAATAAATCCAGCCATGCATTATTCCTTTGTGCCTTAACAGGTCTATATTTGCTCTGCCTTCCAGGCTGACTTAGTTTCTCTTCTATGTTGCACTATGCATCACCCCTGACTGTACCTCCACCCTGTATCCCTGCCAAATTAGTCTAAACTACGGGAAGGTGTAAAGTGGGAGGAAGGTTTAAGGGCTGAGGAAGATGTACAGAGGCGTGATAGTGTAAGGGGGCTGGAATGTCCAGGTGAATGTACAAGGGAGTTGCCTGTGGGGTCAATAACTGCTTCCTGGGGCGCGAACTCAGGGTGGGCGTAGTAGGAGGGAATGGTGAGTATTGGACGGTGCAGAGTGAGCCAGTAGGGTGAGGGTGGAAGGGTGATGGTGTGACAGTAGTGGTAGAAGGGCAGCGAGGCTGGTTGGTGGGGATACGAAGGCAAACTCAGACTCTGGGGGTGGAAAGGAGAAATTTGGGGAGGCCAATGTGGATGGGGGCAGAATTTTCAGGAAGGTAGGGAATGTGCATGTTCACCTGGACATTCTGGAAGGAGGAGAGTTCGGGCTGGATGGTAACGGTGAGGAGGTGGAAGGTGATGCCGGGGGGTCCACTGTGATGGGGGAAAGGACATAGGTGACTGGAGGAGGGGAAAAATTGGGGGATCTTATTAGAACCTTACTGACTACCATATTGCATAAATCAAAAGTGGGCTGAGCCTCATTTTGGACGGGCACAGGTGCTGCATGGGAGTGTGATCAGTGGGTGGGCGGTGTTGTAGGTAGGCTCAGATGGACAACTGAATGAGAACCCCAGCAGGCAGCATTGAAAATGCTCAGCACAGTGAGATGAGTGTGTGGATGAAGGTTCCACATACGTGGGAGAGTACTTGCATGAGGCTCGGGAAGGCCCTGCCACACACACACACAATTCTCCCTCCAGATTCGCTTCTGGTCCAGCTGTGTGCAGTTGAACTGCTAGAGGGGGGAGATGCAGGGGGAAAACTTGTGAAGCCTGCCAATGATGCTGAAAGATAAACATTACACATTATTCAGTGAAAGTGAATATATTTTCAAATTATAAAGTGACAAAATGCTTTCACTCATGCAACCACTTATGATCAAAATTTCTTGATGTTTCTAGGCCTACCACTTCTTCTAGGTGCTGCCCTAACATCTGCAGCAGGGGTAGAGACAGCCTGTGCAATGGCTATCCCTGTTGGTGACAGGCATGCGTCCTCTGGAGAGACGAGGCCTAGAGGGCCCTGGCTTGCTTTGCCTGTCCTCCTGTGGGCCAGCTGCTCCTTCTGCAGTGACAGAGGGGCTCACAGGCAAAAGGGACTCGGAGGGAGTGAACAGCCTCTAAGATTCCTGAGTGGATGACCCAGGGATGTCCAGCTGTCACTCCTCCTCCCTTTGGGTGCCCGAGGGCCATGGCCTAACTCCTTGAGGGGAAGAAGCACCCGAAGGGATGTCGAGGTGCCCCATTTCCCCCTCGTGTTGCCACTGCAGGAACTCACCCATGGCTACCCTGATGGAGCGCAGGTCTGCGTGTGTTTCTGTGCTCTGTCGGATCAGGGTTTCATGCGTCCGCCATCCTTCCCATGGAAACCTCCATAAGTGCACATGTAGGCACCACTTCATCAGAGAGCAGGCAGACACACTCCTCCGACTCACGTGCCACTCTGTTGAGGACATCCAACAGCTCTGCATGATGTTCCCCTGCCTTCTGCTGACTCTCCACGATGAGTTGGAAGGCTAGATGCAGAGGCCCGTCATCTGACTTGGACCTCACAGATGCCTCTTCCCCAGCAGTTCTCTGAGAGCCATGCAGCTCAGTTGAACCTACCTCTTCCTCCTATGGATACGTATCCATCCGGTGGCCACCAGATTGTGACCCCGAGCTTGCTCTAGGTCTAGGTTCCACTGAGGTGTGTGTCTCTGCGCTGGTGGAAGGTGTGGGTAAGTGCTGTGATGGGTCATCCAGCTCCTCAATGGAAGAAATGTCCTCTTGGTCTGGAGGTGAGGAGTTGGATGGAGCTGAGGAACTGGCTGACGGTGTTGGTCAATTGGCAGAGCCCCTGTGAACCAAAGTAGAGATAATTAGTGCATGGCAGCAGAGTGAAAAACAGGAGAGAGAGCACTCACAGTTGTGTTGAGAGAGGATCCTCATGTGGGCATTCACAGCCAACCTCATCTTTGGCACAGGAACAGTCTACATCACCAGCCAGTGTGATGGAATGCTCCTCAAAGTGAGTGAGGGGCCTAATATTGGGCACTCCACCTGGTCTGGGGCCTCTCCCTCCTGTTGTGAGCCTGCATGAAAGCAGATGGAGACAGTGTGAGCAGAACATGCCAGGGTAGATGATAAGTATGTGTGGTAAGTTTCTGTAGTGAGTGGAGCCATGGACGGGATGAGGATGCGAGCTGCAGAGGATAAGAGCCTGAGGGAGATGTAAGGGTGTGTGTGAGAGTCAATGGTGTTGCCCCTTGAGGTGTGAGATCCCTGTGGCTGTGCGATGGCTTTGTGAGTGTGTAAGTTGAGAGTGATGAGGTAGTTGACTTATCCTGGCGGAAAGAATGAGATCATTCATCCACTTCCTGCACTAGATGGCTGACGTCTTGTTTGCTCCGTTGGCGCTGACTGCTGCTGCCACCACCTCCCAGACCAGATTAGTGACTCTGGTGGACCTCCTGCGGCCGGAGTGGGAGCAGAGGACATTACGGTAGGCCTCAATGGTGTCCAAAAGGCGCTCCACTGAGGCGTCACTACATTTGAATGCTGCTGTCTTCTTTGGCTTCAGAGCCATTTGAAGCCTGGAGCGAACCTGCTCTGGAGACATGAAGTAGGCTGCGCTCTGGTACACTTTAAATATGGCACTTAGGTGACAGCATGTCTGGCAAATGCAAGCCCCCCCCCCCACCCCCCACCACCCACCCACCAGCAATCCAGCATGTTTCCTGTGAATGAATTATTACTGAAGTGGGACACACAGGGAAGGGGACAATATGGCGCAAAAGCTATTGGCCACCACTGCACTTCATGCAATTCAGGGAAAATTCCACCTTTCATTGACCGTTTAACAGGTGCTGTGACTTAATGGCATCTTAAACCAGCAATTACAAAAAATTTTTATCCTCTTGATATGAATTCTTATTCAGGCAAATTTGTGAATGTTCCACAAAGGATGTACTGATTAATTGAGGAGTTTCAGTGATATAGTTCCCTTCAAGAAAATTATTAATGTATACCCTGGTCCACGCAAATGATAAAACATTTGAAAATGATCTAAATAATCTATAAAATAATGAACACTTATTCTTTTCATTCAGTTTTCATCTCAAATTCCCCTATTTTCAATAATTTCCTTACTTCAGAGCTGTGTTGTAATGATTTAGAAAAAATAATTTGCATTTGTCTACGTATAGCCTTTCCCAATCTCAAGAGGTCCCAATTTATAACCAATGAATTACTTTTTGAGGTGTAGTCACTGTTGCAATGTAGGAAAGACTCAGTCAATTTACATATACCAAGCTCTGACAAATAGCAATGTGAGCATGATCGGATGATGGGCCAAATCTTCTGAAGAGTGGCAATCGCCATCATATTGTCACTTCACTCCTATTGACTTACCTTGCACTGGAACTCCACATTTCCCACCTGGACTTCCAAACCAGGCAACCTGAAAAATGTGGAGCATACCTGCTTTTGGAGTCCTTCCTTCATAATGTAGGAACATCAGGGAAAAGCCTTGCACCTCCCCCCCCGCCCCCCACCCCAATTTGTTACCGCACTAGCTGCCGTACTTTGGTGAGTTTAAATGTCCCAAATCATTTTGACAAACTCCGGAGAGAAAGGCATTGTGTAAAGTAAGTGGGTGAGGGAGTAGGGTGGCAGCTAAATGGGGGAGGGGGTAGGGTGGGGGTTTGGAGGGTAGTGAGGAGGTGGGTAGTTTAGTCAGGGGAGTCCTTGGGTGTTGGGAGCAGCAGTCAGGGGTAGAGGTGATATTTGGGGGGTAGTCATAGGGTCTGGAGGGTAGTCAGTGGTTGGGGGGCAATCAGGGAGTTGGGAGAGTAATAGAGGGGTGGGGACTAGTTGGAAGAGTAGTCAGAGATGGGGGGGGGGGGTAGACAGGGGTTGGGAGGCTAGTTGGGGGTGAGCGGATAGTCAGGGGTCAGGGATGAGTCGGGTGATCGGGCGGAGGGTAGGCTGGGTGGCCAGTGGAAAGTGGGAGGGGTGGCAGTATAGTTACGCAGTAGTTAGAACTGGTTTTAATCCTTCTAACATCTCCTGGTCAACTATTCTGTTAAATGAGTCCGAACCATCCAAAGCCTTTGTCTCCTAACTCAGAATTTCAGAGGGTTCCAGACACAGGGTAATTGTCCAATGGAACTTGAAACTTCCTGGGCAATTCCCGTGTAGTTAGTACATGGGGACTTCCGAGGGAACGCCAGCATATCTTCTAGGGTACCTCCAGGGTACAACCATCTGGGATCTGGGCCATTTAAGATGCTTTTGTAATGTTGACTGAGGATAGATATTGGCTAGAACACCTGGGATAACTCCCCTGCTTTTCTTTGCAATTGTACCATGGGTATTTTATGTGCCCCCACAAGAGCTGATGGGGGTCAATTTAACATCTCATCTGAAAGGTGGCACTTTCGATAGGGTAGCACTCCCACCAGTCTCTAGATTGTCAGACCCACAATCTACTGGCTCAAAGCTGAGAGTGCTGCCTAGTGGTGTTGATTTGGACCTGCTTGTATGCCTCCAATCTGAATTGTATATTCTACTAGAAACCATATATACTTGCAAGCTTGATAAAGGTTGCAAAATTGCTTTACTTTTGAGTAGCTAAGTGATTCGTCCTATAATGTTTAACAAAGGAACTTCCTGGTTTCTCACACTACGGCCTCAAAGCATCCTAAAACACTAAAGAACATCAAGCCAACAGATAAAGGAATGACAGATGTTTTAAACAAAGGGGCACAGGTCTCAACAACCTGCATGGCCTGAGAGCACATAACAACATTTTTGATGAAGAATAATGTTCTGATTAATGAAATACTTTGGAATCTCAGATAGCTAAATTACTTTGATAATCGATTGTAATTTAGCATTGCCAAGTCAAAGCTTAGCGATTGGTCTCTGTAATTGAGGGTTTATCTAGCCAACATTTTTTGACACTCTTGATGCTACTTAGATAACCTCAAAATATTTGCTTCTTGAAATGGATTGAGATTATGAAAATGGTTTAGCACTTAAAGCACAAGTCACATAAAATAGGAAATTCTTCAGCATTATGAAGATTACAAAGCATATGACAATTTATAAAATATTGTGGTCACCCCCTCCTTCCCAATTTTCCCCCAAGGCCACTTGAAAGCTACTATACTGAGGAAAACTTACAAACATGAGAGCTAGGTAAAGACCAGCTGGTCTAACTAGGCTACCCATACTCACCATACTTACCATATTCATGGTGGCCAAAGCATCAAAACATTTTTAAAAAGCAAGGGCTAATAAGATAATAAAAAACTCAAGAAAATTGCTAATTCAAAAGCAAAATACTACATATGCTGCAAACCTGAAATATAGATTTGTAAAAAAGTGGTAGCATCTGTGATCTGAGAAAGAGAGTTAATGTTTCAGGTCAATTACCTTTCCTTAGAAATGGAAAATGTTAGATATGTAACAAGCTTTAAGCATGTACAGAGGCAGGGGAGGGGGCAAAGAACAAAAGGGAAGGTCTGTGATAGCGTGAAAAGCTGGAGAGATTAAATGAGAAAAGGGATGGAAGTGAGACATAGAAAGAAAGAAAAATGGCTCTAGAAGGGAAGTGTAAATGGGAAAACAGAATCATTACCAGCCCTTGCAATCTGACAACATGGAGGCAGAAGTAATGATCTGAAATTATTGACCTCAATGTTGAGTTTGGAAGGCTGTAAAGTATGTACCGTAATCAATAGATGAGGTGCTATTCCGTGTGTTCATAATTGGAACAGCGTAGGAAGATGAGATCAGAAAGGTCAGAGTGACAGTCGGGTGGATATTAAAATTGCAGGCAACTGGAAGCTTGGGACTATGTTTACAAATTGAAGAGAGTTCCACAAAGTGGACACCCACTCAGCTCTGAAGAAGGGTCATACGGACACGAAAGGTTAACTCTGTTTCTCTCTCCCACAGATGCTGTTACACCAGTTGAGTTTTTCCAGCATTTTCTGTTTTTGTTGCACCCGATCTGTGTTTGGTTGCCCCAGAACAGGCGAGATTGCATTGTAAGCAGCAAATAATATATACCAAATTGAAAGAACTTCAAGAAAATTACTGTTTCACTAGGAAGGTGTGTTTGAAGCCTTGGACAGTGAGAAGGGAGGAGGTAAAAAGAGAGGTGCTGCATCTCCTACACTGAATCAGAATCAGAATCACAGAATCACAGAGCGGAAGAGGCCCTTTGGCCCACTGAGTCTGCACCGACACATGAGAAACACCTTACCTACCTACCTAATCCCATTTACCAGCACTTGGCCCATAGCCTTGAATGTTATGACGTGCCAAGTGCTCATCCAGGTACTTTTTAAAGGATGTGAGGCAATCCGCCTCCACCACCCTCCCAGGCAGTGCATTCTAAACCGTCACCACCCTCTGGGTAAAAAAGTTTTTCCTCACTGCCATAAGAAGTTGCAGTAAGAAGGGTAGGGGATTTTGGGGATGACTGAGGAGTGGACCAAGATGTCATGGAGGGATTGGTCTCTTCAGAACGCTGAAAGGAGAGGGGAAACTCTGCTTGATGGTGGCAGTAATCTGGAGGTGGCAGAAAGTGATCCCTTAAACAGGGCTGGTGGGGTGAAAGGCGAGGGCAAAGGGAACATAATCATGATTTTGGGAGGAAGGGGAAGGGCTGAGAGCAGGACTGCAGGAAGTGGGACAGACTCAGTAGAGAGCCCTGACAACAATGGTGGAAGCCAATTCTTGGCCGAGAAAAAAGGTAGAATTATCGGAAGCATTGATATGGAAGGCGATAAAGTCATAACAGATGCGATGGAGATGGAGAAACTGGGAGAATGGAATAGAGTCCTTATAGGAAGTGAGATGGGAGGAAGTGTAGCCAAGGTTCCATCCACAGAATCACAGAACCACACAGTGCAGAAGAGGCCTTCTGGCCCATCGAGTCTGCACCAATACGTGCAGTGGGCTAACAGTGGATATTGGTTATTGGCCATCCCCAGAAATGGAGAAGTCACTGAAGGTCACGGAAGAATCAGAGGTGGACCATGTGAAGGTGAGGGAAAGGTAGAAATTGGGAGCAAGGTTGGGAATTTTTTGTCTATTTGAGTGAGAGCAGGAAATGGCATCAATGTATGGAAAAAGAGGTGAGGGAGGGGACTTGATTGAGACTGGAACAAAGAACTGAAAGAAGTTAAAGATGTAACAGATTTTAAGCAAGAAGAGGGACATGGAAAGGGAAGTAGGGAGCATGGGGGCAAAAACAAAAGATACATCTTTGATATATCTGTTCTTGACCAGTAGAACTGATTCTTTCCTAGTTCAACACTAGGGACTTGCAGGCCTTCCACTTCTTCCTTGAACAAAGGGCCAAGTTCCCATTCATCCCTCCACCTGGCTGAAGTTCTGATGAAAGATCATCAAACTGAAACATCAGCCAGAATTTTCCGGCCCCCTCGCGGGTAGGACCCACCTCAGGTGAGGCGGAGCCCCAGCCAGAAGTCCATTGACTTGCGGCGGGACCAGACGATCCCAGCAGCAGGCTGGTGTGTAAAATCCTGCCCATTAATTCTGTTTCCATCTGCACAGATGCTGCCTGACCTGCTGAGTAGTTGCAACATTTTCTGATTTACTGCTGACAAATTTCATCCTGACTCCCTTAGATGATCAAAATCAGTGCAGCAGTGTGTTTCCGCTATGGTTCAGTTGGCCTCTTGCCTCTGTGTTAAAAGGTTGTGGGTTTAAGTCCCACTCCAGGACCTAAGGGCGAAAATCAAGGCTTACATTCCAGTGCAGTAATGAGCAAGTACTGCTGCACTGTTGGAGGTGCCACCTTTCAGAAGAGACATTAAACCAAGGCCCAACCAGTTTTCAGGTGGACATAAAAGATCCCATGGCACTATTTGAAAGAAGAGCCAGGGAGTTATCCCTGGTATCCTGGCCAATATTTATCCTCAATCAACATCACAAAGCATATTACCTGGTCATTATCACATTGTTGTTTGTGGGAGCTTGCTTTTTGCAAATTAGCTGCTACATGTCCTACATTACAGCTGTGACTATTCTTCAAGAAGTACTTCATTGGCTGTAAAACGCTTTGGAACATTTGAAAGACACTCCATTCTTCTTTAACACTTTGAGCACAAGTTGCATAAATGTGTTAATATGGGCAGTTATTCAACAATATAAGGGTTACTGTGTATAGGACAACCACATCTATTGGCACCACCAACCTTCTGCTACTTCATCTGAAAGGCTGTTCCTAAAATGTGTGTTGAGGCAATGAATTTTATCAGAATGTTATACCAAATACAATATCACCGAGCCTAAACCTGTCCTCTCCCGCTATCTAAATTTTTGAGCACAAGCTATCAACCAGGAGCAGGAACCTTGATTGATTTCTCCTCTCCATATCTCGGGCTAGTACTGAGGCTTAAATTGCTTTAGCTGAAACTAGCTAGCAAAGCACGGAACAGAAACTAAATCTGGACCTTCCTTAATCTGTATGATTTAGCATGATGCTGGACAATATGTTATTTGTTCTTGTTGTTGGACAGTTTATTTACCCATTCAAGGTTTATGCTTTGTCTGCCGTAGCACTTTCTTAAAATTCTATTGGCATGGCAAGGACCTGGATGACTGGTCTGAAACCAGAGCAGGTGGCGATGGGATTGTTGAGGCGGGGGGGTGGTGGTGCAACCCTGCCTCCGTCACTTTTGGGTCCCTTGGCCACATTTTTCAGTCATTCAGTAACCCAGTAGCTTATTAATTGATACTGAGGCTCCAGTCCCTTTAAAGGATGGGTGCCCACCTCTAAGATCTGCTACGCAATTGGAGATCAGCAGCTCAGCTGTCGCACCAGCACAATCAGGAGTGGTGGCCACTGCTGAGACTGTGCCTGAAAGTCAAGTATGCCATGGATGAACAGTGCCCTCACAACCAGGTAAGTAGGTTCTGGAGGGCACTGGGGCCAGTCAGGCTAGCCCTGGCGAGGGTGATGGTGATTAGTGAGGGCAGTGACTGTTGCCTTGGGTTGGCTATTTCTGCTGGGGTGCTCCCTCCATGGGTCACAGAGTGCCCAAATAGGAGGGACACTCACCTGAGCCTACTGGGAGTCTGACAGGATGGTAAAATGCCAGTGGTGCCAGGAATGGCCTTTGACTCACCACTTGCGTGACTCAGTTGGTCAGGAGGGCTGTCACTTTGTGTCACTGGTCAAATGCCAGGGTGAAGGGAAGATAATGAGCACTCCACCCTTGTTTTGCCTCAACATTTTACACCACCCCCATCCCAATTGCCTCTCAGCTCACTCCTAGAGGACTGCTAAAATCCACCTGAGGGTCAATGGTGGGATTAATGTCATTGGGCCAAAACCTTGGAACTCCCTCTCTAGCAGCACTGTGGATGTACCTACACCAGATGAATATCAGCAGTTCAAGAACGCAGCTCACCACCACCTTCTCAAGGGTAATTAGAGGTGGGCAATAGATGCTGGCCGAGCCAACAATGCCCATGTCCCGTCAACAAATTATTAAAAGTGTGCCATTTTCTTGCCAGAGACAGGAAGATACGGATTTCCTGTCTTGTTGTTTTGGTATGTTTCTTAAAATTTTATTTGACCAACGGTGTTTGTACTTCTCATGATGTTATGAATCTCCTGATAAATTATTAGATAGAATAGTATACAAAATAAACAAGATTTTTCATTTAACAGTCTTTAAGACAGGCTTGCTATCTCATCAAAAAGTCATGTTATTTCTCATGCAGTTACAATGATCTTTCCATCATGTTGCTAAGTGGATCTGAATTCCCCGGACTTCGCCTCAAGACCAAATCGCAAATAATTCTGGCCTAGATTTTCGCACCTGGGTTGGGTGCATAGAGATAGGAGAATTCCCTACTGTGAACCCGACCTATAAAATGGCCACCTGCAGGTCGGATTTTCTTTCCGGTGGGACAGGCTGGATTGGAAATCAGGACTGCTGCCCCTGGAACAAGTGTGGAAGTTGCCGGGTGTGGAGATGGGCCAGGTGGAACACCTACCTCTATGCTCTATCACTGTGTTGAAATAAACAACAAAAGCATCCCTTCAATCCTCACCTCATCTCATCGCCCCACACAATCCCCAAGCCCCGTTAATGCCAAACTATGCCACCTCATGGCCCCTCATAGCTTCTATGCCAATTCATGCCCCCTCTACCCAACCTCATGGTCCCCATATCACCTTGTCTCCCTGAATCCCCATGGCCCTTTATAGCCTCTCTTCCAACTTAGTGCCAATCATGCCAACCCTTGCCTCCACACACCACTCTTTGGCCTTACTCCTTCCAAGCCCATGTCACCTTGTATCCTTTGACAAGCTCATTGACTGCTTTGAAAGCTCCTTGATAGCTTTGACAGCTCCTTGACAGCTTTGACAGTTCCTTCTCCATTTTGATTGTTTCTTGATATTTTGACAATTCTTTGACGGCTGGACAATTCTTTAACAGCTGGACAGTTCTTTAGCAGCTTGACAGTTCTTTCACAGCTGGACAGTTCTTTAGCAACTGGACAGTTATTTAGCAGCTGGACAGTTCTTTCACAGCTGGACAGTTCTTTAGCAGCTGGACAGTTCTTTGATAGATCGACAGTTCTTTGACGGCTGGACAGTTCTTTAGCAGCTGGACAGTTCTTTGGCAGTTCTTTGACAGCTGGACAGTTATTTGATGGCTGGACAGTTCTTTAGCAGCTGGACAGTTCTTTTTGGCAGTTGACAGCTGGGCAGTTCTTTGACTGTTGGACAGTTCTTTAACAGTTTGACGGTTTCAATGAGTTTGTACATAAAACGTTCATAATCATATCCACTTTTAATAATGCCAAAAGGTGCCTTATCTCTCCCAAAGGTGTCCCGGGACCACATCCAAAGAGTACCTTAACCCTTCAAAGGCTATCCAAATTCAGACCTCTTACCTAGTCTAATCTGCACGCTCCAAGTTTCAGACTCCTGGCTTTTCAAAGTCCCACTTCATTGGAAGCAGCTGGTGGTTTAAATGACCAGCACAAGCGTGAACCCTGGGCCAATTCCACTCCCACAAAAAATAGAACATACCATTCAGGACTTAGAATTTTCAGCCATTTCCTGGAAAATATGGGCCTCTATTTTATTTTGTTAGTTCTGTTTTAAAACAGAGAACCAAATTGATTCCTGCAGCAGAAAAAGGCTTCTTGTCCATCACTAGTGCTATTGATTTTCTTTTTTAGCAGGAATACAGGTTTCTCCTAATGTAGGGGAAGTTGCAAAATTCAGTTTTAATTTTCTGTAATCAGAGGAATCTATCTGTCACTATATTGTTTCTATTTAGTTTCTACCTCTTTTCATAAATCGTATCATCTTCAAGAAAGTGTTTTTGGCCACGTATTTATACCATAAGTAATGTTTACAGCTGGAAATATTCTGTTGTGCCTTTGGTTTCCTCTTTTTCACATCTTTTATTGTGCTTTTCTGTTCAATGTTCACCCCTGGAGTTAACTTTACATATTGGCCTGATTTATCCGTAAGTCATAACTGGTGAATAAAAACAAAATAGCGAAATGAACAGGAAGCAGCATGGGTACGAGATGTTGTCTTATCCCAATGTGTTGCAATACCTTTTTTGGTATATGTGTTAATTGCTGGTGCTGATTTACCTCCCCTTAACCAGGTGCATGGAATTTTGGGGTGTAAAGTTGCATCAAGATGGCTCAAGAACCATTTGCATTTCATGTGGACTTCTGGTTGAGGGGCAGTTTCCAGTTCATTGTAGTTCATTGAGATATTAGTATGTGAGTAAGATCAGTTGATATCATACTGGGTTGCAATCATGTTTCACTTATTTTTTCTTGTCACAGGTCAGATGGAGGTAATCTCACCCTTCAGCCAGCAGCTTCCCACTGCTAGACCACTTATACCTACTCCTATTCACTTGCGCACCATAATCCAATGTGCTGCACCCAGACTGGCTTTATAAATCCATAATGTACATGGATCTATGCTGCAGGTTGCCACAGTAATGCCAGTGACAGAGTGGCAGGTGGGGATTGGCCCTTCTGTGAGGCCTCTGTCGCAGTTCTTCTGCCATATTGACAGAGGTAGCACAAAGAAACGTATCAGAGTATGTCCTCAAAATAGTTTACTAAACAGCAGCCTTTGCCAAACAGTTGGCATGTATGCAAACTGGCAGTTATGTAAGTAAATAGTATAGAGTACAAAGGAATTTTAAGTGTTGTACTAACCTCAAGCCCGGGCTATGCAGTTTTCTTATGCTTTTCTGGCTTCTTCCTTCGAGTTTCTCATGCAGATGAATATAGTGCTGGGCAGGGGAGATGCTGAAAAGTGTACAAGCTTGTGATTGGCATCAATAGGAAAATGAATAGAAAGTGAAGGAATGCATGGAAAATCCAAATATGCTAATTACCAGAACTCAGAAATGTAACAAGATCAGGTGTCTCCAGGTGGAATGGAGAGAAGAAGCTCAGCTCCACTCAGTTCCGTACCCTTTTTCTTGCCAACAGAAATATCTAATGGGGAGGAATAAATAATTTCTTATGAGTATTGCTGAAAAAATACATGTTGTTGAAGCTTTTTGTCATGCACCCTACAGACAATTTGCATGAGTACCAAAGGGAACAACAATTTATGCTTCATGAGAAGAGTGCTGATTTGTTGGCAAGTGTGTTGTGATTGGTAGAGGCATTGCAATGGAGAATACACCAGTTGTCCAATCGTGGAATCACTGTTGGACATTGTGTTTTGAGTTTTGCAAGCACGGGCTGGTTGGGTACATCTTTTTTGAACTTTTGAGCAACAGGTGAAATTAGCTGTTTCATACTGCTACTATGCAGTAGCAACACAAGTGGTGTTCAACACTAACAGGATGCTGCTATCAAGCCAAAAAGAGGTTCCGTCTATCACACAAATGAATAACATAGTATACGAATTTCAGTGCCGGGGTGATGCTATGTATGTAGGCCGTACACCCCAAATACTGGTGGATCGTATCAAATAGCATGTCCCTTGGGCTGTTTTCAACAGGCAAGGTACCAACCATACCCAACCAGCCTGTGCTTGCAAAACTCAAAACACATGTCCAACAATAGATGTAATTCTGAGATTGGACAACATTTACTAAATAATCCTGAGTGTGCTAAGAATTACACCGACAACCAATTTAAGATTATCAGTTGGGTTTGCAGTGTGGTGTACTTACATGTGCTAGAAGCCACATATATTAACACACAGACCCCTATTCTTTGCAGACAGAAAGAACATGTACACACATTGCATCTGTTTTAGCTAAACACAATAGGCAACAGCCATTCTCTGGTTCATTCCCCAGTTCATTTCCCAGTGCAATGTCTTGACAATCAGAATCAATCTGCCTGATTTGAATTTAAACAAAGCTTGGCAGTTAACTGGTGCATTCTCCATTGCAATGTCCCTACCAGAGTCCACTTGCCAACTAATCAACACTCTCCTCTCATGAAGTATAAATGGTTGTTCACTTTACATTTAGTATTCTTGTGAATTGTCCTGATGGGTGCTAGATGAAAAGCTTCGACAACATGTGTCGTTTTTCAGCAACACTCAAGTTCCATACTACCAAATCTCTTCTGAGTTGGGTCAAAATTGCCAGCAGCTTTACAAAGTACAATCTTAGGCTACTCACAACCTGTAAGCTGGGTTTGATTCTATTCAGTATTTAGTTGTTTGTCACATTTCATTCAATTCTAATGGTGAAGACAAATAGAATTCCCATGTTTTAAGCCAATAGCCACACACAGACACACTTTCCAATTGAGTCACAGTATCACAATCAGGACAGAAGCCTGAAATGATTTGTTTCTCCTCCTTTCTAGCCCAGGGATTCTAAGACCAAAGGTAGCACATCTACTACTGGTCTAGCTGACTCAATACAGAGCAGAAATTGAGCTTGGGGTGATTCTGTTATTTATGTTTAACTTAGTTCTATATGAGGAAATGCACTTACATTCTGAAGAATTGGGATATCCATAGATCACTTTGCAACATTAACACACTCGTTAAATTTGTGCCACAACTAGTAGTTAAATATTTACTTCACAGTTCTGCATTTTTAAGTAAAGGGTTCAAGCTGTCTGATCCTTGAATCTGCTATTGGTGAAACAGTGTGTAAAATTATTTTCCATTTAACTTCAGCTTCAGAAGCTAAATGTGGAATTCATCAGCAATCAGAATTCAAATAATAACTCAGACATTTCATTAGGCCCTAAGCCTAACCATAATCAGAGTTTTAAACAGTGGTGATGACCATGTTTAACAGTAGTTGTTTAACAGAGGTACAAATGCTAGTTACTTACATTAAGAAGCAATCATTCTTAAGCCCTCAATTACATTTAATTATTTAATCAAAAGCTTCACTTTTGGGAGTGTAATCCTTTTAACCCTGAAGATTGGACGTATGAAGCTATGGCCATTTATAAAACTGATGCTGCTCCAATGCCATTATGATTTCCCCTCATAAAATACTGAATTAGGGATAGAAATAGCGTAAAATGTGGTGGCAAGTCAGTTACGTTCTGCATTATCAGCAGAGGGACACGTAAGGTGGAATTTAGTCCAGGAGATGGGGGTCCTGCCAGTAGACCCAGAAGTTGGTGGGATGCTCAAATTGATGGAAAGGGCCAACCACGATCACCAAGGCCAATTAGGGAAAGTGGTGTGTGGTGCCCATCTAATTACATGTCAGAGATGGGCCCTTTTGCTGCTCTCGCTGTTAATGATGCCTCTGGTGCCTGCGGATGCCTTGCTTGGCCTTGCTCCGCTCATGTGTCAAACAGTGTGATCTCCATTAAAAAATTAGGAAGACTGAGTTATACTGTTCAAAGAAAGAACAGCATTAATCTTGTTCCACATCAGGGTGCTATCCGATTGCTCATAATTAGAAAACAAAAGGTGATTATGCTCTACAGTGCAAAGTTGTGCTGCTCTTAGATTTTTTTATATATTCCTCACAACCAAGGTTCCAATGTCAAAGAAAGACATGCTGAAGTGAAGTTGACAAAAAAATCTTCCTGAATTTGAAGTTCTGTTCTCTGCCTCTCTGACTTTCCATCAGGCCCTCCTCCTCTGATCTGCCCTGTCAAACTGCAACTTTGTGAACACTTCCTATGGAAGGCAGCAGTTTAATGACTGGCCTTCCACCTCCCTACTTCTGCACCACAAGCTGTCACTTGTAGGGAATCTGACGGCCCATGATCTCTGCTCACCACTCGCTCAATCCCAAAAGGTATGTGTAATACCATTCAGCAGCATGAATGAATGTTAACAGCCTTCTTAACTATCTAAATTGGCTTCCCACTTTGTTGATGCAAATTCACTACCTCACTGCTTTCCCACGGCCGTTTAACTCGGCCACCAGTTTCTTTCATCAGGATTCCTATTTGTCTGCTCCCTCCCGATTCTATCACCATTCATGCCACAAAACCCACTTTGACAGGTTGCCCTAAATTCTGCCCACACAATTTTAAATCAGTCACAAAAAAGTCAGGAGAGAAACAATGCCTAAAGTCTCCTGGACACTAATGGGGGAAATTTTCCTCTCCTTTGCGAACAATGTCCAAATTTCAGCTGCAGAGCAGAGAAAAATGGGATTGAGTCCTGTCATGCCAAGAAGATACTAAGAGCTGTTTTTGGAAAGCAACTGCAGAACCTCACATAGGTAGTCATTATCATGGCAGTGACTCAATTTCTGCCTCAATTCTGGCCAAAATGCAGCAGGCCAAAACTCGGGACACATTTGGACAACAACACTTGAATCTGGAAATTCAGACAGGGGCAAGTCTGTGATGAGGAGGAATGCACTTAAGGAAAATGATCCCCGACCACTGCCTGAAAGGAGTGAGGAAAATTATTTTGGATCTTATACCTAACTTACTCGATGGATTGAAAAAAATTAACAAACCATATCACATTGTCCTCTGCAAAGTGTATGTAACACAGGGTGCTGCAAAGTACATGTAACACAGAGTGCTGCAACGTATATGTAACGCAGAGTGCTGCAAAGTATATGTAACACAGAGTGTCATGGTACTTATAAGGTCACCTGACACTAACATATATGTAAGTTGTAAACATTTGAGTAAAAGAAAGGCTTGAAAGCCTTGCACATGTTTGTGTAAAACCTATATAACTATAAATATTATGCTATATTAGATCAAAATTCCTAAATGGGAACAGGTCATTTGGCCCAACCAGTCCATTTTGGTGCTTATTTCCTACACAAACAATAAACTGAATGCTAAACACATACAACCAATGCAGAACATTAATCAATAAAGCTAATAAAAGGTTGAACTACTTAGCCAAAACAGCAGAATATAAGGCATATGAAGCAGTGATTCATTTTTGTAGTGCTCTGACCATACTGCACCTGGAATAATGCATTCAGTTGTGGTTGCTAAGAAGCCAAGAGAGACCTCATTTAACTAGCTCCACAAATACACCTAATTCTGACAGCTTGAGGAGGCCTTTCCCCTTATCCATCTCCAATGGTCATTTGTCTTTTAAGAAGTGGATGAGACTCCCCCTCCCCCCACCAAAGCCACTTAGCAAACACATAGGTAACTCCCAGAAAAGGTGGAAAACAAAGGCAACAATAATTTTTATAGGAATTCTGCCAGTCTTTCAGGCCCATTAATTGCTTTAAAAAAAATCACTGTAATGATCTACAATTCTCATATTTAAACAATTGTGTACAAATTTTACTTAAAATTTCCAAAGGCTTTGTTAGTTTAAGAGAATTCATAGTCAAAAATATAGGCTTAATTGTACGTTATTTAGTTTTATTTCTACATCTTTTTATTTTAATAGTTTTTGAATCAAATTTTTTCTATGATTTGATAAATGCTGCTCATAAAATGCAGCACGATAATTTAAAATATTAATTCATTATTTTTTCTATAATATCATCAAAGCATCTCCAGCCTGCAATAATTAGTCGAAAGAATGAGCTGCCAGCTGGTTTGTGTTTATTACATTATAATTCATTTTTTTCATAATCTGAATTTGCAACAGCTTTAATTTTAATGCTTGTTAACTTATATTGAAATAAGTATCTTTAAACAGACAGAACTTTATTTTTTGTATTCGGTAATTCAGAGAAAAAAAGATTAAATAGTAAAGTCCAAAAGTTGTATTTGGAACTTAGACTGAATCCAAAACGAGCACACCTCCGATTAGCAATATGTAGATTATGATGACAGAATTCTGTTTTTAAATATTGCAAAATAAATCATAAAGCAGCATTTTTACTTGGGCAGAAATACGTACTCCCATATCAAAATATCCTGGCACCCATTAATATGTCTGTTTTTCTACAGCAGTACTTATAGGCATTGCATGCTCCAAACCTTGCTTTTCTGCTAGCTGGACTTCTTTACGTATAATGTGGAAAAGAAGCTGGAAATAAAGAACAGACATTTCAGTACCTTAAAAAAGAAAATTAAAGTTCACATTTCAAATGTAGAAGCTTTGCCAGACCACAATCTTCAAGTCTGCATCTGAACAGTTAACTTGCCTCTAAATTATGAACTTTTAGAAGTTACTGTTCTTATTTCAGATTTGTAGTATTTGATTTTGCTCTTGATATAATATATTTACAATATATACGAAGCAATAAATTACCAACTACAAAAAATGAACCTGCATCATCTTTGTGCTTGTCTTGTGGTACTTAGGGATTCACTTTTCTTCGGTAGATAGTATGTATTTGGTGTTTATATTTGCATGTCCAATTTTGCTACATGCAGAAGCAACAATATTTATGTGTGCATGTTGGTATTGTGCATAATTTCCATTTATTTATTAATAGTCATTGGGTTAGGCTGTCTTTGTGCTTATTGATGCATTAACTGGGACTTCATGAGAAATTTTGGACACTGTATCCAATATCATCCAGTTGAATTTCATAAACAAATTCAATAGAAGACCCCAGTGGTATCAGATTTTTGAAGTGTGGAGCACATGTTCTGCTAGTCAATAACAGAGATAACAGTATAATAGCATAACTTTTTTTCCTTTGTTTCAATGTAAAGTCGGGCATGCTAAAAAGGCAGAAGGTATTCTATTGTATGGGTATATTACTCTTATTTAGATGTTTGTGAAGCAACAAACAACAGTAATCTCCAGGGATTGTGTTTTCCAAAACTATTGTTGCCCTGTGCAAAACGCAAAGGGCTGATTGTAAAGATACTGTGGTAAATACAGCTTTACTGGTGGTAGTGGATGTTGTGTTACTGGGTTCTTCACACAAACTTACCAATCACACACTGATGAATGCTAACATACGTTGAGTTCTTTATATTGAAGATTCACAATGCTACGTACAAGTTACAGGAGAGCTCTATATGCAAATCTTACTAGGGAATCAATACAATGCCTACTGCTGTGTCACATGCCACATCACATCACTTCCTGCAGTGATGATGCATACTCAATTATTCCATTAAAGCAATGTCACAGCATCCCCCTTTTCCTCAGGTAGAAGTATACAACACATAGTAAGAATAAAACGCACAACATAACAGAATTGTGAACACTTTTTACATAAAAGTTAGACCTCCACCCATCACTTAAGAGCTCATTAAAACTATAGGTGGTTTACTAATATATCCAGACCTCGTAAAAGTTAAACTCTTCTGAGATCTACAATTATCCCCACAGTGTCTTGACTTGTTGATGTTGATGCATGGGTATCCTGCACATTAGCATTGTGCTGGTTGGCTTCACAGTGGTCTTCCACAATTTCACTCTCAGACCTTACCCACAAACATATCCTTCATGCTATTAAAGTATTGGACAAGATGCAGTTGGATAATTCTCACAGTTGACATCTGTTCCTTCTTAATGTCACTCCATTAGATGTTGTGACTTTGTATGGTCTTGGTTTACTGCAACTTTACATACCTCTGCAGGGAACCAGGTTGCTTCTGTTGGGTGAAAAACTTGAACTTTTGCTGCACAATAAACTGGACAATTCTGCATGTGCAAGCCGATTGTGTATAGACTTCACTTTCTTCCTGCACTGATGCAAGCCTGGGCCTTTGATGACTCAGAAGTGTCAATCTGTTCTGCGTCCCAAGCATGATTTCAGCTAGTGACAGTAATCCCATGTCTAATGGTGTTTCCTGTAAATGCAACATAGCAACCTGGAAATCTTGCTTGTTTCCCTGCGTTTCACAATAAGCAATTTAATCATGAGAAGCATAATCTTAGCAGGACTGTTGGATCTAAGATAATGTAGAGATGCTATTCCATTGTTTATGCCCCATGTGGCCCACATATCCTGAAATAGTTTGCCTGTATATTGTGGACCATTATCTGATACAATCTCCTCTGATGTACCAAAAAGACTAAAGTAGCACTTATCGTATATGCTACAGATGTGATGTATCCCTCAACTGTGAGGATAGAGAGTTTTGAAAATGAATCTGTGATAAAGAGAAAATTGTCACAATGAATGGTGCACAGATCCTCAACCAGGGGTGTGATGGAACTTTGTGAGGGTGTAGTGGTTCCAGCTGTGCTGGGTTGGCTGATGCACTTGGCACACCTTGCACATCATCATGGCTCTTTCGATATAACAGTTAATCCCAGGACAGTACACAAGCTCCGCCCCCCTCCCCCACCAAGGTGTCTCATTCTCTCAATGCCCATGTGGCCCTGGTACAATTGTGATGACATATCCTGATGAACAGATTCAGGGAGTAGCACCTATGTTCCTTTAAATATGACTCCTCTTAAGATAGTAACACATCTCTATAGGACCAAAAGCATTTTATGTTGTCTTAAGCCTCCTGTATTTTATCAGGCCAACCATCAACAATGCCTCGCTACAACGCCTTCAGCAGTGGATCATTGGCTGCTTCTGCTCTAAGTTGCTTGCACTTGTGTTGTCCAAAGATCACCAAGTAAATATTAAGTATGTCTTTGACCTCTTTATCCATACTGTCAACTTGTAGATCTAATGAAATATGCACGATGTTCTTCAGATTTGGCAATCAGCTCAATATGTCTGCTGTAACTATCCTTTCCCCTGGCTTATAATGCACTTCATAATTATATCCTTTGCTTTTGACTTGTAACCTTGTCAGAGATTTATGCCATATCATTTTTAACAACATGTAATCTGTTTCTACAATGAAACGCTAACCAAAATTGTATGCCTAGAACCTCGTAATGCCAAACACCCTGTCTCATGCTATATGTTCGGTAATTGCCTTGCTTCAGTGAGAGACTCTTAGCAACATAGAATTTAGGAGCATGAGTAGGTCATTCAGCCCTTCGAGCCTGCTCTGTCATTCAATAAGATCATGGCTGATCTGGTCCAAAAATCTGTCTAACCCTGCCTTGAACTTATTTAAATAAATTTAATTTTTTTAACATTTCATAATAACTCTGAACTGAATGCTATCAGTTTCCATTCCTGTGCAAGGCAAGCTCCTAGCCCTTTCTGCAACATATTGACTTCCAAGACTGTTTCCTTTCTTGGGTCATAGTATTAAAGGAAACATGTCTTCCCTGACAATGACTGCTTAAATATTCAAATACAATTTGGCTGCCTTCTTGCCACACAAACGGGACACCTATTCCTAAAAATTCTGTCAATGATGATGCTCAATTAGCGAAGTTATGTATATAGGGGCTAAGAAACTGAATAACCCTAGACATCGCTGCAAACATTCTTGGTCTTGGGATGTAGGCATAGATTGTATATCTTCTACTTTGCCTGGATTCGATGTACCCCAGTATTAGAATAAACCGAACTTAAAAAAAATTAATGAGCCTTATGTTTATTTCATACTTTTTGCTGTTAAAATCAAAGCCCTCCCTTCCAGCCGTCTGCATTAACACATGAAGATTTCGATCATGCTCTTCCCTACTGGCACCCATGACTGCAATGTCATCCACTAGACATATGCAACCTGGGGCATTTTCAGTGATCCTAACCAAATGTTGCTGGATTATATCTTGATTTACAGTTAAGCCAAATGGTAATGCCTTCCAAAAAATGCCTTCCAAATGGTGTTCTAAATGTGCTTAGTTTCTGTGATCCTTCTGATAAATGCCTGGGCCAATAACAATGTTTTGCATCTAATTTGGAGGAAAAAAAAATTGCTTCAGCAAATCTTGGGTTTAGTTCCTCCAATGTTATAAATCTACGTGGACACCTCTTAAATGCACAATTCAAATGTCTTGGGTCCAAACACACCCAAATTGTTCCATCTTTTTTCACTGTTGCACACAACGAATAATGACATCCATCTTCAGTTTTTCCTGGATGTATACACTGTACTTCCCAGGGTGGATCAGTTGAAGGAATTACATCAGCAATTAAATGCAAAATGGCAAAAGAAGCAACAGCGACATGAGGAAAGACTTTATCATGCAGCGAGGATCTTGTACTGCCTGAGAGTATGGTGGAGGCAGGTTTAATTGAGGCATTCAAGACGGAATTGGATTGTTATTTGAAAAGAAAGAATTTGCAGGGCTATGGGGAGAAAGCAAGGAGTGGAACTAGATTAATTGCTCCTACGGAGAGTCAGTGTAGGCACAACAGGCCAAACAGCCTCCTTCTGTTCTGCAACAAATTAAAACTCCGCACATCATCAAACCTGTTTGGATACTCCAGCTGCAAGTCATGGACTGACTAGATAGGGTCATTTTTAACATTCTCTTTCACCAATGGTGCATTATTGATTTCATATATGGTCACAATTTTGAGCTCCCTACACACTGCTACTAATCCTGCTACTAACGGGCCATTCGTGTCTACCAAATAGAAAACCTGCGATGACCATGCAGACTTGTGATAGCTGAATTTTAATACCATTGTACTGATACAATGGATTGGTGACCCATTGGAACTTGTCAACCTGGCTGTCATAGGCTGTACCATTGACTCCCATCGGCATTTTAAGATTCTTACTAGAGGAAAGCTGGCACTAGCTCTGCTCTTCATCTTGGTTTTGAGCATGTTTTCCATTTTTGTTCAGATACATAGGCCCATAACTTCCAAGCTCTGGGGCATCATACCCGAGGGTTACTCCAAAGATGTGCTGGGGGAAGTTCAAACTTCATTGGGAATTGCCTTGCAATGGGAACCATCCGAAACTTTGATTTAAATCAGAGTCTTTGGATGATTTCCGACTGTCTTACAGCAATATCTACCCAGAACAAGTTAGAAGAATTAAAACCATTTCTAACTCCTGGATAACTATACCACTGACCTGCACCGACCCCTCCCACAGGATTCCTCTCACACACCCAACCCTCCACAGGCCCTCCCCCTCCCCTTCCTCCACCCATCCGCAACAACTCCACCCAACCCCTGATCCCCCAGCCTCCCCCCCGCCGAAAACCCAACTACCCCGCACACCCCGACTGTCCTCCTCACCCCCTGACTACACCCCCGCCCCCCAACTGCCGTCCCCACCCTCCAACTGCCCTCCCTACCCCACCCCCCCTCCAATGACCACCCAATCCCCATCTCCTGACCACCCAATCAGCCCAGCCACCCCATACACCAAACCCACCCTACTCCCCCCACCCATCCTACCCACTTAGCTTACACACTTACCTTCACCCTAGCTTCTCAAAGTGGCTGGACCTTTAAACTTATTTGCTTTATGGCAACTAGTGCCGAAAAAAGGGGGTGTGGCATCTTTACTTCTGACTCAGCTGCCTTGACACAAGATCTTGGGAACCTGCTGCACTGCAACTTTCTCACCCAGCCTGAGTCAGAAGGTTGGGCGAGAAAGATGCTGCTACATTTCAGGGTAAGTAACTAGGAGTGGAGTGGCAATCCAACTGTGATTGCTACTCCACGAAAGTTATGGGCCTATATGGTTGAATAAGGCATAAATCTTTAGCTATGTAATCATGGCCACACATCTTGCCACGTTTGTGGTTTAGAAAGTCAGCTCACTTTCAAGTAGAAGAGTTTTCTTCTCAGCATTTTCCACCTGGTCTGTTCTGTTATCAACCTCATGTATGTGTCTGTGCTTGTGTTGACTTGTGGCACACTCCTTGTTGCTGCTGCAAGTACACTGTATGCAATTTTTATTTGATCGTTGCTTATTGTAGCCCCTGACCACACTGTCATTGTCAGATATCCTGCACTGACCTGCTCAATGCCCTTTCAAGCTGCATGCCTTGTAGTGGTCTTGAAACATCAGACAATTCTGCAGCAGGTGCAGTAGAGTGCACTGCCCACAAGGTCTATTCAGTTTTGGCACCTTGGCCACTTCATCAATAATTGTAACCACATCCAATGCTTGCAAGCATTGCTTTCCAGTCACAATGGCTTCATGCTCCCTTCTGCCTTTCAAGGTGTTGATGCCCTTTCTTCGTCTCTGATAGGTTCTCTGGAAGTTTTCAATTGGCGTTGAAGCAATAATGAGTTCCATGATTGTCTCCAACAACTCGGCTTCAGAGAAATCACAATCTCTGCCCTTATCACAGGATCAGCCTTACAAGCTGGTCAATTGATTCCTTAGGCTGTTATCTGAATGCCATTAACTCTAAACAGTGGATCCTGAAGTCACCTTTATGTAGAGCTGATCTTCCAGTCCATTCCAGAACTTCACCAGCTCTTTTTAATCCTCATCAGATAGACCTGGTGTGTTCATTCGATGGAATCCCTCATTTCCAATTGGTATTTTCATCTTCAATGCTTGTCTGTCAGGTTCAGCGATGGATAATTCCATTTTCTGGTGAGAAAAAGCTTGAACTCATATGGACATGGACATCTGTGCCCTTCTAATTCATGACAAGAAATGTAGTTCTGATGCTCCTTGCTTTTCCAGGATTTTTAGTTGAGTTTCCTCAAAACAGTACTGCAGAACCACTGTGTCTTTGCCATGCCCAGCCTGGGGCTCTGTATCACTGAAGCTCTGTGGCACTGTGGCCTGCATCGCTCACTTTTTCTTTTGCCTTGCCCATGAAGCTGTTTTTGTCAGTAACCGTATCACAACATCCAAATGGCTTGCAACCTGTTAGCCCAATTCCAAATTAACCTTTGCAGCCTGATCCTGAACCGGCTTAATATTCTTGCTGAGCACTGACCCAGTTATCCTCCTAGTCAGTCACTCACTATTTCTTTGGGCACTGATCTCCAAGGTCTCTTCTACGTCCCGGTATCTCACTGTATTTCTTCTGTGTTTGTAGCAAACTTCTTGTTTGTCTCAATTTCTTTTTTCTGGTTTTCCAGATCTTTGAACTGACTCTACTCCATGATCTCTGCACTGAAGCAAGATCCCAATTTTCACTATTGCACCTCGACTTTATTTCTGCAACCCAGATTTCAAAATTGCACAGCTACCGCCATGTTGAGTTACTGGATTCTTCATACAAACTTACCAGATCACACTGATGAATGGTTAAAAAGTACTTTGGGTTATTTTTATTGAAGACCCACAACACTATATACAAGGTACAGGAGAGCTCGACACACACACCTAACAACATAATTCCTACTGCTGAATCACATGCTGTATGACATCACTTCCTGCAGTGATGATGCACACTCAGACAACAGTGAGCATTTTTGCTATCCTCTTGTCACAAAGTTATAATGTTTTTCATAATATCTTTGTGGTTTATTGTAAAGTAGGTTTATGAGAGTATAGGATTCTGTCTGTGCAATTTAATTTAATTAGAATCATATAGACTGCAAGCTTGCAATTATCAAAAGAGGTTAGGAATAAAAGGTATTTGAAATGCTAATGAGTAAACACGGATGAAGTCTTAGCATATAGGGTGTGAAGAAAAGTTGCATTTTTAGATATGTGAAAGAGTTGTTTAGCTTTCAAAGGGATGATGGGATGCTTATAACTAACAAGATAAGCAAGGCTAAGCAGTGTGTTTATTTTTTCCAAAGGTACTGACTATATTTCTTCTGTGCAATCTATTTCTTACGTTCTTATATTGGCAACATGAAAGATTTTTATATTATGGGAAAAGTAATTTTTTATTTTCCATTCATTCATGGGATGTGGGGGTGATGGTGAGCTGCCTTCTTGAACTGCTGCAGTCCCTGTGGTGTAATATGCCCACAGTGCTGTTGGGGAGGGAGTTCCAGGATTTTGACCCAGTGACAGTGAATGAACAGTAATATATTCCCAAGTCAGGATGGTGAGTGACTTGAAAGGGAACTTCCAAGTGGTGGTGTTCCCATCTATCTGCTGCTCTTGTTCTTCTATATGGCAATGGTCATGGGTTTGAAAGATGCTGTCTAAGGAGCCTTAGTGAATTCCTGCAGTGCATCTTGTAGATAGTACACACTGCTGCTTCTGTGCATCAGTGCCGAGGGAGTGAACGTTTGTGTATGTGGTGCCAATCAAGCGGGTTACTTTGTCCTGGACGGTGTCAAGCTTCTTGAGTGTTGGGGGAGCTACACTCATCCAGGCAAATGGGGAGTATTCCATCACACTCCTGACTTCTATCTTGTAGATGGTGTGGACAGGCTTTGGTAGTCAGGAGGTGAGTTACTTGCCACAGGACTCCTAGCCTCTGACCTGCTCTTATCGCCACAGTATTTATATGGCTAGTCCAGTCCAGTTACCTGGTAACCTCCAGGATGTTGATAGTGGGGGATTCAGTGTTGGTAATGCCATTGAGTATCAAGGGGAGATGGTTAGGTTCACTGCTGTTGGAGATGGTCATTGCCTGGCACTTGTGAGGCACGAATGTTACTTGCCACTTGTCAGCCCAAGTCTGGATATTGTCCAGCTCTTGCTGCATTTGGACATGGACTGCTTCAGTATTTGAGGAGTTGCGAATGGTACTGAACATTATGCAATCATCAGCGAACATGCCAGCTTATGGTGGAAGGAAGATCATTGGTGAAGCAGCTGAAGATGGCTGGGCCGAAGGCACTGTCCTGCAACAGTAAATTGAATATTAAGTATTTTTGACTGTTCATGGCGGTTAATCTATTTGAACATAAAAGTTTCCAATGATTTTACAACAATGACCAAATGGCACCTGACTCCAGTGCCACACCTCATAATCTATTGTTGATTATTACAATGTTGTTAGCAGAGAAGAATAATAAAATATCATCATTATAATAGGTAGTACATTACTCTACAGTGCATATCTCAGGAATCATGATGTTTTGTTGTGGCATGTTTTCTCCTGTAGACCATTACCAGATGGTGTGGGTTTGTGCTTTCTGCTCCCTATCGCAGATATGAGCATGTATGTATCAAGTAAAAAGGAACTGAAAGCCTAAGTTGCTGCCCATGCTGATCCAGTTCAAACATCAAAAAGACCCACCTTATGACAGACATTTTTCATTAAGATTTATGCTTGTCATATTGATTTATAAAATAATTGGTTTCTACTGTTAAGGTACTTTTTGATTTATTTTTAATTTTAAAATTCTTGCAGATTTTTATATCACTGAAAAACTAAAGTGACAGGCCATCATGCAGGACACTGCCAAGATGAAAAGGAGAAAAAGAGAAGACTGCTTAATGAGTAAGTAGTGATTAGGTGATGCTAAGGTTAAAAGCTTGCAGATTAAAGGTGGAAGGAAAAGGGAAGGGTGTAAAACAGTCCAGAGTTTAGAGATCTAGGCACAGAATGAATTAAACGATTGTTTAAAGAGTCTTGGGACAGAACTTTTCGTCCTGAGTGCGGGCGAGTACACGATGCGAACGGGAGTGAAATACTGTGCGATGATGTCGGGCGAGCGTCCCAATATCATCATGCACTCTTGTGATCTTTTGGTCGGCGGGCGAGCGCAAGAATGCCAACAATGGCCTGCCGACAATTAAGAGACTATTAAGTCCCATAAACAAGTAATTAATTTAATTAATTCGCTGCCCGCTCAACCATTTGGTTGGTGGGTGGGGTAATAGGCCAGGTGGCCTTTGCATTTCTTACGAAACCTTATCTACGGGCGGGATGAGGTTCCAATGGTAACTAAAAAATAAATGAAAACATTTTAACATCATTTTTAACATGTCCCTCTTCAAGTGACTAAGTCTCATGACATGTCTATTTGATTTGTAAAATCTTTATTTTTTCATTTTAAAGTTCTTCAACTCCCTGAGACAGCTCTGGGCCTTCAGGAAGCATTCAGTGCGTGCTCCCCCCCCCACATGTGCGGACTTCAGTGCTCACGCTCCTCCCGCCCCCACCCCAGCAGCGCTGAGGCTCTCAGCGCACGTTTCAAGCTAGCCGGCCATTAATTGGCTAGCCAGCGCGAATTCGCGGTCAGGGCCTGATCGCAGGTGGCGGTCCATCTAGGTGCCATTCCCGGGCCAAGCCACCAAGCCCGCCCGACAAGTGGAAAATCCTGGCCTTGAGTTCAATTTTGGAAGAATGCGAAAAAGAAGCAAGGCATGTGGCACTTGCAACATAGGAGGCGCACGTGAAAAGTGCAGAGGCACACTGACCATATTGTTTAAAAGAACAAAAGAAAAATTGTGGTGGAGTAAGACATTGGAAGCCAGAATTGAAAGAGGGATTACCTGTCAATGCTTGTGTTCTTGCTTGATTTGCAAGAGAGGCACTGCCTCCACAGATACAGGAGTTATATTTAAATTCTGGGAGAACTTGTTTATGTACCATTGCAAAATTAGAAGAGATAATGATGATTATTGCATCATCAAATGATATAAATAAATTAAAGATGAGGTAACTCAGTCAATGCACTGCAAAAAAAAATGGAAGCTGTAAGCACCAAGGCATAGGACTGGATTTTCAGCCCTGCCCAGGCTGGTAATGGAGGCTGGCAGAGCTGAAAATTAGCCCCACTAGGCAGCTTGTCAGTTTCCTGGCCCCATTTTGCCTCTGGGCCACTTGTGTAGTGGCAGAATCAGGGCCGGCAGGGCTACCTGCTCACATGCAGCGGGTCATAGATCAGGCTCATTAAGATCCTAATTGAGAGCAATTAAAGGAGGTCAACTGCAAAATTCTTGTCAATGCCCAGCTCCTTACACAAGCAGGTCTCAGTTTAGGTGCCTAGAGACAGGTTGGAGGACCAGGGCTCCAGGCAAGCCTCGAGGTACCTCCCTGCCTACCTGGGGGTGAGAACAACCACAGGCCACCCGCTAGGAGGAGCTCCCCTCTCACATTGGGGCCTGACTGCTGAATTAATTTTTTAAATTAAAAATTTAAACAAGTTGGAGAGAGGGCATCACAATGCTGATGCAACCTCACTTATTTCCTCTGTGGCTCCTCTCAGTCTGGAAGGATTCTGATTGCCCCTCCAGCCTTGAGAGCCCACCCAACACCCTTAATTAGACAGCAGACCTGCCTCCATACCAATTAAGCGTGAGGGGAGGGGAAGGTGCCTTTTGAAATCCCAATGAGTGACTTCCCCCCACCCCCCACAGCAGCAGGTTCTGGACCTATGTCTCAAATTCTCTTTCCCACCCGCAGAGGGAAAATCCAACCCATATAGACTGGAATTAAACAGGGAGGAGATGGTCCAGCATCCTTGGCTGAAAAGTTAGGGGTGAGCGGCCTCCAGGAGCCCAGGAAACCCTAAGCTGATTTTACAGTTTATGGCCCAGAATAGTTGATCTGTGATTGTGAATATCATGCACTTTGACACCTGTAAACACACAGGAGGAACAAATACAGTGAGGTTCATAAACTACTAGAATTCTACTAGACAGTAAGCGTTATAATGCTTGGATATAACTGCAGATCTGCAATACAGACTCCAGAACCTTGAAAGCTTACTGTGCTCTGCATAATATCCATGTAGAAAAGGTGATTGTTTTGAAATTTAAAGTGTGACGATGATAAAAAGGAGAAGGCCTCCATCCTCACATCAGGAGGATATTGCACTGAATGGAGAGGAGGTAGAGAAGGAGCAGCATCAGTTTGCAACCAGAGAAAGGAGGCAGCAAATTAAAGCTGAATACAATGAGTAAATAGGAGTTGTGAAACTGAATAAAAGTTCCTCACCTGATTATGCCTCCCCACGCCAAATAGTTCACAAGAAATTGCATTGCATAAGGCTCCTATACTTTGTTCCCATCATCACAAGGTCACATATCTTGAGTCGATTCCACCAAGTTACAAACATCCAGAGAAATGTACTTTGAAGTTTATGTGGTCAATGAATTTTTATTTTTCACAACACAATTTACAAAAATCTTCTAATAATTTTATATATTCTAACTACAATTATATCTTACCACTGTGTTTGTGTATATATACATATAATATGTATATATATATCCTTATTAATATAATTATATCTTACCTTTGTGCTATTTACCTCAGCTCTTCCTCTACTTGTACAAGAAATTAAAGAAGAACAATGCACCAAAATTGAATCCTTTTCCATTTAAGAGAACTATAACATTAAGATGAACAAGGTCCAAAGGCGGATTCACAGCACTTACAAGAAGCTGTTCTGACAAAGGACTAGACGCTACAACTGATAGAGGTACAGGGAGATCACAATAGATATAATGGTGTTCTCTCTCTCCAGTTTATATAATAAATCTTTCTTCCCCCATCCCCTATTAAAAAGTTGGAATGGAACCAGGACACAACAGTTTATCAAAAGCATCTTAAAGAAATACAAAAAAAATCAGATTATGCATTTGGCATAGAATCACAACCATGGCTATAATCTCAACTATTCAGAAAGCTATAGTGGCGGTTTTCAAATCAACATGCTTTATGATATCACAAGCAGATGCACCCTTGTGTATGTACTCTACTCATTCTATGATTGTCTAATGCAGCCTATAATCATAATTTAGGGCCATGATTCCTAATTTTGCAAGTAAATGGCAATAAGTTGCATTGTACAGAAATAAATGAAATTATAGTAAGTCAAAATTGTAGAAATCGATGAATTAAAACCAAAGTGCTGATATGATTCTTTTGCCTCTATCAACACATATCAGAGAACTGTGGCAGCACTGTGTCTCTCTGCAAAGCTCTCTGATTATGTCCTGTCTTGCAAATTTCCCAACTGTTGCACTTGTGTGTAATAGCTCACTTGGGTGCAGCACGCAAATGAATCGGGCAAAGAGGATCATATGCTAATAATGAAACCTGCCTGATTTATGTCTATTTAAATTTGTGATGGAAAAGCCTGGAAGGGGCAATCTTTGTTTATGGCGGTGCGATGCTCCATGTCTGATTTTGTTCGATGTATTAGGTGCAATAACAGAAAAATTGGCTCATATACTTAACCTATTGGAGCAACTTGTTGATATTGTGAATAAACATCCTCTGGAGATGGTGCAGTTTAATGCATTCCTGTGACATTCCTTCATCCATTATCTTAACACAGACAGTAACCCAATTATTTTAACTGGGTTAAACCCTCTGCTAAAATAACAGATGGAAGAATTCAATATAATTATAGAATTGCTAACAGCTTGCATCTTTTAGCAACATTTTCTGTAAGAAATGCCCTTTATTTATTGATAAATATAGATGATTTAAAGTGTAATTACCTTAACGCACTAACTTCAGAATATTTGCAAAAGTCATAAAAGAAAAGAAATCAATTACCCCAGCAGTAGTTATATTTGTTAACAATTTCCTTATCCAGGAATGTAATGGTGATTTTCCATTGATATGACTTTACTTAACTGTTTTTGTAAGATTGTTATCTCCTCTTTTGAAAGTAAGTTACTCGTATGTAACTGAAGAAAAACTTGTACAAAATGTTTTAATAGGATTATTTTAATAAATAAAAGCCCAACTTCCTTGTGTGAGGAAATTGATAACATAGCTTGTTTTTTTTTAAATTGCTGATCCTAAATGTTTATAACATGCTAAAACTTCAAAGCCTCCTGCAACATCTGAAGGATTTTCCAAGCCTTCCAAGAGTTTCTGTTGATGTTGCATGTCATCTTGAGAGCAAATTCTGATCCAGTTCAATCTTTTCTCCTGCAGAGTAGCAAGACCCGAAACTGTAGAGGTTAGTTGAACAGCTGCTGCAACTGAGTGTCGGAGGTGAACTCAGAAACAGCACTTATAACATTTATTTCATTTCATTTGAGGAATGCTTGGAATATGACTTGCAGTTCAAATCATGTCAGTGGCACTTGAACTGTTCTCATGAGTACACCTGGTTATTTGCTTTTGAAGCTGTAGCTGTTTACTGCCTTTCTCTGCAGTATAAAGAGTTCCATAAGTTTTCTATTGTACTTTATATGGCACTAAACGGAAACAGAAACAAAGATGCATTTTATCTTTCAACATCTGGAAAGAAGTGACATTGTGTGCTGCTGCATTTCTTTATCCTGGGTAATCTGACTTTCAATCCAACCCAAATAGTTCAGATGATTGTCTTTTCTCTTTGTGGGGCCGGTAGGTAAGGGAGAAGAGTTTGTCCACTTTCAATCTGTCTCCCAATTGACGTGATTCACTGTGATGAAAGAATATTCTCTTTTCTAAAACATTACCCTATGTCGCATGATCTTTCTGTAAAATAGCTATACAAGCTTCCTGTAGGACTCATTGAACCTGAATTGTCAAGTATCCCATGTTCAAAGTTTCTTGGGCAAGCTTAATTTGTACAATTGTTTATTTTGTAAGATTATGAGTTTTGCACTGGAAATAATGCATGACAAGAGGGATCCTAGACTTAAGCTGCCCATCTGTTTTTTGCAGCTTTGATAAATTGTTACCTTACTGATTGACTAAGTTACTGTGAACAATTTAGGAGTTAAAAATGCAAAGCTTTAAGGGTACAATTGCCCCTTTATCAGGTAAATAATGCAATAAGAAATCCTGACAATAATGAAGCAACATGCAAAGGGAGATTTTGAATTTATATAGCACCTTTCACAACCTCATGACACCCTAAAATGCTTCACAGCCAAATAAATACTTTGAACCATTGCCGCTGTTGTAATAAAAGCCAATTTGCACTGAGAAAGGCCCCACTAATAATATGAAGCAAATGATCAGATAATGGTTGGAATCGTCCCAGTTTTGCGCTAAGTTTGGTAGCAGGCATCAAAAATTTCCAGTGCAAAACTCAAAATCTTACAAAATAAACAATTGTATAAATTAAGCTTGCCCAAAAATTATGATTTACCCACCACCTGCAATGGTGGGTTTTCATGTCATACTGTCCGCTTCCCAGTGGGGTTTCATGGGAAACACACCGGAACGCTGGCGGGTGGGCTCAGATTTGCCCACCACACTGTGACCTCAGCATTTCCTCACTCTGGGCACCATATTTAAAGATCACCAGAGCGCAGCTTACTTCATGTCTACAAACCATGACTGCTCCAAGCGACGGGTGGCCCCGGAAGCAATGGTGACGGCAGCCCCCAAATTTAGTGAAGCCTCTCTGTTGGACACAGTGGAAGGCCATCACTGTCCTCTATGCCCACTCTGGCAGCAGGAGCTCCACCAGAGTCACCAATCTGGCCTAGGAGGTGGTGACAATGGCAGTCAGCGCCGATGGAGCACAGAGGAGGTCAGCATCCAGTGCAGGAAGAGGATGACTGATCTCATCAGTTCTGCCAGGGTAAATCAGCCACCACATCACTCTCAACTCATATATTTCCAAACCTATCACACATCTACAAGGATCTCATGCCTCAAGGGACAACAACACTAACTCTCACACCTGCCCTAACATCTCCATTTGGCTCATATCCTCTGGAGCTCGTATCCTCATCCCATCCATGGCTCTGCTTACCACACAAACACTCGACGCATCCTCATCATCTGCCCTGGCATGCATCCTGCTCACTCTCTCCCCATCTGTTTTCATGCAGGAGAAGCTGGCACACAATAAGAGGGAGAGGTTCCAGACTGGGGAGGGTGGGGGGTGGGGTGGGGGGTGCGGGGGGGCAGGGGGGGGGGGGGGGTGGTGCGGTGGAGTGATGGGGGTTGGGGGGCGCAGAGAGTGGAGTGACTCATATTAGGCCCCTCACTCACTTTAAGGACTGTGCTATCATGCTGACTGGTGAGGATGTGAACTGTGCCTGCGGTGACAGTGAAGTCAGTGATGAACACCCACGTGAGGATCCTGCTCACATCATCCCTCTCTTGACACAACTGTGAGTGCTCTCTCTCCTACTTTTGAATCTGCTGCCGTGCACTAATTATCTCTACGTTGGTTCACAGGGAGCTCTGCCAAACTACCGACGCCCTCAGCCAGCCAGTCCCTCAATTCCATCCAGGTCCTCACCTCCAGCCAAGAGGACACCTCCTCCATGGAACAGCTGGAAATAAGCAGCCTGGAAGATCCGTCACATTGCTTACCCACACCCTCCACTAGCACAGAGATACACACCTTGGTGGGACCTAGATCTAGAGCAGGCTCAGAGTCACAATCTGGTGGTCACTGCACAGACATGTGTCCACAGCAGGAGGAGGCAGGTTCAGCCGAGCTCCCTGGCATTTGGAGGGCTGCTGGGCAAGAGGCACCTGTGAGGTCCTGCTCAGATGATGAGCCTCTGGATTCGGCCTTCCAATTCATCATGGAGAGTCAGCAGAAGGCAGGGAACATCACGCAGAGCTGTTGGAAGCCCACAATGGAGAGGAGTGCGTCTGCCTGCTCTCTGATGAAGTGGTGCCCACATGTGTGCACATGAAGGTCTTCATGGGAAGGATGGCAGACTCCTTGGAGACCCTGGTCCAGCAGAACATGGAGATGCGCGCAGACCTGCACTCCAGTGCAGTAACCAAGGGCGAGTTCCTGCAGTGGCAATGCAAGAGGGAAATGGGGCACATGGATGTCCCTCCAGGTGTTCATTCCTCTCAAGAAGTCAGACTGGGGTCCTTGGGTACCCAAAGGGAGGAGAAGCAGCAGCTGGGTCATCAACTCAGGGATCTCAGAGGCTGTCCACGCTCTCTGTGACCCCCTCAGCCTCAACCTCTATCACTGCAGAGGGAGCAGTTGACCCACTGGAGGGCAACCAAAGCAATCCGGGGCCCTCCAGGCCATGCCTGTCCAGAGGACGCACGCCAAAGTAATCAAAGGCAATAGGGCCAACCATTACACAGGCTGTCTCCACCCCTGCTGCAGATGTCAGGGCAGCACCTAGAAGAAGCGATAGGCCAAGAAAAGTTAAGAAACTGATCACAAGTTGTTGCATGGGTGAACACATTTTGTCACTTTTTATAATTTGAAAATATATTCACTTTCACGGGATAATGTCTAATGTTATCATTCAGCTTCATTAACTGGCTTCATGAGTCCTCCCACTGCATTTACCCCCAAAGAGCTGTTCAGCTGCACGCAGCCAGTAATTCTGGAGGGAGAAATGTATGTGTGGCAGGGCCTTTCGGAGCCTTGTGCAAGCACTCTCCCACGCATGTAGAGCTTTCATCCATCAGACTCAGATCACTGTCCCGAGTATTTTCGATGCTGCCTGTTAGGGTTCTCTTTCAGTTGTCCATCTGAACTGATCTGCATCTCTGCCCACGAACTAAACAATCTTCATCTGCAATTACACCAGTCCTCTTTGTTAGGATTGAATTCTCCCATTGTCCCCAAATATGCTTTTTGTATATTTTTCTTCAATTGTGTGGCACGCTGACTCACTGAGCTGGAACTGAACACAGCGAGCACCTGGAGCAATCATTCAAACTGCTCAAACTTCCTCAAAATCAACTTTAGTAGTTCCCAAAAGTGTGTCAGGTGTTCTTCAGTCCTTAATTTCTTAAATGAAATGTAAAAAAGATTTCCATCCCAGCCTCATCACTAATTTTCTGTTGTGTATTACACTAAGAAAAGACTCACCACAAGGACTCACTGCAAGCAGCCATTGTCGAACTAACTTTATTTACACCTCCCCAACAGAAAGGGTAGCAGAGAGGCAGCTGTAATATACAGCAGCATGAATTTCTCCATGTTGGGATTCTTGCAGGCTGGAGCAGGTGACATTTACAACGTCTCCCAGTTTGCTGTCCAATGTATAAGAATGGTGACTGATGCTCTTCATGCCAGGAGAGGGGAATATCTAGCATTTCCTCTGACCAGAAAGCAACAAGCTGAGAGGCTAGGAGAGGGACTTCCCCTAATACAGGATGTCTTTGATTGCATGCAAGTGGCTTTGTGGACTTTGCCTCTAAATGCACAGTTGGTGTGCGACAATGCTGAACACATCACATCATGAATGTCCGATATCCTGGCAGCAGTCCTAATGACTTGATTATTTTGTGAGTCTGCTGTATCAGCATTTGAGTTGACACATTAAACCTGAGGGCAGCTGCAAGGCAATAAGGCCTTTCCACTGATCACCTGGTCTCATGAAATCTATGCGTAACCTAACCACAAGTGGGCATCAATGACCTTCACTTCATCATAAGGTCAGCAGTAATGATGCTCACTGACTATAAAAACATAAGAAGTAGGAGCAGGAGTGGGCCATTCAGCCCCTCAAGCGTGCCCTGCCATTAGTAAGATTATGGCTGATCTGCCCCAGGTGTCAACTCCTCTTTCGTGTCAGCACCTCATAGTGCTCAATTCCCCAATATTTCAAAAATCTATCTACGTCCTCTTTAAATACTTTCAGTGATCTAGCCTCCACAACTCTCAGGTAGACAATTCCAGACATTCACTACCTTCTGAGAGAAGAAATTCCTTCTCATCTCAGTTTTAAATGAGTGTCCCTTTATTCTGTAACTATGTCCCCAAGTTCGAGCCTCCCCCACTAGTGGGAACATCTTCTCAGCATTTGTCCTGTCAAGCCCCCTCAAAATCTATGTTTCAATAAGATCATTCCTCATTCTTCTAAGCTCAATGAATAAAGGCCTAGCCTGTTTAGCTGTTCTTGATAAGTCAATGCCTTCATCCCAGGAATCAGCCTAGTGAATCACTTTTTAACTGCCTCCAATGCCAGTATACCCTTAAATACAGGGACCAAAACTGTATACAGTATTCCAGGTGCAGTCTCACCAATGCCCTGTACAGTTGTAACAAGACTTCCCTATTTTTAAACTCCAACCCCGCTAGCAATACAGGCCAAAATTCCAATTGCCGTCTTAATTACTTGCTGCACCTACATGCTAACTTTTTGTGTTTCATGCACAAAAACAACCAGATCCCTCTGTGTTGCACTTTTTTGGAGTCTCTCTCCATTTAAATAATAGTCTGGCTTTTGATTCTTCCAACCAAAGTACATGACCTCACACTTTCCTACATTAAACTCTATCTGCTAAGTTTTTGCCTACTCACCCAACCTTCTATATCCCTTTGCAGATTCCTTATGCCCTCATCACAACATATTCCTCCCACCTATTTTTGTATCATCAGCAAATTTGAATACATTATACTCTGCCCCCTCCTGCAAGTCATTAATATAGATAGTAAATAATTGAGGCCCTAGGACTGATCCTTGTGGCACTCCACTAGTTACGTCTTCCCAACTAGAAAAAGATCCATTAATCCCAACTGTTTGTCTTCAGTGTGTTAACCAATCCCCAATCCATGCTACCACATAACCCCCAATACTGTGAGCTCCTAATTTGTGCAATAACCTTTTATGTGGCACCTTATCACATGCTTTCTGGAAATCCAAATACAACAAAGCTACCGGTTCCCCTTTATCAACTCTATTTGTTATATCCTCAAAGAATTCTAGCAAATTTGTCAAACATGATTTCCTTTCACAAAACCATGTTGACTCTGTTTGATTGCGTTAAGCTTGTCTATATGTCCTGCTATTTCTTCCTTTATAATGGACTCAATGACAAATACTAGGCTGACTGGCCTATTGTTTCCTGCTTTTTGTCTCCCTCCCTTCTTGGACAGGGATGTCACATTAATGGTTTTCCAACCGCTGGGACTCTCCCGGAATCCAGTGAATTCTGGAATATTTCGACCTATGCCTCCACTATCTCTGCAGCCACTTCCTTTAAAACCCTTGGATGTAGACCATCAGGTCCCAGCGACTTGCCTGCCTTTAGTCCCATTAGTTTGTCAAATACTTTGTCCCTCATGATAGAGACTGTTATAAGATCTTTCCTCCCATTAGCTCCTTGCTTATCTAATACCTTTGGGATGTTTATAATGTCCTGAAAACCGATGCAAAATATTGTTTGAAATTATCTGCTTTTTCCCTTTTCCATGTTATCAGTTCTTCAGTCACATTCTCCAAGGGTCCCAGGCTCACTTTAGCTACTCTCTCTTTTTATATACCCATAGAAGTTCTTGCTGTTTGTTTTTATATGTCTTGTAAATTTACTTTCATAATCAATTTTCTCCCTCTTTATTAGCTTTTTAGTCATCCACTGCTGGTTACTAAAAATTCTTCTGGCCTACCATTAGTTTTTGCTGCTTTTTATGCCTTAGTTTTTGATTGGATACTCTCCCTGGCCACCTTTATTAACCACGGGTGGTCATCCTTCTCATCGAGTCCTTCTTTTTGAATGGGATAAATTTTTGCTGAAATATCTGCTTAAATGTCTGCCACCACTCATTCACTGGCCTTCCCCTTAGTCTATTTTCCCAGCCTGCTTAAGTCAACTCTTTCTTCATACCTCTGTAATTGTCCTTATTTATGTTGAGGAGACTGGTTTGAGACCCAGGTTGCTCGCCCTCAAACTGAGTTCGAAATTCTACCATGTTGTGAACGCTACCCACTAGAGGATTCTTAACTGTGATATCTCTTATTAATCACACCTCATTACACATTACTAGATCTAAAATAGCCTGTGCCTGGGCAGGTTCCACAATGTATTGCTCTAAAAAACAATCCCTGATGCACTCTACAAATTTATCTTCCATGTTACCTCTGTCAATCTGATTTGTCCAGTCAATATTCAGATTAAAATCACCCATGACAATTGAAGCACCCTTCTAACATGCCTCCATTATTTACCAATTTATACTTCATCCTAAAGTGAGGCAACTCTTTGGAGGCCTATAGGCGACTCCCACCCATGACTTCTACCCCTTGCTATTCCTTATTTCCACCCAAACTGATTTCACATCATAACTAATCGCACCTATATCACTACTCACCACTGCACTGATATCTTCCTTTATTAACGAAGCTATCCCACCTCCTTTTCCTTTCTGCCCATTTTTCTGGAATATCGAATATCTTTGATTATTGAGTTCCCAGTCTTGGTCACCTGCAACCATGTCTCTGTAATAGCTATTAAGTCATTTTCATTTATTTCTATTTTTGTCGTCAACTCATCAATCTTGTTACAAATGCTGCGTGCATTCAGATAAAGAGCCTTAAATTTTGACTTTTTACCATTATTCTCGTTCTGGTTCCTGCTGCACTCTCCTGCTTACATTTTCTGCCCCTCCCTGTCACACTTTCATTATCATTCACCTCTTCACTACCCTGCACCTCTGCTCTCTCATTTCTTTTTGACTTTTTAAACTTCCCTTCAACTGAACCCCCACCCCCCCACCCCACCCGCCCACTAATTCGTTTAAAGTCCTATCTACACCTTAGTTATGCAATTCTCCAGGACACTGGTCGTAGCATGGTTCAAATAAAGCCCTTCCCAACAGAACAGCTCTCTCCTTCCCCAGTCCTGGTGCCAGTGCCCAAGGAATCAGAACCCATTTCTCCCACGCCAATCTTTGAGCCACACATTTACCTCTCTAATCTTATTTACCCTATGCCAATTTGCATGGTGGGTCAAGAAGTAATCCAGAGATTATTAATTTTGTGGTTCTGTTTTTAATTTAGCCCCGAGCTGCTCATAGTCCCTCAGCTGAACCTCTTTCCTAGTCATACCTATGTCATTGGTATCTATGTGGACCACACCAACTGGATCCTTCCCCTCCCACTCCAAGTTCCTCTCCAGCCCAGAAGAGATGTCCTTAACTTAGCACCAGGTAGGCAACACAGCCTTCAGGATTCTCTGCCTTTGTTGCAGAGAACAGTATCAATTCCCCTAACTATGCTATTCCCAATTACTACTATATTTCTCATTTCCCCTCGCCACTTGAATGACACTCTGTACCACGGTGCTGTGGTCAGTTCGCTCATCCTCCCTGCAGTCTGTACCCTTGTCCACAATGGGAGCAAGAACCTCGTACCTATTGGAAAAGGGCACTGGCTGAGGCTCCACCAAAGCTAAATTTTGAATCCCCAAATCTGCCTCACTCACAGTCACACCCTCCTGTCCCTGACCACGGTCCAAATTTGATGTAGTTAGTCTAAGGGATGTGACTGTCTCCTGAAACATAGTGTCCAGGTAACTCTCCCCGCCCTGATGTGTCGCAGTGTCCGCAGCTCAGACTCCAGCTCATCAACTCTGAGCTGATGTTCCTCGAACAGCCAACACTTGTTGCAGGTGTTGTCACCGTGGATTGCACCAGCGTCCACCAACTCCAATATACTGCAATGCAACATGTTGCCTGCCCAGCCATCTCTATTCAATTTAATTAATTAATTTGGATGTTAAATTTTTTTAAAAGTGAATTTCTTAATTGTACTCTTCAGCTATAGTAGTGTATCCTGATTTAAACCACTTGGCCAAACAAAAGAGACACGGAAGAGATACTCACCAATCACCTACCTGTTTTCCTTTGACGTCACACTTCGGCTCTGACAGGTAGAAACAGGTCCTCCTCTCGCGCTCTCCTCTAGGTGCTGCTGTCTGCCTGTCCCAGGGTCCTCCTCTCACACTCTCCTCTAGGTGCTGCTGACTGCCTGTCCAGGGTCCTCCTCTCGCACTCTCGCTCAGGATTCAGTACCATTCATGACTCCTGAGATACTGAAGCAGTCCACACCTGAGCACGATCCAGACTTGGATTGTGAAGTGGCAAGTAACATACGTGTCACACAAGTACCAGTCAATGACCATCTTCAAGAAGAGAGAATCCAACCATGTTGTCTTCTCATCATCCAGTTAGGCACTTTATAGCCTTCTGGATCCAACATTGAGTTCACCAGTTTCAGACCATGAACTCTGTCCTCTATTTTGATTCTGTTTTTTTGCCATGTGCTGGTTTCGATCTTGTTTTTCATGCATTTGCTTTTGGACAGAGTTATTTATTGTTCTTTCATTTCTTTCATTTACGCTCATTCCGAACAAATTTGTTTTGTCTGTTTACTATGACCATTACCACTGCCTTTTGTTCCATGACATCTTTTGTCATTTAATCTCTCCCACCCTCTACCCTATCCCAGACCTTCCCTTTTGTTCTTATTCCTCCTCCCCACTTTTCAACAGCATAAAACGCATCCCATTTCTATCCTCCTTCAGTTCTGAAGAAGTCATATTCAAGTGGAAACATTAACTCTGTTTCGCTCTCCACAAATGCTGACAGACTTGCTGAGTATTTCCAGCACTTTCTGTTTTTATTTCAGATTTCCAGATTTGCTTTTATATCATTATTGTGTACTTGAATGCAAGTTATCATACTGATTGATTTCTGAAATCTTGAATGAGAAGCCGTGATAGTTTGTTGGCTAAACTCATTCTAAGAGCAGGTATCCTCTGAACCAATTGGATTAATTAATTGATCTGATCTTGTCCCTTTATACTGCACATCTCCCTGTAACAGAATGTGCTTATTGTAGGTATCTGAAGGATGCAACAAATACATTTTTAAAACCTCAGAATACACACACTATAAGGACACAATTAATAATATTTGGCCTATCCCATTCATTCCATAGATCATAAGCAATCTCCTCTGTTAAAGACTCTGTGCACTATTGTATTTACCTTCTCTGACTGAGATCAAGGCATTCAGAATTCAACTGGGATTTAAACCAAGGTCGTTTTGTGTACATAGAATTCAGTAATACCCCTAAGACATGCACTTACTCACATAGCTGTCAGAGAAACTTTATGATTTATGCATGAGTCCTAGTACTGCTGAATTGATGAAAACTTAGAAAATTCAGTATTTCTATTTGTAAACTTTATAAATTGCACATTTCACAATACTTAAAGGTGCATTGGAAGCCAAAATAAGGCAAATAGTGGAACAGGTCTCTATGAAGAGTGTACTGTTTCAGTTCTCCAATAAAAATTAAGTTCCAAATAATCAGGAATGACCCACAATATATCACTGCCTTGCATGATTTCAGCACTACTACTAATCAAAAGGTCTGCACTCAACAATCTATTGGTCTATTTTCTTATCTCCTCCACTCCACACCCATCCCTCCATCAGACCCCGCCAACAACCCCACCACTGCCACCAGCCCCCCATCCCTGACGCCCCCCCCCCCCCAACTCCCCACCCACAGCTTAGTATAGGAGCAGACAGAAAAGACAAAGTTGAAGTCCAGCTGAGAAACAGGAAGAGAATGGCCTAGAATGGCAGCCTGAAGGGTCCCAGGCCTAAAGAATATTGGAGAGGCTATTAAAAATATATTGGTAGCTACCTTTGTAAGTTTTCCTAGCCTCTGATCTTAGCGGGCCAGGCAAAAGGCCTATTATCAACATAGCTGATGAAAATTAAATGAGAAATTTGATGAAAATTTGATGAAAATTAAATGGGAAGGCTGTTGAGCTCAGCCCCTCCCTCACCACCCTCATTTCCATAGGGTGCAGCCTCTGCATCTGTTGGAGGCCTAAGCAATCACAATTCCTTGGGAAAAACCAGGATAACACAATGAGGGGAATGGAGGGTGTGCAAAGGCCCAATATCATGCATCCTTACCCTTTCCCTATCTTTTGTAGCTGGGAACTGAACATTCCCCTGACGCACAGATAGGTCATAGTCTAATCTGAATAGCAGATTTGTTGAACTCCAACTTTTATTAGTTGAATGTATAACTCAAAGTATTATTTTTTATTTGAAAGGATGGCAAAAGTTGAACTTCTTTTATGACATATCATCCTTTTGGTTCTTTCTTTCTATCACAGTGTACATAGGATTGAGGAAACAGGTTCATTTAGAGAAAATGGTTCAGTTTGTTTTGATACACAATAGCAGTAAAAAGGCTAACTTATTCAATTCAAATACAAATATCAAGACATATGAAGCTGCTGTCCTTAACCTGCTACTTTTTAAAATTTATCCTTTCAGGGGATTTGTTGCCCTTAAACTGAATGACTTGATAGACCATTTCAGAGACCAGCTAGGAATCAACCATGTTGCTGTGGAGTCATATGGAGGCCATACCAGTTAAGGGCCAGATGGGTTTTTATGATAACTGCCATGGTCACCATTACTAAACCTAGCTTTTACATTCCAGATTTATTAATTATATTTAAATTCCACAAACTGCTATGTTGGGATTTGAACCCATTCCCCAGAGTATTAGCCTGGACCTCTTGATTACTAGGCCAGTGGCATTATCACTATGCCATCCTAGCTATATGGATTAATAAACAGATTCATCACCAATCCTTGGTGCCGATGGGGGCAACACTGCTCACAAAAAAAGCTCAAATTCTAGAAGGATGGACAGAGCACTTTAACCGCATCTTCAATCAGCCTTCATCCATCAATGAAGAAGCAATCAACAGGCTGCAACTGGTTGCCATCAACTGCTCTCTTGAAGACTCTCCCAAACTGTTAGAAATAATTAATGCAATCAAACTCCTGTCTAGCAGCAAAGCTGCAGGAGCTGATGCTATCCCAGCTAAAGTCTACAAAGCCAAAGGTCAATGCCTGGTCAAGAAGTTCACTGAACTCTTTCAGTCTTTGTTGGAGCAGGGCACCATCCCACTCAAATACAAACATGCCTCCATTGTCCACTTATATAAGCAGAAAGGAACAATCTTGCAACAATCATAGAGGAACCTCATTCCTCTCCACCACCGGAAACATCTTTGCCGGATTCCTCCTGAACTGCTTAGTGCAAAATCTCAACCAGGATCTGCTGCCAGGCAGTTAGTGAAGGTTTAGAAAAGGTTGAGGAATGACTGATCTGGCGTTTGCATTTAGAGAGCTCCAGGAGAAACACAAAGAACAGAACATGGACCTCTTTATTGACCTGACCAAGGCCTTTGACACAGTCAGCTGTGAAGGCCTTTAAAAGGTGATGCAGAAAATCAGCTGCCTTGAGAAATTCATCACAATGGTACAACAGTTCCATGAAGGCTTGTTCATGTGTGTCCTGGATGATGATGAGTCTTCTAAGAACATAAGAAATAGGAGCAGGATTAGGCCCTTCATCCCTTCAAGCCCTCTCTGCCATTCAATGGGATCATGGCTGATCTTCTACTTCAACACCATTTTCCTGCACTATACCCACATCCCTTGGGCTGGAATTTTATGGCCCAGTTGTGGTGGGGACTGGGCCCTAAAATGCAGTGAGCCATTCTAAACTCCATTGGTTTCAGCAGGAATGTAAAATCCCGTTGCCATAAAATTCTGAGGTTATGTTTTTAATATGTAGAAATCTATCGATCTCAGTCTTGAACATACTCAATGACTGAGCCTCCACAGCAGAGAATTCTCTGGGGTAGACAATTCCAAAAGTCCACCACCCTCTGAGTGAAGAAATTACTCCTCATCTCAGCCTTAATGACTTACTCCTTATTCTGAGACTGCACCCCCAGGTTCAAGAACCCCTCCCCACCCCACCCCAGCCAGGATACATCCTCCCTGCATCTACACTGTTGAACCCTGTAAGAATTTTGTATGTTTAAATGAGGTCGCCTTTCATTCTGCTAAACTCCAGAGCATAAAGGCCCAATCTATTTAATATTTCCTAATGGGCAATCCCTCCATCCCAGGAGTTAATTTAGTGAACCTTCATTGCCCTCACTCTATGGTAAGTATATATTTTCTTAGGTAAGTAGACCAAAGCTGCACACAATACTCCAGATGCTGTCTCACCAAGGCTCTATATAATTGCAGTAAGACATCTTTACCCCTATACTCAAATCCTCTTGCAATAAAGGCCAACATACCATTTGTCTTCTTAATTGCTTGCTGCACCTGCATGTTAGCTTTCAGTGATTCATGAGTAAGGATACCCAAGTCTCTTTGAAGTTCAACACTTCCCATCTTCTCACTATTTAAGAAATACTCTGTATTTCTGTTTTTCCTACCAAAGTGGATAACCTCATATTTTTACACATTGTATTCCGTCTGCCAATCTTTTGCCCACTGGCTCAGCTTCCCCAAATCTCCTTGGAATGTCTTTGCATCCTCCTCATAACTCACACTTCTACCTAATTTTGTGTCATCTGCAGACTTGGAAATATTAACTTTAATCCCCACATCCAAATCATTGATATGGATTGTGAATAGCTGGGGCCCAAACACTAATCCTTGCGGTACCCTACTAGTCACAGCCTGCCAATCTGAAAATGACCATTTATTCCTACTCTCTGTTTTCTGTCCATTAAGCAGTTCTCAATCTGACCCATTCCCAGTCACTAATGGAGTTAATCAGGGCTGCACGCTAGTTCTATCCCTCTTCAGCATGTATTTCTCTGCCATGTTCTAGGATGCCTACCATGATAGTGACCTTGGCATCGAAATCACATGAATGAGAAGCTGCTCAATCTGAGATGACTAGGCAAAATCCAAGGTCTCCAAGAACATGCTTTGCGATTTCCTTTTTGCCAGTGACTGTGCACTAGCTGCTAGTTCAGAGCTGGACATGCAACTTAGCATGGACTTGTTCACCAATGTATGTGACAACTTCAGCCTTACAGCCAGTGTGAAGAAAATGGAAGTAATGTACCAGCCTGCTCCAGGAAAACCCTATCTCGAGCCCAGGGTTTCAGTCCATGAACAGAACCTGTCAGCAGTGGATAAGTTCACTTATCTCAGCAGCACACTGTCTTAAGTTATCTATATTAACGAGGAGACCCATGCAAGAATTACCAAAGTAAGTGTAACCTTTGACTGACTTCGCCTGGGAATGAAGAGGAGTAAGTCTGTTGACCAAATTGAAAGTCTATAGAGCAATCCTGCCCACTCTGCCCCATGCATGTGAGACTTAGATTGAGTACCAGTGTCATGCCAATAAGCTCAACCATTTTCACTTGAGTTGCCTTCAGAAGCTTCTGAAGATCAGATGGTGGGAGAAATTGAGGTGCTTACCTGAGCTGGCATGCCAAGCATCCACACTATATTGAGACAGTCACAACTGAGTTGAAGTGGTCATGTAGCCAGAATACTTTATACTTGCTTATCAAAGAGAATTTTTTATTGAGGGCTTGAGTCTGGGCTTGCTCATTAAAAAAGTTACATACAAATGAATAATAGCACTAAAAAGAAAGAAAATTATCCATCACAAAAGTCTGACTTTGATTAAAATATATTTAAAACTATTCCAGTACATTAAAATGTTCAGTCAATGAGTCATTTCACGGGGGTATATCCTCATCCATTCATCACTTCCTATTAACCGTTCTTATAGAGAAGGATGACTTTCCTGGCAGTCAAAGGAAGTACTGTCGAACACTCTGCAGACTTCAATTAGAAGTTTTGATATCGATTTTGAGTTCTGGGAAAAGTTTGCCCAGGATCACTGCACCTGGCACAATCAAATAAAATACATTGTAGCCTCCTTCGAAAGCAGGTACATATCAGAGGAAGAGAGAAAACACAGGAAGAGGAAATCTCAATTCAGCAACTCATCTAAAACTCAGTCATCTGCAGTATCCTGTCTTACTTACAGCAGAAACATCAGAGCACAGATTGGCAGTCATGTAGGTACCCAGCGGAACTCTACCAAACACTCCAGATGATGAACATGGTCATCTTTGCCTCAAAGGACAAACAAGGAAGGATGTGGATTGGACTGGTGAATCTTCTCTGTTACATCAGGTGATCTGACAATTTCTACAATGTACCACTGGCATCATGTGGTACAACAAGATGTCTAATTCAATTTAATCCAATTTAAATTTCAATTCAATTTCAGTTTATTGTCCAAATGGAAATTTGTTTTGGGTACATTGCTCGCTCCTTAAAAATATTACATATAAATGAATAATAACACTAAAAAGAAATAAAATTACCCTAACACAAAAGTCTAACTTTGATTAAAATATATTAAAAGCTATTCCAGTACATTAAAATATTCAGTTAATGAGTTCTATCACTGGTGTATATCCTCATCCATTCATCACTTCCAATTAACCGTTCTTATAGAGAAAGATACAAATACGTTCAAGTACTGGTTTGTCCTGCATTTAAGAGATTGTAGTCTTTTTCCTGAATTCAACAGTAAGACTAAGACAAGGGATGATTCTCACTGTTCATAATTCTCTTTATTTTCATCAAAATTCTTCGAGTAGATTTCATCAAGAAAGATTTGCTCATCAAATACCCTTCCTGCCTGATTCAATAACCTCTGTACCCTTAAAAAGTCTATTTTCCAAGGACAACAGTACCAGGAGAGACATCCAAAAGGATAGCACTCTCAACTACAGCCGTGTAAAGGATTTTCATGATTTTGGGATCTACTCGAAGGAATGTTAACTTTCTGAGGAAGTATAATTGTGTATATTCCATAGCCACAATACCTCTACACTGCTTCCCCCCAATTCAGCTTATCATCTACTTTAATAGCTAGATCCTTGTAGTTAGTAGCTATTTCAATGTCCACATCATGAATCTTCATGGGGACAATATAAGTAACTGGCTTTTTCCTTAAGTCAACCACCAGTTCTTTTCGTTTCTTTTGTTTGGGGGAGGTGATGGCGTAGTGGTATTGTCACTGAACTAGTAATCCAGAGATAATGTTCTGGGGGTCTGGGTTCGAATCCTGCCATGGCAGATGATGGAATTTGAATTCAATAACCATTGTCGATTGTTGTAAAAAACCTCTGTTTCACTAATGCCCTTTAAGAAGGAAATCTACCATCCTTAACACAACACTGTGGTTGAAAATGGCTTAGCAGTTGTAACAAACCAGTACAAAGCCACCAAAAAGGGAAGAAACTAGGTGGACTATCTGACATCTGAAATGTCAATGACATTCTCAGCCCTGTCGACCCTGCAAAGCCCTTTGGGAGAGCTGTCTCACAGACTAGTCAAGCAACAGCCTAACATCGTCGGAATCATAATGTGCCAGACACCATCATCTCCAGGTCCAGAGAGGTGGCAGCACAGTGGTATATGGTTGGGAGGGAGTTGCCCTGGGAGTCCTCAACATTGACTCTGGACCCCATGAAGTCTCATGGCATCAGGCCAAACATGGGCAAGGAAACCTCCTGCTGATTATCATGTACTGACCTCCATCAGCTGATGAATCAGCACTCCTCCATGTTGAACACCACTTGGAGAAAATGCTGGCAAGGGCACAGAATGTACTCTGGGTGGGGAGCTTCATTGTCTGCCACCAAGAGTGGCTTGGAAGCACCACTACTGGCTGAGTCCTAAATGACATAGCAACTAGACTGGGTCTGTGGCAGGTAGTGAGGGAAAGACATACTCATCGTCACCAACTTGCCTGCTGCAGATGCATCTGTTGATGACAGTATTGGTAGGAGTAGCCATTGCAGAGACAAAGTCCTGTCTTCACATTGATGATAGCCTCTGTTGTGTGGTACTACAATTGTGCTAAATAGATTTTGAACAGATCTAGCAACTCAAGATTGGGCAATCCATGAGGTGCTGTGGGCCATCAGCCATGGCAGAATTGTACTTGAGCACAATCTGTAGCCTCATGGCCTAACATGTCCCCACTCTACCATTACCATCAAGCTATGAGCCCTGACAATATTCCAGCAATAGTACTGAAGACTTGTGCTTTAGAACTTGCCGTGTCCTAGCCAAGCTGTTGTTGCAGTACAGCTACAACACTGGCATCTACCTGGCTTTTGTGGAAAATTGCCCAGGTATGTCCTGTACACAAAAAACAGGATAAATCCAACCTGGCCAATTACCGCTCCATCAGTCTACTCTCCATTATCAGTAAAAAAAAATGGAAGGGGTCATCAACAGTGCTATCAAGCGGCACTTGCTTAGCAATAACCTGCTCACTGATGCCCAGTTTGGGTTCCGCTAGGTCACTCAGCTCCTGAACTCATTACAGCCTTGGTTTAAACAAGGACAAAAGAGCTGATCTACATGGGTGAGGTGAGATTGACTGCCCATGACATCAAGGCAGCATTTGACCAAATGTGGCATCAAGGAGCCCCAGCAAAATGGGAATCAGGGGGAAAACTCTCTGCTGGTTGGAGTCATACCTAGCAAAAAGGAAGATGGTTGTGATTGTTGGAAGTCTGTCACCTCAGCTCCAGGACATCACTGCAGGAGTTCCTCAGGGTAGTGTCCTCAGGCCAACCATCTTGAGCTGCTTCATCAATGACCTTCTTTCCATCATAAGGTCAGAAGTGGGGATGTTCGCTGATGATTGCACAATATTTAGCACCATTCATGACTCCTCAGATACTGAAGCAGTCCACGTCCAAATGCAACAAGACCTGGAAAATATCTAGGTTTGGGCTGACAAGTGGCAGGTGACATTTGCACTATGCAAGTGCCAGGCAATGACCATCTCCAACAAGAGAGAATCCAATGATTGCCCCTTGATGTTCAATGGCATTGCCATCACTTAATCCCCCACTATCAACACCCTGGGGGGTTTACCATTGATTAGAAACTGAACTAGACTAGCCATATAATTACTGTGGTTTCAAGAGCTGGTCAGAGGCTAGGAATCTTGCAACGTGTAGCTCACCTCCTAACTCCCCAAAGCCTGTCAACCATCTACAAGGCACAAGTCAGGAGTGTGGTGGAATACTCTCCACTTGCCTGTATGAGTGCTGCTCCCAAAACACTTAAGAAGCTTGACACCATCCAGGACAAAGTAGCCCACTTGATTGGCACCACATCCACAAACATTCACTCCCTCCACCACTGACGCACAGTAGCAGCTGAGCGTACTATCTACAAGATGCACTGCAGGAATTCACCAAGGCTCCTTCGGCAGCACCTTCCAAACCCATGACCACTAACATCTAGAAGGACAATGGCAGCAGATAGATGAGAACACCACCACCTGGAAGTTCCCCTCCAAGTCACTCACCATTCTGACTTGCAAATATATCGCCGTTCCTTCACTGCTGCTGGGTCGAAATCCTAGAATTCCCTCCCTGACAGCGCTGTGGGTGTACCTTCACTGTATGGGCTGCAGCAGTTCAAGAAGGCAGCTCACTATCACCTTCTCAAAGGCAACTAGGGATGGGCAATAAATGCTGGCCCAGCCAATGAGGCCCACAGCCCGTGAATGAATAAAAAAGAGTTCTAACATGGCTGGATTTGAGGCCATAATAAAAAAAGATCCAGTGACACTGGTCTAGATATATCACTCGCATGCCTGATTGCAGAATTCCAAAGCTCTCTTCTATGGTGAACTGCAATCCTGATATTGCAACAGAGGTGGACAAATGAGATGCTATCGAGACACATCAAAGGCCACATATTTTTTGCAACATATTTTGCAACATTAACATTGATAGCAGGGAAAACTTAACCACCTATAGGCTGCAATGCCAGCATGTCTGCTGGATCAACTTGAATGAATTTGAAACCATAAGCTTGTGAGATGGCTTCCAATCATCTGGCAACTCACTTAGTGGCCTCATCTGGCTTTCAACTTGATATGTACAACCATGCATCTGGGATTGGGCTCTACTTCCAACAGTACACCCATGACAGCAGAGACTCACCCATTGATTCAACAGGAAATTCCAACATGATTACTCTGTAAAAGTGGAGAAAGGGGCAATAGAGCTCACCAAGCAAGTAATTGATGTTAGAGTAGATTATAGCACATATTATAAAACCCCAAATTAGCGACCCACTCAACCACAGTGCAATGTAAAAGGTAATATTTGGGGCTTTTCATTCAATGAATGCAATCTCAACCACTTCACAAACTACCGCACAGTACAGAAAAATGTTTAATGCTTCACAGGATTGTACAAAGTAAGTGAAAAGCAATGCACTTTCTGGAAAGGAGACAGATATAGCTTATCTCCTTCCTTCTCATGCCTTTGCTGTGTGGCAAAAAAATTTGAACCTCACAGGAAGGAACTGCTGGAAGCAACACATTATTTCAAAAAAGTTTTAAAATAGATGAAAAGGAAAGGGGGATTACTATCTTTAGATGGGTGCCCTTTGCACATTGATGGCACCCCCCTAAAGATAGTACCCTCCCCTTTCGCCCCGCTTGCACTGCAAAATGCACACCCCCACCCACTTCACTCCTTTCCCTAAGGTACCTGATCTCTCCCTACCTAATATCCCTGCTTTACCAGAGTCTGGGATCTATTTGGGCCTTCATCCTAGCCTGCTTGCAGTCCTAGCAGTGTCCATTACTGAGCTCTAGCTCTACTAGGACTGCAAGAGCTGCCGGCCAATCAGATTGGTTGGCAGCTCCTGAGGGTAGGATTTTCTCCCAGTGAGGGGTGGGTCCCATTCTAACCTGCGTGTTATTGTTGAGGGCGGTGGAGTAATTATAGTTTTGATAAACGTTAGGACTGTAGCTTTAAGAATAATACTGTGTTGTAAGATCACATGCTCTGTGTAATCCAATCAGTTAACAGCACGGGGAACCTCGAGAAGGAATTCTTCTTTAGTAATAGAGTTTGATGCACACATGTAGCTGTTGTTGTTGTCTTGTAAATAAAATTCATTGTTTCCACCAAGAAAAATTGCCTGGAAAATCAACTCTATAACAGGCGGACTTTTTCTCGTCTGTCGGTTTCCCACCGATTTTTTTAGTCGGGGTGACAAGTAGTATGTTCCCAGTTTTGTAGCCAGCTTGATAACTGTTCTGCTACTTGTCCCCTGATTCCATATGTTTTGACGTAGTCATGAATCTATTATGTGGTTCCTAATCGAAAGCTGTTCTCACACAGGGGGTAAAATATACCAACCTACAGCCGAGGAGTCATATTTTTAAGATTCCAAACTTCTAAAAGAGCAAAGATTAACATGTATCAAACTTGCATGGGTAGAGGGGATATTCCCCATGCTTGAAGTGAAGGATGAATGGGAGAAATCCACGATACACATATATAAAACAATTCAAAAATATCTCATAATCTGCGAAAAACTCTGAAAATTGTGGCAGGCCAAGAGGTAACTGCAGCAACCAGATACCAGGATGAGATTTTAAGGAAGTTAGAGGTTTTGAGAATGACAGCTACCTGTACTTCCTAAAAGTTAGTCTGAACATGTCACTCTCGCAGGACTTCCAATATTTAATTAGGGCAATTTGATCAGTACTCATACTGACCAGTAGCATCTCTAAGCCTGTGCATAGCACCAGTGGTCCGCAGGGAATTATAATGAATGTTACTTTCTTTCCTTAGACTGATTATAATCTTACTTCCTTAAGGTATTTTTCACTTAGCAAGAGAAAGGCTAAGGGAAACATAACTCACAGGGACAATGACCTCATTGAGACAAGAATCATCTCAACCCTCAAAGCCATCAGCAAATATGTCCTAGCCACTCATCTCTCAACCTCTGTCAGGGGATATCATATAGAGAAAAGTGATTAGGAGCATAAGGCTGTAAAAAGTTAGGTAAAAGCTGTAGACATGGTGGTAAGAAGTAATATTAGTATAGTGTTAGAAATTGTCATAACTTAGGAAAACATTATACTAAAAGTGAAAATGATTTCACTAAATAGAATTCCTCATGGACTGAAACTTAGTAGGCTTAGTAGATGAAATATGAGGATATAAGATTTCCATGACTGATGGAAGGTACAGATGCCTTTGGCAATGGGAAAACTTAATGAGGTAGCATGGAGGTGACCAGCCACGAGAGAAGAATTTTTATTTCTTTGTACAACTTTTGTTTTATTGAAAGCAATAGCAATAATATACTTATCTGGCAGTGTGCTGATGCATCGTTTGCTCCACTGTCTCCCAGCCAGGCAACATTGTCTCCTGTTTAGATAGAGGTCCACCTCCTTTTTCACCTTTACCTTATTATGCAGAATGCAAGATGTTACTGTAACTGTGGACATTCTTGCTGGGCTGAACTGCAGGATGCCAAATTTGTCAAACCTTCAACAAGACTTCAGAATACCAATGGTCTGCTCTATGCTACTTCCTGTAATCCCATGGGCCTCATTATATTTGTACTACCCCTCTGTCTACGGATGCCTTACTGGAGTCATTAGCCATGACCGTAGGGGAAATCCCAGATCACCAACAAACATCTTGAAACATGGTTTTGAATCATCAGAACTATATGGTGGATTGACACATGATAAAAGCATAACAACGTGCAGGACAAGATGATTGGCATCATGTATTAGCTGAATATTGATAAAACAACATCCTTCCTTATTAATGAAATTGAGTGGGTTTTCATGTGAGACTCTCAAGACCACTTGTGATTGGTCCAACTATTGCCAACTGTGGGAATTCTGCCTATCAAACTGGACAGCATGTTACCTTTGTTTTTCAGGTTTCATTGAGCCATTTAGGAATTTTGAGGGTCAGTTGAAAGAAAATCAATGATTCTTTTCACAAAATGTTTAGCTACTGCTTAATTAATGTGATGAAGGCCAACTGAGTCTGTCTGGAAAGACCCAGTAATAAAGAAAAAAAATCAAGGCAGTGGTTACTTTCATTGCTACAGGTAATTCTGTGTTCTTCAATGACGTGGACTGCAGGTCTTCAGCCAGTAGGCAGGATAAGTCTTCAGAAAAAGGTGCTGATTATGGGACACAAAGAGATAGAAAATTCTAAGTAAGACTTTCTAGATCTACAAAAACACTTAGCGTGGGTACTGACATGTTGAAAACAAATATCTTTGATGCTTTCACTTGGAGTTTTTCTAATCTAACCCTTCACATTTTTAATCTTAGAGGATACAGATTGGAAGCAAAACAAATGATAACCAATGGTTCCATGGGCCAAGAAGTGGTTTAGAACCTTGGAAAACATTTGTAAGGTTAACAGAATTTAAAATAAATGGGTAACTGGTCCATTAGAAAATCAAACAAATACATTAAGCATTCATGCACTAATAATTTGGTACTTCTTGGATCTTTTAGATGACTGGGGCAATATAAAGCAGATGCAACTTGTTGTGGTGGTGTGTTATAATTCACTCAGAGTCTGAGTTGCTGTGGAAACAAACACTTTTACATACATGTTGTAGTCTAGAGGTATGGATAGTGATGGTAGAGGCTCCAATTTTCTTCCCATCACATGACTGACCAGGAATCTCTCCAGCTTTTACCTCCTGCAATTGTCATGTGCTAGAAGGATTTTCAGGTTTCCAGATTATGAACTCACCTTCTTTGGCCATCAAGTCACTGAGGTGGGACTCAAAATCAGAGCTTCTGATTCAGAGACAGAGATGATCCACACTCTGCTACAAGATGTCCCAGATGGCCTTGGATAGGTGTAACTAATCAGGATGGGAGCAAAGACCTAAAAGGAGTGTGTGTTGGATAGTGGCATACAACTTATTGGTCATGAAATATTGCACAACAGTGAATTAATCTATCAGCATGATCTTTAGCTGCAGTTTAAAAAAGGTGATAAATGTTTAAGGTTCATAAGTAGACATGTAAGGGCTAAGTTTTCTAGCTAATGGTTTGAAAATGATGGGCAGTGTCTGGGAATTTATCTGAGGTGTGCAGCTAAACAGTGAGGTTCCCCTTTGGTGATACAAACTTGGAAAATTAACTCCATCGAATGCAAATCAAGAGAAGTTGTATTAGTGCCATTGATCAGACCCTATTTGGAGTACTGTACTCTTCTGGTCACATAGGGCAGCATTTTCCTGTCGGCGAGCGGGATGGTGGAGCCGTCGGGCGTCTCGATGTCGCATCACGTCATTTAGATTTTCAGGTCAGCGGGTGCGCAGCCGAATCGGCTGCATTTCTGCCGAACTCTCAAAGGCCTATCAAGGCCTATTAAAAAGTAATTAAAGCATTTAAATGAGCTGCCTGTCCAACCTTAAGGTTGGTGGGAAGGTGAAGAGCCCAGGCGGCCTTCACATATTTCATAGAACCTCATCTACAGGTGGGATGAGGTTTCATGAAGTGTTTAAAAAATCATTAAAACTTTTTCCAAAATTTCATTAACATGTCCCAGCTCATGTTTCAAAAGTTTAAAAATCCATTATTTAAAAGCTTAACACTGAAACAAATTTCCCTGACTCAGGGAGATCTCTATGCTCTTTCGTGCGCATACGCGAAAGAGCACAGGGAACCTCTCACGGAATCCCCCCTGCCTGCACAGGGAGTGCTAAACGCTTCCAGGCGTGTGTCACGATGGGTGGGCCTTAATTGGCCCGCCCATGTAAAACAGTGGTGCAGACCCGAACAGGGTCACCAATCGGGTTGGCTCCAGCCCCCGACCATCCCCACACAACTACCCCAACAGGGGGAATTTTCTGGCCACAATTATAGCAGGATTTTTTTGTGCTTATTAAGGCACAGAAGTGAATGACAAAGATTATTTCAACATCAGAAAGGTTAACTTATGCAGAAATTTAAAGTCAGTCTTTTTTCTTTATTTTTTCATAGGATGTGGGCATCGCTGGCAAGCCCAGCATTTGTTGACCATCCCTAATTGCCCTTGAACTGAATGGCTTGCTACACCATTTCAGAGGGCAGTTAAGAGTCGACCACATTGCTGTGAGTCTGGAGCCACATGTAGGTCAGACCAAGTAAGGACAGCAGATTTCCTTCCGTAAAGGACATCAGTGAACAACTGAGCTTTTTCTTTGAAATGTCCCTGAAGTGACCATGTCGAATTATTCAAATGATCAAAGATAACTGTTCATTCTTGGAAAGAATGAACTAGGGTTAAGATTATGAAGTTAGCAGTAAAAGAGAGGTCTTTTGGAACTTATTCATCAAAAGAGGTGCGTGGAATAAGTTAACAAGAATGATCATTGACATTGATAGATTCAAAGGATAATTAGATATATTTCTGAAGAAAAAAGGGATTAAGGAATATGATGTGATGATTGATATGGAAGAGTTGGTCTATGAAAAAGTGGAAAGTTTAATGGCATTTTCACCTTCTTGAACTGTGTTGCATCAAACTTAGACAAATGACAAGTCTGAAGAAGCGCAAAAAAGTTGGAGGAGGAGGGAGTCTTCCTTTGTAGATCTGCAAATATGTTCCTCCTGCAAAGTCATATTGATGTGTGACACATACTGCACCTTCTGCAGAAATTTCATAATGTTCTATTTTTCTATCAGGGACAGTCTTTGACTGATGCACCAACCACCCAAGAAGTTCTATTCATGAGTTTTATCAGAAATAGTTCAGAGCCTTTTTCTAATAGTTAGAAATAAAAGTAAAGATAAAATCATTTGTTCTGGCAAAAAAGGCATCAGGTATCTGATATATGCAATGCTGCACTGCAGCTTGGTGATATGGCAGATGTCACCAGCTTTAAATAAATTAATTGCACAGACATTCAAGCCACCATTGATTTTCACAGGGCTGATTACTGGAACTAGGGAAGTTAGGGAAGATGTTGGAGCTTTCCTTGATTACTGTTGAAGACCAGGGAGTATTTATGTAAAACTTTCCCTCAGTAGAACAAGTCCATTACAGTTTTATTTAAAAATATGGTCTGTGGGAGGAGAGAATGTGAACTTTACTCATTTTGTGTCAAGAAAACACACTGTACAATTTTGATTCAAACCAAAGCCAGATTTACTGAAGTCAGGAACGGTGACTTCACTGTAGTAGTGTAAAGTCTAAAAGTGCAAACCCTGGAAGATGCACCTTGCTCCCCAACAAACCAGAGAGCAACTGGCCATTTGAAGCACAAAGCTCTGCTGTCAATCTATGATAATCAATTATGTTAAAAATCCCTTGCTGCAGAATGCTGACTGGCCAAATCTGTTACTTCGGATAGATTAAGGTCAGGCTCACCCTCTGCACTCAAATTTATGAAGCTAAAGCAGACATTTGTATTTCACAGCTCTTACCAGTAGCCTATAATTCAGCTGTTAATGATATACAGTCCAGGTGTGTTCCCCCTGGCTAGGGCGGGAGGCCTAGTGAATACCATCACCTTTTGTTTTACATGTTTCTGTTGGGTAAGCTGTCATGAAAGTGCCTACGTGTATGCATGAAAACAGAGATAATCCAATTAAGAATCTGTCCACTGACTTCTCTCAAAGTTCTCAATCCTACGGTCACTTGAGGACAAAGGGCATATTTACAACTTTAATTTAAGGGCATCCAGGAAAATTAGTCAATCAAGATTCAAAAGTAAGGTAACACAAAAGTAAGGGTTTGAATTTAGACGGCACAACAAGCTTAACCAAGCCTCCCTTGACCTTTATAGCTCCTTTTGATTTTTGATCCCTTTCAAAATGGGATCGAATGCCCCAGTAAAATCCAATCAACTGCAGCACAAACTAAAGTTTAGTTTTCAAAATAACTCAAGCTTTTTGAGAAGTTTTATTTTCTAATGGAAACAATGTACTTCAGCAAAGTAATTACTAAGTGTACATCAACTTAAACACAGACCAATGGATTGATATGTTAAACAGCTGTTGCTATTAGTTTACACAAATACTAATTACTTTTGTAATAAAAATAAAGGCCACAAATGAAGTATTTTACGATTATGAAAGATGTATTTTCTTGTTCATGGAATATTTCTTTGTTTATGCTTTCAAGCTTTTACCATTGCTCCTGGAGGAAGTTGAGCTTCAGTATTTTTAACTTGTTTCATTTTTACAGAGAGTTTCAGTGACAAAGCTTTGTGTCTCCAAGGAGCTGAAGAAGTTGAAGAAACTTGGAAACACATTTCTGTCAATTGAGGATTGCTAGTCTTGATTTGACCTATGACTGAAAATTTATTCACCCCAGTTTTAGGATGCAGGCATCATGGTTTGTAATGTGCCTACACCCATTCAGATTGAAGTGTGCAACACGCAAAACTCGTATATTAACCTCATCTGAATGATTGAGGCACTAGCTGGTACACCTCCAGCGCTGCTTTCAGCTTCTTAATGCTGCTGAAAAATGCTGCACACAGCAGGAAGCCCCCAGCAGTATTGTTTGTCCATCAGTAAGAGGTGCGCGAGGAAAGAGAAGGCTACGCCTGAGTGAGACGCAGACAGAGTATGGAGTTGGGAATTTGGTTCATGTGGTAAGTTCTGGTAAGCTTTTCTAAAATAAAATAGAGATTATGAGTCAGACTTTGACAGAGAACTAACAACATTCTAATGAGTTAAGTAGCTGCTTGCCTGGTAATGGCAGCTGTCTGTCAATCAGCTGAAAGTAGTTGGTTTAATAGGGAGCGGCTGCTTGGTAACTCTTTCGAGTACAAACCCGTTTCCATCTGTTTCAGATGAAGTTACATTGTTTCATAGTTTGCCATTGTGAGATTTGAACTCTTGATCTTGGGGTTACAAACCCAGTACGATAACCACTTGGCTATTTAGGCCAAGCGCGGCTGCTTGGTAGTGGCAGTTATCTGTCAATCAGCTGAAAGATGTTGGTTCAGTTGGCATTAATTACTGTAGCAGGAAACTAAACCAGGTAGTAACTCATCTGAAGCTCTATGTGAGACAGGTTCTTCAAACCGCACAGGTCATAAGGGGTGCACAAGGAGACAGGGGAATACATTGAGTGAGATGTAGATGGAGTGTGGATTTGGGAATTTGACTCACTGGGAATTTGGTGCAAAAAAGCAAGAGATGTTCCATCTGATAGTATTTTTATCAATGTCCAGTAGTTGGTGAGTTTTTTCTTTTCTTGTCTCTAAGCTAGGAAAGTGTAAAATTCTATTATATTAGAAAAATAGAAAACCATAAAAATTTTACATAACCCTTGAGTATCTCACTTACAGGAACAAGAGAAGGAGCTGATTGGTGAGTAAGTCTACTATACTTTCTAGTCTCCAGATAATAGTGTATAGTTGAAAAGTAATCTTGAGCCATGGCAGGAAGGCTTGGCCGTGCAGAATGCCCATGCTGTGAAATGTGTGGATTCGTGGACACTTCACGTGCCTAGACGAGCATATGTGTAGAAAGTGTCACCTGCTGCAGAAACTTGATCTCCGGGTTTCAGAACTCAAGCGGCGGCTGGGGTCACTGTGGTGCACCCGCGATGCTGAGGACTATGTGGATAGTATGCTTAGGGAGGTAGTCACCCCAACAGGTTAGGATCATGCAGGCAGAGAGGGAATAGGTGACCATCAGAAAGTCTAGGAGGACCAGGCACGTGATAACTCTAAGTCTATCTTGCTCATGAACAGGTTTTCCATTTTTGGATGCCTGTGAGGGAGTTGGCTCCTCAGGGTAGCACAGCAAAAGCCAAGTTCAGGGCACCATAGGTGGCTCAGCTGCATGGGTGGGAAGAATGTAAAGTGGAAGAGGAATACTGGTAGGGGATTTGATAGTTAGGGGAACAGGCAAGCGTTTCTGCGGCTGTAGATGTGACTCCATGATGGTATGTTGCCTCCCTGGTGCTAGGGTCAAGGGTATCATGGAGCAGCTGCAGGACATTCTTAAATGGGAGGGTGAACAGCCAATGTGATTCACATTGGTACAACGACTGAGGCAGAAAGCGGGATGAGGTCCTTAAAGCAGATTTTAGGGAGCTAGATAAGCTATTAAAAAGCAGGATTGCAGAGGTAGTAATCTCTGTATTACTACCAGTGCCATGAGCTGGTGAGCACAGATATAGGTTAGAGCTGATAAATCCATGGCTGGAGAGATGGCTTGGGCGGGAGGAATTTAGATTCCTGGGGCATTGGGACCGGTTCTGGGGAAGATGGGATCTGTACAACTGGATGGTTTGCACCTCAATGGGGCTGAGACCAAAATCCTTGCTGGGAGGTTTGCTAGCACTGTTGGGGAGGGTTTAAACTAGTTTGACAGGGGGGTGGGAACCTGAGGGTAGACTCAGATGGGGCAAAATCAGAAATGTTAATGGAAGGCAGAAAATCAGTGAGTGTGTCTGGATGGCAGAGAAAACAAAATTTAGAAAATAATAAAAGAGTGTTTGGCAGTGCTCAAGGGTATACTCTTCAATGCAAGGAATATAGCAAATTAAGCAGGCGAGCTGATGGCACAGATAGAAATGTGGCAGTATGATATCATAGCTATTATGGATACATGGTTTAAAGAGGGACAAGAATGGCAGCTCAAGGTTCCCGGTTACAGGCTTTTCAGATAAGATAGAGACGGGGGTAAAAAGGGAGCGGAGGATGACAATTATTGTTTGTGAAGCAATTACATCTGTGTGGAGGGATGATATGTTGAGGCCAAATGGATTGTGCTTAAGAACAAAAAAGAGGCAGGCATACTACAGTGATTGCACTAGAGACCCCCAAACAGTAAGGAGGAGATAGAAGAGCAAATATAGAAGAGGAACAAGAATAAATCTCTGAGAAATGCAAAAACAGTAGGGCAGTAATAGTAGTGGATTTTAACTACCCCAATCTGAAGTGGGATAGTTTTAGTATGAAAGGGATGGTAGGAACAGATTTCTTGAGGTGCACTGAGGATATGTTTTTTGGTCAGTATGTAACAAGTCCATCGAGAGGGAGCGTGGTTCTGGACTTAGTTTTAGGAAATGAGGCCGGGCAGGTGGAAGGAGTGACAGGGTGATAGCATTTTGGCGGTAGTGATCTAATTCAGTTAGTTTTAATATAATTATGGAAAAGGATAAAGGTAAAACAGGAGTTGAAGTTCTAAATTGGAGCAAAGCCAATTTTAGTAAGCTGAGAAGTGATTTAGCAAAAGTGGACTGGAAACAGCTACGTGAAGGTAAATCAGTGTCAGAGCAGTGGGAGGCTTTCAAAGGGAATACTCAACGGGTTCAAAGTAAACATGTTCCCATGAAGGAAAAGGGTGGGATGGCCAAATCTAGGATCCCCTTTGGATATAAAGGAGCTACATGGTAAGATAAGGCAGAAAAAGAAAGCTTATGTCTGACACTGAGAATTCAATACTACAGAAAGTTGAGAGGAGTATAGAAAGAGGAGAGGTGAAATCAAAAAGGAAATTAGGAAAGCAAAGAAAGGGCATGAAATAATATTGGCAAGCAAGATCAAGGAGAACCCAAAGATGTTTTATCAATATATTAAGAGTAAGAGGATAACTAAAGAAAAAGAAGGGCCCATAAAAAGGTAACCGGTGTGTGGAGGTGGAGGATGTGGGTATGGTTCTCAATGAATACTTTGAGTCATTTTCACAAAACAGGGGACAATACAAACATTGCAGTTAAGCAGGAGGAGTGTGAAATACTGGATGTGATAAACAAAGGGAGAAGGGAGGTATGAAGGAATCAACTTTGAGGGACACAATAAACTGTCACTTAGAAAGGCATGGATTAATCAAGGACAGTCAGCATAGATTTGTTAGGGGAAAGTTGTGTCAGAGTAATTTTATTGATTCTTTTGCGGAAGTAACAGGAAGGATTGATGATAATAGTGCATTTGATGTGGCCTACATGGATTTTAGCAAGGCTTTTGGCAGACTGGTTAAAAAAATAAAAAAATTAAAGCCCATGGGCTCCAGGGGAATGCAGCAAGATGGATACAAAATTGTCTCAGTGGCAAGAAACAAAGGATAATTATTGATGAATGTTTTTGTGATTAGAAGGCTGTTTCTAGTGGGGCTCCACAGAGCTTAGTACTAGGCCTCCTGCTTTTTGTGGTATGAATTACTGACTTGGAAGAAAATGTAGGGGGAATGATCAAGAAGTTTGCGGATGACACAAAAATTGGCCAGGGTCTTGATAGTGAGGAGAATTGTTGGAGACTGCAGGAAGATATTACTGGACTGGTCAGGTGGGCTAAACAGTGGCACATGAACTTTAATCCAGAGAAGTGTGAGGTGATGTTTTTGGGGAAGTCAAACAAGGCAAAGGGTTACACAATAAATTGGAGGATACTGAGAAGTGTAGAGGAAATGAGGGACATTAGAGTGAATGTTCACAGATCCTTGAAGGTAGCAGGACAGGTTGATAAGGTAGGAAAGAAGGCATATGGAACCCTTTAATTTAATAGCTGAGGCATAGAATGTAAGAGCAGGGAGGTTATGCTGCAGCTATAGAAAACATTACTTAGGCCACAACTTGAGTATTGTGCGCAGTTCTGGTCACCTCATTACAGAAAGAACCTAATTGTAATAGAGAGGGTACAGGGGAGATTTATGAGGATATTGCCAGGACTGGAAAAATGCGGCTATGAGGAAAGATTGGACGGGCATGGGTTGTCCTCCTTGGAACAGAGGAGGCTGAGGGGAGATTTGACTGAGATGTACAAAATTGTGAGAGGCCTAGATAGAGTGGATGGCAAAGGCCTATGGACTTTAGTGGAGAGGTCAGTGTCTAGGGGACAGAGATTTAAAGTGATTGGTAGAAAGATTAGCAGTGACTCGAGTAAAACTTTTTTCACCCAGAGGATTGTGGAAGTCTATAGATCATTGCCTGAAAGAGTAGAAAAGGCAGAAAACCCTCAGCTAATTTATAAGTTTTCTGGTTGTACACCTAAAGTGCTGTAACCTACAGGACTGAGGACCAAATGCAGGAAAGTGGGATTAGGCTGGATGGCTTATTTTTCAGCCAGCACAAGCGCGATGGGCCAAGTGGCTTCTTCCTGTGATGTAAACGTTCTATGATTCTATGATGTGGTACAAACAGGCTACCTCTTTAAAAAAATTGCTGCAATGTCAATTGTTGCAAAATGAACACCAGCACTCACAGAGGGATTACACGAAGCTGTGGAGGCGCTAATAGTGCAGGATGGCAGGAGGAAAGATGCCATGGTCTTTCAGAAGGGAATGGGAGCATGTGGCCAGAAAGTTAAACTCCCAGAATTTGGACCTGGCAGCAATGGAACAAGAAGTCTAAAGCTGTCATGTGAGTGGTCAATGTCAGCGAATGCACCTTCACATGACATCTCCTACCCACAATAATACCTGCCTTCGAGGGTACCTCCGTGTTGAGGTGCCCTCGTGGTCCCTGACCTGCCTCAGCAGCACCCACCTCTCCTGGCAGCATGAAAAAACTGAAGGCAGTGGCTACTTTACTGCCACTAGCATGGCTTTCTCCCTCCCCACACTGCATTAGGCAGGAATCCTTCCAGGAGGCTGCAGAAATGAGTAGCTACCTGCCTGGACAGTCTCAGCCTGAAGAACTGCTCCTCAGACTGGTCCATTTAGATGACCATTGGATTTAGATTACCTTGTGCGTAAGGCATTCTACAAACAATCCCCCTCACCTGAAGGCTTTCCTCCTGCTTCTTACTGGGTCTTCTGCTACTGCTTGTTTTCTTCCTCCTCCTCTTCCATCACGTAGACCTCTACTGAACCAGCATCCATGCTCAGATTTTCAGGCTGCAGTGGGGTAAGGGTGCAAAATAAAGCGCATAAATGCAATGAAATACACAGCAATAAGTTCCTGACCCTAAATGATCAGTTTTAGCACCTGCAACCAATTTGAGTTTGAACAGATTGTAGCCACTTTAGACCTGGCAGCCGCTTTAGTGGAGAGTCAATCTGACCAGAGCTTCCCTCGATGGCTTGCCAATGGACTGAAATTCCTTGTTCTGGATGTTAAAATGACACCAGGGTCCCAAATGAATTATAGCATTTCAATTTACATAAAATTTAGGAGGTTCCCACCCATCTGCTGTAAGAGTCTCATCTCTGAAGAAATGCAGCTGGATGAAAATGGAACCATGAAGGGGCTAGTAAGTACACTCAGCCCACTTTTTAAAAATTCATTCATGATATGTGGAGGTCACTGGCTAGACCAGCCTTTATTGCCTATCCGTAATTGCCCTTAAGAAGCATTTCAAATTCCTTACTTGCCGTTTTACCACCCAGCAGGGGTTAATATTGGGGCCCATATCTCCAAAGTTTATGGTTCCCTCAGAAAATGCTATGTATTAAATCATTCTTTCAACAGGATTTAAAATATCTTCTGGTGCATTTGGAAAGTTGTCCTGTTGTAAATAATTTCTGTGCCCAGCTTTGCAAACAATGTAAATTTGTCCCACATTTATATTTGAAAGCAGTAGATATTATCTTTACTGCCCGGATAGGTGGAAAATAATTTGACCCGAGGCCAAAATAAAAATAATTCCTAAATAAAAGCAAAATATTGCGGGTGCTGGAATTTTGAAATAAAAAACGCTCAGCAGCTGTTTCCAGCACTTTCTGTTTTTATTTTATATTAAAAACAATTCTTGACTTCCATTAATTGTTACTTTTCCAGTTTTCGCATATTGGTTGCAGGTGTCACCAATTGCATGAACTATATCGCCCTGCACCTTTTATTGCCATATTTAGAATTTCTCACTTTAATGACACACCGTTCCCAGACAGAGACATCCTGTGTAGCCTCTGTCAATGCACCCTGCAGCCTCACATTAGAAAAATTGCCCTGCATCCCACTTGGACCCTCTTTCGAGATTGATGTTAACCATGGTGGAATTGTTTAAATTCACCATTCAGTGTGTTATTCATATATACAGGCCAGAGAGATCTAACATTCAGAGAACAGCAAACTAGTGTGCCATAACAGCGTTATGATTTTTACAATAGCGAACATCTGACCATCTCAACGCCTGCATTTTTCAGGCGCGATTACCTATAGTCACCCTCAATTATTCAACTTTTTAACACTAATAGCTATTTTAAGCCTTAATTTTGAAGCTGAATATCCTCCACCTCCACACATCCTAACTGTTAGATTTTTAAAACATCTCCAGATGAACTGAATTCACAAAACAAAAAATTGGTTGCATTCTATTTATGTGTTGTTTGTGTCTATAACTTTGTGGCATGCAGGTACAGAGGCAGGAAGTGCTTAAGGCCTCTTCCCACTGTGCAGGCTCAAAGCCTCACTACCAGCAGAAATTAGCCTGCTCCGGTGGCTGGTCATAGTGGTTTATTGAAATGCTTAAATTTATTGCTGGTTGAAAATCATAATCTTTCGTGGCAATGAAATTAAGCACATACATCTGGTCCAAGATATTAAGCTTGTGCTGCATGTTTTTTGTGTAAGTAAACAAATGAATAAAGTCTGTAGGAAAAAAGATTAAGGACAAGACAGCATGCACTGTCTATGGGCTTGAAAAAAAAGATACAAATTCAAAACATAACATCCAAAATCAATGTGAATAAAATGTGCAAAGGTATGTTAAGCCCTGTAGGCACAGAGAGAAAAATGTTGCACAGGCATTTATTACCTAGTGCTAATGAGGCAGCAAACCCACTGGCAACCCAAAGACTATCAGCAATTACTGTCAAAGTTGTCATGTACTGATGGCCTGTCTCCATGCTCTGCTCTGCATGGAGTCTTGACACAAGTTGGAGCTGGACACTTCCATGCTCTGTGAAATTATGTACTAGACTCCTGGCAGGATGCCCAGTGCACCTAGCATTTGGTGGTATCCGCCTATGAGCTTTCTTCAGTAGCCTGGGCCGTCAAAGTCAACATCGGAGTCTGATGCAGCAGAGCTGACATGCATTCCCGGCCTCCATCATGCTGGCACACACAGAATCATCTTCCCCTGTCCTAACTCTGGTGGTTCGTCATGGGAAAACCCCTCCTCAAGCTGACAGATGAAAGCAAAATACTGCGGATGATGGAAATCTGAAATGAAAACAAAAAATGCTACAAAAACTCAGCAGGTCTGGCAGCATCTGTGGAGAGAGACACGGAGCTAACGTTTCGAGTCCCTATGACTCTTCTTCGTTGCCGATGAGGGAAAAATTCAGGCCACAGGTTAAGTGAATGGGCAAAAAAGTTCGCAGATGGAGTATAATGTGGGAAAATGTGAGTTTATCACTTTAGAGGGAAGAATAAAAAAGCAGAATATTGGCCAGAATTCTCCCATCCCGCCCATGGCAGGTTTCGTGATGGGCGGGAGTGGAGAATCCAGCGGCAGGCAAAAAGTCGCAAATCTGCCATAGTAAAAGCAAATCGTAATTCTCCCGACAGTGTGTTCATAGCAGGTGGGTTATCCTGCCGACTATTGGCACGAATGCCATTTGCATTCATTAGCATATCATGAATGCTCATTAAAACAGTTGCTCACCGGAATCTTGCCACACCTTTTAATCTTCTGTCACACCAGCGGGAAATTATGTCGGCCTCAAATCCATTTGTAAAAGGGTGGCATGCACAAGTCAGACCTCAGTTCATTGGTAACGTCAAGGTGAGTGGAACATATCTGCTATAGTGCTGTGAGGGTCTTGTTGTGGTGAATGCCATTCTGCTGGGGCTGCAGAGTTGGTCTGCTCCTTATCTTTGCCTACACTGTCCTGAGGAACACCACTGTGCTGTGGTACTTATGCAGGCCTCCACTTTCAGAGACTAGCACATCAACCAGGGTGGGCTGTGAGGTGAGGGTTAGGTTGACAAACACTATAGGGGCAATGGGGAGGGAATGGCAGTCAGGGGGAAGGGCGAGCATAACGGGGGCCTTTCTGGGGTCGCCATCTAACCTCCTGTTGCTGCAGGAGTGAACAGGAGTCTGCTTAGAGGGAAAGGAGGAAGACTTCCTCGTAATGAAAGCCACTGAAAGCCAATGTCTTCATTAGCACTGATAAAGGACTACTCAGAACTCAGTGGCTCACATCATAGTCACCGCATCTCAAGTGTAACACATAGGAATGTAGAATTTGGGAATGCTGGCAATTGTGAAGGAGGCTGCATCATATATGGCATCCCATCAATGAAGGCCTGTCACATGTTTACCAGATGTGACACTCTTAATGGGCCAAGGGGCATCCACTCTTTGACCACGTGCAACTGATTGGTCATTAATATGCCACATGAGAGACTGGAGCATAGAGCTAGGCTGGGTCACTCATCTCACTTAAACTTTAGCATCCCATGCAGGGCTCAAGATGTTACATCTGCAATGCTATTTTGGTCACCTCAATGTGTGTGTTAGTGTCTCAGGGACAAGGCAGCATCAGCCACCATGCAAGTAGGTCAGGCGAAACTATGGACCCTTACAGATTCAAAATGTGTCATCTTCTGAGGTTCATTTTCTTGCCCATTGAGTCATTAATTTCTTCAGTGCTTCATTTCAGAGAGAAGGCAAAAGCACATGTGGATCCAGGGCTTAATGCTGCCTTTTTCAGGGTCCTAATGCAATGGAGGAGGTGAAGGAGGGGGAGGCGACACTGCGCGCAGCTCCAGCAGGAGGGACATGGTCAAGCGGAGCTGGAGCATGAACAGGAGTACCAGGAGGAGAGACCCAGATAACAGGGGCTACTTGCCAGACCTAGGGTTTATCGTCCAAGAGTCTCCCATTTTCAAATGAGTGAGAGGCAATGCCATGTACGTCTGCACTTGACCCAAGCTCTGGTACATCACATATGCCACATTTTTTGTGAAAACCTGATTCCACATGGAGTTGGAGGGTATCCCCTGCTCATGGCTTTCAAGGTGACTGCAGCACTCAATTTCTTGGCCTCTGGAGCGTTCTGAGGATCAACAGGTGACCTGTGTGGCACCTCTCAGTCCGCAACACATCAATGCATAAAGCTGGTAACAGATGCCCTTTACAGGAATGCCCATTATTATGTCAGGTTTGCTCTGGATGAAGATAGCCAGGCTGCAAGATTCACTAGCTTTGCCGCCATCTCAGGTTTCCCTAGAGTGCAGGATGCAATAGACTGGACCCATGTGGCTATACAGGTTCCATGGCAGCTGGTCCTAATGCTTATAAACTGCAAGGGCTATCATTCCATCAATGTACAACTGGTGTGTGATCACCAGAAGCACGTGTTGCATGATTGTGCACAGTTTCCTGGGAGTTGCCATGACTCCCACATCCAGAGTAACTCCCAGATACCTAAGATTTTTGAGGGGCCATAACATCTTCAGGGACGTAAGGGGATAAGGGGTACCCACTGAAACCTGGCTGATTACACCAGTGCGTCACCCTCAGAATCGTTCAGAGGAGAGGTACAATGCTGCTCACAGCTCCACATGCTCCCTTATAGAGCAGACCACAGGGCTTCTGAAGATGCGTTTTAGATGCTTGGACTGCTCAAATGCCTCAATCTAATACACTCCCAATAGGGTTTCCCACATCACTGCAGTGTGACAATGCAGACAGGTGACCCTCTGCCAGAGGATGACCTGCAGGAGGATGAAAGCTTATCAGAGGATGAAGATCCGGAGGCCCAAGTACCTCATGAAGCTGCTGAGGGTCAGTAGGACACAATCATGCCATGAAGGAAGGAAAACATGGGAGATATGCCCCTGATACATTGATTGCTGACAGGTTCCAGGAAAAGTAAAGTTAAGTGAGAGAATATGGTCACATCTCTCCTAGCCCTCAATATCATTTTCTTTCAACTCAGGAAATGTCCACCCACTTGCAGCAAGAATGAGTCCCACATTCACGCTTGCGCGTTCTGACCTCATGAATCACCAGGCCATGACCTTTGCTTTGATCCGTGGGGCCCTGTGAGTGAGCTCACTCTGGGAAATGAGAGCCCACTGAGGAACAAGAGCGATATGAGAGAAGACTTGAAACCTTCACCACCATCTAATGATACAAACATTGCTGCGACTGAGATGTGGACATGCCACGAGATTTCCTCCTACTGTGCATGTCTTTTCTTCTGCCACTACCAGTGAAGAGACACAAATGCCACTAGGTTATCAATGCTGATGAGCTGCTTGTTCTTTGAGGAAGAAGGGTTAGAAACGCTTACCTCACACATTTCCAATAAAGATTTAAGCTCATCATCCTGACATCACACAAGGGTGTGGAAACTATGTCAACTGAGGTTGACATCACAGGAATGTGAATCTCACAGTGGGACACTATCACTGAGTGGGAGGAAGTCTAAATCTCGAAATAAGAAGATTCCAAAGTACAAAATCACAACGCCTTCAGTTGACAGGAACATTCACATAACCATCGAATGTGTTAACAGAAGTGCAATTTATTTACATATCTAGCACACCTGTGACCCAAAAGTGACATCAATGTTCCTTAATTTTTCTAACTACCGCTATGCTTGGTTGCAGCCCCGACATCCACAGCAGAGGTAGAGGCAGCCCGCTGACTGCTACGTCTTGGTGTCTGTGATGACCTTGGCAGACGTCCTCTGGTGGCCCAAGGCCTGGAGGGCGCTGAACTGATAGGGATTACCTGTTCAGGGGCAGAAGCACTTTCAGCGGCCTGAGAAGCTGGAGTGGATGGGTCACAGGCAGAGGGGCTGTGAGCGGTTACACACCCTTGGAATGTCCTGAGAGGAGGTCCCTGGGGTGTCTGGCTGTTGCTAATCCTCCCTCTGGGTGCCCGACTCCTGCAGGAGATGGTACACCTGGAGTGAGGTCAAAGTGCCTCATCCCCATGTCGCCTACATCCTGATGGTGCCCAACGGGGTTTGTGGCCATGGAGTGCAGGACCAAGTGCAAATCTGGCAAGAGCTGCTGGACCAAGGTCTCCATGGTGGTCGCCAGCCTTCCCATGGTGACCTCGAGGTACTCACATGTCAGAGCCACGACATCAGACTGAACTTGGATGGACTCCTCCATCGTTCAGTCTAGTCTGCTGAGTGAGTGTTGAATCTCTGCCTGATGTTCTGCCACCTGTTGCTGCATCTCCAGCATAGATTTGGCGGCCACTTCCAGAGGATCATCATCTGACTCAAACTGAACAGGTAACTAGTCTCCAGCAGCCTAAACCCGAGACTAATTTACATCTGTGCCCCACTGATGTGTGTGTCCCTGAGCTGGTGGAGGGTGTGTGTGAGCACCGTAATAGATTTTGCAGAGCTTCCTTCTCAGATGAAATCTGGAGGCTCACACTGCTGCTGGACTGGCTTGGGGGCTTCGATCTGCTAGTGCCCAGAAAATAGAAAATAGAGTTTCAGTTAATGAGCATAAGCTAGGTAAGACTGCATTGACTCACTGCGATTGTCAGGGTTTGATGAGGTAATGTAGCTGTGATCTGTACTGGGTTGGTGGGAAACGCCGGTCTTCCCTTCCCCGCAGGAGTACCCCCTGTCCTCCCCAGCCAGCTCGGCTGCAGCATCCTCAAAATCAGTGAGGGCGATGATGTTGACCATCCCTCCCCGGTCTGCATCTCTAATCCCTGTTGTACACCAGCTTGGCCTGAATGAAGAAGGAAGATGAGAAGGAATGGATCAGAGGTTGGGTGAGATGCATGTCCCCTGTGTGTGGTGAGCCTTCCCTAGAAAGGCCAGAGGACGTAGTGTGAGCAACATGATAGATGGGATGTTGATGTGAAAGTCTCAGTGAGAGAATGAGTGTCCATATGTGTCCCCCACTAATGGTTGCGTGAGATCCCTAAAGAGAGTAGCTGTTTCAGTGCATGAAGCCATGATGAGAGTTTGCTTTTGGAGGGAGTTGAAGGACGACTTACCCTGGCGGAGCAGATGAGATCATTCATCCTCCTCCTGCACTGCTTGGCATTTTAGGCTCGGTTGCCAGCTGCACTGACCTGCTCCATGAAAACCTCCCAGGCTGGAGAGGTGAGGCAGCTATGCTTCCTGCAGCCATCCCTGGGATAAACTGCTTGCTCGGATGCTTGTACCCCTCTGATCAAGGCCTGGTGGGTGAAGCTGGTGCTGCCTTCTTTCTCAGGCTCTCAGCCTTTCTCTTCTGGCTGTCAGACATCTCTAGTGGGCTGGAGAGAGTGGGATTGTGTGTTGGACTGGCCTTTAAATATGGTTCCCGCATCTTTGAACCTGCCAACTGATGGCAACCACACAAATCAACTCCCGACCCGCCAGGTGACTTGGACTCAGCATAATTTATGAGTTCCCGCTATTCCGGGCAGCAAGGTTGATACTGCTGAAAATGCTCACCACCTCACTTAGTCTCATTTATGGAAAATTCCGTTCATTATTTAAATGGAGAGACTGAAATGTTGCAGTGCAGAGGGATCTTGATGTCCAGCATTTGTTGCCCATGCCTAGTTGCTCTTAAGAAAGTGGTGGGTGAGGGGCTGTGCAGGCTGGGGAGGCACAAAGAAGGGGTATGGAGTTTGATGCACACATGTAGTTGTTCCTGTTGCCTTGTAAATAAAGTCAAACGTTTCCATGAAGAAAAGTTGTCTGAAGGTCAACTCTATAAGAAACTGGTGACAAGGATAAATCAAAATCAGTGCTGTACCTTGACAGCGATTGTGAGTATCTAAATTTATTAAAAATAACAGATGATATACTCATCTGAACTGCCACAGTTTGGCAGAATCAATCCCTTTGAGCTGGACACAGATGACTGGCCTCAGTATATAGAACATCTTGCGTTCATCTTTCAAGCAAACAAAATCATGGAGGAAGAAAAGAGGAGAGTAATCCTCCTGAGTACTTGGGGGAGCAAAATCTACAGTGTGGTTCGAAGCTTGATGGCCCCCAGTGCCCCAGATTCATAGGCTTTCAGTGAATTAGTAGACCTCGTTAAGGGACATTTTCAACCCAAGCCCTAAGATACAATGCAGAGGTACAGATTCAATTCACGGAATAGAGCCCCTACGTGGTGAAATTAAAGCAACTAATGGAATACTGTGATTTCGGTGAAACCCTGAATGACATGCTCAAGGATCATTTAGTATGTGATGTACAGGAGGATGCTATTTAGCGAAGATTGCTGGCTGAATTGTATCATGATCTTAAGAAAGCGTTAGAAATAGCACTGGCGATGGAAAGCACTATAAAGGATTCATAAGCAATTCAAGGGACGCAAAATGGCACCGTACTCCAAATCTGGTGGGAACAGTTGGCCGAAAGCCAGGACTCTGCCACAAAGTGGGAAACAGCCCCCACTAACCGAAAAATGAGAAGGAACAGCTTACCAACTAAATTGAAAAATAACTTTCAGCGATGTGGAAACTATAATTCTTCTAGTGATTCACAATATAAAAAAAGTAGAATGTTATTTTTGTCACAGAAGTGGACATATAATGAGACAGATTTAAATAGGCTACCAAACAGCAAACAAAGTACAGTGAAGTTTATAGTATAGAAGAGTCTGAATCAACAAATTCTGACATTTATTCACTATTCAACATGAAAGTTGGAAAGACAGGGCCAATATTTGTTACAAAGCAAGTGAATGGTAAACCATGACCATGACACCTCCTCAAGGGCAACTAGGGATGGGGAATAAATGCTGGTCCTGCCAACAAAGCCCACATCCCATGAATGAATAAAAAAAAATTAAAAATGGAAGTAGACACTGGAGCTTCTATCATTGTAATAGGAGAACACACTTTCCGATATCTAAATGAAGGTGAACAATTAAATTTGGAACAACCATCTGCCAAGCTGAAAAACGTATACAAAGTTTGACATAAGTCATGCATATCAGCAATTGGGGCTGGATGACACCTCTCGGGAAGTCATCACCAGAAATACCCACAGAGGGTTATATCAATATACCCGCCTGCCCTTCGGCGTTTCCTCAGCCTGTGTGTCATTTTTCAGAGGACAATGTAAAGCTTACTGCAGGGACTACCACAGGTTGTGGTCAACCGGGACAATGTACTGACACTGGATTCACAGAAAAGGAACACTTGGCTACCTAGAGGAAGCCCTGAAATGATTTTTAGAGTCATAGAGTCAGAGGGCAGAATTTTATGGCCCCGTTTCAGCGGGGACGGGGCCATAAAATGCGGCGAGACATTCTAAACCTCATTGGTTTTGGCGGGAACATAAAATCCCGCTGTTGTAAAATTTCACCCATAGAGTCATAGAGGTCTACAGCACAGAAAAAGGCCCTTTGGCCCATCAAGTCTGCGCCAGTCAAACAAGTACCTAACTATTCTAATCTCATTTTCCAGCACTAGGCCCATAGCCTTGTATGCCATGGCATCGCAAGTGCACATCCAAATACTTCTTAAATGTTATGAGGGCTTCTGCCTCTACCACCCTTTCAGGCAGTGAGCTCTAGATTTCCACCACCTTCTGGGTGAAAAAATTCTTCCTCACATCCCCTCTAAACCTCCTGCCCCTTACCTTAAATCTATGCCCCCTGGTTATTGATCCCTCCACCAAGGGGAAAAGTCCCTTCCTGTCTACCCTATCTATGCCCCTCATAATCTTATACACCTCAATCATGTCTCTCCTCAATCTCCTCTGTTCCAGGGAAAATAACCCCAGTTTATCCAATCTCTCCTCATAACTAAAACTCTCCATCTCAAGCAACCTCCTGTAAATCTCCTCTGCACTCTCTCTGGTGCAATCACATTCTTCCTATGAAGCGGATTCCAGAACTGCACACAATGCTCTAGCTGTGGCCTAACCAGCGTTTTATACAGTTCCAGCATAACCTCTCTGCTCTTATATTCTATGCCTCGGCTAATAAAGGCAAGTATCCCATATGCCTTTTTGACCACCTTATCTACCTGTCCTGCTACCTTAAGTGACCAGTGGACATGCACAGCAAGATCCCTCTGATCTTCGGTACTTCCCAGGGTCCTACCATTCATCATGTATTCCCGTGCCCAAATGCATCACCTCACACTTATCCGGATGAAATTCCATTTGCCACTAATCAGCAAAAAACCAATTGAACTCATTAATGGACTCTCCCACCCAATCTTAAGCTTGATGAGCAGGCCAGGAGCCCAGGTGGGTTTGTGAAAAAACATGAAACCTCATCCTGCCCTGGATGAGGTTTCATGAGAGATTTTAAAAAATACAGAGTATTTTACAATAAAATTTATGGCCAGTCCCAACTCATGTGACAGTATCACATGAGGGGACATGGCAGGGAATTTTTTTTCTAATCTTTATTGCAAGTTTTAAATCGGAGCTGATCTCACTGAGGCAGCACTTTGCCTCGGGGGATCTGTGCGCTCTTTCGCTTGCATGCGTGAAAGAGTGCACTCCCAGCTAAGGGAATCCCCCCCCACCCCCGCCCACACAGGGACCACACAGCGCTTCCTGGCTCACATCATGCTGGGCGGACCTTAATTTGCAAAATGACAGCGCACCCCCAACTGGGGGCAACAATCAAAAGCCCGCCATCTCGCACCCGCTCCCGCAATGGGGTAAAGGCTGCACACTGGCTTAAAAAGCTCTCCTGGATGCATTTTAATAATTTTGCTCCCTCTAAACCTATCTAAACCTTTCACACAATGACTAATCCAGTTAATGTTGGGGAAGTTGAAATCCCCCACCATGACTACCGTATTATTTTTACACTTCTCTGAAATTTGCCTACATATCTGCCCTTCTATTTCTGACTGTTTGGGGGCCTCCTTATGAGCAGGAGTGCGCCCGAAGAAGGAAAAATATACTTTTCAAGCAACTGAAGTCATCTATTTGGGCCACTGGGTAGATGCTCAAGGGTTACATCTAGTTGAAGAGAAGGTTAAAGCAATAGGAGAGGCATCTGTACCCAAAAACACCTCTGAACTTAAATCATTTTTAGGGATGATAAATTATTATGTGTGATTTTTACCAAATGTATGCTTAGTTCTGGCCCCTCTGCATTCACTGCTAAGAAAAACCAGCATTGTGCTTGGGAGTCACCACAAAAAGAAGCCTCCATGAAAGTAAAACAGCTCTTACACTTCCAATTTCTAGTGCATTATGACCATGAGGGAATTGGTGCTAACCTATGATGCATCCCGCTATGGAGTGGGAGCGGTACTATCTCATAAAATGGATGACGGTAGAGAGGCCAATAGGCTATGTACACAGGACGCTTACCACAGCTGAATAAGGGTATCCTCAGATCAAAAAGGAAGGTCTGTTGATTATTTTTGGTGTAAAAAAATTCCACCAATACCTGCACGGGTGACATTTCATGATAGTATCAGACCACAAACCACTTCTGGGTCTGTTCAGTGAGGAAGAAGCTATACCTTCCATAGCCTCTGCAAGAATACAAAGATGGGCTCTAATTTTAGCAGCATATGAATACATCTTTGTACATAGACCAGGACTTCATATAGCAAATGCTGATTCACTGAGTCACCTGCCCTTGCAAGAGAACAATGAACATATCCCAGTTCCACAGGAACTCGTGTTAGTGATGAATTTCCTACGTTCCTCACCAGTCTGTGTCAGACACATAAGAAACTGGACGAATCGTGATCCAGTCCTATCTTGAGTGAGAGACCAAGTGTTACATGTTTGGTCCCAGGAGCCAGTCTCTGATGAATTGAAACCATTCTTCAACCAAAGACATGAGATGAGCAGTCAAGATGGTATTCTATTATGGGCTGCATGGGTAGCGGTTCCTCCACGGGGAAGGGAACCACTCTTAGTAGAGTTACACAGTGCGCATCTAGGGATCTCCCGAATGAAGACCATAGCGCGAAGTTATTTATGGTGGCCAGGGATGGATGGTGATATTGAAAAGGTGGTAAAACACTGTGTGCAATGTCAGCAGCTACAAAAGTTGTCGGTGGCAGCCCCATTGCACCAGTGGCCTGGTAGACTCAGGATGCAATTGCATGTTGACTGCATCAGTCCGTTCCTTGGAACCATGTTTCTACTGACAATAGATGCTCATTCCAAGTGCTTAGATGTTTATGAGTTAAAGTCACCAACACCAGGTGCTACTATAGAAAAACTAAGCCAGAGCTTCGCCATCCATGGATTGCTGGAGGTAGTCATCTTGGATAATGGAACTGCATTTATAACCCCTGAGTTCCAACAATTTATCAGCCTCAATGGTATCAGCCATGTGAAGGCTGCAACGTACCATCAATCATCAAACAGACTGGCGGAAAGGGCAGTACAAACTTTTAAGGCGAGAATGACAAAGTTAACAGGTGATTCGCTGGAAACCAAGCTTGCTCATTTTCGATTTCACTACAGAACAATGCCCTATACTACGACAGGAGCAACACCTGCAGAAGCACCGTCTTCAAACAAGGCTAAGCCTGATACTTCCCAATTTGAGGGGAAGGTGGAGAAAAGTCAAGGAAACCAAAAACTGATGCATGATTTGCATAGTCATGACAATTTATTATTGGAGAATCAGTATGTGTAAAGGATTTTGATTGAGGACCAAAGTGGTTACCCGGTAAAGTAATTTCATTGATCAGACCATTGTCATACCATGTGGAAGTGGAAGGCTGGATCACCCACAAGCATGTGGATCATTTAAGAAAAAGAGAGCTACTCCAAAAAAATGATGTTCCACTGTAACCATGGCTGAACCAGTGGTTCCTGTTGAAGGTGCTCAACCAAAGACAGACATGCCTGATGTCTCTATCAGAGTGGAAGACATTGAACTGCCTGTGCCTAATGAGGTACCTGATGTTAATGTGGTTCCAGAGAATGTGTTTCCTTCAAAAGAATCGGAAGTGGTGGAACTGCGACGTTCCACACGGATCAGGAAGCCACCTGAAAGACTGAACTTGTAATTTCATGACCTGTGTAAATATTGTAATGTCATGAGATAAATATCCTTGTAAATACAAAATGTTCAGAAAAGTTAAAGGGGGAGGAATGTAGTAATTATAGTTTTGATAAATGTAGGACTGTAGCTTTAAGAAGAATCCTGTGTTGTAAGATCACGTGATCTGTGCAAGCCAATGTGTTAGCAGCACGGGGAACCTCTGCAGTGAGAACACTTCTTTATTTATGGAGTTTGATGCACATTTGTGGTTGCTACTGTTGTCTTGTAAATAAAGTTAAATATTTACACTAAGAAAAGTTGTCTGAGGATCAACTCTACAACAGCCCTATTGAAGATGGAGATGAGGAAGATTATTTTCTCTCAAAGGGTCATTAATCTTTGGAATTCTCTACCCTAGACAGCAGTGGAAGTTGTGTCATTGACTATGTTCAAGGTTGAGACAAACAGATTTTTGATTTACAAGGGAGTCATGGGTTAGGGGGCCAGGCAGAAAAATGGAGTTAAGGCCACAAACAGGTCAGCCATGACCTTACTGAATGCAAGTGAATTCTTGTGGGGTCAAATGGCCGACTCATGCTCCCGTTTATTATGTTCTTATGTTCTACGCTATATAATATGCATGGTGCCTGTATCTAGACTGGTGCTTGTGAGAGTGAAATGCTGTATCATCAGAAAGCCTGGCCTCCTATTCTTCCATTAGCACACAGGCATCCATATTTTTAGCAGGCACTCCACAGGCCCAAACATCTTCAGCAGCTTCACTCATGACCTTCTCTATATATAAGATCAGAAGTGGGGATGTTTGCTAATGATTACGCAGTGTTCAGCACCATTCACAACTCCTCAGATACTGAAGCAGTCTGTGCTTGTATGTTGCAAGACCTGGATAGCATTCAGGCTTGGGCTGTTAAGGGGCAATTAATACTCACACCACACACGTGCCAGGTCATGACCATCTCCAACAAGTGAGAGAGAATAATCATCTCTCCTTGATATTCCCATCATTGAATCCACCAGTAACAGCATCCTGGGAGTGACTAAAACCAAAATATTAACTGGACAAGCCATATAAATACTGTGGCTACAACAGCAGGTCAGGGGCTTGGAATTCTGTGGTGAGTAACTCACCTCCTGTCTCCCCAAAGCCTCTCCGCCATCTACAAGGCACAAATCAGCAGTGTGATGAAATATGTTCCACTTGTGTGGATGAGTGCAGCCCCAACAATACTGAAGAAACTGGACAACATCCAGGACAAAGCAGCCCGCTTGATCAGCACCTCATCCGCACCTAAAATATTCACCTCCTCCACCACTGGTTCAACATGGCTGCAGTATGTACCATTTACAAGATGCAATGCAGCCATTCACCAAGGTTTCTGTGACAGAAAATCCCAAACCCGCAACTTCTATTGCCTAGATCAATATCTCCAAATTCTCCTCCATGCTGCACACCATCCTGAATTATCGCCATTCTTTCACTGTCACTGGGTCAACCTCCTGGAAGTCCCTACCAATGTCCCTCCTGGCCATGCAGCAATCGGGAATGTACAGTGTTGGGAACAAACAAGCTGAGCACAACCAACAATCCCTTTAACATGTGCGCATGTGTGACTGCACATCAACCTTAAAGGGATCATGCAGTGAAACAAGCAGGGCATGCATAGCAAAGAGAATTTTGAGGGAACGTTGCTAACTGAGCCTAACAGTGCTGTGGAATTACTATTGCTACACAGACTGCAGTCCTCTAAGAAGGTGGTTCGCCACTATCTTCTCGTGGGCAGGTAAGGACGAGTAATAGCTACTGGACTTGCCAGCAATGTCTCCATCCTATGAGTTAATACATTTTGAAAAATTAAAAGAGAGCTGTTTATTTACCTTGATAGACCTGATGATGCCATTGAACTTCTTCCAGAATTGTTGTAATGTCCTTGGAGTTAGGTTCTTGCCACTGACATCCTCGTAACTGTCTTTCCACTGGCAATGTAGCTTTCACTGGAGGGCTTTCTGCCCCTGGGAGCAACAGGATCTTTCTCCTCCTGTCCAAGGCAGCATCAGAGGACTTTAATTCTCTCCCAGTGCTTGCTGCATCCATTTCTCACTTAAGAACTGAGTCCTTCCTTTAGTAGCCAGAGTGCATCTTCCCTTTAAGAGGTGCTGGCTGCCTTTAAGTAACATCACAGATGCTCGCTATCCCTCAAACGGGTGTGCAGCCAGCGCTACCCACAGTATTTATTGGGCATGATAATTAGCAGGCAGGATGAACATTATATGTTGCCTGGGAGAACACAAGCTTGCACATTCAATGCTCCCCAATGAATGCTCGTTTTTAGTTGTGATCAAATTCCTAGGCCAATTTTTCAGAAGAGGAGGGGAAAACTGAACATTAGCAAGAAAAAATAAGTCAAAGAAAGAAATGCATGAATTGTAAAAATCTACAAGCCTTTTGTTTGCAGAATGCTCCCCGGTGAGTTTGTGCCTGTGATGAACTGCCATTTCTATACATAATAAACAATCTCTCACTTATTTTATGCAGCACAGTTTTGATATCTACAATGTGACTCTCATTGTTTGACTACATCATTCTAACAGATTACAGAAACCCGTGATTGCTAATTAAATAGTTAATTATTCATGGTGCTTTTCTATTTGCATAGCAGACACATGTTGGGATATGAGTTATTTGAGGTTTTTGAATCTTAAAAAATAAGGATTCCTCAATAAATTAATAAAGGGACCCAAGGGTTTCATTAAAAGGTGGCTGGAGGCAGCCAGTCCCAGAGAAAACCATAGGTGGCTCTTTCTCTTTTTTTAAAACCTTTTTGGGCCAAATGACTTGGGCCTGTGCATGCTACTCTTTCCTCAGGCATCTAATAGAACAAATTAATGAAACCACTGTTGTCTGCTGCACTGCTTTCATCCCATCCTGAATTCTCCAGTGGTTTATATGGGCAGGTCAGGGTGGGGGAGGGGGTCTAGCGCCATCCCTTCAGAAATAAGAATGGAATTGAGCAACAAATAGAGGAAGCACAGGCATTTGGATTAAAGAAAGACCAGCAAAGAGAAGAGGTGACCAAAAAGATGGAAGTCATCTATCAAAGTCTCACTGATTATAATCTACTCCAGTCTGCAAAATAAGCACAGACTTATATATTTTAAAAAGTTAATGGCCTCCCAGTTGGGCCCTACCTTTGGCGTTTCTGCAGATGTAGAATATTTAAAACCCCAGATGCTTTGAGAACTTTGTCATTGGACAGGGTTCAGAAATTACTCTCAAAGATTAATATAAGCCACAACGTTTCATAGGTACAATTTTACAAATACTGCATCCTCTTTTTCACACAGTTTATGAAATAACTCTCTAATAATTTGATGCTAGTTACTCTCCAAATCATAGAAGTACTAGGTTTCACAGGTAGGCCAACTCTACAACAATAACAATTGCTTTTATATAGTGCCTGTAACATGGTAAAAATGTCCCAAGTTGCTTTGCAGGAGTACATCAGACAAAACATGACACTGAGATAAAGAGATGGATAGTAGGAAGGATGATTAAAAGCTTGGTAAAAGAGATAGATTTTAATCTCGATCATAAAGGAGACGAGAGAACAGACAGTTTAATGCTAAAGGCAATGACTTCTGTCTTCTCAATATTGTATTGGAGGAAATTGTGGTGCATTCAGAACAAATATCGGTCAAGCAGGTTGACATCAGAGAGGCAGAAGAGATGGTAGTGAGTTAGTGTTGGATATCATCACTATACAGCTTAATTTTAGCATGATTCATGGCAGAAACAGGCAAGCAGGCAGATAAAAAAGAGGGCTGACTTACCTTCTACTTACCAGCTCTGACCCAGCCAACTACACTTTAAGGCAGCCAGGATACCTTTTCCAATATGCAGATCAAGCTCCTATGGCATCACAGACTGGCAAGAACAGAAACCAGGGATAGAAGAAGCTGAGATCAGTAAGCTTTTAACATTTTATTTCATATTTTTCTGTGCCAATAGGAGTGGAAGTGCTCTCCTGGGCTCCACATGGAAAGCTTAGACCCTTCCTGCCCCGGACTTTCTCCTTTTCAACCCCTTTTTAATGGGGTTTTCCTCCCACAAAGCGTACATTGTTTTGGCACTGTACCAACTTTGGCTTTGGCCTCCTGGTGCCCAATTTCAATGACACAACAGCTGCTTTCTGCTGACTTCTGGCCTTTTTGATAGGGAAGCTCACAACTGACAGGCTAATGATGTCTGGCTGTTAAAATCGGCCATGCCTGCATGCTGTCGATTCTGAAGGGGCGTCCCTGGCTGGGAGTTAAAATCGAATTCCATGACTTTGAATGATCTTGCTGAGAGGCAGCATGAAAATTTTAAGTGGCATGTAAGGTGCAAGGAAGAATAAACCATTAGAGGAACTCCAGAGACAACAGGGCGAGGCTGGAAGAGAAGCCATTAATGGATAATCACTGGGTACGGTAAGATAGATAAGAGTGAAAACAGGGAGGCAGTTAAACTAACAATCTCAAACTAAGTGACAAAGAAATTCATGGCCTTTGCTGGAGGTGAGGATAGAGTGGGGCAGGGGAGTGGGGGGTGTTGTTAAGAAGATGGCTGATGCTGCAGCTAAGAAGCCAGATAATTTCACCATGACCCTAGACTAAGGAATGATTTTGGTAGAGGTGAATAGAATCTGACATTCATCTCTTAACAGACTTGGGGCCTGATTTTCATGAACTTGGGAAGACTCCACGGACCATTAAAAATGGTGAATAGGACATGGTTTGGAAGTTCCACCCTCATTTCATACAGATCCAATTTTTGCTGGCAGAGGAAAGGGGCAAGGTGTGACAAAAAGGAAGCCCAAACACAGCAGGGCCATTTCAACATAGTGCTGATTTCAACCAAGCCCCATTTTACCTGGTCCAAGGACCTTGGCCCGCAGTGTGGGAGTCACAAATTGATGGAATAGATGTAAATGCTCTTGAAGGGCAGATAATGTTTGTTTAAACGTCATAATCATAATTTTTTCTAAATTACTTACTCTTTAAACATGAAAAATGGCTCAAGCTGGCCATGAGAGTTTTAAAAAATCCTCTGCTGGACTGCTTTGATTGACAGGCCATCTGGTGTAGGTTAGAAAAAAATCTGTTCATGCAACAGGCCTTTGTTGACATTTCCCAAGGACTATTAGTATGCCATTGTGAATGCTTGGCTGAGTTTCAAAAGCTACAATTTTCTTAGTGGGGGTTCTGCATTCACAGTTTGATTAAAAGTTTAAAGAAGCTTTTAAAGGATTGCTTGTTTTTATATGCGATTAACCACTTGAGGAGATTTAAAAGCTTTTAAAGGGTTTCATGAATAGGAGTTTTTTTTCACTATCATTTGTGTATGAGTGAGAGCTGTATTATATTGTTAGATATTATTTCTTTTCATTCCCACATGGCTCCTGTCGTCTGCCCATGTTGAATACTGGATGAGTGACTATGGAGGTGGCATGTGGTATGAGGGGGAAGGGGTTTATGAGGGGACATGGGTGTTGGTGGGGCATATGTTGGCATGGGGGTATGATGGGTCATGGGGATGATTAGAAGAGTGATGGCTAGTGAACCTACCAACTTTTAATACAACTAGGACAAAGTCCCAGAGAAACAAGGCAGCCCTTCTGACCAGCTCACCTTGGCACATGTCCACCCCTCCCAGGGCCACTTAGGATCTGCTTCCGGGGCTGGCAGACACAACTCTATCCTGCTCCCACCTCCTTGGAGCAGAAACTGAGTCTAACTTGGCCCTTTAAACCAAGGCGGGTCTGCCAAACTGGGAAATTTTTCGACTCAAGCTATCTGCCCCATTAGCAAAGACCAGCCCTTGTTCTTTTTTGCTTCTGTACAATTCTTGCATTCAGATTTTTTCTCACTTGTGTAGTTCTGGATTGCAGTGATATTGAATAGTTTGAATTGAATCCCAACAGTCATGTGGTTTCAATTAATTTGCCACACTCAAATGTACAATAAAGGGCAGAATTTTCTGCCTGTCGGGCGGGTGGGCCCGGCGGTCAGGCCCAACCCAATCTCCGGCTGATCCCCGCCGGAGAAGTGGGCCCCACCGCCATTTTACGTGGGCAGGCCAATTAAGGCCCGCCCAGCATGACATCCGGTGGGAAGCACTATGCTCCTCCTGTGTGGGCGGGGGGGGGGATTCCCCAAAAACGAGAGTGCGCTCTTTCGCGCATGCTCATGAAAGAGCGCACATCGCCCTGAGACTAAGTGGTGCCTCAGGAAGATCACTGACACTTTGGAAAATATGAAAAATAGAAAAAAAATTCCCTAACATGTAACGCTCATGTGACAATGTAAAATGAGATGGGACATATTCATAATTTACATAATAACTTTATTAAACTTTTTAGAACCCTGCATGAAACCTCATCCCACCGGTGGATAAGGTTTCGTGTTTTCACTATTTTCTGCTGGGGCTCCTGGCCTGCCCGCCAACCTTAAGGTTGGACAGGCAGGTCCTTTAATTGTATAATTGATCCTGTCAATGGCCTTAATTGGCCATTGACAGGTCAGCAGGCCCGCAACTGATTTTGCTGAAAATTTAAATGGGGTGGGATGACGTCGGGGTTCTGCCTGATGTCATCCCGCGTCGGTGAGCAGGCCCCGCCCCCTGTTCGCCAACAGCAAAATTCTGCCCAAAGTGTTTACTTTTTCAAAATATACTAAATAAAATAAAACGGATAAGGAAGAGGTAAAATACTGTAACTGCTATATTCCTGGGAGACTTAAATAATGGGCTTTCATCTTTTAAAAATATTTGACTGTTGTCTATGCAGAAATGATTTAATGGGCAGACTTTTACATCCTGCGGGTGAGCGTGTGCCCAACCCAATCAGCTGTAAAATTGCATGAGCTGACATTGGGTGAGTGTCTCGGCATCATTACACACTTGTGTGATATTTCGATCACCGGGTGCACGCAAAAGTCAAAAGCACACCCGCCGACAATTAAGAGGGCAATTAAGCCCATTAACAGCACACTTGTCTGCATTTTTTTTGTGGCCCGTCCAACTTTACGGTTGGCGGATGGGTCAATCAGCCAGGCAGCATTTACATTTTTCATGAAACCTCATCTAAGGGCGGGATGAAATCTCCGTTAGGAAATTAAATAAAAAGAAATATCTGGGGACAGCATTTTTATGAGGTATGCTTTCAGGTGCTTGATTGTGATGCATGGACATTTTTTATTTAGCTTTTCAGTGCTTCATTTCATTATTTGCAGGTTTGCAGCTCCCTGATGCGTCAGTCTGCCTTCAGGCTGCTCTCTCGAAGCGCTCACCTGCGTCTGTGGTGGCATTATCGCCCGCCTTCTTCCCACCCCAGCCCAGCAGTGCTGAGCTTTAGTTGGCCAGCCAGCATGAAATCAAGGTCGGGGACTTGTTTCCTGGCTGCTCCCAGGCCCGCCGACCTCACGCGCCTGACGAGGGAAATATTCTGGCCAATAAGAAAATTGGATTTTTACGCCTTTTAAAAATTACATTAATCTTGTGTCTTGAATTGCATTGTTCTGGAGAAGTCCTTTACAATAATGATATGGTGCCGAAATGACACAGTGATGTTCCACTCTAAGTTCATATGCTTGAAATTCTCATCACCACGCTAATGGGGACTTAAACTCATTTATTTAAAACTAGCTAATGTCTCTAACAAAAAAGTGAGGAAAAAAAAATAAATTTGAACAAATGGGTTAAGCATTCATTCATTGGTATCCCATGGTCTAGCTTCCAGGCCTATATGGTAGAAATTCATGTTGGCAATTTTATCATCAGAACATGCAATGTCCTTCTATTGAACTCCTCTCTGCTATTTTAATAGAGGCATTAACCAATGTATTTTAAATTGGTTAACAGCTCTCTTAAAATAGCAAAGTTATTTGACTTGACTTTGATTCTTATTGCTGACAGTATTCCACCTTTAAACTTTTATCTCTTAGCTTTTTAAGATAAACGTCCTCTCCAGCAATATTACCTTTTGCTTGTCATACAATGTTCATGAACTGATATAAAATAATAAGAAATTTTGCTGCAGTTTGATGACTTCCAGTGGCTTGGAGAAATTCAGATACCACTTTTAGCTACATTTAATTAATGCAATCAGGAATGCAGATGTCTTAGGCAAACATTAAAAGATTTGGCTGTAAGCTGTGGGCAGTACTTAAAATAAAGCTCAAATAAACTATATACAAGTTTATGCCTTCTAATAAGATATACTTTTATTGGTAGCTAGATAGGTTCCATTGGACAAGTATCTCCCATGAAGCATCTTAAGCACTGTTACGTTAAACGACTGAACAACAAATAGTTTTACAATGGCTGCTTTTCAAGCCACCCGAATGAGGAAACAAGCTTTTGGGCACTGACAGTGAATGTAATTTTTATCACATTAGTATAAAAGTTGATTTTCTATCCAGATACCTCAGACATTACCCATTCCTAAAAGCAGTTTATAGTGAATTCATAGTGAGCCCTGCGAGTTTATCACCAGTTTCTGGTAAAATTGTAACAAATTGTGCAGCATTATATTAGGTTATTGTGAATTGTGCTGAGTTCAGATATATAATTATCATTCTGTGGTGAGTTACTGTCATGTTTAATTTTTCCTTACAGTATTTTAGATTCATAAGACTTTCATGGGAAATATGATTAACAAATGTGGTTGTGTTTCTAAAAACAGTTTGTATAATTTGGTCAACTGAAAACCTTTCTGGTCTGTATTATGTTACAGAGTTTGTGCAAATGCCTTCTTTGATGGGGCAACTTCCTTTCTATTTAATTAGCTTAATTCTTTTGAATGTTTTATCAATTTCACTTAACATTAAATTGGTGAGCCAGTAAGCTCATGGCACTGATGGCAATACTGAGAAACAAAAAAAAAAATCTCCTTTCATTTCCAGATGATTTCACAGAATTGTTCCAAAAAGTAAATCTTTTCTATGTTTCCTGCAGCTAATCTCTATGATTAATTTGAAATTTCATACTGGCTTTACTAAATCAATCATAACCCTTTGCACATTTCTGTCTACCCCTCAAATCCTTTATCCCTTTTCTTGTTAGTGACATTTGCCCCCAACTGTGTGGATGGACACCACTTTCTTCCCCTTTTAATGCCATACAAGATTTGAATAAATTGACAAGATCAGATAAATAAGATTAGTATCTGCATCTTTAAGCTGCTTTTACACGCTGCAAGCTTTATGAGTATTTGTGGTGTCACAACAAGAGATCTGCCGATACGAGTAATTCTGCTTCTCCCCAGTACAAACCAGTATTCATACCTACTTATTAATGTTTTATCAAGTCACGCATTAAAAAGCACAGAAAGGAACCAAGCTATAACATTGATATATATATATATATATATAAAACTACAGGCTACTCACAGGAAAAATAACAAAAAATTGTACAAATAACTGACAATCACAAAATGCTTGATTCCAAATATGCCATTTTGGTGCAATGTTTCTTTCAACACCCAGAGTAGTAAACTCAGGAATACAACCATTCTGTGACCAGCGGAAGTTGTTTTTACCTTTAAGACCCTGTTCTGGAAAATTAATAATCAAATAATGGCTCCCAAACTCCATGCTCTGTTTCTCCTGGTTATATTTGATACGTGCTGCCTCACCAAACTAAGGTTGACTTTTAAAAGAGAGGAATTGCAGCTCCATGCATTTAGTTTTGAGTGGAGAGTCAATGGCATACTTACAAAAACACTGTCTTCATTGATGTCAGGTCTTTGTAGTTCCTGCATCTGAAATTGTACAGCGTAATGGAAAAATTGCATATCTGCCATCCTGGCACACTCCTCAGGCAAAACATCTTGAAGTTATACTGCTGCTGATATTAATTGTTTCCAATGTCATTAAGAAAGCACAATGCAAGTTGCCATTGAGGCTAATCTTCACAGCCAACCTTCTAGCACCTGAAGACAGGTAGTGAAGATTATAGGCTGACCCTGTCATTTAAAAGCAAAATACTGCAGAAACTGGAAATCGGAAACAAAATCAGAAAATCTCAGCTGGTCTAACAGCATCTGTGGAGAGAAAAAAAGAGTTAATATTTCGAGTCCTTATGACTCTTCTTCCTGAATTTTCCAGCATTTTCTGTTTTTGTCTCTGTTATTTAACATGGCTTTCTCAGGGCAAATCTTAATCCCATTTTCCTCCCCTAACTTGGAACGCTGAATACAATGGAATACAACAAAAACAATTTATTGTGCCACAGCAAAACAGGTATTTATTCAGTAAAGCTACACCATGTGCTATTCTAAAATTAAATTCAGCACCTCACAAGCGGGACCTATTTTACCAAGCCCCCGCTTAGCTATGCAACTCCAACCCAATAAATAGTTCTGTTCCATAAGGAGTAACATCCTATGTTACTGGAAGGCAAACTATCTGTTACAGAGCTATATGTCAATAAACATGGTAACAATACACATGTCCTTACACTCTCATCTGTCAAACTCTGTTAGGTTGGTCCCGCAAATATAGTTGCTTTCCCTACAGCCTCTTTTTCTAAGATCTACAACAGAGTTGAAGCGACCTTAGAACCATAATAATCTTCTTGGAAAAGTTACTTGTTCCCCTTCCACAGAGACCAGCTTGGTCATCTGTCAGAAAACCCGTTTCTTTCAAGTATTTTTTTTCTGACTATACCAAAACAGTTATGCCTCTATAACAGTAGTTTGAGCATTCAAGAGAAATGTACTGACTGAGGTATGGTCTCTGTTATTTCGGCTCTGTTGCAAATGTCTATCAAACTATCACATACTCCCATGATGCTCTGCAGTTTTGCAAATCTGTTCAGCTAGACTGTGTAAATACAAATACTAAACTCTTCAAGACTACCCGTTAGCTGCTGCAGGTATCCAGACAAGTCAAAATGACTGGAGCAAATTTCAGTGTTTAGCAAGCATCATTTATTTAATGGTGGAACCCTTGAGATTTGAATCTCTGGGCTTAACAAGTGAGGATGGACTTAAAATGTGCAACATCCGAATGAAACTTGTAAGCTTATTCATTAATTGTACTTATTTAATAGGTCTGCTTGATTCAATTTATCCAAAAAGGGAGATAAATGTGGGTAATTTTGGATAGATTGCAGGTGCTGGCCATACCTGGCCCACTGGACCATTGCTGAGGTACCCGGAACAGACCAAGAAAAAGAGAAAAGCAACAAAATGTACATCAAGGTAACATTTGAAAGATACTTTACAGCAGAATAACTTTGCAGGGCAAATCATATGAAACCTCCAGACCTGTACAGACTCCAGCTGTTGCTTTATCAGCCCTATTATGTGCTCAGTATTCATCATGCTGGTTCCTTCACTTTTATTATACCTGAGTTACTCAGGTGTGGTGGGGTTGAAGAGAAATGTTATGGGCTATATGTATGGGGTCTCTCCTTCATAGTATGGATCTCCCTTTTTCCCCAATCAGCTATTCTACTATATTCCTACAAGGGTCGAATATTGGGCGAATGGGGGTGCAGTGATAAAGTGTTTCAGGAGAAATATATCATGACAGTGACCTGGCTCCCGAGTACAACAATGCTTGATCCTGTTTCTATGATTGGACACTAATGGACATTAATGGAGTTCAGCCTTTCTTATTAACAAAGGCTTCTGGTATTTTGGAGTCCAGATGGTGTGTTGTCAGTGACTCCCTGGATATGAGGGAAACTAGCCACTGTTACAAATTCTCAAGCTCTGTCATACATCTGCAGCTGCAGGAAAAGTTGACCTAGCAGGGTTTCTTGCAGAAAATATTATCCCATCAATCCACCTCTTTCAGTCTCAGCAATCTGGCACCCAAGCACTATCAAAAGTTTGTAGAATTGAGTAGAAATTCATGGGAGTTAGATTATCCCCAGCAATCTGAATTGCATGATGTTTATGCAACAGAGGCACCACAAATTTGTCCTGCTCTTGGTTGATGTTCTTGCTTTGTTCCTTGATCTTGTCCCTTCCTGACCACAGCCCTTGAGGTCCAAGTATATGTTCCAGATAGACTGTTTCCAGCTCCTGTGTGTTCCAGCTCCTAGCTCTTCTCGGAGAGTTTTAATGATCCACCAATGTTGTTAGATTCCACTTAATGCTTTCAGAACTCATCTTCACTTTTATCATTCCTAATTTTAATTTATTCCTTTTAAGTACCCCCATATCTCAGCTATTGCAGGTCAGAGCCCACATTTTTCATCTTAGGCAGTCCTATGGGATTGAGGATGATTTGCTTCCACTCTGGTTTGATGGGTTCTGAAATGGCTGGTAAACCCAATCCATGGCCTGCAGACTCTGCCACGTGCAGGCGGATGGTTCTTGAAGGGCTGGGTAGATGGGTTGTTTGGATGTTTGTGCGATTTCTCCAACATCTCGACTTTGCGCCTGCACGTTCCCGAAGAAATCTCTCAATGTGCTCAGTCCCTTCCTGAAAGAGGCTATTCCATTTTCGTCAGTTACAAGCCTCTCCCAAGAGTTTGACCTTTTCAGGGCTGCTTTGTGGACATTCCTAAATTGTGCCCACTGTCCTACTGGGAGTGTCCCGCCATCACCCAGTTCCAACTGCAACAGTTTCTTCAGGAGTCTGGTGTCAGGCATATGAATAATATGTCTCCCTAGTGGAGCTGGTTTTAGGAGATAAGTGCCTCCATGGTGGGCAAGTTGACTTGGGAGAGGACACTACTGTTGGACTGCCATTCTTGCCACCGGATTTGCAGGAACCTGCGAAGGCAACACTGGTGGTACTTCTTCAGTGCTTCGAGGTGCCTGCTGTCGGTTGTCCAAGCCTCTGAAGTATATGATAAGCATGTGATCATTGCTGCCTTGTACACCATGACCTTAGCCTTGGGTTTGGGATACTGGTCCTCAAATATTCTCTTTCTCGGTCGACCAAAGGCTGAGCTAAAATATTGAAGACAATGATTGAATTTTGTCATCTACGTCTGCCTTCATTGAGAGGAGATGTTCAAGATAAGGAAAATGGTCCAGATTTCCAGGATTTTTTTGTTGATCTTGATCGACGGGGGTGATATATTTTTTGTGGCAGTTAGTTGGAAAAGGACCTTGGTTTTCTGGATATTTAATGAAAGGCCCATTTTCTCATATGATTCAGAGAAGGAGTCGACAATCACTTGGAGCTCAGTTCTTGAGTGAGCATATTCACAAGGGTCATCTGCATACTAAAGCTCTATGACTAAGGTTGGAGTGGTTTTGGTTTTGGATTAGGTTGAACAGTTTCCCATCCGTTCTACAGATTATCTCCACGCCTGTGGGGAATTTGCTGGAGGTGAGGTGCAGTATTGTAGCAAGAGAAATGGAGAGAATTGGTACAGTGACATAGCCTTATTTGACCCCAGTTTTCACCGAGATAGGATTTATGGTGGTTCCATTCATGAGGACCACAGCAGGCATGTCATCGTGGAGTAAGTGGAGGATGGAGACACATTTCTGCGAGCAGCCAAATTTGAGGAGTATACTCCATAAACCTTCACGATTGATAGACAAATGAGTTTGATAAAGACCATGTTTGGCAATATTTTTGGTCAGAGCCCATATTACAGCTTCCAAGTCTCCCCTTGTTTCACAGTCCCACGAGATTCCCCCAATGCGCAAATCCCATGTCTCAGTGCTCATAGGGCTCTGACCTAACCTACACACACCTCTGCACACAAATCATTTTCACCATATGAGTGATTCTAAAGTCCAGTTACCCTCAAAGTTCTCCCAGGCCTTCGATCGCCATCTCGACAGAGACAAATATATTAAGGTAAAAGTTTCTTGGCTCTCAGCAAGGGCACATATAGCAAAAGTGCACTTTACCTGCCCATAATTTTCTATTCATTAATTTTATTGGACAAAAGTCACAGGCTGCAGCAATTTTGCAACATATACCCCCAGCACGTTCCTAGGGATATGACATCATCTTTATCCCAAGGACAAAAAGAGAGAGAGGTACTGGCACCACAAAGAAATAAATATCACATTGTAACTGTAAAAATGACATTAAACACTTGAAATTTAATTCGCCTTTTTGAAAGTTAAATTGCTGCCTCCAACCTTTTCAATAATGTATTTTAAAATCCATAGAAGATGGATTTGACTTTAGTTAGCATTGAAAGGCATCCAGTGACATCTTCTAAATCATTCCAAACTTTCCCATTACAAGTCCTCGACAAAGTACACTTGTAAAAGGCTGATTAAGAATGGCTAGCATTCCGATCTGTTTGATATATTCAAAGGAAACTTTAATAGGAAACCTCCACCCCGTTATACCTTTTCCTCACAAAACATTTAGACCAACCATACAGTGTTTGCAAATTATGTTCCTTCTCCCTCTTCCACCACACACCCCACCCCATCCTGTCACCTCTCTGTAGCACCTTGGGACATTTTCCTTTATAACAGTGCTACAAGAATACAAATTGTTGTTGAGATGGAGCCTGACAGACAGAAGGTGGAAGCCAAACAGAAAGACAATGAAATGGAAATAGGAAAAAAGAGAGTAGGAAAGAAGCTGAGGCACAAGAAGATAATGTGAATTTTACATCATTGAAGAGAGCCATAGGAAATCCATTATGCTACTGCACAGTACAATGCTTCTTTCATACACAACATATCTGGTGACTCATGAGTAATGCCGTTAGAGATCCACTAGTAGGAGAAATTTCCACTTCCATGCTCCCCAGCCCATGAGTTTCTGCCCAAACTGAAATGGCAGAAAATGGTGGGCCAGGTACAGGGAAACAGAACATCCCAGCTGTAATCTTTAATTATATGTCACTTGGAACTTGGTCATGATGGGACCAAAAAATACTCTGACTGTGGTCCACTCCACCTGGAGCTTAACTGCTTGCATATAATTTCTGTCTGCTTGACTCATATCAGACTAGGACATACATTATAGCACAAAGTTTATGGGTCCAGGTCTCTATTTATTTTACAGTGATATTTTTTGTGTTTTTTTAATAGAAATCACAGCATGTAATCCATAACACATGTTTATAGGGATAGCCTTTTAGTTCTTAACTCAAACAAAGATTCAGATATGTTTCTCTATTCAACTAAATGGAGATTTAAATCTGAAGATCTAACATGTTGAATATAATTTTGTTCTGCTGGATATTCTGAGAATGTCAATATTCATGCACCCTATTAAGCATCTTAATGTACAATATATAAATTGAAAATAGCTTGAGATGACCCTAATACAAAAGTAAAATCTTCAAATGCTGGGAATATCAACTAAAAGCAGGAGATGATGGAGATACTGAGCACGTCAGGCAGCATCTATGGAGAGGGAAACAGAGTTAAAATTTCACAGGTGCTGCCTCGCTGAGAGCATTTCTAGCACTTTCGGTTTTTATATTGAGATAACCCTACTTGGTTTAAAATTGCATTTTAGACTGCATATTATGATGCCAGTGCCACATACAATTTTCTGAGAGAGGCAAAAAAAAAGACCCAGGGCCAATAAGGGAAAAATACTCATAAAAAAATCTCCTCCCCAGCATCAGGTGATCAACACAATCCAGCAGATTTCATTGACCACGTGTAACTTAAAAATATTTTCTCCAGAGGAGAACCGGCTGAATAGACACTGAAATAAATTGACAAAATTCATGCTTAAGCATAAATGTAGTTGAGATATTTTAAAACTATAGCAATTATTTAATTTTGTATGAATATCATCAGAGTTATGTGATCAGACCTGGAGATGCTACAAAACGCAGCATAGTTTACATTAAATATTTTTAAGTTACACGTGGTCAATGAAATCTGCTGGATTGTGTTGATCACCTGATGCTGGGGAGGAGATTTTTTTATGAGTATTTTTCCCTTATTGGCCCTGGGTCTTTTTTTTTGCCTCTCTCAGAAAATTATATTGCTGGGGTGGGCAGAATTTTAAAAAAGGTGACCAAATGTGAGGCACGAGGCACCTCAGCCACCATCTTGGCACCTGAAACCTGCCTGGTGTGATACTTATGTGAGTTTGCAAAGGGGAGAGCAGTCTGCTTGTCTAAAACAGGCATAAGGCAGTTTCAATATGCAAAACAGTATGATTAGCACCAATAGCAAGCAAGTGTTGATCACCAAAATCGATAGGGCCTCCCACTGGCTGTTATCGCTCTGTCCACCACCTGCCTGCTGCGCACATAAAAATCAGAACCATTGTAAGCTCCAGATGTCAGTTACACATATTTAACTGAGGGTCCAAAAAGATTGCATCTGTCAGAATATTAACAGTTGTATTTGGAATTTTTGGAATTTAAAGTTGCTCTTCTTTTCAGTATGGTTGCAATTATTTATCAAAAAATGTGGAATCACTAGTAAATCTCCTGCAATGTTGCAAACAGAAGTTATGATCAAATGAATGGTAACAATACTCTGCCCTGCCTATCCTTGCCGACCTAATTGAACCGACAATGCCTCAGATTTAAAATTCCCCTCCTTACATTTAAATCTCTTTCCTAGCTTTACTCTTCCTTCTCTCTGAAGCTGGATGTGCTGGCAGGTAAGCTGCTACTTGTTTTACCAGCCAGGATAATTCTACCTAACTGTACATTGGCTAGCAGGACTATATCTGGAGCTAAATTAATAGAATATCAGGCCTCAGGGGCAAGCCCATCACTTCACCCTCACAGTTCTAGCAGAAACTAATCAGGGAGACAACTGAGTCCTGAATATGTGACTGTGTGTTATCATATTAGAACTAACTTTCAATGGTTATGGCCCCAAATCCCAAAACTTCATCAACAACTAAGCAACGTTTTTGTATAATAGGACTTAGACAGGTTAAATGCATTGTACCATCAATTGTTAAGACCTAGATGCTCATATCTAGTGCTACGTGTTAGGCTTATTCAGCAGCAATTGCTCAGTCTAGGGCCTGAATTTTACCTTTGGTGGGCGTATGCGATCAGTGGGCCTGGGAGTGGTCGGGAAATGGGGCCCCGGCTGCGATCAATACCTAACTGCAATTACGTGCTGGCTGGCCAGTTAATGGCCAGTCAGCCTGAAACGCGAGCTGAAAAGCTCAGCGCTGCCAGGGTGGGGGCAGAAAGAGAGCGGGCGATGACATTTCCGTGGGCGTGGGTGAGCGCTGCGAGAAAACTCCCTGAAGGCAGACAGCTGCCTCAGGGAGCTGCAGACCTGAAAGTGTGAAAATAAAGCTTTAAGAAGCTGCAAAAAAAAGCCCATGCATCACAATTGACCACCTGAAAATGTAGCTGATGAAAATGCTGCCCACAGATACTTTTAATTTTTTTATTTCATAAAGGAAATTTGAACCCACCCTTGGATGAGATTTGGTGAAAAATGCAAAGTCCGCCTGGTCGATTCACCCATCCACCAACCGCAAGGTTCGTCAGAGACAATTGCGCCATTAATGGGCTTAATTGCCCATTTAATTATCAGCGGGTGCACTTCTGGCTTTTGCATGCGAACACTGAGCAAAATATCGCACAGGTGCGCAATGACATCAGGAATCTTGCCCAACATTTTCTTGCGCGATTTTGCACCCGCTCATGTTGAGTGCACGCCCGCCCGTAGGATGTAAAATTCAGCCCCAAGATCCTTGGAATTATCCAATGCTGCTGTGATTGACAAAACACCAATGAATGTGTCACTTCATTGTGAAGCTAACCATGTGGAGGTTTATTGGATCCAACTTCTGATCATTATTTGTCTGTTGCTATATATGTTGGAAATTCACATTTCATTCTGCACTCAATTTAAATGCTTTTAGTTTTTGTTTTATTATTTTGCAAGAACACACAAAGCATGCATTTATCTTTTTATTAAACTCTTGTTATATTAATTTTCCTTAATCACTGATGCACTCAATGTATTCCTTTCTTTACCAATTGCCTTTCATCTTAAAAACGGATGGTTGGCTGGTGGCTAGCACTTCCAGCTTCTGGATGTCTATCATTACCTGAGGGATTTGATTCATGTCAATTCACTGGGGCAGAAAGCATCACAGGCAAATCCCCTGTGTGACCCGTGTAACGTTCCTCATTGTTATCGCTGAAGTGGCCTCACAAAAACAAATCTGCCCCCCTCTGACTTCATTTCTGTTAGGTATAGGGGTTGATCTCAATGTTCTATTGTTGTTAGATAACATGCTGCATGATTGGAAATAAGAATAATGTAATTGCGCCTTTAAATAAAGTGCATCATACAATCAAACCTGAATTGTTATAAAAACATTCAACCTTAATTAAAGTCACTACTGATGCATCATAGAAAGAGAGAATACAAACTTTTCCTCCTCCTGTTCCTCAACTTTGAGAAGGTCCAGGAAGATCATCAGGGCCACTGCAGAGATGCTAGATGACACAGGTGCAATTCGTGGCCTCCTACCTCTGCCCACATGTTCAAGCCCTCCAGTCAACGGGTGCAAGTTACTTCTTATGGCTCCTCAAGCAATGACTGCAAAGGCAATGCTTCACCACAAAGCCATGAATCTGTTTCGTTGTTAGAAACAAATCCCTCCTCCTGGACCAATCATTAATGATGACAGCACCCTCAACTGTGTCAGACTCATTCCCCGCACTTCTGCTCTCACCCTTCCTCACCCTCCCAGAGCCATGATAGGGTTCCCCTTGTCCTCACTTTTCAACCCACCAGCCTCCTCATTCAAACGATCATTCTCTGCCATATCTGCATGTGTTTGCGTGTATATGCACATATTACCTTCATAAATAATATACTACTGCAATAATTATATGTAAGCCACTTGTCAAATAAGAGAAGATATATATTTGTCAGGTTAGTACACATATGTCTCTGAAATTAAAAATGTATGAAATGATACAAACTAAACAGCTTGTAGAAAAATAAATCTATGTTTAAAATTTAATACTGTAATTTGTAAAATGAGCTGCTGTAATTAATGGAATATTAAATACACTCTCAATGATGTTAGAATGTTAAGACTAATTAAACAACAAGTTTATATAGTACCTTTATAGATAATAAAGAACCTTACGGATGTACATATTATAGATAGAGAATAGCCCTCCTTCAAAATGACTAGCAGATTGAAAAACAATTTACCAGAATTTGTTTTCTAAAGAAGAAAACTCAGATTAGAAAACAGTTTGTGCACCATATCTTAGATGCCAGCTGCTGTTTACACGCATGTAGTGTCAAGTTTTACTAAATTAATTGAACAGTTTTAATAGAGCGCTGCAAGTCAAAACAACTGTGCTCAGCAACAAGTCAACAGTTTAACTGTATCACAGTCGTTTCCAAATGTGGCATCCAGCATAGCAAGCACAGTAACAATGATGATGGAACACGATGTCTCAGAGAGAAATCTGCAACCGTATAAATCCAGGAGCTCGGTGTGCCAGCCAAATAAGTTTCAGGTTTCAGTAAATATCAAGCAAGTTATTTTGGTATAAGGTTAGCATATTATTACCTTAAAATTAATTATCATAATAATAGTTCATATTAAATACATTTTATTCTGTGATTGTGTGTGAGAATGAAACTGGTTGCACTTTCTGGAAAGAGGTGAAGAGAAATTATATTCTTTGAAGGTGTGACAAGCAGGATGGATAAAGGGGAACCAGTAAATGTATTAGCTGGAATTTTCTGTCCCCATTGGTGTTAGGCATTTTGGCAGGCATGAGCTGATAATATGACAGGAAGGCCAAAAATTGGTTTCACGACGTTGTGAAGCCAGCTTGCAATCGTCCGCTCCACCCGTCAGTGGTGGGTCACCTTTCCCACCGCCGCACACCGGGCACATGATTTTAATACATCTGCACCACGTTATAAATCTTGCTCGCTGGAATCATCCCCCTTCATCAAATTTACTGCCCACGTTGGCAGAAAAATATGCCAACCCAGAACAAGTCTTTGACAACTGTGACATGTAGAAGTCGGGACTTACCGTTAGGGCCTTGCTCACATCACGGACATGCGAGGAACAGAAGATACTGGAGCCTGACAGCTACTGAACCCTGGAGGGACACTTGCATCACATGCTGGGTAGATTCTGATAGACATGGCTCTGCCGCAAAGCAGCTCATGGAAAGTGGAAGGTCATCATTGATGTCTGGGGTCTGCTTTGGGACATCAGTGTCTTGGCCATGGTCTTCTATTGATGATTGTTGAGGGGGTGCAGAAGAAGGTCTATGTTTGACTGGGAGAAGAAGGTGTACTGGGGGGGTGGAGGTGGGGGGAGGGCAGGTGGAGGGCAGTGAGGTTGGGAGGTGGGGAGGAAACATGGAGGGTGTAAAGAAGGACAATACGGCAACTGAGGAGCTAGGTGTAACGGGGAGGAAGGTGTAAAGAAAGAAGTTTAGAGATGGGGAGGATTCGGGAGGAGGGAGGAGTTCATGGGGGGGAGGAGTTCAGGGGCAGGAAGCAGTTAGGGGGCGGAAGGATAAGGGTGCAAAAAGGAGTACGGGGGGATGGGGGATGTCCAGGTGAATATGCTAGGGAGGGGTCTGTGAAGTCGATGACTGCATCCTGAGGAGCGAAATGATGGTGGGTGTAGTAGGAGGAAATGTTGAGGATGAAAGGGAGCAGAGTGAGCATGGGAGGGTGAGAGTGTGATGGTAGTGGTAGAAGCGACGACGAGGGTGGTTGGTGGAGACTCAGAGGCAGACAGGGACCCTGGAGACATGAAGGAGGAAGTCGGGGAGGTCAATGAAAATGGGGGTGGGATTGTTGTGAAGACAGGGAATGTGCACGTTCACCTGGACATCCTCTAAAGAAAACTGTTCCAGCTGGTAGGTGACGACAGAGAGGTGGAAGATGATGCTGGGTGGTCAAAAGTGATGGGGGAAAGTACATGGGTGACTGGGGGAGGGGAAAGGATGGGGCAGCTTAAGACATACTTCGCAGCTATCACCTTGTAAAGTCGAAAGCGAAAGGAGTCTCGTGTTGGGTGGGCACAGGTGCTGAATGGGAGTGTGATCAGTTGGTGGGTGAAGATGCAGGTCAGCTCAGATGGACAACTGAAAGAGAACCCCAGCAGGCAGCATTCAAAATGCTTAGGACATTGAGATGATTGTGATAAAAGAAGGATCTGCGTGTGTGGAAGAGTGCTTGCAAGAGGCCCCAAAAGACCCTGCCACACAGACTTCTCCCTCCAGAATCACCCGTGGGCCGGCTGCGTACAGCTGAACTGCTAGTTTGTTGGGGGGAGAGGGGGGATGCAGGAGGAGGACTTGTGAAGCCTGTAAATGTACCTGGAAGGCACCATTACACGTAATTCAATGAAAGTTGTGAGGAAGATACTGAGGGCAGCATTTTCCGGTCAGCGAGCAGGGGCGGGGTCTGCTCGCCAACCTGTAAAATGACGCAGTGTGACATTGGGCATGCGTCCTGACATCACCCTGCATCATTTAGATTCTCGGTCAAGGGCCTATTAAACCCATTAAAAAGGTAATTAAAATGATTAATGGACCTGCCCATCCAACCTTAAGGTTAGCGGGCAGGCCGGGAGCCCAGGTAAGCCTCAGAAAAAGCATGAAGCCATGGGCGGGATGAGGTTTCATGAGGGCATTTAAATTTTTATTAATTGCTTAAATAAAAGTTATGGACAGTGTCACATGAGGGGACATGGCAGTGAAAATTTTTTATTACCTTTATTTCAACTTTTCAATCAGAGCCAATATCCCTGAGGGAGCACTTTGCCTCAGGGAAATTTCTGCGCTCTTTCAAACACATGCACGAAAGAGCGCACTCCCGCATAGCGCTTCCTGGCGGACATCACGCTGGGTGGGCCTTAATTGGCCCGCCCACATAAAATGGCGGCACGCCCACAACCAGGAGCGCCAATCGTAGGTCTGCTCCCCCGCGCCCACTCCTGCACTTCCCCGCTAATGGGGGGAAACTGTTGCCCCATCCATGGGCAGGATGAGGTTTCATGAGGGACTTAAATTTTCTGTTATATTTTTAACAAAAGTAATTAACATGTCCCAGCTCATGTGGCAGTGTCATATGAGGGGACATGTCAATAAAATTTTTCTCATCCTTTATTATCTTTTTAAAAGTAACACTGATCTCCCTGAGGCAGCACTTTGCCTCAAGGAGATCTGTGTGCTCTTTTGCATGCATGCATGAAAGAGAGCACTCCCAGCTCAGGGAAACGCCACCCCCCAGCCCACACAGGGAGCACATAGCGCTTCCTGGTGGACATCACGCTGGGCGGGCCTTAATTGGCCCGCCCACATAAAATGGCAGCACGCCCCCAACTGGGGGTGCCAATCGGGAACTCGCCAGCTCACACACTCTCCCGCACAACCCCCCCCCCCACCGACAGGGGGAAAATGCTGCCCTAAGTGTCTGTAAAGGAGGGATATAGATAGGTTAAGTGAATGGGCAAAAAATTGGCAGATGGAGTATATTGTGAGGCAAATGTAAGGTTGTCCATTTTGCCAGTAAGAATAGTAAAGCAGAATATTATTTAAATGGAGAGAGACTGCAGAATGCTGCAAAACAGGAGGATCTGGGTGTCCTTGTACATGAATCACAAAGAATTGGCTTGGGTACAGCAAGTAATTAGGAAGGCAAATGGAATGTTGGCCTTTATTGCCAGGGGAAGGGAGTATTAAATAGGGAGTTCTTGCTGTTCAGAGCATTGGTGAGACCATAACTGCAGTATTATGTTCAGTTTTTGGCTCCTTACTTAAGGAAGGATATATTTGCATTGGATGCAGTTCAGAGAAGTTTCACTATACTGATTTCTGGGATGAAGTAGTTGTCTTATGAGGAAAGGTGAACTTATTAAAACAAAGAAGATTCTCGGGGGGCTTGACCAGGTAAATGCCTGGAGGTCGTTTCCTCTCTTGGGGGAACCTAGAACTAGGGAACACTGTTTAAAAATAAGGAAGCTTTCACTTAAGAAGGAAGTAGGAAATTTCTTCCCTCAGAGAGTCATTAGTCTTTGGAATTCTCTTCCACAGAGAGCAATGGAAGCTGGGTCATTGAATATATTCAAGGCTGGGCCAGATAGATTTTTGATCGACAAGGGAGTTAAGGGTAATGGGTAGAGGCAGGAAGGTAAAGTTAAGGCCACAATCAGATCAGCCATGCTCTCATTGAATGGCAGGGCAGGCTCAATGGGCCAAATGGCCTACTCCTGCTCCTATTGTTATGATCTTATGGTATTCCGGCCTAGTTTATTTTCGTGTTCTACTTTTTCCTTTTTTAATCAATTTTTGGTAGCCCTTTCCTAGTTTCTAAAATACTCACAACCCTAAGGCTTACTACTATTCTTTGCAGCATTACAAGCCTCATTTTTTAATCTAATACTATCCTCAACTTGCTCAGGAAGCCATGGATAGATTTTTCTCACTGAGTTTTTGCTTTTTAATAGAATGAATTTTTGTTCAACATGTTGAACTGCTTCTTTGAATGTTTGCCAATGTTTATATATTGCCATATCTTTTAGTCTACTTACCCAATCAGCCTTTGCCAGCTCTCCTCTCATGCCTATGTAACTGGCCGTGTTGACGTTTAAAATCCTTGTTTATTACTTTCAAACTTAATATGAAACTCAATTGTATTATGATCAATTTTTCCCAGCAGATCTTTTACTGTAAGATATTAATTAATCCTGCCTCATTACAGAATACTGCATCTAAAATAGCTTTTTCCCTAGTTGGTTCCACAACATATTGTTCCATAATGCAACATTCAGCACTTTTTCATATTCATCAGCTCGAATTGACTTTTGGTTTACCATCAGAAACTTTAAGTTAGACTTAGAATTTTCTTTTTTTATGATAGCAGTTTTTCTACAATTGTGCAACTTAATTTAAATTAAAATATAACTAGATTACTGTGTTTTAAACCGCTATAAATGGCCAAGAACTAAGTGCAGCTTCATTCTGTGTCAAAATAATGGCTCGGAAGCAATGATACAAATTAAATATAACAACAAAAAATACAGAGTCTGCCATCAATCATGATGTAGAGCCATAGATCTCCTTCGTCTCTCCACAGATGCTGCCTTATGCTGAATATTTGGTTCTGTTTTCTGTTCTGCTTTTCATATCAATCTGGGTTACTTCACTATTAGAAGATGGCAATATCATTCACTTATGAAGCCTTAAGTTAGTTGTTCTCATACAGAAGTTGCAAACAGGCAGTCTCCCCATGATCTTCTGCCATTAGCAGCCATCTTATCAAAGGTCACATGGTGGGAGGTTGGGAAAATTCCAGAAAAGGAGTAACCTGCACACATATTCACTACCTGGCTATTTATGTTAGAAAGGGAAATATCTTGCAGAAAATCATATGAGATGCTTTAAATAACATCCAATACAAAATTATTCACTAGTAAATTTTCATTATCTCATTTTCATGACATCAGTTTTCAATTTAGGACTTAATTTTGACTCATGCTAAAACAAAAGTGAACTAGCCTGGTCTTGTCCCCTTCAACTATTTGATAGAAATGAGCTGACTGAAGCTTAGTCATAAGCCTCCCAGTAACAAGCTGATGAGAACGGCAGGTATCCAAAATAAATTTCTATTTAATAATTTTCTCTTCTCTGCAGAAACCATGGAAATTCAAGAACTACATTGAAGTTGATTTGGAGCCAAAGATTTGCTCCACTCTTCTACTGAAGGAGCTAACAACTCTTTTATCTGGTTGAAGCAGGTTTGCATTCAATGGATTCAAAGCCAAGTAGATTGATAGAATGTTAACAAGCACGAGATTATCAGCACACTTTAATTACCTTTAATAATAGGTTCATACTAATTTTACTGCATTCTGCAATTGTGTGTGGCCATCTTACTGTTCTGCATCGACTGTAAGTGGTTACACTAGGTTAACTCTGATATATGATACAAACAAGGTAAATCTGCTTTCTTGATTAATGAACTTTCCATCACTAGTAAATCTGTTTGACCACCTGCCAAAGAAATGTGCAATGCAAATCTTTTATATTCCTGATTTCTCAAAACCTTGTTAGTTTTGGGAGATAGTTTTCATGATGCATTATTTATCTTTCTCCTTAAAAATATTTTTCTAGTTCAAACATACCCTGTAGGCTTTATGAACAAGCTACCTAATGTTGGACCTCATTAGTGAAGATATGAACTGGCAATGAGGAGGTAGGAGAGCAGTTTGATCATGACTTTCCCTCTAGGTTACTGTTTCTCTCATGGAGAGGAGAGCAGCTGCCATTTAGCAATTCAACTGAGAGTGGGAATTCAGTTGATTCCATAGGCCTGTTTGTTGGTGCTGTATTGTATCACCATGTTTCCTTCAGCTGTGGCTATTGCAGTTATCCAAACATTTTTCCTCATGTAACTTTTCATCAAAATGAATAAATTAATTATAAAATTAATTATTAAGTTAATAAACAATTATTCATAATAAAAGTCAGGCCCTAATTGTTTGAGAAATGTAGGGATGCATTTAATGCAGCCCGTCACGATGGAAAACATGGCACCTGGGCCCACTGAACCACAGGAAAGGCTGCACAGTCTTCTGGCACAGGAAAAACTCTCACGATTCAGTTAGAGGTGGGACGGGGCCCAAAACTCACCTGCTCACAGCAGTTTATCAATTAGACTGACTATTGAGCCAACTGACTCCAATTATTCCTGAGCCCAATTGAACTTAGAGCTGGCTCAGGGATTACATGCAAGTGCCACAACTTTCCCGTGCCTCCAGAAGGCCGCGAGGCAAACCCTGTCAGGCATGCCTGTGGCTTTCTCGGGATAGGAGTACCTCTTTCAAAGACACTTCACGTCCAATCAAGGGTCACAGCACTGGGGGCGTGGGTCAAGTGTCTTTCCACTGAAAGACACCCCGCTGTCTTGGCCTCCAACCTCCCTGCTCCCCGTCTCCGGTGTTCCCCTTCCTCCACAATCCCCCTCACTCACCCATGGCCTGGGTCCTTTGGAGATACTAGGCCTCTCCCTGGCTGCATTACCGGCAGCTTTCAGCACTCCCAGCGGTTCTGCCTGTAATGGAGTGCTGCTGGTCTTTGATTGGGCGGCAGCTTTCAGCAGGCAGGATTTCCACCCCCCCGTGGTCCTGGATCCCAGGGAAGGCCCAAAGCTAGCTAGTTAATCCGCCCTCATGCCTTCTCTTCCCTCCCAGAAACATGATAGGGTCCTCACTTATCACCCCACCAGCCTCCGCATTCAAAGGATCATCCTCCACCATTTCCTCCAACTCCAATATGATGCCACCACCAAACACATCTTCCCTTCACCCCCCCCCCCTATCAGCATTCCGTAGGGATTGTTCCCTCCGGGACACCCTGGTCCACTCCTCCATCACCCCCTACTCCTCAGCCCCCTCCTATGGCACCACCCCATGCCATGCAAAAGATGCAACACCTGCCCCTTCACTTCCTCTCTCCTCACTGTCCAAGGGCCCAAACAGTCTTTTCAAGTGAAGCAGCATTTCACTTGCTTTTCCCCCAACTTAGTCTACTGCATTCGTTGCTCCCAATGTGGTCTCCTCTACATTGGAGAGACCAAACGTAAACTGGGCGACTGCTTTGCAGAACGCCTGCAGTCTGTCCGCAAGAATGACCCAAACCTCCCTGTCGCTTGCCATTTTAACACTCCACCCTGCTCTCTTGCCCACATGTCTGTCCTTGGCTTGCTGCATTGTTCCACTGAAGCCCAACGCAAACTGGAGGAACAACACCTCATCTTCCGACTAGGCACTTTACAGCCTTCCGGACTGAATATTGAATTCAACAACTTTAGGTCTTGAGCTCCCCCCTCCATCCCCACCCACTTTCTGTTTCCCCCTTCCTTTTGTTTTTTTCCAATAAATTATATAGATTTTTCTTTTCCCACCTATTTCCATTATTTTTAAATATTTTAAAATCTTTTATGCTCTCTCCACCCCCACTAGAGCTATACCTTGAGTGCCCTACCATCCATTCTTAATTAGCACATTCGTTTAGATAATATCACCAAATTTAACACCTATGTGTTCTTTTGTCCTGTTGTTTGTGACATCTTTTGATGATCTGCTTCTATCACTGCTTGTTTGTCCCTACAACCACACCAACCCCCTCCACTTCTCTCTCTCTCTCTCTCTCTACCCGCCCCCCCACCCCCCACCCCACCCCCCACACCTTAAACCAGCTTATATTTCAACTCTTTCTTGGACTCGAACTCAAGTTCTGTTGAAGGGTCATGAGGCCTCGAAACGTCAATTCTTTTCTTCTCCGTCGATGCTGCCAGACCTGCTGAGTTTTTCCAGGTAATTCCGTTTTTGTTTTGGATTTCCAGCATCCGCAGTTTTTTTGTTTTTATGCCCATAATATGTCAACCATATTACATCACAATGATCATTTGATCATTTCCTGAAGATGCTAATAGGAAAACTTCAAGAGACTTTATTATTGAAAGGCACTCACAATGCCTAAATCTTGGAAAAAAATTAAGCCGCAGAGATTTCTAACCATCTGGCAGATCACATGAGGAAACAATGCATCTGAACGAAGATCATATCCATCCAAAGGCATTCAAAAAAAAATACAGGTGGAAACGAATAATTAATTAGGGGTGGAGAGACGTCATCTTGCCTTGAATAGGATTCAATATTTGGAGGTAAAATCAACCAAATAATGGATATTTATCATTGAGCTGCAAATAAACATATCAGCCTGAACTTTCATCCTTAAGGTGGATAAGGGGAATCAGGAAAATCCTTAGCTTGGTCCACCACCTCTAGAGAGAGTGGCCATAAAGGTGGGATCTTCATTGCCAGGGGTCGGATGCAGGCTGGAGGCAAGACCCAGAGGCTGCCAGGTGTTGAGGCAGTGGCTTAAAAGGCCCAACCTTGTGCTGTCGGACTTCTTCCCATTTATGTTAAAAACAGAAATGCCCTCCAGCCCTCATGCTCACCTTCCAAACACTCCCCAGGTCCCATCCATTCCATCTCATTCATCCCCCCCCACCCCAACCCCCCGCAAACCCAGCCCCTATGCGCCCTCATACCTCCAATGCTTACATAATGAGGTCTAGGTGAGAGCCCAGGCACCCATTACGCTTGTTGAAACAGCTGTGCCCCAGAGAAAACATTGCTTTATTGACAGCTCAGGCTCTACGAATTCTGTGGTCAATTTCACAATGTTTATCTACACAAGATTAAGTGGCTTCAAGTGTTTGTCAGTTTTGTTATCGATACTTTAAAGGGTTTGGACGATTGACACTTTTATTGCCTTCTAAGTGAAATGACTTTTAAAATTTTAAGATGTATAGTGGAGAGTAATGAATGAATTACTTCTTTAAAAGCTGTCACTATGGGTTTCATTGGTTATATACTGTGTATAATGGGTCAATGGGCATGGAAGTGCCATTACTTCTCATCTGGTGTATGGGAGGCCATGGCGGTGGGGTGGGTGGGGGGGGAGGGGGTGGCGGGATCGGGTGGAAGGGCAGGGCTTGGCAGAGGAGGCAAGATGGGCCATGGGGGTAGGTTGAAGGGCAGAGCTTGGCATGGAGACACGACACCATTTGAACTTATCTTTTTAAGGTGCTATCATGCAGATTAGCATTCATGACTCCTCAAAGGAGCCATGAACCACGACTCTTCAAAAACCTGGCATGACTCCCTGAAAATTGTGGAGTAGTAGGACATGCCTATCTCCGCAATGGAGCAGGCCAGGTCGGGACTGCTGGTTGCAGGGTTTTGGCAGGAACCAGCCTTTAACCTTTAAAGGCACTCCCAAAAATCAGACAGCCTGGGGATTGGGTCAGGAATCCTGGAATTGGGATCCATCTGCCGTTTTTATAGAGCTCCTGAGTCATCCCAACTCAACAAAAGTCCATAGGCCATCATCCCTATTCATGTACAGCAATTTATTGCAGCCACTGAATTAAGCTGTTCAATACTAAGTTAAATAATGTTGCATTGCTCCTTCAACTGGTTTGTCATATATTAACATATAAAACCGTAATTTTAAAGCAAGCTCAGGTATGGATTAAAACAACGATGATATATCAAATTCCTTAACATGGTTAGGGACAACAAAGACCCGAGGTTGAATGTGTCGCAACTAAGGAAAAATAATGTCACAAGTCATGGTGTAAAAGGTTGGGAGATATTCAACAGAATTTTCAATTTTAGTTAGATAATTAAAGCATTTGGCCTCAGAAAAAGTGACAGAGTTTAGCATATTTAAATAAGAGCTACACTCCAATAATCGTCCTCATTTGACGTTTTAATCAATTTAGCTTATTCTGTTTGCTGTGTCCTTAATAGATTATAACATTCAGCTGCAGTACTTACCCTAAGTGCTACATTATTGTCATAGGTAACACAACGCAATCAGTATTACTGTAATAACCTCCTATTTTCTCAACCCAGAACGATCTATTCACCAAGGAAATCTCTGTGCACTCAGTTTTCCCTCATGTTCCATTTTATATTGTGTCAAAGGCAGGAAGTGTGAAAATATAAACATAAAAAAACAAACCATGCTTGCGTACCAACACTAATGATAAACACACGAGAAGTAACAAGTCTGAGCATCTTTCCCAAACTTAATTGCAATGATTTGAAGTAAACCTAAAAGACTGATAGATTTTTTCCTAATGAAATATGGACACCTATGTGGATACAAATTAGACGTATTCCCCTTCAAATGTCTCAGCCAGTTAAATAATGAACAGACGAGTCACAGGCCAGGATTTTCCAGATTCAACCCCCAATCGATGCTGGTTTACTGATTTTAGCTGGGACATTGCAAAAACTATGCAAAAACATCCTCGCGTTATTAAAAAAAAGTATTGCTAAAGGCTTGCTTAATTGCATAAGTCTTCCTTAAAGAAACTCACAAGGAAGCTAATGATTCAAATACTTACTGAACCATTTTTTTAAAAACAGAAATGACCGGAGGTTTACTGTTAAGCTTTTGAGATTTTAAAAGATATCCTTTTTTTCAGTAGGCAGTCATCTACTTAAAACATTTGTACTTCACCACAGTTGTGGTTTGTTAAAAATTTGAATGATTATGATTATTAAGTTCAGACATTTTGCTCTCCATGCTACATTTCTTGAATTTTTGATTTTGTTTATCATGTTGCGGTCTTATGCTTTGTTACTGTTACAGCACAAGTCTATTATCTCCACAAGGTAAAACATGCCGTCACTACTTTTGTTTTCCCTGTAGCTTAAAGTAATGATTCATTAATAAGCTAGAACTAATAAACTCAATAGCTAACTCTACTCGTAACGTTTTCTTAATGATTGCCTTGGAAACTCTATAAGAAAGAAGATTGTGATTTTTTGGCCATTGTTCCCTGCAAGCACTATTCTGAACTAGGAACATCTTACCACAGAATCAAGCCCAAAATATCATCCTTGATGTAATGACTTGCATCTCTTGTTACAAACTTCTAAAGAGAAGGACACAGTGATCCTATCGTGTTACCGATTATGCTTGCTGCTAAATGTTTTCCTCTTTATTAAAATCTTATTTCAAAATTAAGTTAGCCACATGAAAACAAGATTGTATTCCTTTATTTCACAGACTGAGCTTCCTTTGTTTTCAGAGCAGATTTGTCCAGGAAATGAAGATAAATAAATGTTCCCAAAAGTAGCCTTTAATATATTTTTTATATACAATTAATGAGGATGTGTAACTACGTAAACCATGGGGCAATGGAGGCCTAGAAGTGAAATTATTAATGCTGTTGAAAAGGAGATTCAATTGCCCATATCTTGAAAAGTCAAGTGTTATCTTTGCTAGCATTACAGACCAGTAATATTGCATGGCTGATGTCAATAGCCCTCTTAACAACTTTACAGGACTAGTGCCAACCATTTAACTGTGTGACTTCTGAAAACATTTGCAGCCATTGCTCCTGAACTCATTTGAATCATGTAAGTTAGATTTTCATGTTGCCACTTGTCTGCACGTCAGCAGTGACAGCTTGGCTTAGCATGATTTGGTCCCTCACACATCATTGTTTACTAGTCAACTTTCAATCTGCTGTCAGGATGATATCCTGTCACTTTCCATTTAGTTTGATAGGTTAGCTTTCCTTGTGCAAGCTGAGGCAGTGTTGGACTGTCATCAGCTGTCAAACCATTAAAATCTCTTTGTTCATTGAGCTGGGAACCAAAGGATTATTAATTTAAGCATTCCCATCAATTCTTCTTCCTTACACTACCTAATCACTTCCGAACTAGCTAATATAATTTACCTAAATTATAATACCTTTGTTTAACCTTAAGGAAGGTTTAAGTTTCACATATTTCAATACTCATACATAACTTTCAGATGGCATTTAATTATCCTATTTAATTGAGCTTGAATGTAGCATCGTTGATGTTCAGTGTAATTAATGTACAATTTAATACATCATATTTAACTTTAAGAAGGCTTTTTATGTAATTTCCTTATTTTTTTTAATATTCAGCAGAGACAAAATAACCTAGACTTTACTAACCTACATTCTGTTTTTAAAAATTTTATGTTAATGTTTATGTTCATTGAAATATGTGAATAGAACAACTTTCTTGGTCCTTGTTTCTCATTTATATTTTTTAATTATTTATTATATATTTTCCTAGTTTCCTCCTCCTTCTGTGAGCTTTTGACTCCTTGCTAAGGTCAGGCTCCATGAGCATTAGTGGTATCTAGCACACCACTGATATGTTCAATGATTGACTATCATCCAGGTATGATTATTCATAGTGAGCAATGGTGACCTATTTGAAGGTGAATCTGATCGCCTCCAATATACAACCAGTGGTTCTCAAACTTTTTTGGTGAAGGACCCATTTAAAAATTGCTTAGTAATCACTGACCACGTCCCCATCATCTAAATGATGATATATCATACTTACAATATTAAAGTGATACATGTCAAAAATGTTTTAATAATGCTGTTAATAAAACACTTATTTACCTACAGATATCAGTGAGATGTGTGTGCCTAATTTTCACTGAACAATATGTAGTGCTTAATTATTTATAAAAAAACTCCAAAATCTTAACAAGGCTGAACCCACCTGATGCTCACCTTGTTAACTGCAAGTCTACCTGGTGACCTTCATGGTGCTCTCTATGCTCCTCCATGCATGCTCCCTCCCAAATGAGACCCAACCCACTCTGCACTGCATGTGTGGTAGCCGCACTCTACCCGCTTCCCAACTCGCACCAATTCCATCTCTGGCCACCATTCAATTACTTAGTGGGCTCCTGAAAGTATTTTGCAGACCCTAATTTGAGAACAACTTAGACATACATATTCGCTGGCTGTTGGATAGCAATTAGGAGTGGAACCATGGCTTATCTATTCTTCTTACCCATTGAGACCAATTGTAGCAGCTACATATAAAAATTGAACTAATATAACAAACATTTCATCTCTGTGAGAGATATTTGTTTTCCAGATTGTTGAATTCCAAGAAACTAAAAAATAGAGCAAATATCCAGAAAATGCAAATCAATTATCTCACATAGGCTATTTCTTCTTTCTCACCAATTTTCTTCCCCCTAATCCTATTATGTGAGACAATTTGATGGATACTGATTGCCCTCCAGTCTCTTTCAAGGCCATTATTCATTTATGAGTCTTAACAATGGCAATGGAATTTACACTGATTCTGTCTTCACCTGATGCCAATTCACATGTTTTCACATCAGTGCTTACTGAAGATTGATCAGGAGTGGGGTTTCTGGTCCACATTCCTTTCCTAGGGACACTGAGACCTATTGTTGTCCCACTCGCTCCATCATCACCGGGATGACCTGAGTGAGTACAATGTGGAGTTGGAATCTGGCTCCTTCTTGCTCTGTATGGCTCAGCTACTTATTGGATACACTTGCTGAGCTAAAAGAAAAGCCTTCATTCTTTTTAGAAGGGTGTTCAAAGTGCAGCATTTGATTTTTCTAGAATAGAGCAATTTTCTGATTTTACAATTTCTAAAATCAGAAGCATTAGACCACAGATGGAAGTCATTCAGCTCTTTGATTCTTTGCCAGTGGGAAATCTTCAACTGATGCTATCTACTCTAATTCCATTTCCTGATTTTCCCTGTATCCTTTTATATTCTTCCTTTTCAAATAACATTAGATTCCATTTTAAATGATGCTCTACTCTCTGCCTCAATAGCCATTTGTGGTGAAGCATGTCATGTCCTAATGACCCTTTGTAGGAAGAGGGCTCTTCTAATTTCCCTCCCATTCTTGCTAATGTAATTCCAAATGTCCCAACATCACTGATTTTCCAGCCAGCCAAAACAATCCTTCATTGTATTCCTCAAATCTTTTCATTGTTTTGTAAACTACGCTTAGATTCTACCCTTGACCTTCTGTGTCTTAGTGCAAAAAGCCATAATTTCTCAAACCATTTTTTTGTAAATAAGACCTGTAATCCTGATATTAATCTAATGAATTGTCACTCATGGCTCTTAGAGTTCAGAAGTTGTCTAACCAGTGTCTTATAAAGAATACATTTAAGAACACTGTTCATGATCTTAGGATGTCCCCAAGTGCCTCACAGTCAATAAAGTACGTTTGAAGCATCGACTGAATAAGCTTCCGATATGCAGTGAGTAACAGGTCCTGTAGTAGTATTGGATCCCAGTCACTAGTTTGTTGGGACTTATTGATCTGGGTTGCATGCTTGCTGTGGGATAGCCTGGTTGATACAATGGACAGAGTTGATCAGCAGACACTTCTTAGGTGGAGCATATTCTGTTTATTTACAAAGGTACTCAGAAGCTACACTTGTGTGCTTTCAACTCAACCCTGTCTCCATAGTTCTGGCTACTAACTACAGACGACTGACTATTGAGGCAGCCTATGCTACTCTTCTATTGGTTACATAAGATCATGTGATCTTCCTTTATACCATCCTTCTTAAAGGTATACTACACATTAAATACAACCATTATTACCACAAGTGAGTAGGAGCCCCAGAGTTAGGTGTGGCTTTTTAACCCCGCAACTGCTTTACCATAATAATTCCAGGTTTCTTGACCACTGACCATTGATGACAATCTGCATGGGTCATTTTCAGCTCCAATATTTAAAGAGACATTACAAACATGAAATTTGTTGGATTCTGGAACAGGGAGCAGAATGCAACAATTTCATAGAATGGAGCGCATACACTCAGACTCTGCTCCTCGCTTTAGTGATGTCTTCCTGGATCTGATGCTGGGGACTGCAAGGGCTCACCGGAAGATACTGTCCTCTACTGGTGAGGAAGAATCAGTGAAATCAAGAAGACATGGCTGGAAGTTGCCCATAAGGTTAGCAGTGAAATGTCATTCTATGCTCATGGATTTAATGCTGAAAGAAGTTTAATGACCTAAGCAGTGCAGGAAAGGTGAGTGCAGTGGTAAATTCAATTACATCCTGATGTTTGTATTATGCCAAACCTTTCACTCTAGTGCACTAGAGTCCACTCTAGCTCATCATTCCTCAGACTTACCATGTGGGTAAAACCGATCCCTCTTTTTTCATGAACTCCTCACATTCATCTGCCCATTAATCACCAATATTCAGCCCCATTTTTACACAAAATGTCATGCCTCTCCCTTGTTGTCATCCTCAAAAAATGCTTTCCACATATCCATTCAACACGTGTCATTAATCTCACTCCCAGCTCTCTTCTTTCCCTTCTTGCAGAAGATCAAACCAGAAAACATGAGCGGGAGGCAGAGAACCTGAGGTGGTCTGCAGCAATGTCGCAACTGATGGAATAAACCCATTAAAACTGCAGTTTTATATTCCGAACACACTGAACACAATTTTTCAAGAACTAAATTACTACAATATTGAGACTGCAGTCTGTAACTTCCATGGAGTAGAAATCACAGTTGGATTGCTACTCTGCTCCTAGTTACTTACCCTGAAATGTAGCCACACCTTTATCGCAAGACCTTCTGACTTGGGCTAGGTGAGAAAGGTGTGGCGCAGCGGGTCCCCCAGGCCTTGTGCCGAGGACAGCTGAGTTGAAGGTGTTGGGTGATTAATGGAGGGTTCTGGTGGTCAGTCAGGGATTCAGGTGGTTAGTGGAGGCTTGCGTTGTCAGTGGGGGTGGTAGTCAGTGGGGGGGAGGGTGGTCAGTGGGAGGATGGTGAGTTGCTGGGGATGGGTGGACAGTCGGGGGTCAGGTGGTTAGGGGTGGTCAATGGGGTTTTGGGTGATCAGCAGGGGGTATGGTGGCAAGGGTAGTCAGGCTTCCATGGGTAGTCAGGGGGCTGAGGTTGTTGTCAGGGATGAGCGAGTGTAGTCATGGGGGTTGGGGATGTAGTCAGAGGTGTGGGAGCTAGACCCGTGGTGGGGTCAGGGTGGGGTCAATATGATAGTTATCCAGAAGTTAGACGTGGTTTTAATTCTTCTAACTTTTTCTGGATAACCGTTACTTTAAGACACTTAGAACCATCCAAAGTTTGCAATTTAACTCTCAGTTTCTGATGGTTTCCATTGCAGGGCAATTGCCCAACAGAAGTCTGAACTTCCAAGGCAATTGCCACGCAATCCTTATTTGGGGATTTCTGGGGGTGGAATGGGGGATGGGGGGTGGCGGGTGCAGCACATCTTTGGAGTGCTCCCTAAGTACAACGCTTGGAGCTTGGAAGTTATGGGCCATACTGGATGGACACAAAAGCTAGTTCCCCTACCACCTCCCACAAACTTAAATCCCAAAACAAATGACACTTGGTTTTGATTGGAAAGTGGATTAATGCTTTTTCGATGAAACTAATAACCCACTAGCAAATTCATGCGAGTGCATCATTTTGAAATGGGCAATTTTGGAACTTGTTTTTGTTGGCTGATTATTGATTGGTTCTGGAGAAAATGGGAGTTCTTTCATCTTCCGCAAAGGTAAATTTTTTCAGCTATAAATCCAGCGCCCAGCCATTGTTTGGTATTCTTCTGATCCTGTACAATTGCTACCTACATGTAGATTTTGCCTCTGACCACACCTATCTGAATTGAGCTTATTCAAGTAACCAGGTTTCCAGTCAGGTTTTGTCTGATCATATTTCTGCAAGCATGCTTCTCATTGCTAAAGCTTCCAAAACTTTATGGCATCGCTGCTCTGAACAGGCATTTTATTGTCTCTTTAACTATTTTACATTCTACAGGGATTATCATACGGTGATATCATTGATGTAAAATGATCTCACAAGAAAAGGCTGAATCATTCATGGTTCGAAGTAAAAATAAAATCCTATCACATCCTGTCTTAAATGAAGAGGAAACTCTGGAGGTTACCATTGACCAGAAAATTAACTGGACCAGCCATATAAATACTGTGGCTACAGGTCTAGTAGTTTTAGAATAGCCTCGGGATCACAATCTGGTGAGTGCATCGCATTGTTTGATCCACAGCAGCCGATGGCAGGGACTTCCCAGGTTTCCAGCACTTGGAGGCCATAAATCTGCTGAGTCCGAGTCAGATGAGGAGCCTCTGAGCTCGGCCATACCTCAGTTGCTGAAGCTACAGAGGCAAGCTCAGGAACATCAGGAAGGGATGCCTGCTGCACTCTTCAGATTGCAAGGCACAATGGAGGATTCCGTCTGCATTCTGAGGTGATAACACTGGCATTACAACGCACCGAGGTCAACACTGATGGGATGGTGGCTGCTTTAGAGACCTTGGTCGGGGACATCACTCATGCACTGCTGCACGGGCTGAACTCCATAGCTGATGCCATAGTCGGCTTCGAACAGTGTCAATGTGAAAAGGGTGCAGACCAACTCAATCTCACTCCAGCTTTCCCTTCTCCTGAAGGAGCCAGCTAGGGCCCTTGGGCACCCACAGGGAGGAGGAGCAGCAGGTGTGTACCCATTCATCCAAGTGACTCCAGGAGTGTCAACCCATCCAAATCTCCTCTTCCAATGACCCCAGTAGCTCTGCAGGCTGAGGAGGGAGACACTGCCACACAGCTGGACCCTGAAAGCAGGCCGGGACCCTGCACATCTCGGCCCTCCAGAGGACCCCCGCCAAGGTCAACACAGACAGGCCGTACCAGTCAGCAGTCTGTCTCCACCTCCGCTATGGATGTCAGAGGAGTACCAAGACTGGCCTCATTGTATCATCACTCTGCTGCAGTCTGAGGCCGCCACACAGGTGTCATCAGCCACTTTCTCTGTGGGTAGCCCTTGTCCCCGAGGAGCCAACCTCTGTGGACACTGGAAGATGTCAGGGATCTAAGGATGTAGGAGCTGTGGATGATCCCTGGGAATCATGCGCAAACCTGCAGGATGCGGTTTTGGTGGTCACAGAACAGCTGAACATTCAGTGCCCTTGCGGTTGACGTATTTGACTGCTTGTTGCCACGGAGATCTGAATGCCACATGAGTGCAGTCTATGACACCCTGCACCTGTGGAAAACCTGAGATCTGTGCAAAGCCCAGCACTCTTGCATCCTGGCTTTCCTGATCCCGGAAGAAATGCAAAGTTCTGGTCCTTCACAAGGATGGCGTCCATGACCTCCTGGATACACTTGTGCGCAGAGGTTTGTGAGATCCCACACAAGTCACCTGTGGAGCCCTGGACGGAGCCACTGGCATAAAAATTGAGTATCACGGTCACTTACATGACCACTGGCAGTGAATGCCCTCCATGTCTCCGTGGTTCCAAATCCTGCAGAATATGTGACCGGCCTGTTCCCTAGGCATGCACAGTCTTCAGTGACACTGGTTCTTAGCTATCTGCAGGAATGACAGGCACTGTCTATCGACCTTGGGTCTAGCGCGGTGTCTATGATCAATAGCTCTCTGTGGATCTTCAGCTGATTGCGCAGCAGGCCCTGCCACTCCTTCATCTTGAGGGAGGTGCTCCTCCCTTTGCTGAGCCAGGCATCTCTGCCGCTCTCTTCTTCTTCTTTGGTCTCTGTAAGCCATGAGGCACACCGCTAAATCATCAGGCTCCATGATCCTGATGTTCTCCTCTTGCAGGATCAAAGAAAGAGTGGGTTAGTATAGGTGTATTAAAGCCACTCTTGGTTAGGCCTTCACTTATGCAGGAGAGTGCTAACCACCATTTGGATGGCCAGTGTGTAGTGTGTTTCTTAGCTGTCGGAAATCCCACCACCTCCGCCCCACTCCATTTGATCGGTTGGCAGCAGCTTCCGTCACTGGACTGCAGGCTGTGCTCTCAGCTCAGGTGCAGGCATTGTCCTAAGCTGCACTGCAAGGCTGCACTGTGAGCTTGAACTATGATGGATACTGGTGCAAACCTTAATAAACACATCGTAAGGGGCTCTGAGCACCTCCAACAGAGACTGCGCCATGGCCATCTTTCACAAGGGGATTGTACAACCTGCCCAGTTGGCCAATTGCTCTGCTGCCCCCTAAAATGCATATTAATTTGCAGTTGGCGATTGAGGGGTGAAAAGATCTGGAGTATTTGATGGCACTTTCATGCTTTTTTGCTGCTTGAGTGGGCAGAAAAGCTTCAGAGGTCGAACTCCAAGCATGTCAATGGAGCTGCTGCCTAACAGTCTCGGCTCCAGGAGAATGCTCACTTTTGACCAGCTTTTCCAAGTGCAAAGCCACGTTCCACACACTTCCTCCCCCCCACGGCCCCCTACCCCCTCCCCCCACACCCTCTGGCATGCGCTTGAATATTTCCTTCAGTCTGCCTGGGCTGCTTTGCCCCCCTTACCCCCGCAACTAATCGCCAGCCTGACCTGCCCTGGAGCCCTTGCCCCAGGACTGCACTGAAATCCAGCTGGGAAAAAGTGACTTGCCAAGTGGCCCCCATGAATGCACGGTGCCTCTTCCTTGACATCCTATGGGTAACGATAAGCAAGGTTGTATGCAGTCACCTCCAAGTTCCTCGTAAAGTTCAGATCACTAGATGCACGCCTTGTAAAGGCAGTTGTGAAGCAAGCCGTTCTGAATTTACGCCGATGTGGGCGGTAAATTTGACATGGGGAGATGATTCTTGCGAGCAGGGCTTACAATTAGATGCAAATGTATTAAAAGGAGGTTCCCAATGTGCAGCGGCAGGAAACGCGGCCCGTCATGGATGGATGGAGCGGACAATCACAAACTGGTTTCACAGCGGCACAAAACCAATTTTTGGCCTTCTCGCTATATTGTTCCTCCCCCCGCCCCACCCCCCACCACCCGCCCTCTCTGACACTAATGGGGCCAGAAAATGCCGGCTACAGTCTTCATCAGTTCTGGTCCCAAATTATTCTTTCTGGTCAGGGTCAGCCTTTCATCATTATGATGCCATGACATCAAAAGCTAACAGCTCCAACAGTTGCCTGTCTTATTTCTGACCCTGTGATACAACGGACCTGAGAGATCTTGATAAGGACGGCAGGTGCAAAAAAAGGAGAAAATGTTCCAGGTCTCAGCATTCACATTCTTTTTCTTAATAAGCACAAACTCCACCTCCCACTCTGGGTGCTACATGATTGTGTTTTGAAAATTTAAGCAATGAAGGAAAAGAGCAACAAAACTTAAGTCCTCCTTCAAGCAGCTAGAATTTCTCAGTACAAAGTATAAATTAATTTGGGGCCAAAATTTTATTTGAGAAACCTGTCTTACAGAGGCTGAATTCAGAGCTGTCAGCTTCTAATGTCTGAGTTCTTTGGCGCCGAAGGGAAAGGACTAATTTAGTTGAAGAAGAGCATTTGTTGTGGAGATAGCTACTACACCATGACCGAATTCACAGATGGGCATCAAACCTCAAACTATAATTGGTGGCTAGATGTGATTTGGATGACATAACTTTTTTCAGATAAGATGATTTTTATATAATCTCGTTTCACTCCAAATAAGTCAATCAGTTTGTCTTTTCTCTGTAAGGTGGAAAACGCTACATCAGCAAGATACAGCACTACCCAATTTGCTGAAAATTAACTCTGCTCTCTTGCATCATCCAGTTTTCCAGGTGACTGGAGTCATCAGCAGCAAGCTTTCAGACCAAGAGGTAACACAGTTTGACCAACAACTGTTACTCCTTCAAAAACAGCAGACTGATCTGCCGAAATTTCTGAATCATTTATGGCCATTAAAATGAGCTAGGGCATGACGTTCATGATTTTGATCACAAAATTTTCACTAGATACTTTGTCTTTATTTTATTGTGCCTTTATTTTGCCTTTAGTTTTAGCACTGTTGCAACCAGATCAATTCATTATAAACAGAACGTTACCAATATTTGGTAATGCTTGTATAATCCTCAATCACCCTTCTCAACAGTTATCAGTCCAGCTCTCATTTAATCCTGGATCAATTCCTTTCACTGGGATTCCGTTCCATAATCCTGCTTAATCTTGTTATCCCTCGGTCTGAAAATTTGCTGTTGATGGGTTTAGTTGTCCGGAAAACTGGACAGTATATATTAAATGTGTGAGATGTGATTCTGCATTTTCCCAATCATGTAACCATTATAGCTTCTTTGGACAGTGGAAAAAAAACTGATATATTGTGTTACAGATAGGAGGGGGGGGTTAATTTAAGCAGCATTAATTTCTCTTCTCACAATCCACCCGTAAACAGGAAGGTGTTTTGATTTGTTTCCCTTTTCATAAGCAATGCCATATTTCCCCACACTTTGCTTTTTGTGTGATCCAATTTTCCACTAATAACCCCACAGCAAACCCAAACTCAAAGGATTAGTTTATTTGCACACACTCAAAATGCAGGAGGAGGGTCGCAACTTGGCCTCCACGCAGAGTGAAGTGAGAGATAGAGAAGAGAAAGATTTACAGTACAGAGACCACAGGGAAAATAAATATTGGTTCACATGAGTTCCAGAGTCCAGAATCAAAATCCAATGAGGTTTGCCTTCATAGAGGTCGGTGGGTTGAAAACCGATGCTGTATAATTCACTTCTCTGGTGGTGTTGACTTTACACAATAAGATAGGCATGCAGAGATGAATCAGCCTAGTAGGCAATGGTACACTAATTTCACCTGAGGCAGGATAGATAGGGCTAGATGTTCAACCTGGGACAAAGCTCCTTCAGTATGGCATGCTAGTCAGATGTTAAACAGCAGACTGAGCAGTACAACTCAGTAAGGCATTATTAACTGGTTTAACAAGCCAGAGGCTTAGGTCACATGACATTATCTCACTGCAAGATATTCAACAAAGAATAGAATTACCTGGAAAAACTCAGCAGGTCTGGCAGCATCGGCGGAGAAGAAAAGAGTTGACGTTTCGAATTTCCAGCATCCGCAGTTTTTTTGTTTTTATTCAACAAAGAATGTTTGTCCAGGATCTAGAATTCGGCTTGGTCTTCAGGACTGCTATTATGGGTTAAAAACAATGTTTGAGAGGCCATTGTCTTAGTAGATGTTCTGTCTCCGCTAACAAGCCTGGGTTATCAAATACAAAAGGCTTTGGATGCAGCTCCCTTTGAAGTTGGGCTGTGCAGTCCCCAGGTGATCATTAGTATCCCCTTGGAGATAACAAGGGGTGAGATTTCCGAAACTGCAAAGTGGCTTCTTTTGTTCTGGGGTCACAGACAGACAGAGTTTCAGCCATTTGAAGGATCTTTGTTCAGTTTTAAAAATTTTAGAAATAGCCATGAGAATATCTATATATATTTTATAACAATATACAGTGTGAGGTCTTATTCCCTCACAACTGTATTAGAGCAACCCAATGATATAAATGTATTCTCATAAATGATGTTATGTATGGTCACACTTCTAACATATCATTTCCAGCACATTGTTGACATTAGAATGGAATTTTTACATTTTTGTATCTGTAAGTTGGTAAGTATTAGTTTATACCACATTACCACCCTGTAATGTCTGTGCTACAGTTTCAGAGCACTTCCGAGCCTTTCCTGAGATGCACCCATGATGCTGACTGGAACTCATACTAAATGACAATGACAAAGATCATTATTTCCGTTGTAGGAGTGGCTTAAATACTTGACTTGCAACCCTAATGCATGAATTAGACTTGTTGCCACATCAGCTGACACCAGCAGAAGTACTTCATGCTACAGCCTGGAGAGGCTTTGATTAATTAGCTTGCAAGATTTTGGGCATTTTCTTAATATGTTGAAACAGATCTTGCAGTCAGTGGCTACATGCTACCACTTGCCGCTGATCTCAAAGAAAGCTGTCTACAAAGATCTAGCAAGCTCTTTGTTGTGGATTTCATATTTCCTGAAATTAATTTAATTTGAGCAGCAAATATAAAGGATCACTGGAATTCACCTTTGAGCCAGGAGTGGTACAGTAAGGAAAATGTTAAATTTGTTAAAATGTCTGTGGAATCTGTAATTATTTTTAAGAATATTTGAAAAGGACTTTTAACAGTTTGTACCAATTATAAAGGGATCAATTGTAATTTTCATGGATAATAGAAATCCTGGTGGTGACCTTGACCTTGAAGCAGTACCAACAGGAAGGAAATTAAAACAGAAGCCATGAAGCTAGGCACAAAGGATAGCTACAAGCAGGAGATATGGAGGGCGAAGGTGCTCAACACATGGATGCAGCCACAAAGAGAAAGTAGAGAGAAACAGAAAGAGGAACACAGAATTTGTGTGAGGAGAAGCCAGCAAATCTCTACAAAAAGGTCAGTTTCTGTTTGTCAGTAAAAGGAAAAATAGAGTTCTAGAAGCTTTTGGGGAAGTGATATAGGAGTGAACCAAAAGGGATTGATTCCAAAAGAGTAGTGCAAATATCTTTGGCATATGAAACAGCTGAGAGTTTGTATCAGCAGACCAGGTTGTGAACTGAGTGCTGTTGGTTTGTCAGTTGAAAATGAACTCTGGAAAGCTACACCATCAAGACTGATGTGACCTAAGCAAGAATGGGTTGGTAGACATGCACCAGGTCGGTACTAACTGTATCCAGACACCTCACATAGAATATGCCTGTTGGTGAATGCAACTCAAGGCCTGAATTGATTGAGTTGGAAATACTATGAGACTGCATGTGGCATCATATCTGTGTGGGGAGTGATGTGGACGCTTGTGATTGTGTAAGACATACCTTTATTTTATCAAATATTTAAAGTTAAGTTTACTTTTTTACTTGAAGTGTTATTTGCCTGTTAACTCATGAGTAATTGACGTTGGCTCTGATTCATGTTAAAATAAAAGTTAAAAATGCAAGTTTTGGTAATTTCTTCATTTAGGGGTTGTTTGATACATTTAGTAATTTAGGTTTATGGTTCCCACAGGAATCGTAATAAACAGAAGTGATTTCAATAAACATTGAAGATTTCTCACGACAGTAAATCAGAAAGTAACAAAAAGGTTTTGTTATTAATTTATTTTATAATTTTACAGAAAGCAAAATAAAGATTGGGGCATACATATTCAATTCAGGTAGAAGTTGAAATATCATTTAAAAAAATGTTAAAGTTAATTTTTATTATTTTAAAAATCTATTGAATTTTTATCATGGATGGAGAAATTTGACACTCCACTACTATAAAATTAGTTTATCATGGCCAGACAAGTTGTTTTCAGTAATTAAGATTTAATATACTGTTAAAAACCTAGTTACACCTCATTCAATGAGGAGTAAGTTTTTCAAGTGTTTTTAAAGTGAGAATAATACCATAAAAAGTGGAAGTTCACATCAATTCAGTAATTTCTAGTTGATTCTCATTCCTAAGGAGGTCAACATTACATCCTGTAGAAGAGTATGGAACTACTGAAAGCAACTTTTAAAATTTGTGCTTTGAACTGTGCATGTGCAGATGTCAGAAGTTGCTTTCAGTTACACATAGGAACATTTGGGGAAAATTTTTCCTATGGCAGGTGGGCTGGGCGGGAGCAGGCAGGGGTGGATGCTGAGCCGATCGCCGCCCGCGATCAGCTGCGCGCCATTTTATGCAGGCAGGCCAATTAAGGCCCGCCCAGCGTAATGCATGGCCGGTAGCGCTCACCGCTACCTCTGTGGGCTGGAGGAGGAGGGAGAGTCGAGGCCTGCACTCCTTCGTGCATGTGTGCGAAAGAATGCAGCAATCTCCCTGAGGCAGTTCTGTGCAAGAGGGAGATTGAATGGATTATAGAAGTTTTTAATAAATAAAGTAAAAATTTACTTAAGCATGTCCCCTCATGTGCAAGTGTCAAATGAGCTGGGACATGTTTGTGAAGTTTGGAAACTTTATTTAATTATTTCATAAAACCTTCAGGAAACCTCATCCCACCCGTGGATGAGCTTTCCTGAAAAACGCGAAGGCTGCTTCGGCCCTTCACCTGCCCGCCAACCTTAAGGTTGGACGGGCTGCATTCTTAACAACTTTAATTACTCTTTTAATTGCCTTAAAAGGCCATTGACAGTTTGGCGGGCACGCAGCCGCTTCTGGCGCGCACCTGCCAAATTAAATATCGAAATGACGCTTGATGACGTTGGGACGCATGCCCAATGTCATCGCGGGTCATTTTACGCGCAAGCGCCTCGGGTCTGCCCCTGCCTGTCGATGGCAATATTCTGCCCATGAACTAGGAGCTGAAGCAGGCCATATGGATCCTCGAGCCTGCCCCGCCATTTGAAAAGATCATGGCTGATCTGATTGCTGCCTCAACGCTACTTTCCTGCCTACCCCACTAGACCTTTTAACTCTTTTCTCAGTCAAGAATCTATTTAATTCAGCCTTAAAAATATTCAATGGCCTTACCGCCAATGCTCTCTGGGGAAGAGGATTCCACAGATCTATGACCCCTCTAAGAGAAAAAAAAATCTTCTCATCTCTGTCTTAAATGAGAGACTCCTTATTGTTAAATTGTATCCCCTAGTTCTAGCCTCTCCCACAAGGGCAAACACAGCATAATGGCAACAAATGCTAATGATTTTGCTGTCATTACAGCCACAAAATCTGGACCATCATTTCTGAAGAGAGCTGTCCTTTCTGACCTGTTAGACCATTGAGATATTCTACTTCACCCCCCTGCCCACCACTCCATCATAATAAAGTTCCAAGTAAAAATTATGGGACTCTCAATGGGACTAAATGATTCTATATATTAACAGAGAATGGGGAAAATCAGTTCAGGATGGAGGAACAGACAGAGGAAGCTTTTGCAGATAATATGCCTGAAAAGTTATCACTCCCACCAGCCCCCCCCCCCCCCACCCGCCCCAACCCCCCGCCACCTCAAAGATTTTACAGGCCAAGCAGAGCTTTCAAAGATTTCAGTATGGAGCTCTGCGTAAGAAACATCTACCTCACTGTTGTGAATGTAGGAGAGTTGGGCGTGTTTCTGCATGAAGACCTGTAATCAAGATCTATCTGGGGCTATGAGAGTGACCACTTCATTTAATTTTTGTGCCACTGTCTCATTTCAAACAGCGACTATAGATCTGTGCAATGGCACCCAGAGCACCACCCAGGTGTGCATTTGTCAGGCACCTATGGTCAACTCCCTCAACTTTTATAATGGAATTCAACTGTCTAATTATGTGTGGCCAGATATCGGATTTCTCCTCAGGAATTCTGCCCTCTCTATATTCTTCAACAAAATAATCAAGTGAACTGATGACTTGTAGGTGACAATTGCTACCAGGACAATGATGTGTCAATGAATGGCAAGAACAACAGCTGAGGAGCATGACAATGAAATACATGCTATATTATTCCATAAACCCATTTAACCTTTACCACCTGCAGCAAAGGGTCATATGCCTTCCAGCTGGGCAGTTCCTAAAATATATACTTCACAGGTGAGGGAGGTATTCTTGACTTATATGAAAAGACTATGCATGATTAATTTTCCCATTAAATTAGAATGACTGAATACTATGCTGCTGATTTTCATTTTATGTTGTGTTTATAAATTGGACAACATTTAGGTGATTTAAGTAACACATTCATTTGATAACCACAAAATTTTACTATTCCTTACATTTTATAATGAGAATATGTATAAGAAGTAGTACTGTATCTTTGCAGGTAAACAGGAACCAGAAGTTATAGTAATTAATTAATTGTGACAATTCTCGTCTCACTAATTAGTCAAATTATTATGACTGAGTAGCAAATATTTTGGAATTTCTATGTTCACACTGTAATTTTGAATATCAGTTTCCAGCATAATTTTCTGACCAACAGAAACATAGGGGCAGAGTTTCACCCTTGTTGGGCGGGCTCGGTGGGGGCAGACAGTCGGGGTCAGGAAACTGACTGCTGCCTGCGTTTGGGGATGGACTGTGATTTCATGGGGCTGGTGGGCCAATTAAGGTCCACCCAGCATGAAGCACTCAGCGCTGCCTGTGCAGGCAGGGGAGGGGGGAATGCGAACTTTGTGTATGTGCGCGAGTGAGAACTTGAAAATCTCCTTGAGGCACAGAGCTGCCTCAGGGAGATGAAGAGTTTAAACAAAAAATAATGAATAAATTAAAAATGTTATAAAACATGTCCCTTCATGTGATTCTGTCACATGAGCAGGGACTTGTTATTAATTAAGTTTAAAATGTTTTATTTTATTTTTATTTGCTTAGGAAACTTTATCCCGCCCGTGGATGAGGTTTCCTAAGAAGTGTAAAGGCCAATTAACAGGCCTTTTAATTGTCAGCGGGTTCGCAATCGACTCTGGCACATGCTCGCCAAACGAAATATCGTGAACTGCACGTCGACATTGGGACGCTTGCCCGATGTCAACGTGCTTCGGTTTATGCTTGAGCAGATCAAGCACATGCCCGCCCATGGAGCTAAAAATTTTGCCTATAAAATACTACAAGATCTTACATACTGTGGCCCTGAATTCACAAATTCTGATTAATGTTTGCAGAAAATTTGGAAAGAACTTTTTTTCAGTTTTACCAGATTTATGATTAATTGCCGTATGAGAGAAAAATCCATTAAAAGATTAATTGATCTCCTGTGGCATTGCTCTTGGGCATCATAAAATAAAATTGAATTGGCTGTTTCATCAACTGATATCTGATTCGTAGTAATCTAGTCTACATTAGTCATGTGATTTACACAGTGTTTCCAACATTCACAATTTTATTAGCATTTTATTCATTTTACACTGTTGTTTTATTGTCTATGATTCACCAATATGGAAGAAAAGGAAGAAAAACCAACTGCTATCCTGATGATTTGCATGTGTTAAAACAATAACAGAAAATTTACACATTGTGATCCAGTCAGGAACTGTTAACATTTGAAGAGGAATCCAAACATCCAGTGGTTTAATCAACAGAACTAAGCCCCAAGATCTCACATTTTTCAAAAAACAAATGTTTTTGTATTTAATGAATTAAACAAAACAAGCAGTCTTAAAACTATAAGTTATAATTATGTATTTTATGCACTCAGTTTTACTCCTTACTTCGCCCAAGTGTTTTCCTTATGACACATCAAACTTGAAGTCACTGACTTCTGTAGGACAAGTCAAAAGTGTGCCACAGTCTCTTGTTTTGGTTGCCTTCTCAATACTTCCAAATTAATCAGCTGGTTGCTTTCTTTTGCCACAAGACTCTATGAGGATGACTGTAGATTTTTCCATTAGGTTCAAAGTAGACAATTTTCCAGCTTCTTTTGCCTCATGAGAAATCCAAAGTGAGATTAAGTCCTTCCTGCATTCCACATGGCAATGTGTTAAAGTTAGCTTTTTTTGTTTGCTTACTGTGCAGGCCTAACTATTTGTCATTTACTTTGGCTATCTTCTCTCAGTAAGTTGCAGCTTACAGCAAATCCAAGCTGCAACTAAAACTCTTAGCAAAAACCCAGGTAAATTGAAACCAGAGAATCTCTATAAGCTCAAACCATCTCCATGACTACCTGGCATGCTCCATGATGTCCTCCAGCAGACCTTTAAGTTACGGATCCTTTATTTAAAACTCTGTCTTTGATCTGAAGAAGGAAATGGATTTTATAACCCTTCAGGGATTACCAAATGATTTTAAACTAATTTAGCTCTAACTCCCAAAACAAAAGTATCTCACTGGACTGGCTTTATGGCAAGGATACCCTTCCACTCTGACCTTTTGAGACAACATGTCCCAGCTTTTCAATAAACATGGCCCATCCTTTGAATTGTAATTAACTCAGGCTTGTTTAAATTGCATTCACCTCAGGTGTTTAGCAGAGTTAAGTTACATTTTCCCCCAGTTCTCTACAGTTAAACTTTAATTCTTCAGGTCACAAGTTATATTCTAAAACATAAATTATGAACTAAGTATTCCTGACAACAGATGGATGATAATTGTAAGTTTTGGCAACATTGATTAACATAGACTGCTTATAAATCAAGTCCCAGGCAACTACAGAGCTAGATTTCTCAGGGTGCCCTGTGATTGATATTTCAGACAAAACTTAAACTTTGAATTCTGAAATTTGCTTCACTTACTTAAACATTTAGTTACAACTTTTAAATTGTTACAGTCATTTCAGCACATTGGGTGGAATCTTCTGAGCTCGCTGGTGGTGGGCATGACAGGTGGCATGCGGGGAAAATATGGTCCGACCTGCTTCACGATGATGTGAAGGCAGGTTGCGATCGTCCGCTCAGCCTGCCAACAGCAGGACGCACTTCCTGCCATCAGTTGGCAGGGAGCTAATTGTAATACATTAGCATATAATTAAAAGGCCAACCCGCCAGCCTCTTGGAACCCTGCCGTATCATCCGTCCACATTGGCGGGAAAGCACACCGTCATGTTTCACAACAGCACGCAGGCGACGTGCACTTGGTGGCCTTCGCTTGGGGAAACTGAGGTGAGTGAGCAGCAGCGTTCTCCTCAGCTCGCCCATTGTTCACAAGCCTCAGGGGTGCCGGGGGGAGGTGGCATCTGATGCCTGGCCTCGGAGGTGAATGCTTGTGGCAGGGGCGGGGGGGGGAGGGTGTCCAGGGGCAAGTGCTGGCCAGCCTTGGAGGTGACCATTGTCAGTTGGCGGGTATATGTGCTGCCCTGCCCTGGCACTGTATATCATGCACAGGCAATTGTAGTGGGGCAGAGTAAGCAAGGGAAGTAGCCACGCATTGGGGACACCTGTATAAACGGACCATGTCTCTGCAACTAAGACAGATCAGGCGAAGCCACAATGATATGATTGGGTTCAGGCTCCTAGCTCGCCCACCCATGCAAGCATCACAGAGGCACCTAAGGGCCACCAAGTGCTCCATACAATACCCACCACCCCTCACCCCCCTGGCACAGCCTTCGAGTCCTCCACCACTCTATTGGACCGTGGAGCAGTTGGACTGCACACATTGTACAAACTCCTCGCCAACGCTGGCCATGTAACAGTCACTGCTGGAGGCATTCACAGCCCCTTGCAATTTCAGCGTCCTGGTTTGGACTCTGTGTCGCAGTTCACAGGCAGCCATGCAGCACACTCATCTCTGGCCATCCAAGGGGTGACCAGCACTCTCCGGGAAGTGCTAAGGAGCAGTCACACAGGGCCAGGAAAGGTGCTAAATACAGCCATGATAATCACATCTCTCTTTCTTTCATGCTGCAGGAGGACCACATCAGGATCATGGATCCTGGTGAACTAGCTTATGCAGAGACCATAGAAGACGGAGGAGAGAGCAACTGAGGCACCAGGCCGTGCAAAGGCAGGAGCAGCAACCTCATGAAGAAGGGGCAGCAGTGGCTCCTGCACACGCTGCCCAGGAGTGACAGTGAGCCATGGCTGATCAGTGCCTAGCAACACCCAGGGACTACACACACCACCTGCCATCCCTGCAGACGACTGAGAACCAGAGTCACCGACGACTGTGCATGTCTAGGGACCTGGTGACTCCCATCTGCCACTTACTGCAGGATTTGGAAAGGGGACATGGAGGACATCCACTCCCAGTGGCCATTTATATGCCAGTGGCTCCTTTCAGGGCTCCACAGGTGATCTCTGTGGAATTTCACAATCCTGCACCCACAAATACATCCATGAGCTCATGGATGCCATCTTCCCCATGGGCACACAACTTTGAGCATTTCACCCGGGACTGGGACAGCCAGGATGCAAGGGCCATTGGATTCACCCTGATCTCAGGATTCCCACAGGTGCAGGGTGCGATTGACTGCACTCATGTGGTGCTCAGGTCTCCATCGTTACACTCAATGGACTTCATCAGCTGCAAGGGCTTCCACTTACTGAACATGTAGCTGGTATGCAACCACCAGAAACACATCCTACAGGTCTGCGCACAGCTTCCAGGGAGTGTGCACGACACCTACATCCTCAGTTGCTCACAGATCCCTGATGTCTTCCAGGGTCCACATAGGCTGCAGGGTTGGCTCCTTGTGGACAAGGGCTACCCGCAGAGGCTGTGGCTGATGACACCCATGTGGCGGCCTCAAGCTGTAGCAGAGTGATGCTATAATGAGGCTCATGCAGCTGCTCGCAGCTTAGTGGAACAGACCATGGGGATGCTGAAGATGTGGTTCCGGTGCCTGGACCAGTCTGGTGGAGCACTGCAATACAGTGCGCAGAGGGTGTCACACATCGTCGTCATCTGCTGTGCCCTTTACAACCTGGCGCTGCAACGTGGAGAGGAGCTGGCTGAGGAGGAGATGGAGGAACTGGAGGTCTCCTCCGATGAGGAGGACGCTGATGGGGGCCAGGGTGATGGGGTCCTTGGTAGTGAGGATGATGGGGATGAGGCCCTCGCACTGGATAGACGGGGCAGGCATGCTTGGGAGGCCCTCATAACTGCCAGATTTGTGTAGGATGATGACAACATGCAGTGAGATGTCCCCATAGATCCTCACATCGCCTTTGTGAACATTTGACTCCAGTCTGGCTTATTGCAGCGCCAATATCCTCTGTGAGAATGCTCCTGTCGTGGAGATGCAGTGGAGGCCCTAATAGCTGCTTGATCGTAGGAGGATGATGACGACATGCAGTAAGGACACTCCATAAATCTTCACATAGCCTCTGAGAATGTCTGACTCCTGTCTGTCCGAGGGCAGCTCGATTGTGCTCCATGATCAGGGCCAACTCAGAGACACAGCCATGAAACTTTAGACGCATCTGATGCTGTGTCTGCCTTCAGCACCTCAGCCCTTCAGGAGCTGGTGCACTGCATCACTGGTCGCAGATGCTGTAGTGATGGGGGCCAGCCCCACTTTAAAGGTGCTGAGAGCACACAGAGAGTATGAGAGAATTCTGGTGCCTGCCCACTACATTCTGGCAGCAATGTCCAGCACTGCTAAGGTGCAGGCATCAGTAGTGTTTCCAGGGAGTGTTAGGCTGGACCATCACTGTGGTCTGAAGGCTGCACATAGCACAGGGAAGAGGCCATGAACTGAGACACCTGCCTTTTAACTTGTGCAGAAAGATTTCACATCTGAATGACAAGAACACTGCTCAGCAGAACAAGGAGCCACAGGCAGGGAGATATTCTTGGGAGTTTATTGACAATAATGAATGGTATGTACAAGTGATCAACACCCATGCCCAGGCTGTGCAACTACTTTTACTGAACTTTCCTAAACGTGCCACTACTTCTTGGTGCTCCCCAGTCATCCACAGTGGAGGTGGAGGCAGCCTGCTGACTGTGTTGCCCTGTCTGTGATGACTTTGGTGGGCGTCCTCTGGAGGGCCAAGACTTGGAGGGCCCGGCCTTCTTTCAGGGTCCTGCTGTGTGGAAGTGACACCCTCCTCGGCCTGTGAAGCTGGAGCTGCGGAGGTCACAGGAAGATAGGATTTGGATGTGCCAGTCACTCTCAGAGTCACTGGGTGGATGCCTGGAGCGTGCACCTGCAGATCCTCCTCCCTATGGGTGCCCGAGGGTGCTGACCCCATGAGCGGAAGGGTTAGCTGGAGTGAGATCGAGCTGCCCAGCATCCCTCTTACTTACGTACCGTTGGAGGCCAACTTTGGCATCAGTGATGGAGTTCAGCCCATGTAGCAGTGCAGGAGCGGCATCCTACACTAAGGTCTCCATGGCGGCTGCCATCCTACCAGTGTTGATCTCAGTGCGTTGGCATGCCGGCACTATCACCTCAGCCTGAAGGCGGATGGACTGCTCCATCTGCCTTGCAATCTGATGAGTGAGTTGGACATCCCTTCCTGATGTTCCCTAGCTTGCGTTTGCAACTCCAACAACTGTGACATGACTGAGTCCAGAGGCTCCTCATCTGACTCGGAATCAGCAATGTTCTGGCCTCCAGAGAGTGCCGGGGATCTGGGAAGCCCCTGCCTCCACCTGCTGTGGATCAGAAAGTGCGACGTGCTCACCAGATTGTGATCCCGAGACTACTCTAAAGTAGGTCCCACCGAGGTGTGTGTCTCTGTGCTGGTGGAGGGTATGGGTGAGCGCTGTGATCAGACTTCAGGGAGGCTGCCTTCAGATTCCTCTTCAGAGGTTTCTTCGGAGCTTGACTGGAGGCCCTGGGACATGGACTCAGTTGGCTATGTTGGCAGATGTGTCTGCGAAAGTAAGGGGAGATAAGGGGATAGCAGCGGCCCGTGAAAGAGGACACATCACTCATGGCTGGTTGTCTGATGGATGTTGCACTCCTGGATCCTCACTTGGTAGCATCGATCTTACTGTCAGCAGGGGACCAGCCCCGGTCATCACCAGCCAGCGGGATGGCTCTGTTTTCAAATTCTGTCAGAACTTTGATTGATTTCAGGCCTCCTTCCACCTGTCTGTGACCTTTCCCTCCAGTTGTAAGCCAGTTTGTCCTGCTTGGATAGAGTTGGGGAGAGTGTATCAGGACGCCTGCTGGGCCAGAATATAAATATGCCTGGCCTATGTGGGCGGTGAGTGGTGCCATGGACGGGATGAGGACAATGATGGTGTGCATGAAAGAGTGAATGGTGATGTCCCTTGGACTGGCAGTGAAACTGGATATTTGATGGGTTTGTGAGTGTGTGAGTTGGGAGTGATGAAAAGAGAGATTAACCCTGGTGGGATGGAGGAGATCGTTCATCCTTTTGCGGCACTGGGTGGCTGCCCTTCTCTGCAGGGCATTTGCGCTGACAACCACTGCCACCAACTCCTAAGCTGAGTTGGTGACTTTGCTGCCCCTCCTGTTACCAGAGCCAGGGTAGATCATATCCCAGCGGGCCTCCACGGCATCCAGAAGTCACTCTAGGGAGCTGTCATTGAAGCGGGGGGGCTGAAGTCTTTTTTCCTTTGCTGGCCATGTCTCCCAGGCAGCAGTGGTGAGCTGGTGGTGATGAGCGCTTTGCTGACAGCTGCCTTTTAAAGATGGCAGCCAGCGTGATGCAACAGTGGGGCAATGGAAGGCGGGTGGATGAAAGCTCACTCATCAAGAAATGGCATGTTTCATGGGAGTGAATAAATAATGAGGTGGGCTTAGGATGATATGGCATGAAAACCTGCCATTTTCAGTGGCAAGTAGGCCTCCATTGTACCCGCCCACTACCGCACTTAAGGCAATTCTGGGAAGGTTCCGCTTGTTGTTTACAGTTATTGTAATGCATGTATATTCTGGAATGGTTCCTACTTTTCAAGTCACCAATAACACCATTATTAACTCTTATGGAGGAGTGTTCATCTCCAATATTAAATTTCAACTTAACTGCTGGACTCACATATGGAACTTTTTAAAAAGGAAGTTTGAACAGTTAAAACAAAGCCACTGACTTAAGTTGGCTGCCATGGTCACCTGACACATCTGAAACTGCAAGTTGGTCCAGATTCTGGAAATTTCCAATGTGGATTACAATTAGGACTTGTCCAGGCACATCTCCTTTGGAGTTTCATACTTTTGATGTCAAAGATTACTTCAAAGATGGACTGAAGCTTATAATAGCTTACACAATTTGCATCACTCTAAAAATCACATTCATAGGACTAAAAGTGTCACATGAGCTGGGACATGTCTATGAATGTTATTAAAAATTTTTATAAAACTTTTAATACCTCCATGAAACTTCATCCTGCCCCATGATAAATTTGAAGGCTGCCTGGGCTCTTCGCCTGCCCACCAATCTTAAGGTTGGATGGGCAGCTCATTTTATTGTTTTAATTGATATTTAAATGGCCTTAATAGGCCTTTGACAGTTTGGTGAGTGCACAGCCGACTCGGGTGCGCGCCCAACAAATTGAAAACCTGAATGACGCGAGGTGACATTGGGATGTCAGGAGTGAACTCTCTATTTATTTGCCTTCATTATTGAATCTTAATTTGGCCAGAAGTTAACCTCCTCCACTTTATAAGCTGTAATTTTACATGTTTATGTGTGTGTGCATGTGTGGGTCGCAAGTATCAGGATATGTGCTCACCTTTTAAAGTATTTTTATTTCTGTACCTGGCTGTTTTTTTTACACAATGAAAACTAACCCCTTTTGTGTTTAAACTTGTCACAGTGAGTTCTTTAAAATCAGCATGTAAATGGTTAAGTGCATACACTATATTGGCACATTCATCCTCATAAATTTTTTAAAAACCCTGCCACAATCAGTTGGGGAGTGGGGGAAAAGGGAAAGTCCCTGCATCTGTCCTCACCTGGTTGTAATGTAACACAGATTTATCTGAACCCAAATAGGGACCGCATCTCACTTTCCCGCATCTTTGTTTCCCATTCTGCTGCGCATTCTGTTACTCTCTAGACACATGATATTCTAATTGGTCTCTGTATTTGATTACCAAGCAAATGCAAGATGCATCACAGTCCTTTAATTGTTGCTGTGCTATAAAAGAAACACAAGCACCTGATGGTGCTGCAGTTGTTTTACAATCGCTACGTCTGTGAAGAGTCTTGTGGATAAATAGGGTGGATCTTTCTTAAATTAATGTCAATTATTAGCCTTTAAACAAGGTGCAAGACTTTAAGACCCATACACACTGATAATATTACCTGCATGCTAATTGCAATTTCTGGCATAGCGATAAGTACAGGAGCAGCAGTACTGCACACTGCCACACATGAGAATATACGGAAAATATAACAACACCATATAGTCCTGGGCTTTTGTTTCTATTTGATGCTGAAGTTATGGATATTTCTCTAACACTCAATTTTTTGCTAATTTTCAATAACATTAAGGTAAATAGAATGGCCCAGGTCTTCCGGTCAGCAGCAATAATGGGTGCATTGTCCCTGCCTGCAAAGTTTTCTGTATCCCAATAGAACTGCCCATTTTCAGCAGAAATGGGACAACACAACCTCTCCAAGGTAAGTCCAGTGAGTGCAGGAGAGTTGAAGGAAGGAGAGGACAAAATCTCTTTTTACAGCGCTAGCCACTGTATTCAAGCAAGTTTTTAAAGGCCTCAGGTCTTTCAATGAATGAGTGTGGGTCAGTGAATGGATGAGTGAATGGATGAATGAGTGAGCGAGTGAGTGTATGGGTGAGTGGATGGGTGAGTGAGTGGTTGGATGGGTTAATAAGTGGGAGCTGTGTGAATGAGGGGATGGGCTGTATTTTACACGGGGACTTATTCCCCCACCCAAAGAGGCCATCGTCTACCCCCCACCTGAAACCAAGCTGCCACGCAACAACATTAGGTGAGGGGGGGGGTGTTGGGGTCGGGGGTCTTAGTTTATTAAGTCTTAATTTATTTAGAGTGGGAATTCCACCTCTGCCCCCACCATCCCCCCAACACCGCTCACATCCCCCCACACTGCTCACACCCCATAATAAATCTGAGAGAAAGCCTCATCCTAGAGAGCTGCCAGTCAATCAGATTGGGAGAAAAATTCAGACTATTAATTGATTTACCATAATCCCTTATTTGGGACCATGGCTCATCATAGATGTGATGTCACATGATACCTTAGCCATCTTGGCTCCTTTCTAAAGATAAAGCAGAAAGTTCAAACTGCTTTTCAGAAACATCTTCAGAGACACAGACAGAATTCCATCAGAGCGAGAGAGAGGTAGTGAGAGAGGATACGACAGGCAAAGACTTCGACTGCTGATGCCAGTTAAGCAGCCAAATAACTACTTAGGTGGGTAAGTGGGTGAGTAAGTCGGTAAGTGGGTGAATGAGTGAGAGAGTAGGTGAGTCAGAGGGTGAGAGAGTGAGTGAGTGGATGAGTGAGAAGGTGAGTGAGTAAGTGAGTGAGTGGGTGGATGTGAGTGAGTGACTGACTGAATGATTGAGTGGGTGAGTGAGTTGGTAGGTGGATGAGTGAGAGGGTGAATGACTGGCTGAGTGAATAAGTGGGTGAATGAATGAGTGAGCAGGTGGGTGCGTTGGTGAGTGAGTGAGTGGGTGGATGAATGATGGGTGGTTGAGTGAGTGGGTGGATGAGTGATTAGGTAAGTGAGTAAGTGGGTGGATGACTGAGAGGGTGAGTGGTTGACCTATTGAGTGAGTCAGTCAGTCAGTCAGTGAGTGGGTGAGCGAGTGAAATAGTGAGTAAGTGAGTAAGAGAATGAGAGGGTGACTGTGTGAGTGAGTGGATGAGAGAGTGTGAGTACATGAGTGAATGAGTGGGTGAGTGAATGAGTGAGCAGTCGGTTCAGGTGGACAGTCAGACTGGGGGAGGGGTGGGTGTGGGAGGTATGTTCGGATTGTGGTGTGTGGTTAGGTTGAGTGGGTGGTCATGTCAGCTTGAGGGACCACGTGAATGGGTATGGTAGAGTTGGTGGTAAAAGCAAAAACTGCAGATGCTGGAAATCCAAAACAAAAACAAAAATACCTGGAAAAACTCAGCAGGTCTGACAGCATCTGCGGAGAGGAACACAGTTAACGTTTCGAGTCCATATGACTCTTCAACAGAACTAAGGAAAAATAGAAAAGACGTGAAATATAAACTGGTTTAAGTGGAGTTGGGACAAGTAGAGCTGGATAGAGGGCCAGTGATAGGTGGAGATAACCAAAAGATGTCATAGACAAAAGGACAAAGAGGTGTTGAAGCTGGTAGGTAGTCCAATGGAATCTGGTTTAATTGAGAAAAAAATATTTCAAAGTTTAAAGTGAGTCCAAAGCGTTGCCTCTGTGGAAAACTGGGGTCCTGTGGGTGTATGAATTATCTACAAATTTTGGGCTTGTATGTAATGTGCACAGAACAAGGAATATGTAAAGTTTATTTCAATAAATGAAATGATAAGATCTACCAATTAGAAAAAAAATGACAGATTTTCATCTTGGCACAATTGTTTTTTTAACAGCGAATGAAGTCAGAGGAGTTGTGCAGACAGACAAACCAAACAGTAGGTAAAGAGAGAGGGAAAGGATGTTACAGCTGGACAGCTGAAAAAGCAGAATGATATTAGCTATCACTCTTTGATCATATACCATGTTGTTTTATTTGAGGGTGGAAAGACAGGCATCTGGAAATATTAATTTTTTAAGTGGCTGGAATCGAATGCATAACCCATGCCTTGCTAATTGAATAACTGCATGAATCAGCTCTGAGTCAGCTGCCACAACATTGGATGGGACCAGAAAACAGGCACAATGATTGTGATGTGGGTTTACTCCATGGCTGTTGCTTCCAAGGCAGGCAACATACATACTTCGTGCTGCCTGCCAATTTACATGATTTAGTGTGCAGCCTTGCTTGGAACATTGTTGAGTGGCTGCATACATGAGCAGAAGGTGCAAAATCATGAGAGGTTGGCATGAGTTAAAGCTAGCATGCACCACTTAAAAGGAAGATGCATTGTAACTGGAGCAGGTGCTGGAAGTTATTCTGCAAATGATTCTGACCTGGGAAAGACACAAGAATGGCACAACATGGCAGAGAGCAGGTTCCCATGAAGTTACCGTGCATGCATGGCTGTGTAAGAAAGCTCTGAATGGTCCTTACACCTAAATGAATCAGCCGCACACGACAAAAGAAATAATTAGAGGGTAAGTTGGCATAGACCTTCTCCAGAGCAATGCAGGCAGCGGAAACATTGCTTCAACACCCCAAAAGTCTGCTTTATTGCATTTCATGTCGGGGTGTGGCTTCTGTTATATGCATGCTGCTCACCTGTGTATGGGTTGTGCACCTGAAGCATGAGTCCTGTCTTTATAGCCCTTGTCACCCTGTAGCCTCCCTCTTATTTGTTGTGATGTTCCAATTCAGATGGCACACTGGACCACCGCAGAATGATGGCAGCATGTTGGCTGCCAGGATATCAGGAGTTGATCTGCATGAATTGCTGTCTATGGTTATACATCAGCTGGATATTGAGGAAGTGGAATTACTTTCACTAGCTGCATATCCCAGAGTTGGCATGTGGCACCCACAAAGAGATCTGTACGCAGTCCACCGCACCCTGCATATAGAAACACCAGCAAATCTCACAAAGACACATGCTTGTTCTGCCAGCTTCACTCTGACAAAAAAAAAGAACTGTTTTCAGCTCTCCTGAACTGCGGTGCCTTACTGACCTCCATTAAGCAACAGTGGGCAGCAAACTGGGAGATGTTACAAATATTACCTGCTCCAGTCCGGCAGCATGAAGGAGAGAATGCCTCAATACCAAAGCATTCTCGAACCAATCATTATGTACCCTAAAAGTAGTTGATGATCCTTTGAAAAAGCACTGATGAAGGTGAGGTGAGGGGTCCTTCCTGCTGCTGAGCACATGTTGAGCATTGAGCTCCAAAATGGCAGGACTGGTATATCAGTGTTACATGTTATGTTGATTGATGACCTGCCTACACTGCTTCACAAGCCAAGCATGCATACACTGCATATTTATGGCAGACGGCCCCTCCGCTAGTGCTAATGCCCTTACCAAAATGGCATCTTGTATGACTAGTACCAGAGGTACGTGTGCGCACCATGGTTTTGGCATGGTAATGGTACTCTACTCCCATTTCTAGTGTTATGTGTTAATGTCCTCATGTACAGTTACAACAAAGTCTAACATAAGCTTCAGGAACAAATATCTCCTCATTCCCCCGAGCAGCTTGCAATATTCTGGTCTGTATCTTGGCTTCAGTAACTTTAAACTTTCCACGGGTTTTCCATGCTTTCAATTGCTCACATTTTCCTCAAATTTTTCCTCCGAAAATTCTGGCACCATGAAGCTGAATATCAAAGCCAGCATGCTCTCAATCATATGATTTGTGAAGTTTCATTAGGAGTTACAAATTACATAGCCATAAAAAACCTACTGAATGTTTTGTGAATCATAGACATTCTTACAGATCACAACTTTCCCTGCTTTACATACTCATTATTATAACTTATATAATTTTTTACCCACATTTCATATTTTTTCAGTATTCTGTTGTTTTGAAAAGAAACAATTATTATAATTTTAAAGCCCGCTTCAAAGATGCTACCTGTGTGGCTTTCTATCTAGTTACTAAACAAACTACATTTGATTAACTTCCTAACAAGAAGTTACTTTACACTGATAAAAGAATTAACTCTGATAAATGTACACTTCAACCAATTATTACAACATGATCCTCAAGAGCTAAACATTTTGCCTGTTACAGGAGGGATCTAAGCTATAATGCATCATACAGAATATAGCATCAGATGAAAAAGTTGAAGGCCAAAGACTGGGAGTTTTATAATGTACAAGCTTGCAATGACTTAAAAATATCTGGCATATACCCAGGTATGAAATATTAGAATTCAAATAAGGAAGTGAATTTTCTGTGGTGTTCTAAATATTTGGGTAGGAAAACAAGTGTATCGTGTGGCATAATTGTTGGGTGTGTATTCGTTTCAGAAATCATCACTAAATCTGAAGGAGTCAATAATGATTTTTGTGAGTTACTGTATTTGTGTAGGAGGTTTTTTTTGTGGCCTTGATTGCAATTGGCTTTGTTATGGGAACTTGGAATGTGATCAAGTTTATTTGAAGCAGCAGCTTATGGAAGGCAGCTGTGTCGTTCAATAGGAACAAAATGGGCATTAAGACCGACTCACAACTCCCTATTAGGAGAATCAACTAATACGATGGAGGGAGGGAATCACCACTCTATTCCCATCCAGCTCACTTACTTCATGGTACTGCCTGAAAATTGGGATGCGCTGACTGTTCCATTCTGCCTGCTTGCTCCAGAATGCCTTGTCCATACACCACCATTGAAAAACACCACCTACCCTTTAAGAACAGAAAGCTGGTTTTAGGAAACAATAGCCCAGGCGGATTTCTCACCTTTGCAAATTACAGTGGTTGCAGGATAGCTAGCCCTCCTCAGAAGATAGAAAAATAAGTCTCATCCTCTATGCTAAATCTGCAATGTAAACTGGGCTAAATTCCCAAGTAGTAATTGTTGCCAGGGATGTGATCAAAAACAATATCTATATTGATACCCAAGCGTGAGCGTATTGTGGTTTGTAGATCAATATTTAGAAGCACATTAAAAATCAAACAGTCAGCATTCAAATTCCATATAAAAATGACAAAGAGAGCGAAACTGAAGATGTATTCCTATACCAAATCTTTAGGCAGCCGAGGATAAATCACCTACATTAATCTGTGTTGGATCACCAAGGAAAAAACAATCACCTACCTGGTTCAACCCCTCTGGCATTGTATGCGGGGCTGTGTCTGCAGGCCCCAGAAGCACAAGGGAAAAATTCGACACACCGAAGCTTTAAAGAGCTGTAGGCTGGTTAGGTGTATTCAGCCTGGCCCATTGTCTCAAAGGAAATGCACAGGCCAAAAACTAAATGGTTCAGCTCATGCTAAATTTCTGAATATTCCTTAAATGCAATTTTATGAAAGATTAGGAGTGTATGGAGTTTAACTTTGGCGTTTATCCCTACTGATAACTTGCAAGTATCTATAAAAATAAATCCATATAATTACTCTATGCCCCTTATATGTGAGCGTCTTGATGCATGAACATTTCTCTTTAAAACAAGGCAGTTTATGATATATCATTCTCTATAACTACATAATTATAAATAAAGAAAACTTATTGCTCTTCCTGTCAAGCTAGTATGGGGCTCTGTTACTAAGAATTACAAGAGAGACTAATTGATTATGAGTTTTAAGACTCCAAGCGCTTTAAACTGACTCATTGTCATGCCTTGAAGCCCTAGTTTGCATCTTTTCTTTTACACTGTTGCATTTGACCTGAAAACAATGAAAGAATAATGTGTCCCATTCTTGCTTTCCATCACAGCTTACAGAACTGATCCTGTGGCAGTGGTTTTAGACAGACATAATTAATCGCTCATCTTCCCTCTGCCACATCTATACATCACCCTGGCAGCTGGAACTGCCTCTTGCTTAAAAGGCATCACTTTCATGAGGTGCTTGTCTGATGTTCGGATATGACCACAGGCAGAGATTTGTGATGTGTTGAATCATTTTAAATACGAGGGTGGAGATATTCTGTGCACCCAGACTCCAACATGCCTTCCCAGGAAATCAATAGATGCCTCTGCGAAAATCAGTCACTGAGAAAAAAATTCTGCTACAGCAAAGCCATGCAAAAAGTAGGGTTTGACATTATACAGCACAGCTGGAAACTTTAAATCCTAGAAAATTGATAATGTTAAAAATACATTTTTGCAACTCAGCAAGATCATTACCTTTCGGAAAAGCTGTTTATAATCAATATTGTTTAATGACTTTCCAGAATTATTGAGTTTGCCATTATTAGTATTCGGATAAGATTTGCTCAATAAGCCACTAATAAGAAGAAACTTGTTTTGATTAATGTACAAATTTAGCAGAACTTTGGAATTACCTTCAGAAAATGTTAACCACTCCCCACGCCCGCATGCACCTCACCCCCGCACACCACCCCACACTACAAGTGGGATAGATCAGTTTATAGCTGTATTGCAAGAAGCTGCTCACTAAATCTACACTTCACAAAATTATAAAATATCGTTTTCCTTCAGTCTTGGAAGATTTGGGCTGGATTTTACCAATGTGGCAGGGGTCTTGCCACCAGAGCTGAAAGTAGGAGGCAGCCCAGCTTTGGCAGGCAGCAGAATCCAGGGCCACATTTGCCAGTGGCTGCCAGGGTTATACCATCTCTACTAAAGACCATGGCAAGCCCCAAAGAGCTGCCAGAGCCACCGCTAGCAGTGGCCATTGCTCGACCTGTACCTGGTAAGGGAAGAGAACTGGGGGAAGGGGCCAGACAGTCAGTCAGTCAGTCTAGCGAGTGGGGCAGGGGGTGCCACAGAGGGCCGGCGGTGTTTTTGCTGCAGGGCCGGCCATGCCACTGGGTGGACTCTCCCTGGGTCAAAAAGTGCCTTAAAAGGAGCCCCATGGTCCCAGAGCCTACAGGGAAGGTCACCAGGTCTCACTGCATGGTCATCCACACGATGTAAGGCCCCAGCAGCAGGTAAAATACTACCAGTGGCAGTAAGCCCTTAATTGGTTATTTAAGTTGGGCTCTGGGCAGGTGGGCAGGCCACCCACCTTTCGTGTCACTGGCAAAATGGTATAGTGGCAGGACGATGAAGGGCAATGCCACCTGATGCCTTTCTGTACCATTTAGTCAGCTTTCCTTCCTCCAGTCCATCCCCAAAAGGCTGGTAAAAGTCAGCCTTATTTTGAAAAATGGACGTTCCATAGAACAAACTGAGCTGTTTGACGATATTATCTGCATTTTAGAGTTGCCCATAACCCCCATTATAATTCTTCCTTTTAAACGGTTCAAAAGATGCAAGGTGATTTATTCCCATGGATCGTCTGTGTTGTACAACAGGCAGTTCCTTCATATTTCTGTGCCTCTTTGTTCAACTCTTATCTTGCCTACTTTACACAATTTGCTGTTGCATTGAGCATTTTGCTGCAATTTTCCATTTTAAACAGAACACAGAAGCAACTAGGAATATAATCAAAAGCAATTCCCACAGATGCAGCGTTCTTAATTTGATTTCTAATTGCCAGGGATTGCTTTCTAAAGTCTGCTGTGCTACTGAGATATTTGGAAGGTTGAAGCGATGGCTAGAGAGGTGGTCAGAATGTTGCAAGTACAATTTCAATCTCAAAGAAATGAGAATTAAATTGAAGAGAACATAGGGCTGAATCTTCCGGTCGGTGTGCAGGGGCGGGGTCGGGCCCGACATGTCGACGCGTAAAATGACACACAGTGACATTGGGCGTGCATCCCAATGTCATCACGCGTCATCTCAATATTTTATTAAGGCCATTAAGAAAGAAATTTTACTTGTTAACAACGCTGCCAGTCCAACCCTAAGGTTGGCAGGCAGGCAAAGAGCCCAAGCGGCCTTTCCATTTTTCAGGAAACCTCATCCATGGGCAGGTGAGATTTCCTGAAGGTTTCATAAAATAAATAAATAAATTTTACTTCCTTCACAAACACTTCCCAGCTCATGTGACACTGTCACATGAGGGGACATGTTTAAATAAATTTTCACTTCATTTATTAAAAAGTTTTCACAACCATTCAATCTCCCTGAGGCAGCTCTGTGCCTCAGGGAGATGGCTGCGCTCTTTCGCATGCATGTGTGAAAGAGCTTAGGCCCCAACTTTCCCTCCTCCCCCGGCCTGCACAGGTAGCACTGAGCGCTACAGGCCGCGCGTTATGCTGGGCGAGCCTTAATCGGCCCGCCTGCGTAAAATGGCGGCGCGCAGCTGATCACGGGCGGCAATCGGCTCTGCACCCCTGCCTGCTCCTGTCCAACCCGCCCGCCATAGAAAAACTTCTCCCCATAACCTTTTGAAACAGAAAGACCTCAAGAATATTTGTGCTGATGGTAGTGGTGATAATAATGAAAGGCTACCAGCACCACCACCATGGCCACATTTTTAACTTAACCTCCCTGGCAGGAATGGGGCAGATTCAGGGCAGGTGCTAGTTTTATACTTCAGTTTTATACTTCGGTTTTAGTCTTAATTGAAGTCAAGATAATCTGTCATGATTTTCTACACACAATAGTGACTACACTTCACAAGGTATTCATTGGTTATGAAATGCTTTGAGGAACAGTGAGCAGAGTTAAAGAAGCTCAACCGACTCAAGTTCTTTCTCAATCACTTGCATTCAAGAAAGAACATTTAACAGAATTGTTTATTAATGCAGATGCATTTTTTAAGGCTTCCGTCACAGTTTAAAGCGTTGCTTGCATCAGGAAATCAAGCTTCTGATCTACACACTGCCAATGACGATTCAGAATCACAGAATTGTTACAGTGTAGGAAGAAGCCATTCGGCCCATCATGTCTGCACTGGCTCTCTGAACATTTTAGCTTAGCACCAATCTCCTGCCTTTTTCCCGTAATCCTGCATATTGTTTCTATTTAGATAATCATCCAAGCCCTCTTAAATGCATCACTTGAACCTGCCTCCACCACACTTCCAGGCAGTGCATTCAAAATCCTAACTATTTGCTGTGTGAAAAAGTGTTTTTCTCACCTCGCATTTGTAGCAAGGTAGGCCTCACTGTGCCTATCATGGTAATAAGGCCCATACTGGATTTTTTGGCCTTTTTGAAAGGTTCCACCCACGGTGATGTATTTGCCCTTATATAACATGGAACCTATTTTAAAATGTTCTGGCCTACTTGGGAGATCTTTTTACAACTGACGCTATTATATTTATCATAATTTCAGAGAGATTTTGTTGGTTACAAAGGGAGCTGTACTGGATATTTTGCATATTGAGTGAAGTATCCATTATTATTCATGCGTTTTGCAAAATAGAAAGTTTCTGCAAGTCAAATTTGGCTGCAGATCTGGCTGATACTGATGGTGTCCTAAGGGAAGGCCAACAAAGTGTAAGGATCGGAAATTGTTGGCCCTTTGCATTCTATCTCCTTTCTATTTGCATCTTTGGGTGTTTCACTATAGTAAAGGTGTCGTGTAACTGTAAGTTACAGGTTGACTGCTGCATGCAGAACTGGTGGAGCAGGCCCCCAAAAGATAGGATCCCATCCTTCTTCCTACACAGCTACTCTCTAAAACATAACAGCCTACCCACCACCCCCACACTGCCTAAACTGGCCAAACCCTTCCCTCCCAATGCCCCAGACTTAGGTTACTCCAAGTGGAGCAGGCACAGTGTCTGATTTACATATTCAATGTCATAACCCCTGTTTCAGGTGGGTATCAGGCATACCTGGAAAACTATCATTCGAAATATGGCACCATCCCATAACCAGGAGCAGATCAGGCACAGGACATTATGCCTTGATATTGGTCCTTTTTATTCCCCCCCACTACCCAGAAAATGAGCATAATAAAGACCAGTTTCTACCCTTTTGAATGTGTTTTTACCCCCCAGAACCATATCCCATTTAGTTACACAGAAATTATAATCCCAACACATGCTGTTTGGCCTAACCAGTCCATGTGGGTAAATGTCCCCCATATATGAGCAGTAGTCTTGATCCCATTCTCATGTCTCTATTCTTCAACAAGCTTTCTACTCTGTTCATAAAAGTTTACATGATCTATGGTTCAATCACAAATGCCAGCAGAGAATTCCACAGCACCACAATCTCCTGTTAAAAGAAGAGCTTCTCCTCCTATTTGCCCTAGATCCCTCAAATTAAATTTGATATCCATACTCCCTCATTCTAGACACCCCAATCACTGGAAACAGTGGTCTCCATTTTACATGCCCCCATCGGATGTTTTCAACAGGACTGGGGGCATGTAAAATGGACTGGTTGCCCATCCCACTGCTCTCCCTCCCAACCCTGAGCTCACCCCCATAATATAGCAGGAGGGCGGGCACCAAAATCAACATCTTGCCCGCCATATTCAAGTAAATAATCAAGGGTCAACTGAGCTTGTTAACAAGCCAACTGACCCCGATAGTACGCTGTTCACGCCATAATATGATTGGCGTGGACAGCCGGGTGGGAGTGGGCAGGCTTGGTAAAAAAGTTTTTTAAAGGACTGGAAGGATGGAGGTCAATATCATTGGAGGGTGCCCATCGCACATCATGGGCAGACCCCCCAAAGATAGGACCCCACCTTTCTTCCTACACAGCTACTCTCTAAAACACACTACCCTACCCAACAACCCCCTGCCTAAACTAGCCAAATCCTCTCTTCCCAATGTCCCAGACTTACCTTACTCCAGGATCCACTGGGCCTTCTTCTTGGAGCTTGTTACAACCCCCAAGGTCTGGTCTCCCCCAAAGCGAGGGGTGAAAGGCCCACAGTAAGGCAATCTAACCTGCCTGCCACATGTTATGATTTTATTTCCTTGGGGGGTGGGGCAAGCCATCCACCCGCCTTCTCCAACCCTGTAAATGCAGCCCACTGTTTCCTATCCCTTGCTGATTAAAAGCAGCTCCAATTTTACATACCTATTTTCATGAGCAGAATTTTACGTTTGTCGGGCAAGAGCGGGCAAGAGCGGAGCCGATCACCACCAGCGATCAGGACTGCACCGCCATTTTACACGGGCGGGCCAATTAATGCCCGCCCCAGTGTAACATGCGGTGGGAAGCGCTATGCGCCCCCTGTGCTGGCGGGGGGGATTCCCTAAAATCAAAAGTGCGCTCTTTCGCGCATGCGAAAGAATTGCACTAAGGGCATCCAGAATTGCACTAAATGTGGTAGTGGGCATGAAAAATGATATGTTAGCTGCTGGTCTCAGTGGCGAGTTTTCACACCATCTCGCCCACTTCCCTCCTAATTAATTATGCAGCCACAGGAAACAGGCCTCCTCGCTCGGGGGCAGCCTCTGAATCACCCACCATGCCGTTTCCTCACTGTTTCCTCACTCCAAGTGCCATATCTAAACTGCAGCCATACACATAGTTCTCAATGCTTGCAGCTCAGGACTGCTTCAGTGAAGACGTGGCCCTGAAAGCCAAGAGGAGTTCAGTGACTCGTCACTGGAATGCCTTTTGGAGGCCCGCTATGATGTCGACCCCCGCCTCTCTGGCCGCAGGAGATCCAGCAATCTGGCAGTGGTGCTCAGTGCCAAATGAGCTGGCAGTGGTTGGCTTTCCAGTGCAGAAAGAGGATGAATGATCTCATCCATGCTGCTAGGTTAAGGCAACCATCTCATTATTCTCAACTCACACACTCACAAGCCCATCACACATTCTCTGACATCTCACTCATTGCCAGCTCAAGGGACATCACCGGACACTCACTCACATACACCCTCACACCTCCATCTGGCCTCATCTCCTCTGGAAACTGCCTCCTCAGCCCTCACCCTCGAGGCCGCTTGCATAGATCAACTTGTGCCCCCACACACAGCCTGGGATACCCCCCTTCTCCAGTACAGCCCTCGCCCTGCAGCCTCTTCCCTTGCCTGAAGCCACTTCTCCCCCTTCCCCAAGCAAGCCACAGCCCTGCAACCATTGAAAAGCCACCCCCGCCTTATGGCTGGTCTGGTAGGTAGAGATGCACCCATGAGCTCCCCTAAAAGTGATGTGATGCTGCCCGCGAAGGCTGGCACTGATGGCTGCAAGTACTGCTGAAGCAAGGTCGGCTAACAAACCTTGAAGTTGCGAGTGAAGTGCAACTCGCCAGGTGCACGTTGCAAACGTGCAGTTGAGAAACACATTGGCGTGCAATCATGTTGACGTACCCGGATGATCCAACATGGGGGGATGACTCCGATGAGCAGTGCTTATAATGAGATGCTAAAGTATTGAAGTTAGGTTCCTGACATGCGGCGGCGGGAAATGTGGCCCTCTATTGACAGGCGGAACACATGATCACAAACTGGTTTCACCACGGTGTGAAACCAATTTTTGGCCTTCTCACCATATTGTCTGCTTATGCCCATCATGACATCCACTGCCAACGGGACACGAAGATTCTGCTCCTTATGTTTGCCTCTCAACCCGTCATTTGGAAATCGAGATTTCGCATCCCACCTAATTAAGTCACCTCACATGCCGTATTTCCCATTCTTGCAGACTCCATAAAATGTTCCCCATAGAAGCTAGTGTCATCTCTGCATAACACTGAGATATGAAATGTACAACAGGTACCAAGTCATGGATCACCAGAGATTAAAGGACAAGGGAAATGTGACCCAGGGATTGGTGCCTGGGTTGGGGTCAAGGCCCAGGCAATGGATCAGAATCAGTGTTGGGGATTGTAAGACCAGTACAGGGAACATTTATTGTCAAAGAAACTTGATCTCACTTTTAAATTTCTGATGTTTGATGACCAATATAAAATAAAAATACACAGTTTAAGCAACTTTGCATGTTTGCAAAAAAAAAAAATGAATATTTAAGTTTATATCTTAATCATTTCCAAGCTTGGTGACTATATTTCCCAATTATTTTAACTGTTTCTTAATAGTCTCTTGCTTCATTCAAAACAATAACTCTTTTTACTGATATGTTCTGCATTTGCCCTGTTTTTTTTTTAGCTCTGATTGTTCCCCCTGACTTTCCCACTGTGCTGTTGATAAAATTAAAAACTGAAAAACACACAAAAACCAGTGTTTTTGAAACAATAAATATTGATTTTTAAAAATCTATAATTTGCTGTAGATTACTCTCAGGAGTTCAAATGCACCTAAACTGGTCTAAGCTACTTGTACCTGAAAAAGCCACAAGTTAGCCTCACCCACCTGGTAATCACAGTTCAGCACTTCCTCAGTGCCGCACAATTCTTTTCCTGTTGCTGCTGTACAGCCTGAGGAAATATTATAATTTAAAGCAATTCTTGAGAATTTACCATGGAATCCAGAATCAGGAACACGTAGCGAAGTCTATTGGACACTTAGAACTTCATTTTATTTTCTCTCAGCATGGCTCCTGAGATTGTCTGTGGTGGGTAGTGAGTGAGATGGCATGGAGGACGTGAGTGCAAAGGGAGGTGAGTGGTCACATGAGTTAGCACTAAGTCAGCATAGTGACTACAATGGGCCATGGGGATGGGTGGGGGCATGGAGGGTATGAGAGGTGATCTGGGGTGAGTGGAGGCCATGGATTGGCATGAGTTGGCACATATGGGCATGGGGAGTAGGATGGGAGTGAGCGGCTGTGAGAGGTGAGGGCTAAATGGCCTAATGTTCAAGAAAACAACAGGGGTGAACCCCAGAAAACAAAGATGAGCCTCTTAAAAAGCCCACATTGGCCCTTGGCAGCCCCTATAGCCACTTCCAATCTGTGTCCAGGATCCAGCATAACACTAGTGCAGTACTGAGGGAATGCTGCACTGTGAGAGGTACCTGCTTCCAAGTTAAATTTTAAAACAAGGTCATGACTGCCCCCTGAGGCGAACATAAAAAATCCCATGGCACTATTTTAAAGAAGGACATGGAGCTTTCCTTAGTGTTCTGGCCAGCATTTATTGTTCGACCAACATCACAAATACAGCTGATCAGGTTATTATCATATTGCTCTTTGTGGGAGTTTGCTGTGCTGTATTTCCTACATTACATTAGTGACTACACTTTAAAATGTACTTCAAGTTGATTGTAACAGTTTTAAGATTTCATGAAAGGTGCGATATAGATGAATGCTCCCAGCTCCAGGTTAAAACCACGGACCATTATTGGCCACTGCTCAGCTTCCTCCTGATTGCTTCTCCACTTCCCACTGACTCTCCTGAGGCTCTTGGTTGATGTCTTCATTGGCTGTTCTCATTGCTCCTCCTGGCCCAACTATCAATCTGCCTCTATAGCTGTGACTGCGTCCATACCTCACCTGTACTATGGTGATGGACCAATTTGCTGATGATCCTACCACAGCCACACTTAGGGCTGAGTTTTACGCTCCAAGATCAGGAGTGTTTCCCACTTTGTGGAGCGTATTATGGGACGTGAGGATGTCGGACGCCATTTACATGTCATCATGCCAGTTTCCAATAATTTGGCAGGTTAGAGGGTCAAAAAGTCAGGAACCTGCCTGTGTTATTTAAATATTAGTTTAAAAGGAGTTAAGCTAATTAGCTATCCATCTCACTGCAATAATACAGTCAGAAGGCAATAATACGCCCCCAAGGCAAGATTTACGACAGGTGAAGAATCCACTTTTTTAAGGGCAAGCTTGTTTGGACGGGTTTTAAACCTGCAACTGAGACCAGAGTCTCAGTTTTGCAGCTCAAACTCTGTTGGCTGCAGGGACTGTTCATTTGAGTGGACAGAGGAACATTTTGGACATTTTTCATGAGAAGAGCTCTCCTCTGATTCAGAGGGCTCTTTTGATAGATTATTTTCCTGTAAGTTACCCAGCAGTGAGGGGCAAAAAGTGTCTGAAACATGTGGGGCTTGTTGTCTTAGTTGGAGACACCACCTCCCATAAGGAGGAGAGAAGGGTTAGGAGGAGGAGAAGGGTGAGAGGAAGGAGGGAACACAGGGAGGCTCAGGACACTGTGGTTCCTCAGGAAGGGATCAGAGCAGCACCAGACCCCAAGGGTCAGGAGGAACCCAGAAACCTCAGTGGCGGTGCAGGCAAACTTATGCCGCTCCAAGGGTGCACAAGTATATATCTAGTTCCCTGCAACTGACCTCAGGAGGCCATTAAGCCTTTTCTGGCATTGGGACTAAGCACTCCTCACCACCTCAACACTGTTGACCTTGTTGGCTACCTCCTCCCATGCAGCACGTGTCTGCCTGGGCTTCCTCCTCTTTCGAGTGCTTGCCATGATCTGGTGATGTCTATCATATACTGCATGCAGGAGGGCACCAAGGACAGCCTCACTGAATCTGGGGGCAGCTTTGCCCCTTCTAGAATGCCTCTCCCTTGCTCCAATGGTGCAGATATCTATGCATGGCAATATGTAATAAATATACAACTTCTAAATGCCAAAAGGTAGGACAGTTGAAGAATTTTATAACTTCTGCCACCTATAAAGTTTGACATGGTTGTTAGGGTTAAGCTGAAATTTAAAAGAAAAACAGGAAATGCTCGGAAATGCTCAGCAGGTTTGGTAGCGTCCATGGAGAGAGAAAAACAGAGTTAATGTTTTGAGTCCATATTACTCTTCTTCAAAGCTGAAGTGAGGTAGAAATGTAATGTGTTTTTTACTGTTGAAGAGCGGGGATGGAGCAGGTGGAGCAAAATAGAAGGTCAGGGACAGGTGGGAGCTCAGGAAAGATTTGACAAAGATGTAATCAACAAAAGACAAAAGAAGTGGTAACAATAGAGTTAAAGACTAAGGCAGGTGCTAATAGTGGCACAAAGGACAGATAGCAGAATGTGTTAATAGCAGCATAAGGGTCTTGGACCTCTGACAGCAAAACATAAAAACAAATTACAGACTGGCCCTGTGATTGGAGGGTGTTGGGAAAAGAATATCAAAATAGAGGGCAGAGTTCATGGTCTGAATTGGTTGAACTCATTGTTAAGTGCGGAAGGCTGTGAAGTGCCTAACCAGGAGATAAATTGCCATTCTTTTAGTTTGCTTTGGGGAACTGGAGGAGCAGAACTTCAACTTCGGATTAGGCACTTGAGTCGTAACTTCCAACTAGCGTCGGAAAGAGATGGCTCACAGGAATTAGAAGAAACAAATGCATACTTACCTACCCTTGAAAATTACACTGATACTTCTATTCACTGGAGCTGCTTGGGGCCTGCATCGAAAGACTCCTGTCAGGTCCCAGTGAAGTGCAGCTCCAGTGGATTCAAGGAGGCTACCCCCCCCCCCCACCCCCCCCAGCCTTTTTATGGCATTAGATTGTATAAAGCAGGTAAGTTTAAAGAGCCAGTGAAATTGGCAGGCCAGGAGGAGGCCGTGGTGGGTGGGGGAAGTCAGAGTCTGGTGGGGGGGCGTTGTGATTGAGGGAGTGGGAGGTTGGGGTGAGGGGTCAGAGGTCACAGGGATAGGGGTGGAGATTTTGGAGATTGGGGATGGTTGAGGGTGTTGGGGGAGTCCCGTGGGTGTTGGCCTGTGTCTTTACAATCGTTACCCAGAAGTCAGAAAAGGTTTTGATTCTTCTAACTTTTTCTGGGTAGCTTTTGGTGTAATCCTAGCAGAACCATCCAAATTTGTGATTTAAGTCACATTTTTAGATAGTTCCCAGTGCAGGGCAATTGCCCAGAGGAAGAAAGCATTTCTGGGAAATTGCCATGCAAACCATTAGCTGGGAATTTCAGAGAGGGATTCCCCAGTGCATCTTTGGTGTACTCCCCAAATCTAACACTGGGGAGCTCAGAAGTTATGACAACTTCAGACTATAAACTCTGCCTTCTATTTTGATATTATTTTCTCAATTCCTTCCCGCACAGGGCCAGTCTGTAATTTGCTCTTATTTTGCTTTCAGGGAGCCAAGACCCTTGTTCTACTATTAACAATTTGTACTGTCTGTCCTTTATGTCACCATTAACACCTGCCTTAGTCTTTAACATTATCATTACTACTCACTTTGTCTTGTGTCCATGACATCTTTGTCAATCTCTCCTGAGCTCCCACCTATCCCTGACCTTCTAGTTTGCTCCACTCTTCAGATCTGAAGAAGAGTCTTACAGATTCGAAACATTAACTCTGTCTCTCCACAGATGCTGGTAGACCTGCTGAGTTTTTTCCAGCAATTTCTGTATTTATTTCAGACTTCCAGCATCTGCAGTATTTTCCTTTTATTTTGGCTAAAATTTAAATTGGCTTACCTTATCAGACTGAAAGATGCACAAATCTTCACTATGTATAGCAGATACACTTGATTGATCGTCTGATGGGTCAACTGACACTGTCACGTGCCAGGGGGCCCTTCAAAATGCTACCCATTACCTTGTTCCTGGTGCCCTGCAGCTTCCGAGACTGGACATCCCGCCCTCTAGCACTCTTTGAGTGGGATGATGGTCTGCAAGCCACCTTTGCCACTAATCCGTGGCAATTAGTGTATTATCAGGCACACACCCACGGCAGGCTCAAAAGTCGGAATACCGCCAACTTCTGGGTGTGGACCCCGCCATCGAAGAGCAACTGTATTATTCAGCCCTGAGTGTGTGCACTGTGCTTTGCACCACATCACACCCCAATTCCAATGTGTTTCAATTTCTAGGCCAAAATATTCAATGATGATATTGATTGACTCAGAAAATTTGGCCAGGATTTTCAATGCCCACTGGCGCCAGATGTGCTCGGTGGTGTGAGCCGACAACATGGCGAGAAGGCCAAAAATCAGTTTCACAAAGGCATGAAACCAGTTTGCAATCATCCACTCCACCAACTGATGGCAGGTTGCATTTCCCATCATCAGAAGACAGGAACCTCATTATGATACTACTGCGTATTATTATAAGACCAGGCGCTGGACTCATCACTCCCCATGATGGATCGCCTGCCCACATTAGCAGGAAAACACATTGACATGTTTCACAACAGCACATAAGCGACATGCACCTGGCAAGCTGCACTTCACTCAGGATCTCAAGGTTTGTTTGCCTGCCTTGCTTCGGACAGCACTCACAGTCATCAGCGCCAGGCTTCACAGACAGCACCACATCACTTTTAGGAGGACTCACAGCAGGTCTCCACCTGTAAGATCAGCCATATGCAAGTGGCTTTTCAACGGCTTCAGGACAAGTGCTTGCTTAGGGAAGTAGAGAAGTGGCCTCAGTCAAGGGAAGAGGCTACAGGACGAGAGCTGTATTGGGTAAGGAGGTTATCTCAGGGTGTGTGTGGGGGCACATGTTGATCTGTGCAAGTGGCCTCAGGATGGTGAGGGCTGAGGAGGCAGTCTCCAGAGGAGATGAGGCCAGACGGACATATGAGGGTGTGTGTGTAAGAATGGGTGCTGATGTCCCTTGAGCTGGCAGTGAGTGAGATCCCAGTGAATGTGTGATGGGCTTGAGTGTGTGAGTTTAGAGTGATGAGATGGTTGCCATACGCTGGCTGTACAGATGAGATCATTCATCGTCTACCTGCATCAGATAGCGCAGCATTGGCACTGACAACTGCTGCCAAGGCCTGCAATGCTGGATTGGTGATGCTGCTGCCCATCCTGCGGCCAGAGTGGGAGTAGGGGAAAACATGGCAGGCCTCCACAGCGTCCACATGGCATTCCAGTGATGCGTCATTAAACCTGGGCACTACAGTCTTTTAGCCTTTCGTGGGCATCTTCCCTGCAGTAGGTGTGGGCTGGAAGCACTGAGATGTATGCACGCGGCTGGAGCTTAAATATGGTGCCTGGCATGATGAAGGGCGAGGTGATGGCAAGGCTGGCAAATGAGAGCCTGTCTGCCATGGAAGCGACGTGTTTCCCGGAAATGCATAACTAATGCGATGGGTTTGGGATGATAGGATGTGAAAACCCGCCAATGCAGCCGACGGGTAAAACATCGTTTTTCCTGCCCGCTACTTCACTTAATGCGAATCTGGGATGATTCCACCCTTTAATTCAGGGATAAGCCAAGGAATATTCCCCATAACACTCCTAAGCAATATATTTATAAATAATCAGTCAACATTTTCTTCCTTAACACTACAGTTATGAGCAGATGAGTTGGGGTTGAATCCTCCCCTCTTTTTTCTCACCTTGTTTGACTGCAATAGGTTATTTTTGTTTTGAAAAGGACATACTTGCCAATTTAGTGAATGTTTAATTATTTACATGCTGTGATCATAAACAAAAACAATCAAACAGGTTTCCCTGGGTTTAACAAAGAAAGAGAGTAGTTTTATTATACTTGATCTGCAAGAGTGGGGAAGGTTAGGTTGGCCAAATTAGAGTCTTCAAGTCAGAGAGGGCGCCCCCATTTGAGATGCCCTCGCAGTCCCCGGTCTGCCTCAGCAGTACCCACCTCTCCTGGTGTTACTGCTGAGGCTCAAGATGCCAGCCCTCTGATTGGATCTACAGTATCATGACCCTGCCCAGTGAGTTCCATGAATGAAGATTTCTGAAGTGGCCTCACTGCCAGCATGTGTACGGTTAGGGTGGCTATTTGGCTCTATTGTTGGTTCTATCAGGAAAATCAAGACCGCAGTATCATGCAGTGCAGAAGGAGGTCATTCAATCCATTGTGCCTGGTCTGGCTCTCTTTAAGAGCTACCAGTTACTCCCACTTCCCCTCTCTTCCCCAGCGCTTTTAAAGATGCAAAATTGGATCAATCTAAATCAATTATTCTATATAATTAATCTCTTCATACACAACAGAAACAAACTGATCATTTTATCATGTAATAATGCACCAATATTAAACAGTTTGTGTCATGTTTAACATTGAAATTGACCCCAGTGATTAAGAGACCTTAAATATATTTATGCATGGCTAGCTTTGGTGGAAAAAAATACGTTTGGTGATTTCATTCTGTTGCTTGGCATCGCTGTGTTTGCTTAGAGCTGTGTATGTCTACACTGGCTGAAAATATCTATATTCAGCAATGCAGCTTCACTTAATGTCCCTTTGGTGCTTTGAATTGTTAGTACAAAATTCTAACACTGTTCAGTGTAATTTGCATCAATTTACCTCAGTGAAGAAACATGCAGACATCAAATCCTCGAATGCCAACAAATGGTACCTTTGTCAGATTTATTGAGCTGGTGCAAAGGAAAGAAACAATCTTTCATAATGAATAAGCCAGCGTTACTCTGTTAATTGAACAATACATACTTTGTCATATTTATTGCCTGTGTGCAGGGATACTCCTTTAATACTCTGCGTGTCACTAGATCTGACAGTTGCCTGTGGCTTCAGACTGCTAGAATGTTGATCTCAAATTCTGCATTAGGATCCAAATTGTATTCATGTGCCAAAGGGGTTCTGTATGAGACTGAGATCAATATGAATGGTGCACCATTAAGTCATGTGATACTACATGCTTCTATTATGTCAGTCATCATTGATGCCCCAACTTACCTGTGTTTTGTCTCTGACCTACATAAGCTATTTCTGGTTGTCTCACCTGCTGTAAACCATACTCAATTGCACGCAATGGTATTCTTCCAAATCCAATAATTGGGGTTACTGATTTTGACAATTACAGGATTTCCTGATTAAATTTACTTTGAAATAATGAAAACTGTTGCAGAATTGAAGGTGAATGCAAAAATAATATTTTCTTTTATTATTTAATTTTCGTTGTCTATGATCATCTCCATTGGCACAGTTAATAACTGATTTGCTTCTTCTGTAGATTGTTTGTGTAAACATTTGATCATTGAAGTGAGGAGACTCAGGTGCCCGTCAATAACAGAAAAGTTTTCCATTTTGTATCAATTAAACAGTGTGCCACCCAACATGTTATCTTTCAAATACTAACAGATATGTTGTGTCCTTTCTGATTTTATTTCACTCGTCTCAAATTGAACAGAGCATTTGTCAGGTGCAATATTAAACCGCTTCTGTTGCCGTGATATTCTGCCTCACTTCAGCCTGAGAGAAACATACTCTATCACAACTGTGTGACATTTTCATTTCTGTTGCTTTCTCTCCTTTTAGCCATCTCTGAGTGAGATTGCTGACTAAGTGCCAATTAAAGTCAAATTTGAGAGAAGTTTGGTGCAATAGACTTGCATCCACTGGGAGCTGGATTAAAGCCACACAAATTCACTTCTCCATGAACCCTAGTCATCCACTACATCTGAAAAAGATCACAACCTAAATACTGCAGGGTAAGCTTCCACATTCAAACACATTGTGTCACTATTCCTTCAAGGCAGCAGTTTCTTTAGGGCAGCTAAAATTAAGTCAATCTCCCATTTTCCTAACTGGCATTGAATTCTCCCACCTTCAGCCACTCCCCACAGCTAGTCAAAATTATAAGCAACAAAGCAAAAGCCAAATAATGGGGAAAAAGTCACATACAAATTAAAAGTGATAGGTTAGTCATCAGAGCACCCACTGTCATTTCAGATTAGGGGGATAGTAGGACAATGCTCTGGACTGAGTTTATGCGACTTAAAGCCGGTTTCCAGGTTGTTTCAAGAGCTACACAAACCTGTTTCTCAAATACACCGACCGGAGTCACAATGAGATTTGGTTGGACTTAGGATGATAAGGTGGCGAGTTGTCCAGTGGCCATGTATTCAATGAAAGATTCAAGGGAAGATGTTACACTGTCCACCATACATCTTAGTGATTGACGACCAGCAATACCAATACTGTCAGCATCCCAGCATTAAATCTCTTTCAGGTACTGCCAAACCTGCTTAGTTTTTCTAGCATTTTCCGTTTAATCGCAACTTTAATTCTTGTCTATAATTCAGATGTGGTTGGCTAGAGGTTTCTAATATTAAATTCAATAGTAATTGCTTCTTCCCTCCCTCAATCTTCTTTTCTGATTTTGGTTCCGTGTTAATAAAACAATGGGCCGGCTCGTCGGGCCGGGCACGCACCTGACCCACTCGAGCGTGAAATGATGCGCGTTGATGTTGGCTGAGCATGGCGACGTCAACATGCAGTCATGCAATAGTTTGGTAGGTGGGGGAGGGCCGGAGCTGGCTGCGCGCCCTCCAACAATTAAAAGGCCTGTTAAGGCCATTAAGTAATCAATTAAATTAAACTTCTTGCTGCCTATCTAACCTAACGGTTGGTGGGGCAGGCGAAAAGGCCAAGCTGCCTTTGCAATTTTTTGGAAACCTCATCCACAGTCAGGATGAGGATCCCAAAATCAAATAAAAATATAATAAAAACTTTAATTTTTCATATAATGTGTCTCTGCTCATGTGACAGCATCACATATGGGGACATGTTTTATTACATTTCTATTTTTGTTATTTTTTTATATATATATATATATTTCTCTTCATCTCCCTAAGGCAACTCCGTGCCTCAAGGGGATTATGCAGCGCTCACTCAACGCACGCGCGAGGTTCGCGCTCGGCCTACTCGCACCACCCCCCCACTGTCCCTCCCGCACAGGCAATGCTCAGCGCTGACCCACCAGCATGGAATCACGGTCCGGTGCTGATCGCAGGCGGCAATCGACCTCACACTGTCCTCGCCCACCCCCGCCGAGCACTCCAGCCAAGGCCAAATTTCTTCCCAATGATTTCTGTGAGTCTCTGCTAATCAGAGCCTGCAAATTCTGCACCTCATGAACACTAACAGTGATGGATGATTCTGCAACTGCATCTTGAGTCTGGAGTATTAAGTTTCCATTTGTCTGAAGGCATCGGTAATACACCTGAAAACTATTGTTATATAACTGACAGAATGCAGGTATCTGGCAGAAGGAAGATGAATGAAGTAGAGTGTAAACAGAGCACAAATGTGAAAGAGATGGAGAAGGACCTCCTCGCCCCATTAGCATCACCAGTGCCATAAATTTAAATAGGGACTTTATGCAATCTAATATTGAATAAGTCTCCCTGAGAATGGGTCGAATATTAATCCATTGTAAATTGAGTAACCATTTGATTTATGTTTATGAATTGCTGTCAATAAATATCATGTTTTTTTAAAAGCTGCTCTCTCTTAGAATTCTTTAAAAACAAATAGTTTACAACCAAAAAAGTTTGGATTACAGTGTGCTTTATTTTTGAAATGCTGTATTGGCTTTCCATTGACAGGAACAATTATTTGCAGCTACTTAAATCAGACCTTTGCCAACTGTAGTTGTACCAGCCCTGCAATGAGGGTTCTTCTGTTGCTCAGTCAGGCACTGGCATCACATATAGTCAAAACTATGACTGCAAAGGTATAAGATAACCAAGATAGATATGACTGACTGTTGTTATGAGTCTTCCCTGGTTAATGGAGTACAGAAGCAATTTGTGGCCATGATTTTGCTGTAGTAATAATGAAGCTGTCAGCACTCTGTTATTACAGGGTAAAACTGATCGCAAATCCTGCTGTCTGTACAAGTGCAGTTAAACAAGGAAACTCAATGGTTACAATCAGGGAAACTCCATTCCTCCACAGGGTGTGCTGCTACAGTCTTCATTGATAGAATCTGCACAAAGATTACTTCAATGGTCTGAGCTTATGTTAATTGCCCACTATTCTTGCACATTAGACAGATAAAAAAGGTTAGAGCTTATACCATCAGGAGAACCCATGTTTATCATGGTGCAATATAAGTGATAATTACTGCTGAACAACCAGTCTGCCCTGAAAATTTACTTTTCACTATTGTGGGGCCACGTTCCCTTAGGAGAGCATTAATGTTGCGTGTTGTTAAAAAAAAAATAGTTCATTTGTTTTCCTCTTTTATGTCTCCTTCTTAATCTAATCTCTATGTCTCAATCTTAGTCTGATAGTACCCAATGAGTTTCCTTGTTTAACTGGACAATGATTTAAATGTAATTTTTACTTTCTGTTTTTCAGTTTGCAGTCTACATGTCTCAATGAGGATTCTTCAGTCTTTTTAGGTTTAAGAGCCTCCTTGCTGCCTTTTCTGTTCACAGATGTCACAGACCCTATGTAGCTGGTGGCACGTTGGATCAGATGCATGAAAACAGGATGGCTTTGGCTAACAGGTCTCTGGGCAATTGTATATGAAGTGGACAGGAAAACCCAGACTATGTAATTAAACTGTCGCAATATATCAAGGTAAGATATAAAGGTAAGAGAGGTGGAAAGGTTTAGGGAGGTAATTCCAGAGCTTGGAGCCGAGGCATCAGAAGACACAGCCAACATGGGTGAAGCATTTAAAAATCAGGGCTGAATTTTCTGTTTGGCCGGGGAGGGGACTGGAGGGGGCTGGGGGGGTGGGGTGGTGTGGGAGTGGGTATGGGCAGGTGTGGACACAATTGCTGCCTGCGATCAGGTCTGCACCGCCATTTTACGTGGGTGGGCCAATTAAGGCGCCACTCCCGAGTATAGCAGGAGTGGGTGGGCGGCGGTGGGAGTGCATTGTCCGGCGGGTCCAACAGTGACCCGGCGGCCTGTTTATCTGAAGCGCCGGCAGCCTGTGCAAGGATGCTCACAATGTCAAGTGGAAGGGCTCACCAGAGGGCTTCTGGTGAGCAGGCCAGCCCAGAGGGTAGGCCAGCGGGACAGGCCAAGCTGGAGGGTAGGGTGGGAGGCCAGTGTGCCCCTCGTATTTCAGATGAGTGCCTTGTTGTCCTCCTCGAGGAGGCGGCAGCATGGTGGGGGGTGCTTGTTCCCCAGGATGGGAGGAGGAGACCCCCCCCACAAGACGAAACGTGCCTGGGAGGAGGTGGCGGAGGTGGTGAGCTCCCGCAATGTGATGCGGCGCACTGGGATCCAGTGTCGCAAGCGCTTCAATGACTTGTTGCACTCTGGCACGGTGAGTACCATGTCGGCATTGATCAGGTAACCCATGTAACCCAGCAGGTCAGCTTAACCTCATCTGCTGCCACCAACCCCCCCCAACCCCCGCCAAAGTCTGAGTGTAATGACTTCATTGAATCATCGACAGCATTTGTCCTTTGCTGGGTGAGCCAGCAGATATTGCCTATGCTGAGGTCAGCCTGAGAGGGCGATGAAGAGATGGGTTCTGCCCCCGCAGCACGTCTTACATTGAGTCCCACGTGACTGGTGTGGGGACAACCTGGAGGAGCTGCACCTAGGAGCTGTGGTTGAACTGCAGGACATATCCAAGTCAGGGTGATGACATGCTGGGAGGGGAGCTTCAAGTTGGCGTGGCAATAAACCATCTGCTGCCCTCTGTGATCCACGTGCTTCCTTGCTATGGAAGGATATACCCTGTGATACCTAATGTGATGAAGGCAGCATGTGCCCAAGGAGGGGGTGGGGGGGTGTGGAGCAGGCCCAGCATCTTTATGTGAGTATTTGGCAGCATCGGGGTGAGGAGGCTCTGGAGCCCTGAAATGTCCCACTCTGGCTGGGGTGGGCCGTGCGCGAGGAGAGTCCATGTGCAATTTTCACTAATCAATGCTCGTCTCTCATTTTCAGAAGATGAATGCTCATAACGCGGCAGAGCGTGCGAGGACTGGCGGCAGCCAAGCGCAGATTGCCATTCTTAGCCGCTTTGAGCAAGAGGCCTGGATCTGGAGAGGCGCCATGTGCTAAGGTCCACTGGTATTGGTGAGGCTGGGGTGCCACGGCCAGGTATTTATGCCCAACAGTGAGGTCAGCATTGTTCTCCCAACAGCACTGGCACTGCTGAATGTTAATTGATTTAATTTTGCAACATGACTTGACCATTGGTTATGGAAGGATGAGAGCATAATGATCTCGGGGCAGGGATACACTTTGACGTTGTCTCCACATTAACTGATCCACTGTCCTTGTTCTTCCTTTCAGCATCATCAGGGCAGGGCTGGGAGGAGGAGCAGCAGAGGCTCCCTCTCATACCTGAGGGGCCTGAAGCCTCACCAGCGTCACACCATTTCTATGAGGCAGGCACCAGCGCAGATATTAGCACCTCGGTGGGAATTTGAATATCAGCTTGTGTTTTGGGGCACAGCGGTGAGGGCACTTCACAGTCGCTGGAGGAGCTGGCAGAGACAGAGAGTGCCCATGGCGCCAGCAGTCGGAAGACTGCAGGGAACCAGAGACATGCTCAGTCGGTGACTGATGATGTGCCTCTGGAGTCATCCGCAATGCAGCAGCTGAAGGAAATGTGACCAGGTGTGCAGGAGCAACTGTGAGAGATACATGAGGCTATGCTTCGCTTGGTCTCCGTGGTGGAGGAGCCTACGCGGATGATTGCTGAAGCAGTGAGCCACATGTCCGAAGGCCATGCATCTTTCATGGAGTGAATGGCAACTCTCGTGGAGAGGCTCCTTCAGGAGACCCATCAGGGCTTCCTGGGAATGCATTCGGACCAGCAAGCCCTCACATTGGCATTAACCTCAGCTGGTCAGTACCAGTTTGGGAGATGGTTTGGACATGAACTTTCCCAGTTTGGTGTCCATCCATTCACGGTGAGCAGGGAGGTCCGAAGTGACCTCACGTTGGTGCAGCAGCTGCCTGTAGTCACTGCGGGCACCTCTCCGGGCACTCCAGATGAGGGCAGCAGCTCCTCCACCTCTCTCCCAGTGACTGTAACATCTGGTGAAGATGCGACCACTGGGGAGATGCCAGCTGTGGAACTGGCAGCTCCCTCCCAGGTGAGGCCAGCTCCACAGGTCAGAGGACGCCCACCAAGGTCATCGAGGCCAATAGGACAGCAGAGTCAGGCTGTCTCAGACGCCACTCCGAGTGATGGGGCAGCATCAAGACGTAGCACCCGGAAACGTAAACATAAGGCACCTTAGGCACACCACGGGTTTATAACTGGTGCTTTTGTGTTGGCCCGAGATGAGGTCCTTATGATTTGTTTTGTAACACTATTCTCTTTTTGTTGGAATAAGTTGGTTTTCTTGACAGAATAAATTCAGATATGGCACCATGGCTGAGGGTGCCTCTTTTCTTCTGCATGTCTATGATTTCTATAACTGTAATGAGTGCTTTGTTGGACAATCGGTTTTATTAACAAGGCCCTTAGTTACTGCTCCTAACCTGGCAGATTTTTGCACTTAGGTGTTGAGTATCGAGCCTACAGCCCAGGCTTGTCCTAGTGGTCCATCTGTGCTTTTTGCTGGATTAAAGACTCCCGGGTGTCCCTGCCTCCCTGGAGTATGCCCAGGTCAGCGTCTACCCCCTCAGCATTACCCTGTGCCTGCTCATGCCCAGACTCACTGCTGGACTCATAGTGTGCAGCCGCAGCCACTGCATCGATGCCTTCATTGTCCACAGTGTCCCCCCATTCCAGCACAAGATTGTGGAGAGCGCAGCATGCAACCACAATCACTGACACATGATCTGGGGGGTACTGGAGTTGTCCAGGCATCAAAGTGCATCTTGAGAAGACCGATGGTTCTTTTCACCACAGCCCTTGTGGTGCCCTGGCTCCTATTGTACCGCTGCTCAGCCTCTGTTCTTGGATGGTGGAGAGGCATCATGAGCCACCTTCTGAGGTGACAGCCCTTGTCACCCAGCAGCCATCCATCCAGCCGGGCTGGAGCACTGAAGAGCGCCGGCACCTGGGAGTGTCTGAGGATGTAGGCGTTGTGGGAGCTGCCTGGGTACCTTGCACAGACTTGTAGAATCTGCATCCTGTGATCACACATTATCTGCATGTTCATGGAGTGGAAACCCTTCCTGTTGACGAAGGCACTGGGCTCACCTGCTGGCGCCTTGCTGGCCACATGTGCGCAGTCTATTGCACCCTGGATGCAGGGGAAGCCAGTAATGGCCATGAAGCCTCTGGCTCGCTCTGTCTGGCTAGCCTCGTCCTAGCGGTAGTGGATGAAGGTCAATGCACGTCTGAACAGAGCGTCTGTAACCTGCTTGACAAAAGTGTGGACAGCTGATTGGGAGACACCGTAAAGATCACCCACGACCCCTGGAAGGAGCCAGAGGCATAGAGGTTGAGGGCAGCTGTGACCTTCAGAGCCACTGGCATGGGGTGTTCACCCACACAGTTAACAGAGATCTCAGGCCCAATCATCTGACAGGTTTAGTTGATTGTCTCCCTTGGGAGTCAGAGCCTCCTTCGGCACTGCACCTCAGACATATTGAGGTAGCTGCTTCACCGCCTGTATACCCTGACAGGATAGTGGTGTCTTCTGTGGCCCCTTCCACCTTGGACTACCTCTTGGTCCTACGCCCCTTGTGCCTGCACCTGTCCTCCCAAAGGTGGCTCCCCTGGAGTCTGAATGTGCAGTCCTCATCTCCTCTCTCTTCTAACCCTCCCTTCCTCCTCAGAGGAGCTGCCTCCAGTGGACAGTACAGCTCCCATTCCCAGGCTTAGGGAAAGCTTCCTGAAACCTGCAGGCCCAGAAAATATTCCTCCCTACAGATTGCTGACCTGAAGGTTAAAAGCCCAGAAAAAGCAGCTGGTATGTGTTTTGAAGCACTACAGATTACACAGGCAAGTTTCAAAAACTTTCATAAATAAATGCATGACTGTGCACATTCATGACCCCACTGAGCCCTCTTATCCTGCCTGTGGATGAGGTTTATACAAATGTGTCCTACCCGCCTGCCCTTTGCGCCTGTGCAACGACCCGAAGATTGCACAGGCGCCGAAAAATCAGCGCCGATTTGGGTCTCAAGGGCTTTAACTGGCCCGCTAATTAATGGTGGGCGCACACCAGATATCATCACACGCCCGCCCAGCGAAATATCGCGATGGCACACGGCGATGTTGGTACATTCGCCCGACATCACCGCGCATCATTTTATGCACGGACATGCAGTGCCCGCCCTCGCATACCAAAGGGAAAATTCAGCTACACCAAGGTTACAAATATTCTAGTTCTGCCTTGGACAGAGGCCAGGGAGAGGGAGGGAGTCAGTTTGTGATGAGGGTTAGAGCCAATGGCTAAACAAAAAAGTAAATAGCAGAAGTGCCCACAAGTCTCTTTAATTATGGTAAATCTCATAAAATAAAAGTAGAACACTACGTAGACTTTTTTAAAAAAAAATCTATACTGGATAATAACATTAGACATTGCATAGTTTTCTAGTGATGAGTTAATGAGTTTTCTCTGTAACCTTTCAGTGGTGACATCACATACTCACAACCTGCTCACTGAAACCACAAAAATTTATTCATAGTGGGACCAACTTTCTCCCTCAGGTCTCATCAACACATTCTGCATGAATTGTTGATGCTGGCCTCACCTTTACCGTCAACTCACCCGAGTGATTGGGCTGCCTGCCTCGCCAGTCAAGGGGGTAGTGCTGATGGTGACTCCTGAGATTTCAGGGGTGGGGGCAGTGAGGGGATGGAACCTCCTGCAACTCTGACTCCAAGGGCAGAATTTTGCCCTCGTCGGTCGGTCATGGCAGGCTGGCCCGGGGGTGGTCATGAAACCACCTGCCGCCCGCGATTGGGCCCCGATATGAATTTTACGTTGGCTGGCTAGTTAACGGTCAGCCAACATGAAATGCGTGCTCTCCGGGGTGGAGGCTGGATGAGTGCGAGCACGGAAGTGCACGCTTTAAAAGCTCCCTGAGGGACAGTGCTGCCTCGGGGAGCTGGAGAATTTTGAAAATAAAGAATTAAAAAATTCCCTATGTCTCCTCATGTGGCTCTGTTAGACGAGCAGGGACATGTTAAAAATTAACTTGAAAATTTTTTATTTTTTTAAGTCACTGATCGCAATCTCGTTCCACCCGTGGATGAGGTTTCGCAAAAAATCCAAAGGCCGCCTGGCCTTTTCGCCTGCCCGCCAACCATAAGGTTGGATGGACAGCGGAAAATTCAATTAATACCTTAATGGCCCTAATAGGCCTGTTAAATTATGGCGGACACACTGTTGACTCCTGCGTGTGCTGCCCCAGCCGAAATATCTCACGAGTACGCAATCACATCGGGACGCTCGCCCGACATCATCATGCGTCATTTTACTCTCATTCAGGTCGGACGCACGCCCACCTAATTTTCTTCCCAACTGTTTTTATTTTATTAAAAAGCACTCGCAACCTATCTATGATTGGCAGCTACCGGAAGCTGCTGATGATTTCTGAGTAGGGCAAGGGCCTCAACAACACAGAGACACATTTCTTTTCAAAGATATTAGGCCCTTCATTTACCCATTCAAGGAGCCTAATGCCAGTTTTAGGGTATATGCAGTATAAAGTGGATGCAAAACATAAAAATTTAGCAGTAGGATATCTTTCACTCAACCTGCACAGGCATTGATACCCCTGCTTATAGGCAGCAGCCCACTGACATTATATCCTTTAAATATAAGGACCCCAATACCTGTAGTGGGCCACTTTTACAATGTGAAAGCTGAATTTTAAAAGGAAGTTTAACACCATAGGCTAATCCATTCAGATAAAGCAGTAAAACTAATGCCTGCATTGATTGGGAATAAGCCATCTCACTACTAAATTGGTATGCTTTATACCCCTTGCACATAGTGAAACCACTATTCCCAGATAGAATGAAGAAGATTGGTAATTCCCATTAATTATGCCTGGACTCTGATCTGCTGTACGTGACTGGGAGGATTTAAGAATGAGTTCTGTTTATTGCAGTTCATTGCCACTCTTTAAAAATGAATTCTGCAATAAACTTTGTTTCTTTGCTGTTTACTGAGTAAATAAAGTTTGCTTGCTGAAAAAGACACTGCAAATGCCACCCCATCTCCAGCTCTGTGGCTAATATAATGGTGTCAATAGACAATGGTCAGAATATTATGCTGGGTGTGTGGGCACGAGCCTGACATGCTCGAGCGTGAAATGATGCGCGATGATGTCGGGAGTGCATCCTGACATCATCGGCAGTCTCGCGATGTTTCATTGGGCGGGTGTTAGAGTAGGCTGCATGCCCGCCAATGATTAAAAGGCCTAATAAGGCAATCAACAACCTCATTAACTTGAAATTTATGCTGCCCATCCAACCTAATGGTTGGTGGGCAGGCGAAAAGGACAAGTGGCCTTTACATTTTTTAGGAAACCTCATCCACGAGCAGGATGGGGTTTCCTAAAGCTAATAGACATTGAATAAAAACTTTATTTTGGAACTAAAAACATGTCCTATCTCATGTGACAGTGTCACGTGATGGGGACATGTTTTTTTAAATTTTTATTCTCTAAATTTTTTTTTACACATCGCTTCAATCTCCCTGAGGCAGCTCCGTGCCTCAGGGAGATTGAAACATTCTTTCACGCGCATGGACGAACCGCGCACTAGGCCCGGCTCTCCCTCCTCCCCCCACTCCTGCACAGGCAGAGCTCAGCGCTGCCACTCACGACTCATGCAGGGCAGGCCCCAGTTGGCCCGCCCGCGTGAAATTGTGGTGCAGAGCTGATCGGACTCCTGACCACCCCCCGCCCAGCCTCTCTGAGACCGCCCAACGAGGGAAAAATTCTGGCCAATCTGTTTTAGGCCTGAAAAATGGGCCCAATGCAAACCAGTTTCTACCCCAAAATATTAAGGGGGAAAAATTAGTGTGTGTGATGCTACTTATTGTGCTGTTATGGAGGTTACTATAATTTGCCAGGAGTAGTCAGTGCTGTGGGACGCTGGGTGGAATTTTCCCAAATTTGCACTAAGTGCGGTAGCAGGCGGATAAAATGATGTTTTACTGCCGGTCACGATGGCAGGTTTTCACGCCTTATCTTCCCAAACCACCTCATTAATTATGCATTCCAGGAAACATTTCCATGGCGGGTGGTCTCTCATTCACCCTCCTGCCATCACCTCACCGTTGCGTCACACTGGCCGCCATGTTTAAAAGGCAGCTGCCAGCACACCGCTTATCGCTACCAGCTCACCACAGCCTCTGTGGACCACATTGCAGGGCTCCACCAGACTGGCCCAGGCAACAGAACAATCTTCAGCATCCTGATAGTCTGCTCCACCAATTTTCGTGCTGCAGCATGAGCCTCATTATAGCGTCGCCCTGCTGCACTCTGAGGCCACCACACGGGTGTCATCAGCAACGACCTCTGCGGGTAGCCCTTGGCCCCGAAGAGCCAACCCTGCAGCTTCCAGGGATCTGTGACCGATGTAGGCGTTGAGCACACTCACTGGAAACCATGCGCACACCTGCAGGATGTGTTTCTGGTGGTCACACACCAGCTTCACATTCAGTGAGTGAAAGCCTCTGTGGTTGATCTAGTCCACCGTGTGCAGCAACAGAAACCTGAGCACTACATGAGTGCAATTGATCACACCCTGCACCAGAGAATCCAGAGATTAGGGCGAATCCAATGGCCCTTATATCCTGGCTGTCCTGGTCCCGGGCGAAATGCACAAAATTATGCCCATGGAGAAGATGGCATGGATACATTTATGGGTGGTGGGTTGTAAAATCCCACAGGGATCACCTGTGGAGCCTTGAAAGGAGCCACCGGCATAGAAATTTAGCGCCACGGTCACTTTCACAGCCACTGGCAGTGGGTGCTCCCCATGTCCCCTTGGCGCCAAGTCCTGCAGTAAGTGGCAGATGTGAGCCACCAGGTCCCTAGATATGCAAAGTCAGTGGCGACACTGGTTCTCTGTCATCTACAGGAATGACAGGTGGTGTTTATAGATCCTGGGTGTCGCTAGGCCCTGACCAACTATGGCTCGCTGTTGGTCCTGGGCAGTGTGTGCAGGAGCTCCTGCTGCCCCTTCTTCCTGAGGTTGCTGCTCCTGCCTTTGCACAGCCAGGAGCCTCAGCCATTCTCTCTTCCATCTTCTTCGCTCTCTGTAGGCCATCAGGCATAAGCTAGATCACCAGGATCCATGCCCCTGATGTGATCCTCTTGCAGCATGAAAGAAAGAGAGATGTGGCTGTACTTAGCACTTGTCCTGGTCCTGTGTGACTGCCCCTTAACGCTTCCCAGAGAGTGTTGGTCACCCCTCGGATGGTCAAAAGATGAGTGCACTGTATGGCTGCCCTGTCAGCCTACAACATGAGGGAGACTGCTCCTAACTGGGATACTGAGATTGCAAGGGGCTGTGACCACCTCCAGCAGTGACTCTTACATGGCCAGCGTTGGTGAGGAGAATGTCTAACATGTGCAGTCCAACTTTTCCGTGGTCCAGTAAAGCGGTCACAAGCTCCAGGTCTGCGCCAGCCGGCTGGGGGAGGGGGAGAGTGGGGTGAGGGGGATTACGGTGGTAAGGTCTGGAGTGCTTGGTGGCCCTTTGGTGCCTCTCCATTGCTTGTGTGGGTGGTCAGTCTAGGAGCCTGACCCCAATCATATCACTGTGGCAGCGCCTGAACTGTCTCAGTTGCAGAGGAATGGTCAGTTTATACAGATGTCCCTAGTGTGTGGCCAATTCCCTCACCCACCCTGCTCCCACCTCGATTTCTTTTGCGTGGGATCCAACGCCAGGGCAGCAGTTGCCCCCGGATACCCCCACCCCACCTCTGCCAGCAACAGTCGCTTCCGAGGCAGGGCGGCACTTCACCCAAGCACCCCCCCCCTCCCCCGCCCCCCTGAAGCCTGCAAAGCAACAGGCGACCCTGGAGAGCTGTGGAGAACACTACTGTTCACTAACCTCCTGTTCCCCCAAAGTGAAGGCCGCCAAGTGCACGTTGCCTGTTTGCTGTTGTGAAACACGTCAGTGTGCTTTCCCGCCGACGTGGACGGACCATACAGCGGGGTTCCAAGAGCTTGGCGGGATGGCCTTTTAATTATATGCTGGTGTATTACAATGTGCTCCCCAGCAACATTTGGCGGTAAACGCAGCCCGCGATTGGCTGGCTGAGTGGACAATCGCGGTCTGCCTTCCCACCGTCATTAACCAGATCGTGCCATATTGTCCGTGCATGCCACCTTTCAAGCCCACTGCCAGCAGGCAAGGAAACTTCCACCTGCTATCTGCATGTCTCGAGCAACATTCTTCAATGATATCAGACTTGGCATAACGCTGTGCCGCAGCGCTACACCAACAGGTTTCTTCTCCCTATATTCTTCATATCACAGTTAGGATGGATAAACATTTAACTGGTGAGAAAGAGAATACAACTAAACAATGATAATGAAGTCACGGAGAACAATTATTAGTAAAAGCACAAAGGGCTGAGACCAGCCAATACATTCACATGAATATTGCTCAGTACATAATGCTTGCTAACTCTCTCTGTTCTCTTGCAGTCTTTGCCCGTGCACCTAAACAGCATCCTTTAAATCTGACTTGTCCGCTTCACTCTTTATTGATCTTATTCTTGTATCTTTGAAAAACAGACGTTTGTAACAAAAAGGTAAGGAATTAAATGAACCATTTAATTAGCATTAGGGCCAACAATAATTAATGCTTTTTCCTATCCCACTCCAAGCTGTGCTCTAAAATCTATTAAGGTTTTAGCTTTTTTTGTCTGAAAAGTCCTTAAATTAGAGGCTTTAAGCAGATCAAAATCTTTCACCAGCCGCACAAACAGCCCCAGGTAACAGAGTGCTGTGCTCCTGTGAGGGTTATCAAACCAAGGCCGGCCCTTTCAGGCAAAGTAAAACCTTCCATTGGGAAGCAGCTTCAAGTAGCTTGTTCCACGAGTCTCCTGGATTATCTCCACAATACCAACCCCTATCATCTGGCTTTAAACTTCAACCCCTGTGGCAAATCACATACAAAATTCTTTTATTTTGTATTCTTTAGCTTGGCTTCATTCTTGCCCATTCCCTGCAGCCTTCAACATGGCCTGCACCCCACTGCATAGCACCAGGCTGGATTAATGCTGCGAGCCAATAGCTGGGGGTCAGGATTAGGAATCAGGCCTGGTCTTACTACCCATAATTAAGTTTTTTTTTCAAAAAAAAACAGAAACCCCTGAAAAATTCATTAAAAAAAAGAATGTCTTTAACATCAGACACTGCCTTGGGTGATGGAAGCAGAAAAGATAAAAAAGAAAAGAAACTGAATTGTGGTTGTCAGAATTCCCAGGAGATCAGGCTTTGAGTAATATTTTTAAACTAATTAAAACTAGGCATACTTTATTCATGTACTGAACACAAACATACACCATAACATGGGGAGAGCCAAACACAAATTTCTACATCAAATAGTCGAGAAAGATTGCTCAAAATGTGTGTTTGAAGAATTGCCAAATTAAAAAAAAACTGTTGCATCTTTGCATTCTTGCTGTGCTTTGCCTTAAACCTTACTGCTAGACTTGATTTCACTCTTTGCTCAGTTTTACCACACTTGGGATATTAGTTGCATCATGTGCTGTGTTAATTGTACAGGCTTCCTAAATATGAAGCCAAAGAATTTTTAGCAATGTTCTAAGCCCAAATAAGTTAATATTGCTGGTTTATGCTGGGACCAATTTTAACTGAATCTAAATCCTAAACAAAACAGTTGGTGATTCATTTATCCCCTTCATTTATCCTCTAACAAACTAGAAATGGTAGGTTACTTAATCGGCCCATTTCGTACCATTTTCTTCAGAAATATATTTTCTTCAAAATCATCTTCATGAGAAGAAGTAGCACAAATCTTTTTTTCTGTATTTGGAAATGAGTTACACCATGAAACATTTATGAAGAAATTCAAAAAATATGAAGAAAACACATTCAGGTCAAATTCAATCCGACTGCAAATCCTTAAAGGACTAGTGGGGTAGGAAACTTCTGGCGTACAAGAGTTTCTTGAAGAAACTTAAAGAGAGAACAGGGATTAGGAAACAGCCACTAATTGCTCCCACTCTGACCTCTCCGACCTCAGTCTGCTGCAGTGTTTCAATGAAGCTCAAACAGCACCTCATCTTTTGATTAGGCATGCTACAGCCTTCCAGGCTTAACAAGTTCAATAATTTCAGATCATAACCTCTGTCCCCACTTTGCTTCCATTTTCTTTGCTGTTTTGTTTTTTCTCTCTTCTTTTTCTTATTCCTTTGGTTTTGGATGGCAGCTGTTCATGGTTTTGTCATTCGCACCTCCTCTAAACACATATTTTGTTTCTCACTTGTCCCATTGCTACTCCCCTTTGCCTGCCACCTCCAACTATCAAAATCTTCCTTTTTTTCTTCTTTTACCCCACCCTCACAGTTCACTTCCTATTACATCCCCATCTTTTCCCAAATCTGATCAAAGGTCGTCAACCTGAAAAGTTGGTCTGGATTTTACCAGCCTTCTGGGGACAGGATGAGAAATGGGGTGCAGGTGGGGGGTGGAGGCATAAAATGGTGAAGGGAGGTGGGGTTGGAGTGCCCATTATCTTCCTGCCACCATGCCATTTTACCAGTGACAGAGAATGTAGAGGGTGGCCTTTCCACACAGAGGCCAATTGAGCAAGTGGCTTAATTTAGAGCCTCTTGCCACTGCCACTGGCATTTTAAGTGACAGGTGTTACCTTGAACCCTGGTGGACTTCCTGCAGGCTCAGGGTTGCCCACTCTTTTTTTTCCATAGAAGACACCTTGGCAGTAATGGTCATCCTTGTGGCAACACCCCCCCTCACCAACAATGTGCATCAAAACAGCCTTTGTATTCTCTCCTGTAAGTATTTACACTCCTTGCTACAATTTACCAAATTAACTGTCCCGGCCACCATGACTCACACCTGACCTTCAGGAAGCAGCAGAGGCCTTGTTGTCTTTAAAGAGGTGCTGATGCCTTCTGTAATGACTGACAATCAAATTCCAAAGAAATGCACCAACACCTTTTTACATTTCTAAGGCAGAGCTCTGGCCAATGGAGATGATATGTCTGCAAAGGACAAAAGGGACTCTGACTCCTCTATTAAACACCTCAAGATTCCAGACCTGGGCAGATACATCTTTTGTCCAACACCCAGGAGAAGTGGGAGGTATGTCATATGACCTCCCACAAGCTGCTAGAACCTTCAATGTTGCTATGTGGAACTAAACTCAGACAATCTACCACATTAATATCTAACAGGTAGCTGCAGAAAGATTCTGTCCAGGTAGAGTGCCTGGCCCTCATCTACAGTGTGAACTCCTGGAACATTGGAATTTCTGTATCTGTACCTTCAAGACTAATTCATCTCGAGGTGCCTTCTGTCATTGTGGAAGTCCTCGCTTCTGAAAAGATGGATCACCCTGCAGCAGTCAGTCAGCTACCCCCTGAAGGAACGATTGGACTTTTGAACCTGGACTCTGTACTCATGTGAAACGATAACTCTTATTTTTATCATGGTCTTGCCCTGTACCCCTTTCTTTCCCTTATCCCTCTTTTATAGTATGAGTGCAAAAAGGTGCAGATATTGCAAAACCCCTTTCCCTTGTTTTGCATGTGTGTAAAATAAACCAACCCTCTAATTTCACTTTATCTCGAGTTTGCTGTGGGATTATTAACAGGGAATTGGATAACTCCAACACAGAAGGGTGGGAGAGAACATGCCACACTTATAAAGGGGGAAATCAGAAATCAAAAACGCCTTTCTATTTACAGATGGGTAGGGAGAGGAGAAATCAGGGCTTTAAGAATTAATCCCCACCCCTGTCCATAACAGAACTAATTTTATGTCATCAGTAAAATTTGAGACTGACCTCTTAACCCATGTGTCCAGTAAATAAGAGCGGTACCAATACATCACCCTATCGAATGCCATTCCCCCATCTTTCCAGTCAAATAAATATTCTGTCAAGACTCATGCATGCTGAATTAACACTTAGACAAGATACTAGATAGCTTTGGTGAAATTGTACACCAGGAAAAACTAATGTTTTCAGGAGTGGTGGGAAAAGAGGAAAATATAGATCATTATAAGGTTGCTGGCAGGTAAATGAATTCTATACATTTTTGATGTTGCAGGTCTATTTAAATATAGTTGATAGCTGCTGCTTACATCGATTGCACACATTGTTAACATGATTGCTTGAAAAACTGTCATATGCATTTTTGCTTTTGTCTTCTAATTGATGACAGCAGGCAATAGAACAGATGGACTATTGCAAACTGACGTCCCAAAGCACAGACTGGATTCAGCTCAAGCACTCACTAAAATGAGTTAAAGGGTTTACAATATGTTTTTAATTAACAACCAAATGCAATAATAAAATATATATTGACCTTAACGTTGGGTTACCAGGGTCACTGGCCCTTTGGTTTTGGCTATTGCATAACTCTTGGGAATAGTTTACTACTGTGTTCCTCAATTACAGTCGGTATGAATATATATGGAAGGATAAATCTCCCACCTTCCTTAGGCCTCTGATTTTAAAGCCTGGAGAATCCAAGTATCTGCAAAGTCAAATCCTAATATCCAGGGTCAGCCTCCCTCAAACACAGTTACATTGCTCACCGCCTACTTACATGAATGCATTAGACCATGGGGGTAAGCAGGCAGAGGCTAAAGAATCAAAACTCTTATCTTCCCCTAATTGTTACCCCATTATGCCTTCAGGAAATGTTAAAATTCACTCAATAACACTGGGTACATCCTGATGTAGTTGCTGTCATTCCCTCTAGGATTGGGTGTATATTCTGGACAGATCTGCCCACCAATATTTACAAGGAGAATGTTCCTCCCGGGCCCATTAGAAAAAAACTCTTGGCCTATTGCCAACACTACTGAGGCTCCTCCTGAGATTGCATCCCCTACCCAGGCCTGACCTACTGGCCATAGCTCAGTGTGTGAATCGGTTGATTTCCCATCCTGCCAGAACCATTGAGCTGCAGATCCGGGTCTTGAAATGCCTTAGGCTTCTCAACAGCATCAACTACACTGGAGTAGTCGGTGGGCACTACATGAAAATTGCTCCCTTTATGTCTACAGAGAATGTGCAATGATGCAATGATGCAATGATAAGATCACACTTGGAATACAATCTCTAGTCCTGCTAACCAAATTACAAAAACATTAGATATACAGAAGAAAAGCTGCAAAGAGAAACATGAAAATTATCACAATTACAAAGGGGGAATGAGCAATAAATAGAAACTGCAGAGGCATGAGTTCAAAATAAAGGTAGGGGGGGATCTCGTTGAGATAAAGAAAATATTAAATATTTAGATAAACCATCAGGTCAATCCAGAATATTATTCAAAATAATTTAAGGTCGTAGGAGCAAAGGCCTTAGATCTAGATTTGTGAAAATTTAATTTAGAATAGAAAATAAGAATTTATTTCCTTACACTTTTAGAATAAACTGTCATGTAAATTAATACAGAGACATTAAGGGCACTCAAAATATAACTGGCTAAACTGTAAGAGTGGGTGTTCAAATCAAATGAGTTTTGATGATTTAACTGACCTTTCCTGGTGCTTGAACATATGAATCACCAACAGTTAGAGATTTTGTTAATACTTCAATTTCTTTGTCAAAGGTACACTTTGGTCTTTTAAAGGCTCTTTATTCCTTTTTGAGGTTTTACACATGTACCATCTGCAGCAAACAGGTCAGTCCTGGGAATGCCTCTCCCTTCTACCTAGCTGGAAAATGGAAAGCTTCTACTCTGCCTCCCCATGTTATGGGAACAATGGGGCTCTGTGAACATAAACACACAGCTCATGACTTTGTGCTTGAATTGTTTCCAAAGAGCAGCTCTGTTTCAGAATAACCTTGCCCGAGAATTGAAGGATCCAAACGGAGCTCATCTGCTGAAAGGTAATTGACCTGAAATGCTAGCTCTGTTCCTCTCTCCACAGATGCTGCCCGATGTGCTGAGCATTTCCAGCATTTTCTGTTTTTAATTTCATCATAACGCATATGTTCCCCTGCAATAGAAACAAATGTCAATATCGATACTTCACTGTACATGGATGAAAATTGGCAAAGCGCCAAACCAACAGAAATGTATCAAAAAAATCAAGTTCAAATTTGTGAGACATTTCCATGTGGGAATTGGCAGCAGAGAAGCAGAGCTATAATGACAGCATGTACTGGGACATGAAATAGATAAAATTATGAAAATCTAGCAATCCTGAAGTTATATTCTTGTATTAAGTCTGGGGAAAAGAGGGCATTATTATCTGAGCTATGTGCTCCCCCAGATGCTCAGACCTTACCACAATCCTGCAGAGAAGGTTATTTATCCTCAAAATTGGATTCATGTACCTTGACACCTCAAACCCATGTGTCATCATCAGCATGCAAATGAAATCCATGCATCCTGATTATTCCCTAGATGGGAAAATATAGTTAGCATTTGCTGCTTATACCCTGAAGGAATTTGAGTGGATTAAAACAGAAAAAACACCCTTTAAATCAGGTTCATGTTCTGCATAACCTGGTGTTTCTCTTAAAGGCAAAGCTACCAGTGCTACCAAGAAATGAAAGATGTACCATTTAATATGGTAGTTGTACTTAAATTGTACTTTTCCCTGTTTTTTACCAGTGAAGTCCCTGACCTGCACTGGATTCCCGTTATGTAGGGAGAAGGGACAGTTCAGACTATGCTATTTCACATATGTTTGATTAGCTGATGCAACTGGCATGTTGCAAAACGTAACATAGGAGACAAATCAAGAGAAAGAGAAAAGATTATCAAAATTGAGAAATCTAAGAAAAGCAAAAATACTTTTTAGAAACCTAGAATGGTATAGCGCAGAAGAGGCCATTCAGCCCATTGTGTCTATGTCACTTCATTGTAAGAGCTAGCACCATACCCATGCTCTTTCCTGCATTTTTTATTCCTTTTCAAGAATATAACCAATTCCATTTTGAAAGTTACTATTGAATCTGTTTTAACACCCTTTCAGGCAGTGCATCCCCGGTCATAATAAATCGCTGTGGGAAAAAAAATTCTTCTCATTTCCCTTCTTGTTAGGTTGCATGTTGCCAATTTCCTAAAGTTAGCATCCCTGCCAGTGTAAACACTTATGGGTTCCAGATGTGTGTTTTTTTTAAAATACCCACTACGTACTGTTCCTAAGACATATTAAGCTTTCTTTTAATCCTTCATTGAATGGCAATAGAGAAGTGATTAGATTTATCATTGAGACCAACTTCACATTCAGCAGATCAGCCTGTGTTTATAAACTCCATCTTGCAGGCTGCTTCCAACTATTTATCTTATTTAGAATAAAGAAACAAAAGACTCATATTCAAACTAACATATGATTGTGTGGGACATGCAAAACCTACCCTTCCTTTGCCATCGTCCAGCACCCCAATCGCTCAGTCCAGGTGAAACAATGACTTAATTGTACTTCTTTCATTTTAGAATACTGCATTCACTGCTCATGATGCAGTCTCCTCTACACTGGGAAGACCAGACATAATTGTCTGATTACTTTGCTGAACATTTCCATTCAGTCCAGAAACAGGGCTGCAAGCTTTTGGTTGCTTAGCATTTTAGCTTTCCATCCAACTGCCACTCTGACCTCCTATATTGTTCCAATGAAGTTCAGCGGTATTTCAAGGAACAGCACCTCATCTTTCAATTAGACAATTTTTGAAAATTTGTTTATGGGATGTGGGTGTCGCTGGCTAGGCCAGTATTTATTGCCCATCCCTAATTGCCCTTGAGAAGGTGGTGGTGAGCTGCCTTCTTGAGCCGCTGAAGTCTATGTGGTGTAGGTAAGCCCACAGTGCTGTTAGGAAAAGAGTTCCAGGATTTTGACCCAGTGACAGTGAAGGAACGGCAATATATTTCCCAGTCAGGATGGTGAATGTCTTAGAGGAGAACTTCCAGGTGGCAGTTCTCCCATGTACCTGCTGCCCTTGTCCTTCTAGATGGTAGTGGTCATAGGCTTGGAAGGTGCTGTCAAAGAACATACAACCGTCCAGGCTCAACATTGAGTTCAACAATTTCAGATCTGAACCTATGGTCCCATATTTGCGGCAGTAAGTGATGGTGATGATTCTGTTATATCACTCTTGCTTTCCAACCTATCAGAGAACTTCCGATTTGTTCTTTCCTCTCTGCCCTGCCTCTGTACTTGCCTAAAACCTGTTATATCCATAACTTTCTCCAGTTCTGATAAAATGTTGCCATTCAAATATTTGGATGTGTAACATTGCAGATCTCTGATATGATTTTTTTCTCAATTCCATCCCTAATTATCGCCAGAGAGATTCCATTTTCTCCAGTACACAACTTTTAAGGTCTGTTCTGTATTGCTTTTCTCCCTCTCTTGCTTTGACTAAATTACATCCTGCTCCCTTCATAGCATTTCAACCATCATCTGATATTCCACAAACGATTCTGTCCTTATTAGTTATTCTGAAATGTTAACTCTGTTTCTCCCCCTACAGATGCTGCCTGGTCTATGATTACACCAACTTCCTTTGAAATTAATATTTGCATTTATTACAAGCTCACCTTATAGATTCTCATTAACATATCAGTCTTGTAGCATATCTATTTTGTAATACAGAATCTGTGCACTTCATGAAAGTAAAAATAGTTAAATTAAATTTAGAAACTTCATTTTTCTCATGTACGTCTAAGTGTTACAGGACACTTAAAGACCAATTTGAAGATCCTGTTCTTCTAGTGGGGAAGCCACACTGTAGGATCAGAATCCCTTCCAGCTGGGAAATTTATGGAATATAAAAATCCAAACCCAAGGACATGTTTTGACCTCATGGGCAGAATTTTTCTCTTTTCGGGCGGGTGTGTACCCGGCCTGAACGAGAGTAAAATAGTGCATGATGACGTTAGGTGAGCTCACTCTCACGATACTTCACTCGGTGGGCGCGCGCGAGAGGCAGCAGCGCATCTGCTGACAATTAAGCGGCCTATTAAGGCCCTTAATGAATTAAATGATTCGAATTTTTCACTGCCCGTCCAACCATTCGGTTGGCAGGCAGGCAAAAAGGCCAAGCGGCCTTTGCATTTTTGGCGAAACCTCATCCATAGGCAGGATGAGGTTTCACCCAGTGATTAAAAAAAAATAAAACTTTTAAAACTCATATTTAACATGTCCCTGCTCATGTGACAGAGTCACATGAGCAGGGACATGTTTTCATTATTTTTAATATTTTTATTTTTGCAGTTCAAAATCTTCAGCACCCTGAGGCAGCTCTGTGCCTCAGGCAGCTTTCATTGGGCACACCTGCACGCAAGCATGAACTTCAGTGCTCGTGGTCCTCCTGCCCCCAACCCGGCAACGCTGAGAGCTGCAGCAAATGTTTCACGCTGGCTGGCTGTTACTTGGCTAGCCAGCGTGAAATCGATGTTGGGGCCCGATCGCAGGCAGTGGTCAGCTTCGCTCCCGCTCACGAGCCCACTGCTGCGCCTGCACAACAAGGGCAAAATTCTATAAAATACAAAAGCCCAGCTGCAGCCAACAGCACAGGGCTGGGCAGCAAGGGGTTAATTCAGACATTTTGTTAAAGGCAGTGGCTCATCAAAAGGATTTGGACAATGACTGATTGCTATCATGGGACAATGGTACCAGGGAAATGCCATTATCTGCCATTGGCTAATGCAATTAAGAGACTGATTACCCTATACAATGGTACAAGGAGCATGCCATCGATATAATACAATTACAGAATTGTAATACAGCTAAGGCCAGTATCTTAGACAATGGTCCTGGAATCTGGCCATTGTAACTGATTGGTTCCTCTCGAGGAGAGGAATTGGTCATTCAAATCTTCATCAACCTTGGAGCCAGGTGCTGTTACCGTATTGTCTCAAAACAGCAGGAGGATTTTTTAAACAACATGAGAGATGAGCATATTCGCCTGGACTATTTTTCCATGTAATGACTGTATTGTTTCAACCAGGATGAGCTGATCATATTTTTTTTGGCTCTGGGTAGAATAAACTAAGAGGTGTTAACTATGAATATTGGAACAGCATGAACAACAGGAAATATGTTTGATTGGTTTGAGCTGAATCATTATAAACAGAAGAGTGTATCAGAGTGTGGTTGCTTCAGTTGGAAGAAGAGTCAGGACTGGTTATCTTGACTCAGAACCTACAATCAAGCCCGGATAGACCAGTCGTGCTGGGGATTGTAAGTGTTTCAGTCAAATTGCAGTGATATTGGCCTGGAAGTTTTGTAAGGTTTTGGACAAAGGCATAGTGTTTTTGTCTGTATTTTGTCAGATTTAAACAAGTTGTAGTGACTTGGTTTTGGCTAAAGATGGACAGTGGTCAACTCGAGGAAGGGTCAGCTGGCAATTGAAGGTGTTAATTTCAGCTAGCTGCAGGAGGATTATCCACTGCATTATTCGCATCAATTTTGGGGAACTTTTGTAGGTTTGTTTATTTTCTTTGAGCTAGTGGGCTGCCAGTCAAATCCTGGGCATTTTGTACTGGGGCTGGGTTGTTTATTACTTTGAGGGGGTTTTCTGTGTTATTTCAACTAATTGTAGAAGTACCTATACTAGAGATATTAGTGGGTACAATATAATAACAAACCTATGGTTGAGCCAAACAAAATTTCAAATCATATTTTATTTTCTGCTCTCTTGGAGCCTTACTGTCTCTAAATTACCAGTGACCATAAATTTATTCTTGATTGACAGAATTGTTCCAATTGTCCCTTCCATGAATAGTAATAGTTACTGTGGATCATAAAGAAGCACTACAGTGAAATAGGGAGCTCTTAGAAACATTGGCCTGAATTTTACCCTTGTTGGGCAGGCATGATCGGTGGGCTTGAGACCAATCAGGAAATGGGCTGCCACCTGCGATCAGCCCCCAATTTCATGCCGCGGTTTCAAACTGGCTGGCCAATTAAGGCCCACCCAGTGTGAAATACATCTTCCCAATGATCAGGAAGGGGCCTGTCGGCCACCAGGTCCAATGGCGACCCAGCGGGCTGTTTGAAATGGCACAGGCAGCTCTTTGAATGTTGCCAGGGCAGAACTTATTTGCAGCGTTGTGAAGGCCAAAGTTACAGCCTCAAGCGCGGCTGCAGACATCAGGCAGGAGGGCAGGTCGGCCCCTTGGTTTTCAGATGAGTGCCTCGCAGTCCTCCTGGAGGAGCTGGCTGCCAGGAGGGATAACCTTGTCCCCAGAGATGGAAGGAGAAGGTCACCACACCTTACAAAAAGAGCTTGGGAGGAGGTGGCAGCCCAGGTCAGCAGCCACAATGTTGTGGGTAAGTACCACAAAAGGTTTAATGACCTGCCGCATTCGGGAAGAGTGAGTACCATGTTGGCATGGATCAGCATGTTGAAGTGTTAAGATCTGGTCATCCCCCGTGGAGCTTAGGGGTGTTAGAGTCTGAGTGCCAACTGTCAATGATGCCAGAGTTGGCCAAGGGGGTGAGCCCTGGCTGTATGGGCTGAGTGCCTTGCGGCTTGAGGACCACGACTCGGATATGCCCTGCAAGGTATTCCTCAGGTGGGGTTAGTCAGCCCGCAATGGCGCTAGAGAGTGGACTAATCAATGCTCCTCTGTCCTTTCAGAAGAAGATGACCCATAACAACATTGAGAGGTCACGGGCAGGCGGAGGCCTCCCAAACCTCTTAATCCTATCCAGATTCAAGCAAGATTCCTTGGAGCTGAAGAGGCCCAGCACCTCGGTCAACTGGCTGTGGAGAGGCTGGGAGCGGCAGTGCACAAAGGTGAGAGTTTCGAATGGTGCAAACATTCTTGTGTAGCCTCATCATTGATGGGAGCCTCAAAACTGAAGTCCCATTGATCATTGAAAAATGATGGCACTACAATACAGATCTCCATTGTCTCACCAGGGTGCCTGGCATGCACAATGGCAGTGTGATGACTTTAACTAATGACATGTTGTTGTTCTACCTTAGATTTGACACCATGCACCCAGTCACAGGACCCCGCAGAGCCACCTCTAACATCAAAGGACCACCAGGCTTTAAATGCACCTGCATCATACCCGCTCTCTGAACCAGGCACCAGCACAGATACCAGCACCTCAGTGGGCGTTAGATCTTTGGCTAGAGTGTCGGTGCATAGCAGTGAGGGCACATCACACTCGCTTGAGGACCAAGTAGAGGCAGAGTCTGCCCAGAATGCTGGCAGTCAGAGGACTGCTGGAGACCAGAACAATGCTGAGTCAAAGATAGATGATGAGCCTCTGGAGATGTCCATTAGGCGGCAGATGCTGGATGTCCAGCGGAATGTGCGGTAGGATCTGACAGAGATCCATGAGGGTATGTGTGCCATTGTCTCAGTTGTGGAGGAGTCCATGTGGAGCATGAGCACTGCATTGACCCTCATGGCCGAGCGCACTGCCTCCTCCATTGAGAGAGTGGCAACTCTCATGGAGACGCAGCTCCAGGTACAGAATCAGGGGTTCCTGGGGTTGCACTTGGATCTGCAAGCCCTCACAGCAGCAATGACCTCAGGTGGTCAGTGCCAGTGTGGGAGATGGATGAGGCACCCAGTATCCCAGCTAGGTGTCCGTCCATCAATAGTAAGCAGGGAGGTCCAGAGAGACCTCACATTGGCACACAAGTTGCTTGTCATCTCTGCGGGCTCCTCTCAGGGCACTCCAGATGACAGCAGCAGTTCCTCCGCCCCTCTGCCAGTGACTGTGGCATCTGAAGAGGCTGCGATGACTAGGGAGATGCCAGCCTTGGTACTGGCCGCTCCCTCCCAGGCAGGGCCAGCACAGGCTCCACTGGTCAGAGGATGACTGCCAAGGTCATCAAGGCCAACAAGACAGCAGAGTCAGCAGGCTGTCTCCAAAGTTGCTGCCAGCGAGGAGGGGGTTGCGGGGAGTGGGCACCAAGACGTGGCACTCGCAAATGTAAGTTTAAGGCACCATGAGCACAAGAGAGACTGTTCATGTGTGATCTTCTATTGTGTAATGTTTTGTTTATGTTTACTGGTCTGGCGTTAAAGACTAGAGATGGTCATGTTAATTTGTTTGGATTGTCAAAATGAGATAAATTTTGTTTTTGTCTTAATGGCCTGAGTACGCTTCACTTGTTTACTTTTTTGGTGCAGGATACACCAGTATATAATGCTGGATGTGAATGACTCTAAACTTTATTGCACAGGCACTGAGAGAACTTTGGGTTCAAATGAAAGGGTCATTTCAGACATCCGGGATGGAGGTGGCAGCCCTGGCATGAGGTGGAAGCAGATCTTTGGCAGCCTAGCTGAAGGAGCATTGGGTCAAGCCATCCCTGGTGTCCCTGCCTCCCTGAAGGATTCAGAGGTCTGCCTCCACGCCCTCAGTGTTCTCTTCACTGTGCCCCTCTTCTCACTCACCACTGGATTCATCCTCTGTGGCCTGTGGAGCTGCCTCAAGATCCTCTTCCTTCAGTGGGTCCCCCTTTGCCAGTGCCAGATTGTGGAGAGCTGGGAGGTATTGTAGTGCTTCCCCTGGTCCAGGCATCAGATGTGCATCTTCAGAAGACCTATGGTCATCTCTACCACATGACTCCTTTAAAACCTGCTTTGCCTCTGTTATTGGTGGTGGAGAGGCATCAAAAGCCACCTTTTCAATGGATAGCCCTTGTCACCCAGCAGCCATCTAGTCGGGCAGGAGCACTGAAGAACCTTGGCACCTGGGAGTGACACAGGATATAAGCATCATAGGAGCTGCCAGGAGCTGCCTGTGCACAGACTTGTAGAATCAGCATCCTGTGGTCACACTCTATCTGCACGTTCATGGAGTGGAAGCCCTTCCTGTTGATGAAGGCACCCGGCTGACCTGCTGGTGCCTTGATGGCCACATGTGTACAGTCGATGACACCCTGGATGTGGGGGAAACCAGCAATCGCTGCAAACCCTCTGGCTCCCTCAGCCTGGCTGGCCTCGTCCATACGGAAATGAATAAATGTCAGTACCTGCCTGAACACAGCTTCTGTAACCAGCTTGGTGCAATGGTGGACAGCTGATTGGGACACTCCACAAAGATCCCCCACTGATTCCTGGAAAGAGCCGGAGGCATAGAAGTTGAGGGCCACTGTGACCTTCAAAGCCACTGGTATGGGGTTTCCACCCACACAGTTGGAGGTGATCTCAGGCCCAATCATCTGGCCAATGGGGATCAGTGTCTCCTTGGAGAGGCGGAGCCTCCTTCGGCATTGCATCTTGAACATTTTGAGGTAGCTGCATCGCCACTTGTAAATCCTGGCAGCAGAATAGTGATGTCTTCTGCTGCCCCTTATGTCTTGGAATGCCAGCTGGCCCTGTGCCCCATGTGCCTGAACCTCTCTTTCCACAGATCGTTGCCCTGGAAGCTGCATTGGGACACCTGGCCTCCTCTCCCTTCTGCCCCTCTCTTCCTCCTAAGAGGAGGTGCCACCAGCGGAGACCCCAATGCCCATTATCGGGGTAACAGAAGGCTCTCTGATACCTAGAAGGGTCCACATGGTCAAAATCATCCAGAGGCCTTGGAGACACAAATAAGTCCTGAAATGAAGCCTAGAAATGCTAAGAATGAAGCTCAGAGCAGAGATGAAACTGTCAAATTCAAATAAGTGACTAGCAGCAAACTATCTCTTGAGCTCCCTACTACTCACAATGGCAATGCTGCTGACCCTTTTTATCTTGCCCTTGGATGAGGCTTTGCAAAAAGTGGGCTGCCTGCCTGCCCGTTTTGCCCATGTAGCGAATGCAAAATCGCACGGGCAACGTAAAATCCGGTTCAATTGGGTTTTTAATGGCCTTAAGTGGCACCCATGCGCACCCGCCAACCTGAAGACTGCACACGTGCAGGAAGATGTTGGGATACTCACCCAACATCTTCTCATGCTACTTTATGCCTGATCTGGTCGGCCGCATGCCCACCCACCAGGAGTAAAATTCTGCCCATTATTCTCACTACTCCATTGGCTTCCTTGTTAAATATTAGGATGGGTAGCATTTCAGATTTCTAATTTGATTTTTTTCTCATCCTATTCCTAGTTGTCACCAGAGGGGTTGTACTTTCTTCAGTGCACAACTCTTCGGCCTGTTCTATATTGCATCTTCTGCCTCATTGACCTGTGTTGCTTTGCCTAAATTACCTCCCGCTCCTTCAATAGCTTTTTCTGTTACTTGCACTCTCAAGATGTATTTTTCCATACGTTACATAATGTTTTATCTATTTACTTGTAGAATCTCACAAATTTATTAATTTGCAGTTACTTTCTTTCCCTTCGATCAGTCAGCATTTATGACTCAATAGGGGCATTTTTGAGATGCCATGCCTAATCTCAGATATGTTTTCAGAAGCAAGTTGTTCTTAATTTATGTTGCTGTTTATTTTTAATAATCTAGAATTGAATGATGATGTAAAGACAATTAGATTTATCACAAGTAAAATGAATGGTCTTTTCTTATAACCTTTACCTTACAGACTGACCAAGGTAGAGTTTGTTCCTCACTGTAGTTGTGTTCTGGAAACAAATTGGTTGCAAATAATTACCATTTCACAGGGCTTTAACTGAGACCCAAATGAAATACATCCACTGCCAATACGGTCTCCAATGATTTTCATCCATCATGGGCGACTGCCTTAAACAAGTGTTAGACCCCTTGCTAATGTACTAATGACAGGCTGAACACCTATTTTCAGATCCCTCAGCAAAAATCATCAAAATTTGTTCTGGTCCATTTTCAACTAACAGTACATTCCCATTTCTCCCATGTCCACGGGAAGGCAAGGAAGAAAACTAAAATATTTATTTTTTGATGACATGTGCTTGTCAAATTGCGGTGATCCCACAAAACTTTCTATTCCCACCCCTATTCCAGGAGTCTGTTTGATGCCCAAAACTGAGCCAAAACTAATTTCACCCCATTTGCTCCAGTTTGGATTTAACATATTGCTTGACACACCACCTTTTTTGTGTTAAAGGAACATGACTAAATTTGCACATTTAAAATGATGCCTCATTAGGGGACCTATAGTAACAATCTGCCTTGTTTACTGCAGTAAAATACAGGTTTATATAGAAAATCAAAGGTTATAAAAATATATATTTGTGATATGGATATACAAGTGAAGAGCAAACGGAATATTGGTCATGGATAATATGGATTTATGATGATGAAAGGGTTAAGAGGAATATGCCATACAAACCATACGTATTTTTTATTGTAGCGAAAGGACAAGGTTTAGTCCCGCTTTAGGAATTAGGGAATTAGGGTCCTTATGTCTTGAGATACAGGCATTCAAAAGATTCTCTATGGTCCCTGATACTGGAACACAGGATTAGTTTCTCTCATGTGGAATGTAATATGTTTGATACTAGGGGAGCGATAATGTTTTTGAAGTGTTTCACAGGATTATGGTGCTGACCCACGGCCTACACTGCCACTCTCAGCACATGCACTGCAATAACTATGTTACTGAAAAGAAGCTCATCTTTTCTCATTAAATTACAGAACTGGGAAAACTTCCTTGTCTGAACAACTGTCTTATAAGAACTTGCCTTTTTCAGGGTCCACATGAACAAATAAAAATAAAAAGGAACGAGAAACTACGTGTTAACAGGAGGAAGAAGGTAGGTAAATAAGCCAGAGGGAGGGGTAGATTTTCACAAGAAGCATGGAGGTCAGTTTTTCTTCTTGGATTTGGGAATCAGAGGTCGGGGGTTTTCCCGATGTCACACGATGTCACGATTCCACTGTCAGTCCCCACCCATGCTCATGGCATGGAGTCGGGGATGTGTTGGAGCCGGGCCTATTGCCTCATGCTGCAGGCCCAACGTGGAGACAGAGGCTGGCTGATGCCGAGGCAGCCGGTTAAAGGGCCCACTCCCATTCCCTGAAACATCAGCCCGGTTCTGGAGATGAGTACGAAGCCTCTGAGCCCTCAGCCTCCCTCCCTTCAGTCTCTCATCACTTACCCCTCTTCTCATCCCCTCACTTCCAGAGCCCATATCCCACCCACCATCCCCATGCCCTTCATAAGCCCCAAACCTACTCACCACAAACAGAACTCACTCAGAGATGTCATAAACCATGGTTTGGACTGAGGAATGAAATTAAAGTTAAGTTCAAAAAGCATTGCAAATTTCACATAATTAAATGTGCATCATATATTATCTATGTTTTAATACCATGTTTAATGATAGGGCTTTGCATTTAAAAGATAAGTGGCCATTAAACTGAACAACATTGTGAAAGTGGAACTGTCTTCAGATGCATTAGAGGTCAATATCCGGTGGATAAAGAGCTATTCTGAATTGCACAATAGTGAAATCCAGATTTAATTATGTGAAATGAGCCCTTTGCATTCATGTTTTTCTTGAAGTTCAGCTCAACTATCTGTTTGGCTGTTTCAAAGTTTTATTGATACCTAGGCTTATGTTTTCAAACATAATGGGAAAAATTTTCCCTCCATTGGGAGGGGATTGCGGGACTGGGCGCAGTTGGGCGTGCCTCCAATCGGTGCCCCCGATCAGGGGCGTGTCACCATTTTATGTGGGTGGGCCAATTAAGGCCCGCCCAGCATGACGTCCGCCAGGAAACACTATGTGATCCCCGTGCGGGTGGTGGAGGGGATACCCTCAGCCGGGAGTGCACTTTTTCACGCATGTGTGCAAAAGAGTGCACAGATCTCCCTGAGGCTAAGTACTGCCTCAGGGAGATCAGCTCCAATTTTAAATTTTTAATAAACATGTTTAAAAATTTTCCCTGCCATGTCTCCTCATGTGACACTATCACATGAGTTTGGGTCATGTCTATAAGTTTTCTCAAAACCTTTCTTAAAAATTGAAATACCCTCATGAAACCTCATCCCGCCCATGGATAAGGTTTCATGCTTTTTCTGAAGCCCGCCAGGGTTCCCAGCCCGCCCACCAACCTTAAGGCTGGATGGACATGTCCATTAATGACCTTAATTAGTTTTTCAATGGCCTCAATAGGCCGTTGACAGGTCGGCGGGAGTACAGCTGACTCGGCTGTGCCCCCACCGACCTGAAAATGGAAATGGCATGAAGTGATATTAGGAGCTCTAACCAACATCATCGCACATCATTTTACTTGTCGGCAAGCGGGCCTTGACCTCGCTAGTCGACCGGAAGATCCTGCCCAATTAGATTTGGAAGTCTTTGAGAAGCTTAGAAATCAGTCAAAATAAAAATAAACAATACATGAAAATCAACTTAAAAAACAATAATCTTAAAAGCTCATAAATCTGTCAAAATAACCAAGCCCATGTTCCTCATGACAGCTCTGTAAACAACCCCCGCTGAATTGAATCCATTAGTGGGTTTTGAACTCAGCCAATCATTCAAAATGAGATTCTATTGAACAACGGTATCATCAAACTCTCCTAAACTGAAAACATTAATGCCTTTGAAAACAGCTAGATGCTTAGCCATCGCCAAAGCATTGAAACAGCCAATCAGATTGGTGAGCTGAATTTCAAGGAAAACATGAATGCAAAGGGGGCATTTCACATAATTAAATCTGGGAGCAGAATCGTCCCAGATTTGTACTAAGGGCAGTAGCGGGTGGGTAAAATGTCATTTTATCTGCTGGCCACGATGGCGGTATTTCATGCTGTATCACCCCAAACCCGCCGCATTACTTATGCATTCCCAGAAAACATGTAATTTCCATTGCAGGCAGGCTCTCATTCTCCTGCCACACTATCACCTCGCCGTTTCATCAAGCCAGGCACAATATTTAAAGTCCAGCTGTGCAAAATCATCTCAGTGCTTCCAGCCCACGACCACTGCAGGGAAGACTGCAGCCTCCAGGTTTAATGACGCATCATTGGAATGCCATTTGGATGCCATGGAGGCCCGCCATGATGTTCTCCACCCCCACTCTGTCTGCAGGACATGCAACGGCATCACCAATGTAGCATGGCATGCGGTGGCCAGTGCAAATGCTGCACAGAGGAGGTTGGCATATAGAGGATGAATGATCTCATCCATGCAGCCAGGGTATAGCAACCATCTCATCTCACACAGACTCACACACTCAACCCATTCACACGGTCACTGGCATCGGACTCATTGCCAGTTCAAGGGACGTCAGCACCATTCTCACACACATACCCTCACATGTCCATTTAGTCTCATCTCCTCTGGAGACTGCCTGCTCAGCCCTCACCAACTTGAGGCCACTTGCACAGATCAACATGTGCCCCCACACACATCCTGGGATACCCTCCTTCCCCAGCACATCTCTCATTTTGCAGCCTCTTCCTTGACTGAGGCCACTTCCCCCCCTCCCCCAAGCAAGACCTTACCCTGCAGCTATTGAAAAACCACCCACATATGGCTGACCTAGTAGGTAGAGACCTCCCTGTGAGCCTGCCTAAAGGTGATGTGGTGCTGTCGGTGAAGCCTGGTGCTGATAAATGCGAGTGGTAACCGAAGCAAGGCAGGCAAAGAAACATTGAAGTCCTGGTGAAGTGCAGCCCACCAGGTGCACCTCGCTTATGTGCTGTGGTGAAACATGTCGGCATATTTTCCCACCTATGTGGGTGGACCATCCAACGGGTGGGGTAGTGAGTCCCCTGGGTTGGTCTAATAATGATATGCTGATGTATTACAGTAAGGTGGGCTGAGTCGACGATCGCAAACTGGTTTCAAGCCATCATCTATAGTCTGCTCACACCACCAAACATGCCCGATGCCAGTGGGCATGGAAAATTCCGGCCTAGATTTCACTATTGTGCAATGCAGAATAGCTCCATATCCAGTGGATCATGTAATATAATGCATCTGGAGACTGTTCCACTTTCACAATGCTGTTTAATTTAATGGTCACTTATTTTAAAAACAAGTCCTATTATCAATCACAGTATCAAAACATAGATGACATCTGATACAACATTTCATTATGACGAAAAGCTTGCAACGCCTTTTGAATTTAACTTTCTAATGAATTCCTGACTCCTAATAATGTTTCCACCATTGTCCATGATACACCGGAGCTGATGTGAAGCACATTGCCTACCAAACCTGGCCCAACTCCTTGAAAATTGCAGAAGACCTGAAGTGCCCACTTACACAACAGAGCTTGCAATGTGGGGACATCAGCGTGCATACTCACATCTCATCCCCTTTCCTACGCCATGAAAATTGCAGGCACTGGGAGTGGGATTGGAAATCCTGGAATCTGGTGTCACCCACCAGATTTTTAAAGCCCGTCCAACGCAACTTGGCCCCGCTTCAGAACAGGAAAATCCAGCAAGTGATCCTTGCAGGCAAGAGGGTCTGAGATTGGTGGCGGACCCCAATGCTGTTATCAGTGTGAAGCCAAACAAATTTCAAGTCCCAGGCCTCATTGTGATATGCTTGATGGTCTGGCAGGGTGATTGTGACAGCAACGGATCTCCTGCCCAAACATCTGGCTCGCATAATCCTCAGCGGAAATCCCAGATTTCTCTTTTGTGTGCTTCAACTTCAGTCATGCCATTGGCCAGCCATTCCTCAAGAGGTGAGGATACATCCTTTTCCCCATCTCCACCAGCTGCACAGCTTTTTGGTCTGCTGTACCGTGGAGAACTCAGCAGGCTACAATCTTGTGAGAGACCCTCTCCTATGCATAATACAGAGAACACCCGAACCTATCAAGTTACCTGAATCGTTGCTCCATAATTCTGATTATGGGCAGAATCGTCCTAGATTTGCACTAAGTATGGTAGCGGGCAGATAAAATGACATTTTACCTGTGGGCCACCATGTGGCTTTTCACACCATATCATCCCAGTCGCACCCTCATTAATCATGCCTTCCCGGGAAACACACCGTTTCAATGGCAGGCAGCTACCGATTCGCCTACCACGCTGTCACCTCACTGCTTCCTCATGCCGGCACCGCATTTAAAGTGCAGCTGTGTGCACACCCCTCAGTGCTTCCAGCCCAGAGTTGCTGCAAATAAGGCATGGCTCTGAAAGGCAAGGAGACTGCAGGCCACCAGTTTAGTGACACATCTCTTGAGTGCCTTTTGGACACTGTGGAGGACCGCTGGGATGTCCTCTACCCCTCTCTGGCTGCAGGACAGGCAGCAACATTACTGCTTTGGCTTGGTAGGCAATGGCAGTGGTGATCAATGCCAATGCTGCACAGAAAAGGTTGGCCATCCAATGCAGACAGAGGATGAATGATCTCATCCAGGGAATGGCAACCATCTCATCACTCTAAACTCACACATTCACAAGCACATCACATCTTCACTGGCATCTCATTCACTGCCAGCTCAAGGAATATCACCACTCATTCTCACACACATACCCTCACATTTCCTCGACAGCTTGAGGCCACTTGCACAGGTCAACTTGCACCCCAACAGACATCCTGGGGTACCTCCTCCTTCCCCAATACAGCCTCCACCCTTCAGCCTCTTCCCTTGACTGAAGCCACTTCACCCCCTTCCCCAAGCAAGCCCTAGCCCTGCAGCCGTTGAAAAGCTACCCCCACCTCACAGCTGGTCTGGTAGGTAGAGATCCACACATGAGCCCCCCCTAAAAGTGACGTGGTGCTGCCTGTGAAGCCTGGCGTTGATGACTGCAAATGCTGCCCGAAGCAAGGTAGGCAAACAAACCTCGAAGCCCCGATTGAAGTGCAGCTCACCAGGTGCACATTGCTTACGTTCAGTTGTGAAACATTTCGGGGTGCATTTGCGCTGGCATGCTCGGATGATCCAGCGTGGGAGGATGTTTCTGGTGGGCTGGGCTTATAATTATATGCAGATGTTTTACAATGACATTCCCGACATCCAGCGGTGGGAAACGCAGCCCACCATTGATGGGCAGAGCGGATGATCGCACACTGGTTTCATTACGTAATGAAACCAATTTTTAGCCTTCTCGCCATATTGTCTGCTCACGCCGTCAAACACACCTAACACAAGCGGGCATGAAAATTCCATCCTCTATTTAATTTTCTCAGGCCTGATTGCGATTTGCTAGGGTATCATGAGCCAAGTCAGTTGGAGATAGCCTTGTCACCAACTTGCCATCCTCTGACATTCCTGCATAGTTAAAAAAATGAGAGGGTGGGTAGGGCAGGTAGTGAGTAATGCCACAAAATGAATGAATAATAGCAGCTGCTAGGGTCCTGGCAGACTCTTGTATGATTCTCCTGCTGTGATCAAACACTAGTCAATGGAGTGGAAAATTTTGCATTTATCAAAAGCCCCAAGTTAGTCCTGTGGTGCCTGAATGGCAACATGAGAGCAGTCAATTGTGGTATGCCTTTTTAAAAATTCATTCACAGGATGTGGGCTTCACTGGCTGGTCCAGCATTTATTGCCCATCCCTAGATGCCCTTGAGAAGGTGGGGGTGAGCTGCCTTCTTGAACTGCTGCAGTCCATGTGGTGTAGGTACACCCACAGTGCTGTTAGGGAGGGAGTTCCAGGATTTTGATCCAGCGACAGTGAAGGAACAGCGATATATTTCCAAGTCAAGATGGTCAGTGGCGTGGAGTGGAACTTCTAGGGTGATGTTCCCATCTATCTGCTGCCCTTGACTTACTAGATGGTAGTGGTCGTGGGTTTGGAAGGTGCTATCTAAGGAGCCTTGGTGAATTCCTGCAGTGCATCTTGTAGATGTTACACACTGCTGCTACTGTGCATCAATGGTGGAGGGAGTGAATTTTGTGGATGCAGTGCCAATCAAGTGGGCTGCTTTGTCCTGGGTGGTGTCAAGCTTCTTGAGTGTTGTGGGAGCTGCACTCATCCAGGCCAGTGGGGAGTATTCCATCACACTCCCAACTCGTGCCTTGTAGATTTTGCACAGGCTTTGGGAGTCAAGACTTGAGCTACTTGTCGCACGATTCCTGCCTCGGACCTGCTCTTGTAGCCACAGTGTTTACATGGCTAGTCCAGTTCAGTTTCTGGTCAATGGTAACCCCCAGAATGTTGATAGTGATGGGATTCAGTGATGGTAATGCCACTGAACATCAAGGGGCGATGGTTGGATTCTCTCTTGCTAGAGATGGCCATTACCTGACACTGATATGACATGAATGTTAATTGTCACTTGTCAGCCCAAGCCTGGATATTGTGCAGGTCTTGCTGCATTTGGAGATGGGCTGCTTCAGTATTTGAGGTGTTGTGAATGGTGCTGAACATTGTGCAATCATCAGCGAACATCCCTACTTCTGACCTCATGATGGAGGGAAGGTCATTGATGAAGCAGCTGAAGATGGTTGGGCCGAGGACACTACCCTCCAACAACCACAACCATCTTCCTTTGTGCTTGGCATGACTCCAACCAATGGAGAGTTTTTTCCTTGATTCCCATTTCCATTGTCAAGGCAATCATTCTCACCTCACTTTGGGAGTCCAGCTGTTTTGTCCATCTTTGAAGCAAGGCAGCAATGAGGTCTGGAGCTGAGTGGCCCAGGCGGAACCCAAACTGGGCGCTAGTGAGCAGGTTATTGCTCAGCAAGTGCCACTTGATAACACTGTTGATGACCTCTTCCATTACTTTACAGATGATTGAGAGTAGACTGATGGGATGGTAATTGGCCAGATTGGATTTGTACTGCTTTTTTTATGTACAGGACATACCTGGGCAATTTTCAACATAGCCGGGTAGATGCCAGTGTTGTAGCTGTACTGGAACAGCTTGGCAATGGGCACAGCAGGTTCTGGAGCACAAGACTTCAGTATGATTGCTGGAATATTGTCAGGGCCCATTGCTATTGCACTATCCAGTGCCTTTAGCCGTTTCTTGATATCAAGTGGAGTCAATCGAATTGGCTGAAGACTGGCATCTGTGATCACAGAATTATAGAATCACAGAATCACACAGTGCAGAAAAGGCTCTTTGGCCCATCGATTCTGCACCGACACGTGAGAAAAACTTGACCTATCTACCTAATCCCATTTACCAGCACTTGGCCCACAGCCTTGAATGTTATGATGTGCCAAGTGCTCATCCGGGGACTTTCTAAAGGATGTGAGGCAACCCGCCTCCGCCACCCTCCCAGGCAGCACATTCCAGACCGTCACCACCTTCTGGGTAAAAAAGTTTTGCTCACATCTCCCCTAAACCTCCAGCCCCTCACCTTGAATCTATGCCCTCTTGTGACTGACCCTTCAAGTAAGGGGAACGGCTGCTCCCTATCCACCCTGTCCATGCCCCTCATAATCTTGTACACCTCGATCAGGTCCCCCCTCAGTCTTCTCTGCTCCAACAAAAACAACCCAAGTCTACTCTACCTCTCTTCATAACTTAAATGTTTTATCCCAGGCAGCATCCTGGTGAATCTCCTCTGCGCCCCCCCCAGTGCAGTCACATTCTTCCTTTAAGGTGGCGACCAGAACTGCACACAATACTCCAGCTATGGCCTCACAAAGGTTCTATACAACTCCAACATGACCTCCCTACTTTTGTAATCTATGGCTCAATTGATAACGGCAAGTGTCCCAAATGCCTTTTTCACCACCCCACTAACATGCCCCTCCGCCTTCAGAGACACACACGCCAAGGTCCCTTTGTTCCTCAGAACTTCCTACTGCCATGCCGTTCATTGAATACTTCCTTGTCAAATTACTCCTTCCAAAGTGTACCACCTCACACTTTTCAGGGTTAGATTTCATCTGCCACTTATCTGCCCATTTGACCATCTCGTCAATATCTTCCTATAGCCCAAGACACTCAACCTCACTGTTAACCACCCGGCCAATCTTTGTGTCATCCGCAAACCTACTAATCCTCCCCCTGACATAGTCATCTATGTAATTTATATAAATGACGAATAATATGGGACCCAGCACAGACCCCTGTGGTACGCCACTGGACACTGGCTTCCAATCACTAAAGCATCCTTCTCTCATCAACCTCTGTCTCCTACAACTAAGCCAATTTTGAATCCACCTCATCAAATTACCCTGTATCCCATGTGCATTTGCCTTCTTTATAAGTCTCCCATGTGGGACCCTGTCAAAGGCTTTGCTGAAATCCATATAAACTACATCAACTGCACTACCCTCATCTACACACCTGGTCACCTCCTCAAAAAATTCAATCAAATTTGTTAGGCATGACCTCCCTCTGACAAAGCCATGCTGACTATCCCTGATCAAACCTTGCCTCTCCAAGTGGAGATAGATTCTCTCCTTCAGAATTTTCTCCAATAGTTTCCCTACCACTGACGTGAGACTCACTGGCCTGTAGTTCCCTGGTTTATCTCTACAAACCTTCTTAAATAGCAGAACCACATTAGCTGTTAGTGATGCAGGGGACCTCCGGGAGAGGCCAAGTTGGATCATCCACTCGGCGCTTCTGGCCGAAGATTGTTGCAAATGCTTCAGCCTTATCTTTTGCACTGATGTGCTGGGCTCCTCCATCATGAGGATGGGGAAACTTGTGGAGCCACCTGCTCCATTGAGTTGTTTAATTGTCCACCACCATTCACAACTGGATATTGCAAGACTGCAGAGCTTAAATCTGATCCGTTGGTTGTGGGATCGCTTAGCCCTGTCTATCACTTGTTATGCTGTTTGGCATGCAAGTAGCCCTGTGTTGTAGCTTCACCAGGTTGACACCTCATTTTTAGATATGCCTGGTGCTGATCCTGGCATGCCGTCTGTAATGACACAGCAGTTGGCGAAGCTGAGTTATTTAAAAACCTCAGAGGGAAACTTTAAACAACTGTCATAACCTATATTTTCATTTATATTTGAGATGCAACTCTGAATTCAGGCATAAAACCATCAGTTCTCAGGAGGTTTTTGTATCAAATTACATGAGGCATTTATTAATTTACACAAGTTAAACATATACACGTGGCTACAAATGACTACTATCATAACTTTTAACAAATTCACAAACTAATCTGCACTAAGGAAACAGCAACCCATTGGCTTTAAGCTGACACCAGGCAAAGCATTGTCACCTTACAAATTCAAAATGAGGTTCCTTTCACTTTGGTTCCTGTGCAGAGAGTTGTAGGCTGACAGCTGTTTTGATGTTACATGCCCCTGCACTGCATGCACAAAAATGTTGTCTGTTATACCTAGCACTTCTCTTTGAATGTAAATTCTCATTGTATCACCAACCCCTTTGAACTCCACCTCTTCTAAAAATAAAACCCCCTTCATAGCACCAATTTTATTAGTAATATAAACATAGCTTGGTCTCTGTTAGCTAGGTACCAGATTCCATTCCCCTTCTTGACTGCAATATTCAACAAAACACTAAAGCACTCTACCTCTCTTACATCTCAAAACTAATATACATCAAAGCACCCAGACTAGCTGGCTTTAATCTAATTAAGGCATACCCACAGACTAAACCTCTATTTAAAAAAAATATAATTTCCGATAATATTATACACATTAATAGCTTCATGACACCATCCTGTACTCTTCATTGAACCCGGGTTGAACCCCTGGATTGATAGTAATGGTCGAGTGGGGGATATGCTGGGCCATGAGGTTACAGATTGTGTTTGAGTACAATTCTGCTGCTGCTGATGGCCCACAGTGCCTCGTGGATGCCCGGTCTTGAACTGCTAGATCTGTTCAAAATCTATCCTATTTAGCACAGTGGTAGTGCCACACAACATGATGGGAGCTATCCTCAATGTGAAGGTGGGACTTCATCTCCACAATGACTGTGCAATGGTCACTCCTACCAACACTGTCATGACAGATGTGTCTGTAGCTGGCAGGTTGGTGAGGCTGAGGTCAAGTATGTTTTTCCTTCTTGTTGGTTCCCTCACCACTTGCCACAGACCCAGTCTAGCAGCTATGTCCTTTAGGACTCAGCTAGCTTGGTCAGTAATGGCGCTTCTGAGCCACTCTTGATGATGGACATTGAAGTCCCCCACCCAGAGTACATTCTGCACCCTTGCCACCCTCAGTGCTTCCTCAAAGTGGTGTTCAACATGGAGGAGCACTGATTCATCAGCTGAGAGAGGGCGATACGTGGTAATCAGCAGAAGGTTTCCTTGCCCATGTTTGACCTGATGCTATGAGACTCCATGGGGTACAGAATTGATGTTGAGGACTCCTTGGGCATCTTCCTCCTGACTGTGAATCACTGTGCTGCCATCTCTGCTGGGTCTGTCCTGCTGGTGGGACAGGACATACTCAGGGATGGTGATGGTGGTTAATGGGACATTGTCTGTAAGCTCTGATTCCGTGAGGATGATTACTTCAGGCTGTTGCTTGACTAGCCTGTGAGACAGCTCTCCCAATTTTGGCACTAGCCCCCAGATGTTAGTAAGGAGGACTTTGCAAGGGTCGATAGGGCTGAGTTTGCCGTTGTCGTTTCCAGTGCCTAGGTCCATGCTGGGTGGTCTATCTGGTTTCATTCCTTTTTTGTGATTTTGTAACAGTTTGATACAACTGAGTGGCTTGCTAGGCCATTTCAGAGGGCAATTTAAAGTCAATCACATGGAATCACATGTAGAGTTATAGAGTCATAGGGCAGGATTTCCCGGTTGGTGTGCGGGGCGCGGGACCCACACACCAATGTGTAAAATGACGCGGGATGACATCAGGCGGAACTCCCGACATCACCCTGTGTCATTTCAATTTTCAGGTCTGCGAAGGCACAGCCAAATCAGCTGTGCACCCGCCAACCTGTCAACAGCCAATTGAGGCCATTTAAAAAGTAATAGCTGTAGTTAAAGGACCTGCCTGTCCAACCTTAATGTTGGTGGGCGGGCCGGGAGTCCTGGTGGGCTACAGAGAAAGTATGAAACCTCATCCATGGGCAGAATGAGGTTTCATGTAGTTTTTTAAAAATTTAATTAAAGTTTAACTAAAAGTGATGGACATGTCCCAACTCATGTGTCAGTGTCACACGAGGGGACATGTCAGGGAAATTTTATTTTTCTATTTTTAACACTTTTGGATTTGGTGCTGATCTCCCTGAGGCAGCACTTAGCCTCAGGGAGATGAATGGACTCTTTCATGCGTATGCACGAAAAAGCACACTCTCAGCTTAGGGACTTCCATCCCACCCACACAGGGAGCGCATAGCACTTCCAGGCTGACATCACGCTGGGCTGGCCTTAATTGTAAAATGACGGCGCGCCCCCAGTTGGGGGCGCCAATCAGAGGCGCACCTGCACACACCTGCTCCTGAACTTGCCCCCTAACATAGAATTATACAGCACAGAAACAGGCCACTTGGCCCATTGTGTCCATGCCAGCCATCAAGAACTTATCTATTGTAATCCCATTTTCCAGCACTTGGCCCATAGCCCTGTATGATCTAGATGAAGGAACTGAGGGCATTCTGGATAAGTTTGCAGATGATACAAAGGTAGGTGGAGGGACAGGTAGTATTGAGGAGGTGGGGAGGCTGCAGAAGAATTTGGACAGGTTAGGAGAATGGGCAAAGAAGCAGCAGATGGAATACAATGTGGGGAAGTGTGTGGTCATGCACTTTGGTAGGAAGAATAGAGGCATAGACTATTTTCTAAATGGGGAGGGAATTCAGAAATCTGGAGTGCAAAGGGGATTCTCCTAAGGTTAACTTGCAGGTTGACTCGGTAGTTAGGAAGGCAAATGCAATGTTGGCATTTATCTCGAGAGGACTAGAATATAAAAGCAGGGATGTGCTGCTGAGGCTTTATAAGGCTCTGGTCAGACCACATTTAGAATATTGTGAGCAATTTTGGGCCCTGTATCTCAGAAAGGATGTGCTGGCCCTGGAGAGGGTTCAGAGGAGGTTCGCAAGAATGATCCCAGGAATGAAAGGCTTAACATATGAGGAACGTTTGAGGACTCTGGGTCTATACTCAATGGAGTTTAGAAGGATGAGGGGGGATCTGATTGAATACTGAATGGCCTGGATAGAGTGGATGTGGGGAAGATGTTTCACTAGTAGGAGAGACTGGGACCCGAGGGCACAGAGTAAAGGGAAGACCTTTTAGAACAGAGATGAGGAGAAACTTCTTTAGCCAGAGTGTGGTGAATCTATGGAATTCATTGCCACAGAAGGCTGTGGAGTCCAGGCCATTGAGTGTATTTAAGACCGAGATAGATAGGTTCTTGATTGGGAAGAAGATCAAAGGTTACGGGGAGGAGGCGGGAGAATGGGGTTGAGAAACTTATCAGCCATGATTGAATGTCGGGCAGACTCGATAGGCCGAATGGCCTAATTTCTGCTCCTATGTATTATGGTCTTTGGACTTATGCTATGGTGTTTCAAGTGCTAATCTAAACGCTTCTTAAATATTGTGGTGGTTCCTGCCTCTTCCACCCTCTTAGGCAGCGTGTTCCAGATTCCAACCACCCTTTGTGTGAAAAAAATTTTCCTCAAATCCCCTCTAAACCTCCTGCCCCTTACCTTAAATCTATGCCCCCTGGTTATTGATGCCTCTGCTAAGGGGAAAAGTTTCCTCCTCTTTACCCTATGTATGCCCCTCATAATTTTGTATATCTCTATCAGGTCCCCTCAGCCTTCTCTGCTCTAAGGAAAACAACCTTAGCCTATCCAGTCACTCTTCATAGCTGAAACATTCCAGATCAGGCAACGTTTTTGCGAATCTCTTCTGCACCCTCTGCAGTGCAATCACATCCTATGGTGTGGTGAACAGAACTACACACAGTACTCCAGCTATGTCCTAACTAGCATTTTATACAGCTCCAAAATAACCTCCCTGCTCTTATATTCTGTGCCTCAGCTAATATGGGCAAGTATCCCATATGCCTTCTTAACCACCTTCTCTTCTTGTGCTGCTGCCTTCCGGGACTATGGCATATACATTAAGGTCCCTGTGATCCTCTGTACTTCCTAGAGTCCTAGCAATCAATGTGTATTCCCTTGCCAAGTTAGTTCTCCCAAAATGCATCACGTCACACTTCTCAGGAATAAATTCCATTTCCCACTGCTCTGCCCATTTTACCAGCCCTTCCAAATCATCCTGTAACCTAAGGCATTCTTTCTCACTATTTATGACACCACCAATTTTCGTGTCGTCTGCGACCTTACTGATCATACCTCCTAGATTTACGTCTAAATCATTAATGTACGTGACAAACAGCAAGGGACCCAGCACTGATCCCTATGGTACATCACTCGTCACAGGCTTCCAAATGCAAAAGCAACCTTCGACCATCACCCTCTGCCTCCTGCCACTAAGCCAATTTTGGATCCAATTTGCCAAATTGCTCTGGATCCCATGGGCTCTTACCTTCTTGAACATTCTCCCATGTGGGACCTTGTCAAAAGCCTTACTGAAGTCCATGTAGACTACATCAACTACACTACCCTCATCTACACAACTAGTCATCTCCTCGATATATTCAATCAAATTTGTTAGATATGATCTCCCCCTGACAAAGCCATGCTGATTATCCCTGGTTTATCCCTGCCTCTCCAAGTGGAGATTAATCCTGTCCCTCAGAATTTTTTCCAATAGTTTCCCTACCACTGATGGTAGACTCACTGGCCTGTAATTACCTGGATTATCCCTACTACGTTTCTTGAATAATGGTACCATATTCACTGTCCTCCAGCTCTCCTCCACTGGCTAGAGAGGATTTGAATGGATGTAGGCCAGACCAGGTAAGGATGACACATTTCCTTCCCTAAAGGGCGTTAGTGAACCAGTTGAGTTTTTACAATGATTGACAATGGTTTCATGGTCATCATTAGACACTTAATTCCAGATTTTTATTGAATTCAAATTCCACCATCTGCTGTGGTAGGACTCAAACCCAGGTGCCCAGAACATTACTCAGGATCTCTGGATTACTAGTTTAGCGACAATACCACTACACCATCGCTTCCCCCCATATTAGCAAAGTAGCATTGCTGCCAACCACAAGGATTTGTTACTTAAACTGTTTTCATCAATTGGGAATGAGATGTAGTGGTTCACTCCCTTTGATGCATGAGTGGGCCCTCTACTGTGTGATTGTGGTCTCCTTACCACTTGAAAATCATTTAGTCATGAGCCAGAAATGGAGTGACAGCTCCTTCTGCCCAGTTTTGTGCTGGACTTACTGGAGGAAAGGAATAATCCCTGGCAGCAGAAGAGAAATTACATTCAAATTGGTGTTGTGTGTCATTAGTACAACAGAGTCATAGTTTCCTGCCTTTACCACCTGAATATTGCCACTTCCTACCCCTACCCACACACCAACAACAACAGAATTTCTGAGGCAGGCATTTAAAACACTATTTAAGAGGATGCTTGGCTGCTGTGGGGTAAAATTTTAGAAACATGTTTTCGCATTAGCTTGTGGCCTTCAATTTATTACAATACTTCTGATCACTATTGTAATCTCTAGGTTGTGAAGAAGATTTTGGCATGTCATTTGCTCCTTCGCTGGGTAATTCAAGAAATCTCAGTCTGAGAGGAAAACATATAAGGGGTACACAAAGCTGGAGGAAGTGAAAATAGCAGGATGCATGCTCAAAGAAATCCTTACCCTCCCTACAGTGTTTACAGGTCCTGAATAATATGCTGGCAATTTGTTGAAGCACAGTGCCTAGGGAAACTTTGTTTTTTCCAGGGGGTCTGTACCAGAGCTGTCCAACATTCTACAAGATGACCTACAGGCAGATGGCACAACTAGCATGTTGCTGCCATCAAGGACATTGGCAACTCTGAACATGTTTGACTCTGTCTCCTCTCAGGTTGCAACAGGACACACATCAGCAACACCAGTCAAGCTATAACACTTCAACTTGTATTAAACAGATGACTGCTAATTCATTTATGCCAAATTCAGCAGCATGAGTTCACACAGAGTATAGGTTTCCCCCAAATCTAAGGCATCATTAATTACAAGTCTTATGCTCTTTGAGCTGCTTAATATAATGTGACAGCCTTCAGGAATTGTAAAGTTTACATTTCCACTAACACTTAACTGGTAAGCTGGAAAAACTCAGCAGGTCTGGCAGCATCGGCGGAGAAGAAAAGAGTTGACGTTTCGAGTCCTCATGACCCTTCGACTCTTTTCTTCTCCGCCGATGCTGCCAGACCTGCTGAGTTTTTCCAGGTAATTCTGTTTTTGTTTTGGATTTCCAGCATCCGCAGTTTTTTTGTACTTAACTGGTAAGTCCTGACCAGAAATGCATCATACAGATGTGTGCCCATTATCAGCTGGCATGACACTTTTATATTGCTTTACTGACCATTTACTCACTGGTTTTCCTTAAAGTTATTGCAGTTCTATTTAAAGCAACAAGTTAAAGGTTGGCTGTTTGGAGACAAGTGCTATGCCCTGAAAACCTGACACATAACACCCCTTAGGAGTCCACAGACAGAGGGGGAGTTCTACTACAATCATTTCCATGGTTCAATCACAATTCTCATCAAACAATCCACTGGGGTCTGAGCATCAAGTTCTGTCTAGGTTTTATGTCTTGGGTAAATGAGTTCGTTGGCCAACCGAAATCAAACTGCACCCCTTCCTAATTTCTCTTCAGTTGCTGCTTGCAATCAATAATAGGGAGAGATTGGTGTATGAATTAACAGTGATAGTTTATTGAGACATAGGGCAGAGCACCAGATCATACATGTTCATTCAGAAACCTCCAGAACTAGACTTGCCGTTCCCATTTGCCAGTGCTGTACAGTGATTCATCAGTGTTGTCACATGATCAGTACACTTGCATTCTCTTAAAGGAACAGAGTACCTCACTTTACCACATCCCTCCCCCTTTTCATAAAAGTACAGCTAACAAGCTTAAACCACGCTAACTGTTAATACAATAACTATTTACAGCTCAAGTCTCTCAGAGGCCCTTCTTTGACAGGTTGAGTATCGTAGCCCAACAACCTTGGCTGGTGTTTCTGAGACCCCCTTTTCATGTCTCCTTGCCCACTATATCCCTCAGTGGATGATTTCACCATCTTCCAGGCGCAGTCACGCTTACTCATACTGCCCCTCCCCTCCAAGCTGAAACAGATAAAGGGCAACAAGCATAAATTAATATAACGGTGAGCCACATGTGTAGGGGTAGCAAGGGGGAAAGGAAAAAGAATTCCTTTTGTTTTTCTTTCCGAGGACTGTCAATAATTTCCATTTTTCTTCCTGCGTATCTTTTTCTTGGTAGCACTGACGTGTACTCTGTCTTATATTTAACTTCGCTGTTTGGCTGGACTAGACTCAGGCATGAGCTGAACATGAATGAGCTCAGTAGTTGGGTTTTCCGGCAGCTCTTCTGAGAATTCAGCGCCTTCTAGCTTTAAAACTTCAGGGCTTTTATGCAGCTGCTGCTTCAGTTCTTCCAATTATTTCCTATTCTCATTAATAGTTTCCTGAAGAATCACATATCTTTGCCCCTTCTCAGCTAATTAATTCCTTAACTTGACCAGAGACAGGCTTAACTCTTCCTTTTCTTCATCATATCTTTTTTGTGGCACAAATTGGGAGTTAATTGAATTTTGTAGCGCATGATAGTCCTTTAATAGATTTTCCATTTCCTTTCGAAGGATGATGTCTTCAGCTTGAACTCTGTGCTGGTATAACACTTCTATGGGCTTCTCCCGTTGGTTCATTGAGTACTCATTTTTTCTTGCAGCAACATTTCTGGTTTTGAATTGGGAACTTGGCAGGCCCTCAAGGTTTATCTCTCCCAGCCAGTTCCTTCTGTCTCCTGCTTGACATTACAAATAGGGGTAATTTTGCAGACTGTTCCTCATACTGCACCTTGACTTTACATACCCCATTCACATTTATTTCTTCGTCCGTGTAAGAGCCCAGCTTTGAGTTCAAAACCTCTAACTTCAAAGAATGGGCTCCTTTACTCAGATAACTAAATGTATGCTCTCCAATGATGGACATTGATGCTCCAGTATCAACTTCCATCTTAATAAGTTGTCCGTTAACTGTAATGACTACTTGGATTTGCTCGGTTCTATCCACTTTGAGGTTATATAATGAATGGATGTCTGATTCTATTTCTTCTGACTCCTCCATGAAGCATATTTCATGATTTTTCCTTCTGCCTCTATAGCGTTGTTTTAGCCTTCCTCTGCAATGCCGCATTATATGAAAATAACATTGACAGAAAAAGCACTCGACTTGCTGAGTTGTTCACTCAATGGAGGCCTGGATGTATTTCTCTCATTGATATTGTGGGCTTTCACTGCAGTACCATCATTTTCCAATGGTCTGAAGCTAGGGATCATTTCCCATCTTTCCATGGAGTCCGAAGCTTTCATGCCTTTTGTTGCTGGACTGTCCTGCTTGATCAGATGCATGGTGCCATTTTTTGTATCTTTTATAACTTCGGAACTTCTAACCACACTCTCCGGTGCAGTAGATCATTCTAATGCCTCACTGAAGTCTAGACTAGGTTTGGCTAGGATAGTATCGTCTCCAATCCTGGATATCAGCCGGTCTCTCAACATATCACTAATGGACGTTCTGGGGTCTCAATGCTCAGTTAATGCCTTTAAAATGGCCACATAGTCAGCTATTGTCTCTTCCAGAAGCCTGCTGCTTAAAATGAACCTGAAGCGCTACATATTAACTGAGGGTTTTGGCCTCAGGTGGCTCTGTACAATTTTTGCTAACTCGTTTTAAGTCTCCGAGACTGGGACGTTTGGTGACATGAGGCTGCGGATCAGCCCATATGTTTTGCTCCAGCATGAGGACAGAAGAATCGCCCTCTTCTTCTCCTCCCCCGTGATGTCATTGGCAGTAAAAAAGAACGCTTGGCATTTGACATACTGAGACCAGTCATCTGAAATGGGGTTGAATGGTTCGACACCCCCGAATTGTGCCATCATGAACGACTGCAAGGGGACTGCACTTCCAATAGGTTTTCTAGGTAATGATGAATTTAGGTGTTTGGTTTATCGCGGATTTGCCCTCTCTCTGGGGTCTATTATAATTTTCTGTCCATAGCCATTTTTCATGTATTTACCCTTTTAAATGCATTGTCACTTTAAAAGCAGTCACTTTTTTTAAACTCTGTCTCTGCAGCTGTCGGCTTTTCTCTGCTGGGTTTCGTGCTCTTTTCAAGTTTTGGTGGGATCTCCGTGATCGCAATTCTGCAGGTTTTTTTTTTAACTTCAAACTGCAGCACTGCCTTCTGCTCCAATTTCTGGCTGTCACCTATTTTACAATAAGTGCAATGCTTTGCTCACCCATCTTGAAATATATTTTCTTTTGTTCTTTATCCACTTCACCACTTTTATGTCTTGGGTAAATTAGTTAGTTGGCCAACCAAAATCTAACTGCACGCCTTCCTATGTTCTCTTCAGTTGCTGCTTGCAATCAATAACAGGGAGAGATTGATGTAAGAATAAACAGAGATGGTTTATTGAGGCATAGGGCAGAGCACCAGATCATATGTGCTCACTCACAAACCTCCAGAACTAGGCTCCCTGTTCCCAGTTGCCTGCGCTGTACGGTGAGTCGTCAGTGTTGTCACATGATCAGTACACTTGCATTATCTTAAGGGGACAGGCACCTCACTTTGCCACACTCGGCAATGTTCAGAAAGCAAAATTTAGATCTAACTATCCATTCTCTGTAATTTAACACATATGCCTTCCAAGCCTTTCACTCTAAATTCTCTGTTCCTTTTCCTTTATGTCGTTCCTCCTGACCTGTCATTTAGTGACCATGTGTTCAATCATCTAGGCCTCACACTAGAGTCCTCTCCTTTAAATCTCGCTTCCTCTCTACCAATCCTCTTGTTCCATAAGATGTCAGGATTGTGATGGAATACTTTCCAATTGCCTGGATGATTGTGGCTCCAACAATGCTCAAGAGTCCTGATACAAGCCAGAATAAAGCTGCCCGCTTGATCGGCACCCCATCCACCACCTTAAACATTCACTCCCTCCACCACCAACACACAGTGGCAGCATTGTGTACCATATACAAGGTGCACAGCAGCAACTCTCCAAGGCTCCTTTGACAGTCTCTTCTAAACCCATGACCTCTAGAAGGGCAAGAGCCAGAGAAACCTGCCATGTCAATCAACTCAGTCTGCAAGTGATTCCGTTTATGAGCAATGACTGCTTCCAGTGCAATGTTTTTTGAACAAATCCAAAAGATGGAAACTCAATTTGCTCTGAATGCAATTTGAACTCAAAATTCCTTAATCTTTTGCGCAGGTTCGATCGATTTCAGACGAGTTTATTATGTAGGTGAACACAATAAGATCCCTCAAACCCCCCAAAATGAAATGACCAAGTAATCTATTGAGGTTAAGTGAGAAATAATGCCACGGGACCCTTTATAATTATCATACAGGTGAATAGAACTTGTATTTAACTCTCATCTAACTCTTAGCGGAAACCCTTGCCCTCTGAGTTTTCTATTTTGTTGCATATTTGGAATCTTCCACCCTTTCAGAATAAAGATTGACATTTGGCTTTTGAATTGGTTTTAAACCTATTGGCATCAGCTGGTGATATTTTCACTGATAGCAATGGTTTACAGCTGAATCAGGCTGATCAGGCTGGATGGATTTTTTGTAACAGATAGAATTCTTGGTTTTCTTATTTTTAACACTGACTATGAAAAGATGGAAATTCAGCATTAACTTTCATTATGGGGAGAATTTTCCTTATGGCAGGCGGGCTGGGCGGGAGCGGGTGGGCGCGGAGTCGATCGCCACTAGTGATCGGCTGCGTGCCATCATTTTATGCAGGCGGGCCAATTAAGCCCTGCCCAGCGTAATGCGTGGCCTGTAGTGTTCAGCGTTACCTATGCAGGTGGGGGTAGTCGGGGCCTCTGCTCTTTCGCAACTGCATGCAAAAGCGTGCAACAATCTCCCTGAGGCACGAGCTGCCTCGGGGAAATTGAATAGATTATAAAACATTTTAATAAATGAAGTAAAAATTTATTTAAATATGTCCCCTCATGTGACAGTGTCACATGAATTGGAACATGTTTGTGAAGTTTGGAAAATTTATTTATTTATTTTATAAAAGCTTCGGGAAACCTCATCCCGCCTGTGGATCCCAACTTGGATATATAAGCCCATGTGAATGTCAGAAGTACACAGATTATTTAAAAATAAAAGTGATCCCTCTCTCTTTTCTTAATAACATGATGGAATTGTGCATTTAAAAAAAGCAGTTCCTGGGGAAATAAACCTCCTTTGTTGAACCAGAGTGTCCACTAAGCCCCCAGTGGACATCTATATCATTAGTCAGTCCATTTTGGACTATTTGAACTTTCTGGTTACCATTATAGTAGAAAGGCTGAACAGTAGGTGGGCAGATTTACCACCAATCTGTTAATGTTCTTCAAAGGAAATTCTGTGGCATGGGCTCCAAAAACATTAAATAAGCTTCCTGTTATTTCATGTACAGATAACATAACAATTACAACAAATTCTGGTCCTGCTTTCAATAAGCCAAATTCATCATGCAGTTTTTCCTGTTATCCTGAAAATCTTCTTGGGATTAGAAAGTCTCATGGAAGCCAGGATCAGCTTTTCATTCTTGGATGTAGAGATCAAAAAAGTAAAATGCTTGAAAACAAAATTCAGGAAATTACTCATTGGATGAAACTGAAATATTAATGGTAAGTATGATCAAAGTCTATATATTTTATATATAACCACAGCTTCCCGTTAGCATTGTTCACAATAAAACAGAAGCTATACTGTTTCATAATATCAGGAGTCTTATACCATGCAATCGGCATTAAATTATTCAGTCACAAAGGTGCAGCTCTGTTCAAAGGAGTTTGTCCCTTAAAGGCCACAAAGCTTAATTGCTGTGAATTGGAGATCCCAAGATCAATTGGGAGTTAACTTTTGTTCCTGAGGGAAGTTTGCTGATTAGTAGTTGCTCATAAATCTCCACCTCCAGACCAGAACAAACCAGCATGAAATACTTGTTTACCATTTTCTTTTTGTAAGTCTGTTGACACATTGATGCAGGACAGGTTCAAAAACTGTTATCTGTGTAGATGAGTTGAGCCAGGAGTACACATTTCATTCACTTTCCTTAGTTCAAACAATCCTAAAGTCTAGTCTAATCTATATGGGTATACATTTCATTTTTTTTTATGCACAACCAAGAAAGGGGCTTCCATTCTGGAAAGAGAGCTCATATGATTTATTGAGAAGTATAACATCCTCCAAGCTTGTAATTGTTCTAATTACAGTTCAATTGCTGAAAGAAAATAACAATGTTTTAGCAAACCTAATTAAAAACATATTAGCTGAATAGTGTATCTATGATAAATGAATTTATCCATTTATGAGGGCAGCCTGAATATACTTAAGACTTCACCAGTTTTCGAGCCTTACTGCAGAGGGGAATAAATTCTGTATTTCATAACTCTCCACTGAGAGTTCCCGCTTTCTCTGTGTGTCTATAACTATAGCTTCTGTTCTCTTAAGTTTACTTGGCAACAGCTCTCGCACTTTGATTAAATGCCATGGCCTGTGGCACTTAATCAGCACAAAAGCCATTTATTGTCTTGTACACTTGGGATTGACAGACATTATCGCTTAGATATATTAAATATAAAATGCAATATGTAGTGGAGTATGTGCTGATTGAAGCACATGCTATAAGTATACATTGGACAATTATTTATTTGAGGGAAAAGGCTCCAGGATAGAGATGAGCAAAAAAAAGTTCAGATTGTCAAACCCATTCAGGGGCCATAAAGGGACCTTTACTGCTTTTTCTTAAATTTGGTTCCATAAGCAGAAAGTGTTCTCATTATAAAAAGCAAACCTATTATGGAACATATTCTTTAAATGAGATCTACGTGGCAGCCAAGCATGTCTTGAAACATGGTTTCCGTTTTGCTGGTCAAATCTATGTTGAGCGTTGCCTGGTGTGACTCCAGAGCACCATTCTGACACAGTGACATCAATTTTACAGGTATTATTTATCTAATCACTCTTATCAAATGTGTTCATCGGGCTCTCACTTTAGTTCCATTGGAATGTAAACTATAAAAGTATTGGCTTAGTCCAATGGCCTCTAAATCAGAATGTTATCAATTCTAAACCCCCATTACTGATTTAAGCACAAAATTCAGACTAACACGTCAGTGTAGCACTTCAAGGGCACTGTATTGTGGAGGTGCTGTCTTTCAGATGAGAGTTAAACACAAGTTCTATCACCTGTATGATAATTATAAAAAGATCCTGTATTTCTCACTTAATCTCAACAGATTACCTGGTCATTTCTTTCTGGGGGGTTTGCAGGATCTTGCTGTGTTCACCTACATAACAATTACTGTTAGAATTCCAGAGTGATCTTCTGTTTCTGAAAGTCTATGGGACATCCTTAGGATCCATAAGGTGTTTATTATGTTTAGAAATCAACAACGCCTTATACTTATATAGCCTATTTTACATAATGAAATGTCTCAAGTGATTTCACAGGAGCATTATAAAACAGAGTATACTGAGTCATATAAGGAGATATTAGGTCAAATGGCCAAAAGCTTTGTCAAATGGGTAGGTTTTAAGGAGTATCTTAAAGGAGGAATATGAGGTAGAGAGGTACTTTGAAGTCAATTCACTGTTGTTTTGTAGGCAAACTGGGTAGTACTTTGTACACAATACTGCAATGAGACAATGAGTGGGTCATCTCTTTATAATAGTGCTGCTTAATTGTTGATGATAAATACCAAGCAGAATACTGGGAGAATTCCTCTTTGAATAGTGTGATGGAACATTTTATGATCTCTAGTCAGGGCCTCCATTTAAACTCTCATAAAAAAAAGGCATTTCCAACAGTTCAGCGCTGTTTTAAAATTAGGGGTTGCCCTTTTAGAACAGAGATGAGGAGAAATTTTTTCTCTCAGAGGGTGGTGCGACTTTCTCTGCCGCAGAAGATGCTGGAGGCAGGGTCATTGACTATTTTTAAGGCAGAGGTAGATAGATTGTTGCTAGGCAAGGGAATCAAAAGTTATTGGGGTTAGATGGGAATGTGGAAAACAAAACACAAGGTGATCTTATTGAAGCCGTGATCTTATTGAAAGGCGTAGCACTCTCCCAGTACAGAGCTGAATTGGGGCTTGAACCAACAACCTTCTGATTCAGGGGAAAAAATGCTAACATTGAGTCAAGACTGACTCCCAGATACAATTTATTATTAATATAAATCAGGACAGGACATATTCAACATGCTAATTTTAATCCAGAAACATAGGTGAAATTGTGTTTTGGAATTAGTATTAGGTGTTAACATGCATCAGAATGGTGAAGGTGTAAACACCATAGTATTGTAGGGTCATGAGGACTCGAAACGTCAACTCTTTTCTTCTCTGCCGATGCTGCCAGACCTGCTGAGTTTTTCCAGGTAATTCTGTTTTTGCATAGTATCGAACTTCCTGAGCCATTCGGACCATGGCTTGCTGCTGTTGGCATTGATAAACATTTAAAAAGGTCTTCTTTTACATTAAAGAAATGTCTGCTTTATAAACCAAACTCTTATTGTCTTTAGTTCTCTATGCACCTTGCTGCCAAGACATACATGCATGAGGGATCATTCCCACCTAACTTAGAATTTGTTTTGGAAAGCTGCAAGGGTTTTTTTTACATTCTTTTGTTGTGTTTAAACTATCAGGCTAGTTCATATATAGTATAAGTTTGATTATAGGAGGTAGGTTTCATTTTTACCACTTAGGAATAAAGTATTGTCTGGATGGAGCACCCCAAGTATAACATGTTTTTCTTCTGTATATCATTTCACCTGAAAATAAATCTCCAATAGTTTAGCCTGCAAACATTGATCGATGAGTGTGCTATTTCCCACCTTCAGAGGTGGTGGTAGAACATGATGGACATCCCATATATATACCCCAGTAAGCAAGTTGTCACGATTAGGTCCTAATTCTGAAACCTACAATTTGCTATCCCATTCACAAAAGAAAATTAAAATCACAGATTGTGATTCAGAAAAGATTGTCAATTTATAGAAACCAAATTCTCAATTCTGATTCATGAACCAGCCATTGGAGCAGCTCCAGGTTCCGATACTGCCTCGTATTAACATCACTGACGCAACGCAATTTTCAAATGCAGATGAGCAGATGAGGTGCAGGGTTGGGTTTGGCATCCATTGGCAGTGCAGGAAGTGGCCTGGAGGTGGGACATAGAACTGGAGGGCTTTTTGTAAAAGAGCAGCTGCCATTATTGGGCCTACAACTCACTGTGTAAATGCCTGTACTGGGAGCTGTTTGGGATCAGCCTGGTGCTGGAAGAGGCAGGCGGACACGGGCAGCCCCCAGATTTTTGGATACCTCCCTGGAGGTCTTCACTGAGGCTGTGACCAATTAAGAAGCGGCAGACTTTCCTCCTGGCATTCAGCTGGACAAACCCCCTCAGAAGTCCAAAAGGGAGGTGGTGATGGTGGAGGAGGAGGACAGTCACGGTGTGACAGCAGGGTGTGGATCCAGTGCCACAAGCGCTCTGATGGCTTCATAGGATCTGGGAAGTTGATTTGCAAATGGCACCAGGACAATTGGCTTCCAGCTCTGTACACAGCAGCATGGACACAAGCTCAGCAAACTGTGTGCCCATAGTGCTCTCTTATATTGTCAGAGCAGGTGGCCAATTGTATCACTGAAATGTCAGCCACACTCACATGTAGGATGACAATAACAGCACTGAGGAGCGCAACTGTTCATGTTAATGTTAATGTCACGCTGTGAAAGTTGAGGGAGGGCAGCTGACTCATGCATCATTCCTTCTTCATCCTGTAGGAGAAGAGAGCTCACAATAGTCAGGAGGTGGTGCGACAGGAAGTGATGTGCACCAGCTCATGGCCATGGAGGAAGTGACACTGTACATGACATGTGTGTCATTATGGTAGTAAACAATGATGGCAAGGCTGGAAGCCGGGAACAGCAGGGACATTTGATAGCCCTACCCTCAGGTGAAGGGCATGGAGGTGACTCCAGTCCATTGCATGCTGTGGCTGTTCGACTGCTGTTATCTATTGGGTTGGGTGTACTGGTGGTCCTTCTGAGTTGCCCAAGTTCTCATCAATACAATTCTTGTGTCTCCTACAGGCCCTGCAACCCACACAGTGGAACAGCCTCCTCAGTGGAGAGGGGGTTGGGGGTGGTGGTGGGGGCAGGGGGACATTCTGCAGAACCTGCACTATCACTTTAGATCTCTGAACCATCCAGCAGCATATGCTCAACTCGGTGGGGCCAAACTCTAGGATGGAGAACATCGGGTGAGCATCATATCAACAGTTAGCAGGAGGAGGGGAGAGGAGGGGAGACAGCAGTGAGCAGCTCCCTTTTGAAGATGGAGGACAGACACAGCTATGCACTGCAGGGTGAAGATGCTAGGCCTCAGGTGTCACACTCAAGGTGGGTCATTCTGGATCACCAGAAGCATATGAGATTCTTATTGCTGGAGGTCATTGACGCATTGCAGTGGGAACAATTCCACCCAGCTGGATGGCAATGGAGAGGCATTGGAGCAGTTCAATGTGGTCAACCATGCCAGAGGCTGCAAACAGGTCAAGAGGAATAAGGAGGAAATGTTTACCTTTGTCACAGGAATTTCAGCCTGAATTTTACCTTTGGTGGGCACGCGCTAACAGCAGGCCCAGGAGAAGCCGGGAAATGGACCACTGACTGCGATAGGCCCCCCAACTGTGATTTCATGCTGGTTGGCCAATTAACGGCCAGCTAGCATGAAACGTACGCTGAAAAGCTCAGCGCTGCCGGGCTGGGGAGGGGGGAAGAGGGAGGGTGAAGATGTCACTGCAGGATCAGGTGAGCGCTGTGAGAGAGCTGCTGAAGGCAGACAGCTGCCCCAGGGAGCTGCAGGCATTCAAATGATGAAATAACAGTTTAAAAGCTGCAACAAAAATGTCCATGCATCACAATCAAGCACCTGAAAATATACCTCATAAAAAATGCTGTCCACAGGTATTTATTTTTATTTCATTTCACAACAGAGATTTCATCGCGCTCTTGGATGAGGTTTGATGAGAAATGTAAAGCCAATTGGCCAATTTGCCTGTCCGCCAACCATTAGGCTGGACGGGCCACGGAAAATCGGAGACGATTGCCCTCTTAATTGTCAGTGGGCATGCTTCCAAATTTTACACATGCCCACTGAATGGAATATCGTGCGAGTGCGCGATGACGTTGGGATGCTTTCCTGACACCATCTCGCGTGATTTTACGCCTGATCGGGTCGGGCACGTGCCCTCCTGCGGGACGTAAAACTCTGCCCTCAGTTTTCATTTGTGATTCTGATAAACGCTGTTTTGGAACTTTGGCAGGGCAGAAACCTGATTTGAGGGATTCAAACATGGAGTTCCGGAAAAGATGGTAATGGATTTGGAAGGCAACGAGACCTTCAAGAACCATGGAGAGGAGAGTGAGTTTGGAGGTGGGGCGTTAGTTTGCAAGAATGATGAGGTCAAGAGTTGAATTTTTGAGGAGACCGATGATGACAACAGATTTAAAAGAGAAATAAACAACATCTGAAAAGACAGAGCCATTCACAATATAAGCTACAAATGGGTACCAGGAGGGGAAGTTGGGTGATCGGCAGTTTAGTGGGAAAAGGATCAAGGGAACAGGAGGTGGGTTTCATGGACGAGATCAGCTCAAAAAGGACTTAGTTATTTAGACTTAATTGCTTCCATGCAAGAAAATAGGCAGGAAGACTCCATCATGGGCCCCGGTCAATGGCAATCTCTTTCACTCCAACGCAGCTGATGCCTCACTCTTGGGGCAGGATTTTACCCTTGGTGCAGGTGGTCGGCAAGGGCAGGTGGGGGCAGTCGGGAAGCTGACTGTCACCTGCGATTGGATCTGCATCATGAAGCACGGGCGGAGGGAGGAAGGCCTACTGCGCAATTCTCGCATGGGCAAGAAAGAGCGCTTCAACCTCCCTGAGGCATGGAGCTGCCACAGGGAGATGAAGCACTGTTTTAAAAATAATAATAAAGTAAATAAAAATTTCATAAAACATGTCCCCTCATGTGACTCTGTCACATGAGCAGGGACATGCTTTTAATTAAATTGTTAAATTTTGTTTTATTTGTATTTGATCTTGGAAACCTCATTCCGCCCATGGATGAGTTTTCCTAAAAAATATAAAGGTCGCTTGGCCTTTTCGCCTGCCCACCAACTGTTAGGTTGGACGGGCGGTGAAAATTTCAGGACAATTTTTAACTTAATGGCCTTAATAGGCTTCTTAATTGCCGACAGGCATGCTGCCGGCTCCAGCCTGGACCAACCAACCGAAATATCGTGAGAGTGCATGCTCGGCCAACATCAATGCCCTTTATTTCACACTCCAGCATGTCAGGTGCACGCCAGCATGCCAAGCGTAATTTTCTGCCCCTGGAGGTCCGCAAAGATGGCATGAGGGCAAATAGGGGAAAAACTAGAAAAAGATCCGAGTTCAAGGCTAGGGTAGGCAGGAGCATTAAGGGAAGTTTGGCAAGGTAGGCTAGTGAAGGGAGGGATACATCAAAAGCAGCTGATCAGATTGTCTTGATGTTAGTAACAAAAACATCCATGAGCTCCTCACACTTGTTGGGGTTAAGAGTGGAGGGGACAAGGGGTGGGGTTTAAGAAAATGATTTTTTAGCAGAGAAAAGAAGCCAGGGGTTATTTTTGTTTTCCAGGTTGGAATAATGGACAGTTTCAGCAGACAAGAGCAGAATCCAAGAATGTTTTAAGCTGTATAGCTAGATCTGGTATTGGATGGCTAGATCAGTTGAAAACCATATCCTTTCCAGTCTGCATCCCTTGGCCTTAAGGGGGCAGAAATGAGGGCCGTACAGGGGAAATGGTCAGGCTGAGACAGAGCAATGGATTTATTGGGAATGAAGAATGTGAGTTAAGTGGATAGGCTGGAGAATCTAAGGCAGTTCTCTCTAAAGAAGAGAACATTAAGAAGAGATTTGCTAGAGGTGTTCAAAATTGTCAAGAGTCTGTACAAAGCAGAAAGGGAGAAACTATTGCCATTAGTGTAGGATTCAGATACCGAGGACAATGATTCATGGTGATTGGCAATGCTGACATGAGGAAGAACTTCCTAGGCAAGGAGTGGTTAGGGTGTGAAATGCACGGCTTGGAGGCTGTTCAAACGAGGACTTCAGAAAAGAATTGGATAATTATCTGAAATGAAAGAAATGGCATGGTCATGGAGAAAAGGTGTGTGAGTGGAACTAGTTGAGTTGCACTTGCACAGAGCTGGCATGGACACAATGGGCTGAATGGCTTCCTTCTGTGCTGTAACCATTTTGTGATTCTATGATCAAGTACTTTAACCTTTTTTTGAAACCCTCATCCAGGTCTGTCACTCCTGTTTCAGCCATTCCAATCTGCTTCAGCTGGCCTCCTGTTCTCATGTTTAAATCCCAATCTCTACAACCCCTTCCATTGGTAACAGCATAGCAAGTAATAGCTGTTAGTTTCATGGTTTCTTGCAAGACGAGTGAATTTCCTATGCTCTTGCTGATGAGTGGGCTAGGATCTGGAGCTTTGTTGCAACGTTTTGCTTTTCAGTCGGAGCTATGATTAATTTGGCTTGCTCCTATAATGCCCGTGCTCATGTGAGCTTGTTTAAGTAGGCACATCCTGAAGACAATTAAAGGGTAATTAGCAACTGCTTGTAGATCTCTGGCTCCTGCCTATGGAAATGGGCCAGAATGTCAAAGTTAGACAAAGCAACAGGACTGGCTCCCTTTCTCTCTTTTTTGAATAGCTTTGGAGTATATCAGATATGAGATCGAAAAATATTTGGGTAGGCGTAACTTTTATTTCTTACCAAGATCGGGGACTCACCATGCAGGGAATTCCCAGATAATATCCCGTATCCTCTCACTCCTTCGGGTGGTACCATGACATTAGTTTGCCCTCTATGCGCTTAATTCTTTATCAACAAAACAGGATTTTTAAAAGAGAAATCTTTCTTTATCTAATAGCCAACTTTTTCAATGTTGGTTGATTAACAAGGCTTACATTAAATAACTTTTTTTAAATAACTTTTTTTAAAGTCTAGTGTCTCATTCCTGTTCACTTTTTTATGATGGGATAGTCGGCTTTTTTCAACCATTAAAATGAAACCAGTTGTCTGTGCTCAGCCACTCAGAATGAATAATTACAATTCCACAATATATTTGTAACACCAGGATGGAACAGGACTAGGCCATTCAGCCTCTCAGCCCTGCATATTGATTCAATTAAATCATGGCTGCTCTGTGTTTGAATTAGTTTATCTGCTTTACCTCCATATCCCACATGGATGGCACAGCTCATTCACTCGACACTCTGTGGTACGTGGGTGATGACCAAAGACAACAACACATGTAACTTAGCAAAAGGGATTAATTATGGAGAATGAAGACTAATTTTAAGGATGTCATTTGGAATCGTACAGTTTACCTGTGTGGGATACTTGGAGAATGAAGATTAAATTTAAGGATATCATTGGGAATCATACAGTTTTCCTGGGCAGAATTTTGTCCTTGTTGGGCACATGCCCACCTGATAGCATCATACAATACAGAATTGTACCTAAGGAGCATTAAAGTGGACTGGTTGAGCATACCAGTTTGATGGTCTTGGTTGGGGGGAGGGTGAGGGCAGTGGATGGTTGGTGTGAGGGGTGAATAGAGAGCTGCTCAGCTGGAACACCTGTCCTTTCATTGTTCTTTGGTGAATGACCTTTCCCCTTGGCTCTATGCTTCATGATCTGTGTAATGAGAATGTCAGGCTTCTCTGAATCCTGCAGATGTGGTTCTGTAAAGGCCAATCCATACCTTCAGTTTCAGCCTTAGCCAACTCAAAAATCTTAAATATTTCCACTATTTGTTTGGGCACCACAATGGGGTAAATTACAGATGTTGTTTGCTTCTGCTACCAGCGCATTCCTCTCTGGAACAGTATGCTACTTTCTTCTCACTCTACCGGCAGTCTGTTGCATGCTTGTTAGTGGTCGGGAATACTTCTATTGCCAACAACCTCCCTCTCCCCATGTCTCCACCACCAACATCTGGGGCAGAATTTTTTTTCTTGGCATGAGGGCACGTGCCCGATCTGCTCGAGTGTGAAATAATGCGTGATGACGTTGGGCGAGGGTCCCAACGTCATACCGCACTCACACGATATTTTGGTCGGCAGGCACGCATGAAAGTCGGAAGTGCATCCTCCAGCAATTAAGCCCATTAAAGTTCCAGTTGACTCCGATTTTTTCACGGTCCGAACATATCTGCCAGGCAGATTTTGCCTTTTTGATGAAACCTCATCCAAGGGTGGGATGAGGTTTCTGTTATTAATTTTAAAAAAATGTTTGGACAGAATTTCATCATCCGTACGTTCAGGTGACTGATTCTGATGCGGGGAAATTTTTTCCTGCATTTTAAAATCTTTATTCATAGCTTTTAAATTCTTCAGCTCCCTGAGGCAGCTCTCTGTCTTCAGAGAGCTTTCATTCTGCGGTCCCCCATGCCCACGCTTATGCCAGTGCCTGCCCTCCTCCTGCCTGGCAGTGCTGAGCACTTCCTTTCATGCTGGCACTGTCAGTTAATTGGCCAGCCAGCGTGACATCACGGTCGATTCCCTGGTTGCTCCCAGGCCCCCTAATCACACACGTCCGCCAAACTAAAAATCCTGCCCCTGGAGTAAGGCACTTCATGGTTGACAATATTCATCACTGGACCAAAGCATATTAGAGTATTGAGATTGATCCCTACCATTAGATTACTGAGTGTGAGGAAAAACTTAAATGGAGGTAGCCTGCAGAGGACCTTATGGAGATACATAAGATAGAAAAGCAAACAGGGAAGGAAGATCCTTAACATGACTTCAAATTAAATAACACCAATATTCAAGCAAATAGAAGTTCAAATTTTAGAGCAACATTAGGAATCTTTTATCCTCACAATAATTGATCAACAAAAGGAATGGGTTTCTGGATATGAGAAGAGGAACAAACCCTGGGAATATATAGGCAACAGCGGCATGTTGTATTGTGGGTTGGTGGTGGGGGAGCTGTAAAAGTCTTCTGGGAAAGTTAACAAGGGTTAACATTCTTCCTCAATCATATCCAACTTATCACTATAGGGAAAGCTTCCAGCTTTTGTACTTGCAGCCCAAAGCATCGCATACAGAAATTTAAATATTGGACGTGCGCAGTGCACACCTCCTCCACTCTCCTGTCCACTAAAGTTAATAGATGACTAAATGACTGGTAATAGATGGTTGAGTGGGCTCAGTAATGGGCTCTTGCATGCCCAATATTCTAATCTGCCTTTCTGGCATATTATACTCTGCGCCGGGGGCCACTTATCTCAGTTGGCCAGATGACTAGCGTGTTGTTCTGAATAATGCCAACAGCGCGGGTTCATTTCCCATTCTGGCTGAGGTAGACTCGGGACCTGCCCCATGCTTGATGTAGAGTGGTGCCTCTCAAGCTATTTATAACCAATTGTCTCTTGTGGACAATTGCTAATTACTGACCGACCTACACTCTGCTCCAAAGTGGAAAATTATCTCTTATCCCTTTAAGTAGCATGTCTAAGTACAAAGTTTATCATTACAAGTCTGTGCCATTACAACAGTTTCATCGAAAGTATTTGTGATAATATCATACTATGTATATAATTTTAAGAGTTTGTGGGATCTTATGTAGGGCTCAGTTGGAACTTCCCCTCCTTCTACTTTTTTTAAACCAAGTTCAGAATGATGATTGTCATTGGATAATGCAGAAGCTGTTTACTGAGATTTTTTTTGAAGCAAAATGATGAATGCAGGATTTTTTTTCAGCTTTTATTAATCAGTATAGCAGACCTTGGCCTAGAACTTTGGTTGCGCAGCACTCATTTTTCATGTAAATAACAGGTGCTGCAGGACCCAGCAGGGTGTGTATGCATTCAGTGTGCAGCAGAAGCGCAGCACACATCACATTGGTTAGGGCACCTTATTGCCTAAAGTTGATATTATTCCAAATGGGCTCCTAAAGCCTGTTCCTGGGTCCTTCATAAAGTGAATTTCGACTGACCACAATATGCTACTTTAGTCTTTTCAGGTGCACAGCAAAACAAACTAGTGGTTCTTAATGGCAAGTAGCTAAAAGGTAAGCTTAAAATTATTTTTACTTATCCGACTTAAGACAGGAGGAGCAGGAGTACATTAAAACCATAAGCCACTGCCAAACATTGCTCACCCTCCACCCAATTTCCTCCCCTCCTTAGGACTTGGAACAGCCTCCTCACTGACCAAATTCATCAGCCCTAGTCCAAATGGGGCCAGCAGACTAATTTGCTGTGATCTTGCCCCTGCATCAGGAGGCATGTACAACTAGTGCTGCACCAGGACCACACTCCAAATCACGCACAATCCAATCTCTAGGCCTGTATGTCACGTGCAAAAACTAGAACCTGTTCAGCAGATTTGACTGAATCCATGTTGAACAGCTGCTTTGAGGCCACACAGTGCCGTAGCATTACAGTCATCGAAATCCACAAGATGTGGTAGAGGTAACTGTGTCTGGTACAAGAAACCACATCTGCTTGAAAGGGACTGAAATAGAGTTAATATCTATCCTATCACTTGTTCTTACTAGCTTTTTGATTGAACCCAGTCTGATAAAGTCCATTGTCAAAATAAGAATGAACCATTTGAATTCCTATCTGCTGCCTACTCTTCTCAATTTGGCATGTTTAGTAGACCACTAAATAAAACATTACAATAATGCATTTCTCTTATCTTTAGTAATGGGTGCAGTAATACAGACAAACCCATTAATTTCAACTGCTTGAGGCAACCTTACGGATTGTGAAGAGAACTTTCTTCAAAAGCGGAAAGCTACAAAAATCATGCTTCATGTTGCAGGAATGATAGAAAATCCAAAAGAGTTCATTCAAGCCCAAGAAGGATGCAAAGCTGCCATCCCCCAGTCTTGTTTCCACATGATCTATCCACACTAGTTAACTCATTGTCAATGGAGGGTCCTAGCACCTATAGAGGTTAGTGTTCACAGAGAAACCATGACAAGTGTATGTTTTTCACAATGATTTCTAAAGGACAAGTAGCATTGCCAGTGACTGTCAAAGTTATCACTGAGCCCAAGCTGATGTTTGGGACTCCATGCATACAAATCCAAAAGGTTTTATTTGATCTCAATGGATATTATAAATGGCACCAACACAGAATAATGCAGGATGTTACCTGTTTCTCAAAGCTTTCACAGTGCTTTAAGGAAATCATCAGTGCTACCTTTGCATGAAGGGAATGAATGGAGGAAGAATAGCACGAGGAGAACCAATGCGACCATTTGCCATCAGGGTTCTTGGAACCCATATATTGAAAAGTACAGCACTGGTAGAGTGAAGCTCTATGGTACAACTAGTCCGTCAAACATACCATTGGCATGTTTGACCAGCACTTCCTTTGTCTGGATCAGCCAAAGGCAGTTTATGCTCCTTCTCCCTTTGGTCTCCTGAATAACTACCATCTGCTGCACTAATGCTAAAAGGTTAGTTAAGGAAAAAGTGGGACCTATCAGAGATGAAGACTGAAACTTGTATGTAGATGCAGAGGCTGTGGGAAGGGTTTTGAATGACTATTTTGTCTCCGTGTTTATAAAGGAAAGGGAGGACGTAAATATAGTAATCCAGGAGGAACACTGTGAGACATTGGACGGGATAGTCATGAAGAGAGAGGAAGTACTTAAAAGATTGAAATCCTCAAAAGTTGATAAGTCACCAGGGCCAGATGGATTGTTTCCGAAGCTGCTGAAGGAAGTCAGGGAGGAGATAGCAGATGCTCTGAGGATAATTTTCCAATCTTCACTAGATACAGGGGAGATACTGGAGGACTGGAGAAATGCAAATGTTCCATTGTTTAAAAAGGGATCAAAGGAAATGTCAAACAATTATATGCCAGTTAGTCTTACGTCAGTGGTGAGCAACTTAGTAGAATCAATTCTGAAAGATAGGATTAACTGTCATGTGGAAAGGCATGGACTAGTCAGGGTTGGTCAACATGGATTTGTTAAAGGAAGGTCTTGCCTCACAAATTTGATTGAATTCTTTGACGAAGTGACAAGAAGGGTTGATGAAGATAGTGCAGTGGATGTTGTGTACATGGATTTTAGCAAGACATTTGACAAGGTCCCACATGGCAGATTGGTCAGGAAAGTAAAAGCCCATGGGATTCAGGGTAATATGGCAAATTGGATAAAAGGTTGGCTTTGTAACAGGAAACAAAGGGTAATGGTAGATGGATGCCCTTGCAAATGGAAAGTTGTCTTAAGTGGTGTTCCGCAGGGCTCGGTGTTGGGACCCTTGCTGTTTGTGTTATATATTAATGATTTGGACGTGAACATAGGGGGCACGATTGGGAAATTTGCAGATGACACAAAGATTGGTCGAGTAGTGGATAGTGTAGAGGATAGCCATAATCTCCAAAACAATATAGATGGGTTGGTGGAGTGGGCAGTAAAGTGGCAGATGGATTTTAACATAGAGAAGTCTGAGGTCATATATTTAGGGAGGTCAAACAATTACAGGGATTACAAAATAAATGAGAATATACTAAGAGGGGTAGCTGAAGTGAGAGATCTTGGTATACAAGTACACAGGTCCCTGAAGGCAGCAGTTCAAGTAGACAAGGTTGTAACTAAGGCATATAGAATGCTCTCCTTCATTGGCAGAGGTAAAAGTAAGGATAGAATGTTGGAATTGTATAAAAAAAATGGTGAGGCCACAACTGGAGTATTGTGTGCAGTTCTGGTCACCACATTACAGGAAGGATGTAATAGCTCTGGAGACAGTGCAGAGGAGGTTTACAAGGATGTTGCCAGGGTTAGAAAAGTGTAGCTATGAGGAGAGAATGGATATGTTGGGGTTATTCTCCTTAGAACAAAGAAGGCTGAGAGGTGACTTGATTGAGGTGTACAAAATTATGAGGGGAATAGATAGAGTGCACAGGACAATTCTAGAACCAGGGGACATAGATTCAAAATAAGTGGCAGAAGGTGTAGGGGGGACATGAGGAAGAACTTTTTTACGCAGAGGGTAATGAGTGTCTGGAATTCGCTGCCCAAGTTGGTGGTAGAGGCAGAAATTTTAAACTCTTTTAAAAAGTACCTGCATCTGCAGCTAAAGTGCTGTAAGCTGCAGGGCTATAGGCAGGGTGCAGGGAGGTGAGATTAGAAAGGGCACCTGGGTGTCCTCGGGCTGGCATGGACAAGATGGGCTGAATGGCCTCTTTCTGTTCTGTAACTTTTCTATGGTTCTATGCTCCTTCATGCCAACTGAAGAGGTTTTAACCTTCAGCTCAAGGACAAGAATGGTAAGTTACGACAGAGAAAAAGGTTGAAAATATCAATGTGAAATTAACAGGCATACAAGCAATGTAGTAAGGGAAGACTGATGTGCCAGATATGAATTCCTTTCCAGGAGTACCACAGCTACACTATCTCAAAGTGGCAAACTATATCCAAAACCTGGCAAAACTACCAGTCACATACTTTCAGGAATAGTTCATCAGATATTAGCTATTTCTTTCAGGGGAATGGATTTGTGAGCAGATATTGACTTTCTGTGTTATGCAGGGCCCTGCTATATTGAAGTCAGTGCTGAAAATACTCAGCACATTGTTCAAGTTAAGTGTTGATCATTTACTTCCCTTTTTGTGCAGTGCATGAATGTTGGCAGTTTATTTTGGCAAATTGCTACCCGTTGGTGCTTGTGCTTTGTTCAATATGTGTGACATGGAACATACCACTCTGAAGCGTTTTCCTTGTGTTGACTGGCAGCAGTGTTCCACTGACAGCCAGAAAAGATTTTGATGGCTATTGTCCTTTCTGGACTGTGCATTGCAAAAGGTGAGTCAGCTACATTCGGAATTGTGGTCACTGATTGGTCTTGCTTGTTTTAAGCTACTTTTTTTCTCCCATGCCTGTTTGAGGCCTGTGAGGTTGTGTCCACTAATTTCCAAAAGGTGAAAAGTAGCAGGTGGCTGCTGGGCAGAAGCAGAACATCTGCAAGAGGAGTACGCTGCACTCATCTAAGTTATGGGGAGAGGTTTTTGGTCTTGCAATCGGGAAGGAGGGAAGCTTGCACTTCAATGTGGGGCTTCCATGTAGAGACCAAAGGAGCGTGCTTCTTAATCCTAGGCCCCTAAAGAAAATAATAAAGAACAAAAAAAGAATTGCCTCTTCTAACCCTAATTCTTCTTATCACTATCTTCACCTAACAGAAAAGGCAGAAATAAGGCACTTAAAGCATCAGTAAACATTGCAGCCAGAGCCCAATAACATCATCAAATTGTGATCCTGCATATTTAAAAAGGGGCCTGCAGGTTTCAGATGGGGTCCTTGCTGCCTGTGCAGGTGTGCCGATTAAAATTTCTAAAAACTGTAGAAACGGAGCAGGAAATCAGCCGATTTGAACTGCTCACTTATTGAGTTTCTACATGGTGGGTAGGATTAAAAATCACATTGTGAGCTCCCAATCCTAGCAGGCTGTGTGTTCAAAAGTGCCAAATGATGGTCTTTCCCAAAGAGGATAAAAACCAGAGGGGCCATCTGCTCTGCTCTTGAGGCTGTTCGTATCCAACTCCAAAGTGATAATACTAAATGTACTAAAGGCCCAAAACATTGTCGTATTTTGAATAAAAAGTTTGCATTGTTTACTCGCATACAACACAGGTAACTGCATCAATTACAAATCACTGTGATAAAATGGACCTTCTCTCTCACCAAATATATATCAAATTGACTGATAGCATAAATAATGCAATGATGAATTTTCCATAAAAAGATGCTTGATTTGTGGAAATATGTACTAGATGTTGGATAAGGACAGAATCAACTAATATGGCCCTTTTCATCAAACAGCCTCCAGCCCATCGCTTTAAAATATCTGTGGTCAAGTGGAGTACCATATACATTTAAGAGAATGCAAGTGGAGGAACCATGTGACAGTATGGACCAATCACTGTACTGTGCGGGCTACTGGTTAACTGGAACTCTAGAGCTGGGGGTGGTTGTGGGACCACGCAAGGATTTAGTGCTCTACCTTCTGTTGCAATAAACAAATGCAGTTTGTTCTTATGTCAGTCTCTCTCCATTATTGATAGCGAGCATCAACTAACAAGTGTATATGAAGGCGTGCAACTCGGGTTTACTCAACTAGTGAACTCATAGACTCAAGACATAGAACTGGTGATGAGGATGAAAGTAGCAATATTGTATGACCCCTGAGTGAGATTCCATAAGATGAGTGAGAAAAACATTGGAAAGAGAATCTGTACTTATTTTATAAAATAGACAGCAATCAGAGCAGAAAGTAGTGCTGCAGTTTTAAATTTGAAAAAAAAAGAGAAAACAAAAAAAAACCTGCAGAATTGCGATTGCAGGGATCCTGCCAATAATCAAAAAGAGCACGAAACACAGCACAGAAAAGCTGACTGCTCTTAAAGCAGCAATTCATTTAAAGAGGTACATGCAAGAAAAATGGCTATGGATAGAACATTATAAGAGACTCCAGAGAGAGGGCAACTCTGCGAAAGGTGAAACACAAATTGATTGACCGCAATCAAGCGGTAAGCCAAACACCTGAATTCATCATTAACTGGGAAGCCATCAGAAGCACAGTGCCCTTGCAGTCATTCACGATGCCAAAGTTCAGGTAGGTCAATCCACTCAACTCCATTTCAGGTGACTGGTCTCGATATGTCAAATGTCTAGCATTCCTTTTTATCATTAATGCCATCACGGGGAAGGAAAAGAAGAGGGCGATTCTTTTGCCCACATGCGGGATTAAAACGTATAGGCTGGTCTTCAGCCCTCAGTTGCCATGCAGCGCTTTAAGTTCAGTTCAAGGAACAAGCTTCCAGGGTCGACAACAGCTGACTATGTTGCCATTTTAAAGGCACTAACTGAACATTGCGAATTTGGAATGTCCATTAGTGATATGTTGAGAGACAGACTGATATGTGGGATTGGAGATGATACTACTCAAAGGCATTTGCTAGCCAAAGCTAATCTAGACTTCACTAAGGCATTAGAATTAACCACAGTCATGGACAGTGCTGTGAGAAGTTCAGAAGCTTTAAGAGATACACAAAATGGTGCTGTCCATCTGGTAGGGCGGGACAGACCGGCAACAAAAGGCGCGGAAATATCGGACCCCATGAAAAGGCGGGAAATGCCCCCTATATACAGATCAGTAAAAAACACCAGTACCACAGTGAAAACACACAAAATGAAAGGGAGAACTGCATCCAGGCATCCAGTGGACAATTGACAATTCAAACAAATCAAATGCTTTTTCTGCCACCGCTACGGTCACATAAGGCGGTGCTGCAGAGGTAGGCTGAAACAGCATTTTAATGACAAAAGGAGAAATTATGAAAAATGCCTCATGGAAGAACCAGAAGAAATAGAATCGGACATCCTTTCATTATATAACCTGAAAGTGGGTAGAACTGAGCCAATCGAAGCAGTCATTATAGTCAATGGACAACCTGTTAAGGTGGAAGTTGATACTGGAGCATCGATGTCCATCATTGGAGAACATATATTCAGATACTTGAATAAAGGAACCCATCCTTTAAGATTGGCAGTTTCGAATACTAACCTGAGAACATACACGGCGAAGAAAGAAGACTGAAAGGGATATGTCAAGTCTCAGCAACGTATGGAGATCAGTCTGAAAGGTTGCCTTCATTAGTGGTAGCTGGAGAGGGCCCCAGCTTAATAGGCTGCAACTGGCTCAAAAAGATTCAATTGAAATGGGCCAAAATTTTTCAAGTTGCAATGAAAGGCTTACAGGAATTGTTTCTGTTTTCAACAACAGGTGAGGAAGGATTCGACGGTTACAGGCCAGAATCCATTTAGACCCAAACGCAACCCCCAGCTTTATAAGAGCCAGACCAGTCCCTTATGCTCTACAGGACAAGGCTGAAACTGAACTGAAGAGAAAAATTGGGAATCCTACAACCAGTGCAATTTTCTGAGAGGGCGGCACCCATCATACCTGTACTGAAGCCAGACCAAAGCGTGTGTTTATGAGGTGACTATAAGCTAACTGTCAATAAATTGGCAAAACTTGATAGACACCCAATACTAAAGATTGAGGAATTGTATTCAAAATTGGCATGGCGCACCACCTATTTGAAATTAGACATGAGCCATGCCTACCAGCAGGTAGAGTTGGAAAAGGACTCCAGGGACTTTGTCATCATTAATACACACCGAGGATTGTATCAATACACACGTCTACCCTTTGGGGTCTCCTCGGCGTGTGCTATTTTCCAAAGAACGATGGAAAACTCGCTCCAAGGATTGTCTCATGTTATCACTTACTTGGATGACGTATTGGTCACAGGACTGACCAATGATGAACACTTAGCAAATCTAGAAGGTGTTCAAATGCTTCACACAAGCGGGAGTACGTTTAAAATGAGAGAAATGTCTGTTCCAAGCGAAAGTGGTAGTTTACTTGGGCTACAAGGTTGATGTGCAGGGCCTGCAACTTGTGGAAGAAAAAGTCCAGGCCATTCGCGAGGCACCTGCCCCAAGAAATACCAGAGTTTAAGGCCATCTTAGGCATGGTAAACTATCACAGCTGATTCCTACCAAATCTCTCAACTGTGCTGGCCCCATTGTATAGCCTGCTTAAAAAGAACCGAAATGGAGCTGGCAAACCCCACACCAGGATGTCTTCCTGAATTTGAAGCAATTGTTAAGATTATCAACCTTGTTGGTCCACTTTGACTCCATGAAGGAATTAATTTTAATATGTGATGTGTCACCTTATGGAATAGGGGCTGTCTTTTCACATCAGATGGCGGATGGCTCCGAACGACCCATTAGTTATACATCTCACACACTCAGTGTCGCAGAGTGAAATGGAGGGCTTATCCATTGGGTTTGGCATCCGGAAGTTTCATCAATATCTCCATGGTTGCCATTTCCTTATTATAACCAACCACAAGCCCCTACTGTGATTATTTAGAGAAGATTATTTGGCTCGCATCGAGAGATGGGCACTAATATTAGCTGCTTACGAGTACACTTTTGTTCACTGTTTGGGTAGTCAAATTGCACATGGAGGAAGCACTGAGGGTGGCAAGGGTGCAGAGTGTACTCTGAGTGGGGGACTTCAATGTCTATTACCAAGAGTGGCTCAGTAGCACCACTACTGACCGAGCTGGCTGAGTCCTAAAGCACATAGCTGCTAGACTGGGTCTGCGGCAGGTGATGAGGGAACCAACAAGAGGGAAAAACACACTTGACCTCATCCTCACCAACCTGCCTGCTGCAGATGCATCTGTCCATGACAGTATTGGTAAGAGTGACCACTGCACAGTCGTTGTCGAGACAAAGTCCCGTCTTCACATTGAGGATAGCCCTCCGTTGCATTGTGTGGCATTACCACCGTGCTAAATGGGATAGATTTCAAACAGATCTGCCAACTCAAGACTGGGCATCCAAGAGGCACTATGGGCCATCAACAGCAGCAGAATTGTACTCGAACACAATCTGTGACCTCATGGTCGGCATATCCCCCATTCTACCATTACCATCAAACCAGGGTAATCAACCCTGGTTTAATGAAGAGTGCAGGAGGGCATGCCAGGAGCAGCACCAGGCATACCTAAAAATGAGGTGTCAACCTGGTGAAGAAACAACACAGGACTACTTGCATGCCAAACAACATAAGCAGCAAATGATAGACAGAACTAAGCGACCCCACAACCATCGGATCAGATTTAAGATCTGCAGATCTGCCACATCCAGTTGTGAACAGTGGTGGACAATTAAAAAGCTCACTGGAGAAGGACGCTCCACAAATATCCCCATCTTCAATGATGGAGGAGTCCAGCACATCAGTGCTAAAGATAAGGCTGAAGCATTTGCTACAATCTTCAGCCAGAAGTGCCGAGTGGATGATCCATCTTGGCATCCTCTGGTGGTCCCCAGCATCACAGATGCCAGTCTTCAGCCAATTCGATTCACTCCACATGATATCAAGAAACGGCAGAGGGCACTGGATAGTGCAAATGCTATGGGCGCTGCCAATATTCCGGCAATAATACTGAAGACTTGTGCTCCAGAACCTGCCGCTCCCCGAGCCAAGCTGTTCCAGTATAGCTACAACACTGGCATCTACACGGCTATGTAGAAAATTGCCCAGGTATGTCCTGTACACAAAAAGCAGGACAAGTCCAATCCGGCCAATTACCGCCCCATAAGCCTACTCTCAAACATCAGTAAAGTAATGGAAGAAGTCATCAACAATGCTATCAAGCGGCACTTGCTTAGCAATAACCTGCTCACTGACGCCCAGTTTGGAATATGCCAGGGCCACTCAGCTCCTGACCTCATTACAGTTCAAACATGGACAGAAGAGCTGAACACTCGAGGTGAAGTGAGAGTGGGTGCCCTTGACATCAAGGCTGTATTTGACAGAGTGTGGCATCAAAGAGCCCTAGCAAAACTGGAGTCAATGAGAATCAGGGGGAAAACTCTCCGCTGGTTGGGGTCATACCTAGCATAAAGGAAGATGGTTGTAGTTGTTGGAGGTCAGTCATCTCAGCTCCAGGACATCACTGCAGGAGTCTCTCAGGGTAGTGTCCTCGGCCCAACCATCTTCAGCTGCTTCATCAATGGCCTTCCTTCCAACAAAAGGTCAGAAGTGGGAATGTTTGCTGATGATTATACAATGTACCATTGCACCATTCACGACTCCTCAGATACTGAAGCAGTCTACGTCCAAATGCAGCAAGACCTGGACGAAATCCAGGCTTCAGCTGAAAAGTGGCAAGTAACATTCATGCCACACAAGTGTCAGGCAATGACCATCTCCAACAAGAGTGAATCCAACCATCGCCCCTTGATGTTCAATGGCAATACCATCAATAAATTCCCTCAATATCAACTTCCTGGAGGTTACCATTGACCAGTAACTGAACTGCACTAGCCATATAAAGACTGTGGCTACAAAAACAAGTCGGAGGCTAGGAATCCTGCAAAAAGAAGCCCACCTTCTGACTCCCCAAAGCCTGTCTACCATCTACAAGGCACAAGCCAGGAGTGTGATGGAATATTCCCCACTTGCCTGGATGAGTGCAGCTCCCACAACACTAAAGAAAATTGACACCATCCAGGACAAAGCAGCCCACTTGATTGGCAGCACATCCAGAAACATTCATTCCCTCCACCACTGACGCACAGTAGCAGCAGTGTGTACCATCTACAAGATGCATTGCAGGAATTCAGCAAGGTTCCTTTGACAGCAACTTCCAAACCCACGACCACCACCATTTAGAAGGACAAGGGCAGCATATAGATGGAACACCACCACCCGGAAGTTCCCCTCCAAGTCATTCACCATCCTGACTTGGGAATGTATTGCCGTTCCTTCCCTATCGCTGGGTTAGTGGTTGTACCCACACCTTATGGGCTGCAGCGGTTCAAAATGACAGCTCATCATCACCTTCTCAAGAGCAACTAGGGCAATAAATGCTGGCCTAACCAGCGAAGCCCGCATCCCGTGAATGAATTTTAAAAAATGCCAACGCATTAAGCTGCCTTCCCCTAATCAGCTAATAATGGGGAGGCTCCGATTCCCCAGGAACTGGTTTTAGTACTAAGTTTTCTGGATTCCTCCTCTGTTCAGACCAGACAAATCTGTGAGTGGGCAAGCAGGAACCCACTATTGCCTAATGTCCGGGAGCAGGTCTTGAATTGTTGGTCAGGTGGACCTAAATCTAAGGAGAAGAAGCCCTATTCTGATCGCAAATATGAGCTCTCCTGCCAGGACAGCATATTACTCTGGGAAGCAAGGGCCATCGTGCTCCCCCAAGGGGCCGAAGGCATTATTAGCTGAGCTTCATAGCGCTCACCCAGGCATTAGCAGAATGAAGATGCTCGCACAGTTATTTGTGATGGCCAGGCATGGACTTGGATGTCAAAATCCTGGTCAAAAGCTGTCCTCAATGTCAGCAGGTGCAAATACTCCCCTCCTTAATTCCATTGCACCCATGGGAATGGCCGGGGCAGCCATGGGTCCACCTCCACTTTGATTACGTGGACCCCTTCTTGAGCACAATGCTTGTTTTACTGATTGACTCCCACTCCAAATGGATGGACATCCATGAAGTCCAGGCACCCATGTCAGCTGTCACTATAGACCATTTGTGGCTGAGGTTTGCAATGAATGGGTTGCCAGGGGTCCTCATGTCTGGCAACGGGACTGCTTTTACCAGCAGGGAGTTCCACAGGTTCTTAACAGCATTACCCATATCAAAACCTTACGTTACCACCCAGCATCGAATAGCATGGCTGGGCAGTCCAAACCTTTAAATCTGGAATGAAAAAGATGGAAATGGATTCCACGGGCATGTGATTGTCCCGATTCTTGTTCGCATACTGGACTACACCACATACGATGACTGGCATTGTCCCTGCAGATCTACTAATGAAGAGACATCTCCATACCCGCCTGACCCTTATCCAGCCGAATTTAGAGAGTAGGGTGGAGAAAAGACAAGAGGCGCAGAAGACCAGGCACAATGGTCATGGTTGTGAAAGAACTTTCATGGCGGGAGATGTGGTCCTCGTGAAGAACTTTGGAGATGAGCCCAATGGGCTGTTAGGCAAGGTTATTGCAGTAACTGGACCCCTCTCCTATAAGGTATGGTAAATGGCTGAATAATTAGGCAACATGTGGATCATCTCCGCAAAAGAATGCCAGTCCCTCAAGAAGAAATGCAGTCATCATCTACGCTTGAGTCTGTTCCGTATGTCGCAGACAGGTCACACAATTTGGGAGCACCGGTGGGGCCTGTGGGGACCAGAAGAGGTCGGGAAGGCAAACCTGCCAATTTCCACTAAGGAGCTTAATGGACAACTGACCCCTGAAAAGGAGGTCTCAGAAAAACCAGCCGAGGGTGTTGAGCTGAGACGCTCAACATGTCTGAGAAAGCCTCCTGACAGACTTGATTTGTAAATAATTATTAGTATAAATAGTTCACATGTTACTAATTTTGTCAACTGTATTTTTTAAGTAAAAGGGGAGGGATGTGGTAAAATGGAGTACAATATACTTTAAGAGAATGCAAGTGGACGATCCATGTGACAGTACTGATCAATCACTGTATAGCACTGGTTAACTAAGTCTAGAGTTAGAGGTGGTTGTGGGAGCATGCAAGGATTTAGTGCTCTGCCTTCTGAGGCAATAAACAATCACAGTTTGTTCTTATGTCGGTCTCTCTCTGTTACTGATAGCGAGCATCAACCAACACGTGTATATGAAGGCGTGCAATTTGAGTTTACTTGACTAGTGAACTCATAGGCTCAAGACATAAAAGTATCGCAGATGAATAATGTGCATTTGGCTGAATTAACATCAGGCTTCCCATGCCCACAAAACTATACTCCAGGTAGACTTATGTCTTTTTGAAAGGAAGGGTAAAAAAGTGGTAATGAAAACATGCTCTTATTGGGAAATTATTCAGAAAAAATGTGAAATCTCAGCTTTTGCAAAATGATACGACACAAACTGATAGTCACACTAGGTGGCATCAGCTTCCTTTGTGCATTGGACAGACTGTATAGGCAGCACAAACCCTGGGAGGTCAATCTCTGACAGTAAAAATAAAGATTTTTTTTAAAAAAAAGAACATAAGACAAGGTTTCAAGAATGATCAAATGTCCAGTTTGATCCTGTAATGATGAAAATAATATGAAAGCTTAGCACTCTAAAGCCAGGATTGAATATCATTTTATCAACATATTTTGTTCTGCTTTGTCTAAAGCATGCTACTTTCAAATATTAAAGATCCTTAGATGAGTATATCATAAATTTTCATAAAGGAATATTTTTACTTTTATATTGTGTGTAGAGTATTACAATGATTTTATACTGCTACATCAAAATTAGCTTTTCTTTCACTGGAACCTGCTTCTTGACTTGAGTCATTCAGTGATCAGCAGCTATGGTATTAAGGGAAGGAAGGGAGGGGTGGCACAATTCCACCCACAGTGGGTAAAGAAGTCCTCCTCTTTGTGTTGAGAGTAGCCACCATTTTATGGTCACAAACTTTTCTTACCCTTGCTGGCATCCTTATGCAGTGATGGGGAAAGCTACCTGGACACGTTGGCTTGTAACTTCTGTGGGCCCCAGTATTGGATTTGGGGGATACCCCAAAGATGCATGGGGAATCCCTCTGGCAAGTTCCCAGATAAGGGTTTGCACAGCAGTTGCCCAGAAGTGCTAACTTCCCCTGGACAATTGTGCTGTGCTGGGAACCATCCGAAAATGCGTTTTAACTTTGGATAGTTCCACTGGGATTATGACAATAGTTACCAAGAAAAAGTTAGAAGAATTAAAACTTTTTCTAACCTCTGAGTAACTATTGTAAAGACTCAGACCGACCCCAGGGGACGCCCCTGCACCCCCCACCTATCCCAAAGGGCTTCTCCCAACCCTCCAATGACAACTGCACCCCCCCCTCACACCCCACCACCACCAACCTCGGCCCCTCTGTCCAAACCTCGTAGCTCCTGCCCGGACCTCAGACCCAGCCCAGACCTTGGCCCCCCTAGACCTCAGACCTCCCAACCTCAGGAAGCCCCCACACCCACACCCCCGCCCCCCTCCCCTCTCTGGACACATTTATTCCTAATCTCTGTTTCCTGCCTGCTAACCAATTCTCAATCCATGCTAGTATATTACCTCCAATCCCATGTGCTTTAATTTTGTACACTAACCTCTCATGTGGGATTTTATCAAAAGCTTCCTGAAAATCCAAATATACCACATTCACTGGTTCTCCCTTATCTATTCTACATGTTACATCCTCAAAAAGCTCCAGTAGCTTTGTCAAATATGATTCCACTTTCATAAATCCACGGGCAGGGTTTTTAGGTCAGCATGATTGGCAGGCCCGGGAGTGGCCGGGGAACTGCTGCCCGCAATTGGCCCCCAACCGCGATTTGACACTGGGGCTGGCCAAATAACAGCCAGTGTCAAGCGCACCCTGAAATGCTCAGCACTCCCGTGGTAGGGGGCGAGAGGAGGGTGGGTGCTGACGTCAGCACGGGCGCTGGCGAGAGCTGAATGAAAGCTCCCTGAAGGCAGAGAGCTGCCTCAGGGAGTTGAAGACTTTAAACCAACAAATAAATTTTTTTAAATCCAGAAAAAAATGTCCATGCATCACAATCAGTCACCTGAACAGATAGATGGGGCTGAATTCTCCAGTCGGCGAGTGGGGGCGGGACCCGCTTGCCGAGGCGTAAAATGCCACGCGGTGACATTGGGCGGGTGTCCTGACGTCATCGCGTGTCAATTAGATTTCCAGTTCAGCGCACCCCGCCGAACTGTCAAAAACCTATTTAGGCCTCTTAAAAACAAATTTAAGCAATTAAACGAGCTGCCCGCCCAACCTTAAGGTTGGCGGGCAGGCGAAGAGCCCAGGCGGCCTTCACATTTTTCATCAAACCTCATCCACGGACGGAACGAGGTTTCATGAAGTGTTTTAAAATTCAAAAAAAAATTTTTAAATAATTCTTTGACATGTCCCAGCTCATGTGACAGTGTCACATGAGGGGACATGTTTTAAAAGTTTTTAATTAAGGCCTGCCCAGCGTGTGCTCACCCAGAAGCGTTGAGCGCTCCCTGTGCAGGCGGGGGTTCCCTGAGTCGTTCCCTGCGCTCTTTTGCGCATTTACGTTAAAGAGCGCAGAGATCTCCCTGAGGCATGGAGGTGCATTGGCAAAATCGGTTTGAAGTGTAAATTTAAATAAAGGGAAATAAAAACTTTTAAAACGTGTTCCCTCATGTGACACTGTCATATGAGCTGGGACATGTGAAAGGATTATTTTTAAAGCACTTCACGAAACCTCATCCCGCCCGTTGATGAGGTTTCATGAAAAATGGGAAGGTCGCTTGGGCTCTTAGCCTGCTCGCCAACCTTAAGGTTGGATGGGCAGCTCAGCTAATTGAATTAATTACTATTTAAATGACCTTAATAGGCCTTTGACAGTTTGGCGGGCACGCAGCCGGCTTGGCTGCACACCCGCTGAGCTGAAAATCTACATGACGCGCGGTGACGTCAGGACGTCTGCCCGACATCACTGCGCGTCATTTTACATGTTGGCGAGTGGGCCCCACCCCAACTCACCGAACGGAGAATTCTGTCCGTGGAATCCCCCCTATGCCTGCACAGGGAGCGCTCAGTGCTTCTGGGTGAGTGTCATGCTGGGCAGGCCTTAATTGGTCCGCCCACATAAAATGGCGGCGCGGCCCCAATCGGGGGCGCTGATTGGGTTCGCGCCCTCCCCTGCCCTTTACCCACTGTGGGTGGAATTGTGCCACCCCTCCCTTCCTTAATACCATAGCTGCTGATCACTGAATGACTCAAGTCAAGAAGCAGGTTCCAGTGAAAGAAAAGCTAATTTTGATGTAGCAGTATAAAATCATTGTAATACTCTACACACAATATAAAAGTAAAAATATTCCTTTATGAAAATTTATGATATACTCATCTAAGGATCTTTAATATTTGAAGGTAGCATGTTTTAGAAGAAGCAGAACAAAATATGTTGATAAAATGATATTCAATCCTGGCTTTAGAGTGCTAAGCTTTCATATTATTTTCATCATTACAGGATCAAACTGGACATTTGATCATTCTTGAAACCTTGTCTTATGTTCCATTTTTTTAAAAAAAATCTTTATTTTTACTGTCAGAGATTGACCTCCCGGGGTTTGTGCTGGCTATACAGTCTGTCCAATGCACAAAGGAAGCTGATGCTTCTGAAAAAACATGAAACCTCACCCACTGGCGGGACGAGGTTTCATGTCCGTTTTTAAAAACTGTAATAAAGTTTCTGTGCTTCTTATTAACATGTCCCATCTCGTGTGACATTGTCACATGAGGGGGACATGTTAATATTCTTTTTATTTTTCTATTTTTAAAGTCTTTTAGACGGTCAGTAATCTCCCTGACACAGCACTTAGTCTCAGGGAGCAGTGCGCGATACAGCGCACTTTGACAGTTGGGGAATCCCTTACCCCTGCCCCTCACAGGAAGTGCATAGCGCTTCCCATTGAGCAGCCCGCTGGGCGGGCCTTAATTGGTCTGCCCACTCAAAATGGCGGCAGGCCCCATTTCGGCTGCGGGGGTCAGCTGCCCGCCCGCTGCCAAGCCAGTGGGGCCCGCTTGCCCACAAAGGGCAAAATTCTGTCCAATGGGACTAAAAGCTGACAAGTCCCCTGGACCTGATGGCCTGTATCATAGGGTCTTAAAAGAATTAATGGTAGAGATAATGGATGCATTTGTTGTAAGCTTCCAAAATTGCCCCTCCTTTTTCCTCCTGATTTCCTAGCATTCATGGGTTGTTATCCATGTCTTCTACTGTGAAGACAGAAATGAAAAAACATGTTCAAAGTCTCTGCCTTTTCTTTGTTTCCCATTATTAATTCCCCAGTCTCATCCTCTAAGGGACCGATGCTTACTTTAGCTATTCCTTTCATTATTATATGCTTGTAGATGCTCCTACTGTCTGTTTTTGTATTTTTCTCTCATACGCTAATTTTTTCCTCTTTGTTTTTTTAGTTATCCTTTAATGGTTTCTAAATATGTCCCAATCTTCTGGTCTATCACAGCATTCTAAGCTTCCTCTTTCAATTTGATGCCAGTCTTGATTTCCAAGCAGATTGGAAATCCTCAAATGTAACATCTCTATTTAAGAAAAAGGGGAGGCAGTGAGCAGGAAATTATAGACCAATGAGCCAAACATCTGCCTGTGGAGAAATACTAGATTCTATTAATAAGGGAACAGTAGTAGGACATTTAGAAAATCATACAATCAAGCAGCAGGTTTTGTGAAATGGAAAACATGGGCAGAATTTCCCCCCATCGGGGGGGAGGTTGATGGGCGGGTGCGTGCTGGCGCACTTCCGATCGGCGCCCCAAATTGCAGGCAAGGTACCATTTTACATAGGCAGGCCAATTAAGGCCCGCCCAGCATGATGTCCACAGGGAAGCGCTGTGCACTCCCTGTGCGGGTGGGGGGGAGTCCCTAAACCTGAGAGTGCGCTCTTTTGCGCATGCACACAAAAGAGCACACTCATCTCCCTGAGGCTAAGTGCTGCCTCATCCCGCCTGTTTGAGGTTTAATGTTTTTTCCACTTCCCGCCGGGGCTCCTGGCCTGCCCGCCAACCTTAAGGTTGGACGGGCAGGTCCACTAATTACTTTAAATGATCTGTCAATGGCCTCAGTTGGCCATTGACAGGTCAGCAGGCGCGCAGCTGATTTGGCTGTGCCCCCTCCTTCCGAAAAAAATTTAAATGGGGCACGGTGACATCGGGAGTAAACTCCTGCCCCATGTTTAACAAATTTTTTTTAGAGTTCTTTGAGGATGGAACAAGCAGGTGGATAAAGGGGAACCAGTAGATGTAGTCCATTTCGATTTCCAAAAAGAATTCAATAAGGTGCCATATAAAATGCTACTGCATAAGATAAGATCTCATGGTGTTTAGAGCTAATATATTAGTGTGGATAGAAGATTGGCTAACTAACAGGGGCAGAGCAGGAGTGGGCACGGGCAGGCACGGACCCAATCGTCGCTCGCAACCGGGTCTGCACCGCTAGTTTTTTGTGGACAGCCCAATTAAGGCCCGCCCAGCGTACTTAATGCCTCCTGTGCATAGCAGGAGTGGGCGGGCAGCGGCAGGCCTGTATAAAGGAAGGCCTGGCAGCCTTGTAAAGGCTGCTCTCAATGGCTGGGTGCAAAGCTCTGCAGAGGGGCAATGGAGGTTATGCAAGTCCGGAGGGTAGGCCATCAGGGCAGGCCAGGCCGTAGGATAGACTGGGAGGCCAGTGTGCCCCTTGATTTTCTGATGAGTGCCTTGCTGCCCTCCTCGAGGAGGTGGCAGCACGGCGGAAGGTGCTGGTTCCCCAGGACAGGAGGAGGAGGCGGCCCCCCCACATGACCAAATGTGCCTGGGAGAAGGTGGAGGAGGTGGTGAGCTCCCAAGACGTGGTGCGGCGCACCTGGATCCAATGTCGCAAGCGCTTCAACAACTTGTTGCACTCTGGCAGGGTGAGGACAATGTTGGCATTGGTCACTTAACCCAGCAGGTTGGCATTCCCCTGCTGCCCCATGCTCCCCACCAAGTCTGAGTGTAGTGACTGCATTGAATCATTGATGGTATGTGTCCTTCGCTGGGTGGGCCAGCAGATATTACCCATGCTGAGGTCAGCCTGAGAGGGTGGTGAAGAGATGGGTTCTGCACCCACAGCATATGGTACACTGAGACCCACATGACTGTTTTGGGGGCAACCAGGAGGAGCTGCACCCAGGCGCAGTGCTGGAACTCCAAGACATGTCCAAGCCAAGATGGTGAGATGGTGGGAGGGAAGCTTCAAGGTGGTGTGGCAACAAACCATCTGCTGCCCTCTGTGCTCCACATGCTTGCGTCTCCTTGCTATTGAAGGTTAGGCCATGTGGTTCCTAATGTGATGTAGGCAGCATGTGGCCAAGGTGGTGGGGGGGCGTGGACAGGCCTAACATCTTTGTGTGAGTGTTTGGCAGCATCGGGGTGAGGAGGCTCTGGAGCCCTGAAATGTCCCACTCTGGTTGGGGTGGGCCGTGCGCGAAGAGAGTCCATGTGCAATTTGTACAAATCAATGCTCGTCTCTCATTTTCAGGAGAAGGATGTTCATAATGCTGCAGAGCGTGCGAGGACTGGCGACGGCCAAGTGCAGTTAGCCATTCTCAGCTGGTTTGGGCAAGAGGCCCTGGATTTGGAGAGGTGCCATGCGCCCAGGTCTACAGGTATCGGTGAGGCTAGGGTGCCACGGGCAGGTTTGTATGGCGAGCAGTGAGGTCAGCATTGTTCTCCCAACAGCCATAGCACCGCTGAATGTTAAGTGATTTAATTTTGCAACATGGCTTGACCATTGCTTATGAAAGGATGAGCGCATAGTGACCCGGGGGACAGTGATGGATTTTGTCATTGTCTCCATTTTAACAGATCTACTTTCCTTGTTCTTCCTTTCAGCATCATCGGAGCAGGGCCGGGAGGAGGACCAGCAGAGGCTCCATCTCACACCTGAGAGGTCTGAAGTCTCACCAGCATCACGCCATCTCTGCCAGGCAGGCACCAGTGCAGATACTAGCACCTCGGTGGGAATTCGAACATCGGCTAGTATCCCGGGGCACAGCGGTGAGGGCACTTCACAGTCGCTGGAGGAGCTGGCAGAGACAGAGTGTGCCCATGGTGCCAGTGGTCAGAGGACTGTGGGGAACCAGGCACATGCTCAGTCGGTGCCTGATGATGTGCCTCAAGAGTCGTCTGCGATGCAGCAGGAGCAGGAAATGCAGCCGCGTGTGCGGGAGCATTTAGGGGAGATACATGAGGCAATGCTTGGCTTGGTCTCTGTGGTTGAGGAGTCTACGCGGACGATCACTGAAGCAATGAGCCACATGTCCGAGCGCCATGTGTCTTCCATGGCGAGAGCGGCAACTCTCATGGAGAGCCTCCTCCAGGATGCGCTCTGACCAGCAAGCCCTCACATCGGCATTGACCTCAGCTGGTCAGTGCCAGTGTGGAAGATGGTCTGGGCACCAAGTGTCCCAGCTTGGGTGCCCTAGCCAATTTTATTCCCCTGAACCAACACCATTAAAAACAGAGTAACTGATTGTTTGCTGTTTGTGTGACCTTGCTGTATGCAAAGCATTGGTTGATACTTTATGTAAGTAATAATAGTGATGGGACTTCAAAAGCAGTTTGAGCACTTCTTTTGAAACGGCGAATGTGCGTAGATTCAGCGAAGGCAGGATCAGAAATATCCATCATAGCAGCAAAAGATAACCTTCCAATGTTTAGGTTAACAAATGAATAGTAACCACTTGTCAGGTGCCTTAGAGCAGCTGCACCATTTGAACCATATTACAACATGCACCAACATCTGATCAACTGAGGGGAAGGGGAATTGGAATTAAAAACCTTCAGTTAGCGCTAACCTTAAAAGTCCCTGAGCCTTCTTAAATTAAATAACAAAGCTAACTACACAAACAAACACATAGGGAAGAATTTTCTCCCCATCGGGGGGTTAGGCGGGAGCGGGACCAGGCTTGCGCATAGCCAATTGCCCCCCCGCAATCAGTTGCACACCGCCATTTTATGTGCCACACTGGGTGGGCCTTACTTGGCCCTCCCAGTGTGATGCATGCATGGGAAAGAATGCAGAAATCTTCCTGAGACACAGCTGCCTTAGGGAGATCGGTTTAAGTGCAAAGAAATTTAATAAAGGAAAAAATATTTTTAAGACATGTCCCCTCATGTGAAACTGTCACGTGAGCTGGATCAGGAATATTAATTTTATTAAAAGTTTTTAAAAGACGTTAAAAACCTTCATGAAACCTCATCCTGCCCATGTTTGAGGTTCCATGATAAATGCAAAGGCCGCCTGGGCACTTAGCTTGCCCGCCAACCTTCAGGTTGGATGGGCAGCTCAGTTTATTGATTTAATTGACAGTTAAATGGCCTTAATAGACCTTTGACAGTTCAGCGGGCATGTAGCCGAATTGGCTGCGCGCCAGCTGAACTGAAAATCTGAATGACTCGCGGTGATGTCGGGATGCATGCCCGACGTCATCATGCATCATTTTATGCCTCGGCAAGCGGGCCCCCGCTCGCAGAGCCAAAGATTCTGCCATATGCTTTTTACCAATTCCATTCAGCAACTATGTTGTTTCCTGCCTGCTATCTGTATACACATAATAAATAATGAAAAGCAAGTTATATCTATACAGTAACTTTAATATCCTCAACATTCCTCAAGGTACTTCACAACCAATAAATTATTTTTAAGTATAGGCACTGTTAGCATGTAGGCCAACTTAGGAGCCAATTCGCACACAGCAAGGTCTCAAAAGTAACTGAGATGTTATGAGAGAAAATTTGCATCAATTTTACTACTTAAAATTCTTCCACATAAAATGAAAATGATGAAAGAAATGTTAATCTTATTGTTAATCAGATTTAGAACACATAGATTTAGGACAGACCTAGTAACTCCAAACAGGGCACCATGAGGTACCAAGGCCATCAGCAGCAACAGTGTTGTATTAAACCACGATCTGCAACCTCGTGGCCTAGTATATCCCTCACTCAACTATTACCATTATACCAGAAGATCAACCCTGGTTCAATGAAGAGTGCAGGAAGGCATGCCAGAAGCAGCACGATGCATACTAAAAATGAGGTGTCACACTGGTGAAGCTACAACACAGGACTGCTTGCCTGCCAAACAGCATAAGCAGCATGCGATAGGCAAAGCTAAGTGATCCCACAACCAATAGATCATAATACAACTCTGCAGTCCTGCCACATAGTCATTTTTTTTATTCATTCATGGGGTGTGAGCATCTCTGGCTGGCCAGCACTTATTGCCCATCCCTAATTGCCCTTGTTGAGAGTCAACCACATTGCTGTGGGTCTGGAGTCACGTGTAGGCCAAACCAGGTAAGGGTAGCAGATTTCCTTCCCTAAAGGAGTTTAGCAAACCAGATGGGTTTTTACAACAATTGGCAATAGTTTTGTGGTCATCATCAGACTTTTAATCCCATATTTTTGCTGAATTCAAATTTCACCATCTGCCGTGGTGAGATTCAAAGTCAGGTCCCTGGAGCATTACTCTGGGTCTCTAGTATACTAGCCCAGTGACAATACCACTATGCCACTTGCCTCCCTCCTTGACAGCAAGTCAGCGTGTGTGGCATCAAGGAGCCTGAGAAAAGCTGAAGTCATTGAGGCTCAGGGGAAATCTTTCCACTAGTTGGAGTCACACCTAGCACAAATGAATGGTGATGGATAATTAAACAGCTAACAAAAGGAGGAGGTGCCACAAATATCCCCAACCTCAATGATAGAAGAACCCAGCACATTAATGTAAAGACAAGTCTGAAGCACTTGCAACCAGCTACAGCCAAAATTGCGGAGTGGATGATCCAACTCGGTCTCCTCCTGGGGTCCCCAGTATCACAAATGCCAGTCTTCATCCAATTTGATTCACTCCACATGATATCAAGAAATGGCTGAAGGCAATAGATAGTGCTATGGGCCCTGACAAAGTTCTGGCAGTAGACTTGTGCTCCAGAACTTGCCGCATTACTAGCCAAGCCATTCCAGCACAGCAACAACACTAACTACCCGACACTGTGGAAAATTGCCGAGTTATGTCCTGTCCACAAAAAGGCAGGAGAAGTCCAACTTGCCCAATTACTGCCCTATCAGTCTACTCTCGATCATCAGCAAAATGATTGGAGGGATCGTCGTCAGTGCGGGAAAACAGCACTTACACAGCAATAACCTGCTCACTGATGCTCCTTTTGGGATTTGCCAAGACCATTCATTTCCTGTCCTCATTGCAGTTTGGTCCAAACATAAAGAAAAGAGCTGAACTCAAGAGGTGAGGTTAGGTTGACGGCCCTTGACATCAAGTCAGTGTTTGACAGAGTGTGGCATCAAGGAGCCCAAGAAAAATTGAAGTCAATGAGAGTGGGAGAAAACTCTCCACTGGTTGGAGTCACACCTAGCACAAAGGAAGATGATTTGATTGTTGGTGTCCAATCATCTTAATCCCAGGACATTGCTGCAGGAGCTCCTCAGGGTAGGTCCTGGGCCCAACCATCTTCAGCTGCTTCATCAATGACCTTTGCTCATCATTGGGTCATAAGTGGGGATGCTTGGTGATAATTACACAATTTTCAGTACCATTTGCGACTCCTTAAATACTGAAGCAGTCCGTGTCTCTACGCAGAAAGACCTGAACAACATTCAGGCTTGTGCTGATAAGTGGCAAGTAATATTTGCATTACCCAAGTGCCAGAAAATGACCATCTCTAACAAGAGAGAATCCAACCATCTCCCCTTGACATTCAATCGGATTACCATCACTGAACCTCCCACCAATGCATTCTCAAGGGCATTTAGGGATGGTCAACAAATGCTGGCCTTGCTAGTGATGCCCACATCCCATGAAAGAATAATAAAAACTTGCACTTTACACACCTCCCATTGTCACTTTAATTTATTTTGTCAATTGCATCAAATCACAACCCATTACATTAAACCTTCACCTATTTCTGCACAATTTCAACCCTCACATTAATTTTACATAATTAATTTTCCCTTTCTTTTATAATAATGTCAAAAAAGAATCAGAGACCAAATTCTTCCTTAATTACATAACAATTATAATTATGCGTCAGACAACAATATTGGCCCAGATTTTCCAGTCTCCAGATTGTCAGAGTCCAGACCCCGTGGAAGTCCCGATGCATTGACATCCGAGGGAATTACCTGGGAAGTTTGAACTTCTAACAGACAATTCCCCTGAACCCTTTATGAATGCCTGAGTTAGGGAGACTTCGGATAGTTCCATGGGATTTACCTGGATAGTTATCCAGGAAATATTGGACAGAAAAATCCTAGACTAATTCCTGGGTAACTATACAACTGATCACTCAGTCATCTACACTGACCCCCAACTCCCCCTTCAACTACCCCTCTGACACCACCAGCTACCCAACTGACCCCCTGACTACCCCCGACCTGGCCCAACCTGACTACCCCTCCGACCCGACTACCCCCTGACCCATGGCTACCACTGACTCATGACCAACACCCCCCCGATCAGACACAACTACTCACTCCAACTCTGCTAACCCCAATCACTCAACTACCACTCCTGACCTGACCCAGCTACTCCAACCAGACCTGACTACCCCCCACCACCTGACTAACCCCCTACAAGAGCAGACCATCCCCCAACCTAACTATTTCTCCTGATCCAACCCAACTACCCTTGATCCATCTACCCACTTCACCCACCTATCCACTTCACCTATCTACCTATCTATCCACCTCACTCCCCTACCAGTCTACCCAGCTGCCACCCTACCCACCTACCATTCCACCCACCTACCACACTACCCAGCTGCCACCCTACCCATCTACCACCCCATGTACATACCCCCTACACACCTGCCATCTTACCCACCTATTACCCTACCTACATGCTACCCTATCCACCTACCACTCCACCAACCTACAATAATACCCAACTGCCACCTTATGCAGCTACCACTCCACCCACCTACCACCCTATCCACCTACCAAGCTACTCACTTACCCAGGGGAGGTGGGAGTAGGGGGGTAGGAGGTGGTGTCCAGTCATCCCCACAAAGCTACTCCACTGCATTTTGGGAGAAGCGGGGCTCAGAGGACCTGGCCAGAGTTCCGGAACTGGGTCGGACATCAGAAAATACGCTCAGAGTGGCAATCTGTGATTCTCAGTAATCCAAGAATTCCATCGCAGCATAGAATCTTTGGGGGCAAGACTGGAAACCACTCCCCTCCCTCCTCTTTTTATGGCACTAGTTGTCACATAGTAAGTTTAAATTCCAGTGTGAATATTAGTGAATGGGTGAATGGATGAATGAGTGGATGAGTAAAGTTATCGCTTTGTGGAAAACCAGCCATTAATTTTTCTCAGTAAAAAACACACATGACATTTCCACTGTTAAATTATCAATCCAAGCGCATACCTTCAGCTCACTGTGAGCAATGCCATGGAAGTCCACTAATATTGTTTATTGAAACCTTGTGTCCCACTTATTATAATGCTCTAGCTATAAAACAATAATGTTTTAGAGGAGTGGACAGATATAACTCACACCCTATCCCTATCAAGAGTCATTTGGACTCGAAATGTTAACTCTGTCTTTCTCTCCACAGATGCTGTCAGACCTGCTGAGTTTTTCCAGCACTTTTTATTTTTGTTTCAGATTTCCAGTATTTTAACTTAATATTATGGCAATATAACTCTACCTGCCCAGTGAAAACTTAGTAGGTGGGCAGTTAAAATCACCTAAGCTACTTACTTGGACTACCAAGAGCATTTTTGTCTGCTCTACTGATCAGCCAGCAAGGAGACCATCCAAAGCTGTTAGGATTGTACCTACATATCTCAGGTACTGATATGCTAGTATCATTAAGACCTGATTGGATTATAACTGGTGGCCTGAGCTGGGAAGCCTCCTTGACTTTCCTGTCAGATGAGGACAATGGAGAATTAAAAGGAAACAGGACCAGAAGTAACCCACAGAAGTTGTTTTCTCTTTATTCTTTCCATGTGGGGGGTCAGGAGGAGCAGAAAAATTGGGTGTTGTACATAGCAGGCAATTGATCCACAATCACTACTTTTCAGCCCATATTCTATAAGTGAAAGTGGGAAGTCTTGTGGCACACTGGGTATACCATCCCTGCCTCTGAGCCAGAGCTCTGGGTTCAAATCCCACCCAAAGACTTAATGGCCATGGAAGGTGTGTTCATGACATGAGCAAAACAGGTTGAGTATCAACTTGCAAAACATGCCAGTGTCAGTTGGTAGACATGGGTGAGATTCCTGGTCAGCCATGTTATGGAAAAAATAGAGCCTTGACCATCACTATCCAAAGTTCCAGGCTACAATATGTAGAAGTGTATGTTCCCTGAGTTAACTGTAATAAGTGAAAGTTCCTGCCTTGGTCTCCATACGGATTGCAGAACTGAAACCTGTGCTGACCCGTCCATTTGGAAAATAGGTAAACAGTTGCCAGAACCCTCTACATTTTGTTTCTGAAATGATCTGGCCAAGCTAACAGTGAAGTACTGTTAAAGCTGCATTGTAATATTAAACATGCCAGAGTTCACTTAGGGCAGGATTTTCCCAGCGGGGGGGGGGGGGCCACTCGCCTATGCGTAAAATGACGTGCGGTGATGTTGGGCAGAACTCCCGATGTCACTGCGCCCCATTTAAATTTTTAGGTAGGTGGGAGCTCAGCAAAATCACCCGCTATGCACCCGCCAACCTGTAAATGGCCAATTGAGGTCATTGACAGAGTCATTAAAGTAATTAATGGGCCTGCCCGTCCAACCTTAAGGCTGGCAGGCAGGCTTGGAGCCCCGGCAGGAATTAGGAAAACCCTGCCCTTTGGTTGCTAACATTCAGAAAGCAGTACATTTGTTCTTCACTTGCTGGCAGAAACTGGTCAGAGATGAGATCACATTCACACCTCTACCCAGTCAGTCCAAGCAGTATTTCACAGAGAGACAGGACCATCTGTCTTTTCACCAATGGTAAATAAATAGTTACAATCCTGGACTAGCAAGCCTGAGATCATGAATTAAATTATCACCATGACAGGTATGAAATTGAATTCAATAAATCTGGTCATTTGTGGACTGGCACAAGAAAAAAATGAACATGAAAACTGCTGGAATTTCAACAAAAAAAAACTCAAATATATGCCAACATTTGTCAGGGAAAGAAAATGACCATCTTTATCCAATTAGACCTGCATGTCACTCCAATTTCAGACAACTTGATCAACTCAATTACCAAGAAGATGTTCCACCACCACCTTCTCAGGAGGGACAGGGATGTGGACAATAAGTGCAGCCATAATTAGCATTCCCCACATCCCAAGAACAACTTTCTAAGAAGGATATCCAAAGCTGCACCTTGGAAGAGACTGGTCTCCCTGCAGTCATTAACAGCTGCTGACATCAGATAATGAACCCCTTTATTTCATCTACTGTGCAGCAGGAGAACCGCACTATTATGTGAAGGAGTTGACCTTAAATTATAGGAAAGTTCAGTATTGAAAGAGCAATGCTGCGATTGCATTCTCAGCCCGATTAGAGTTAAAATCTGACGAAGGTTTTCACAAAAAATTGGCCCCTCAGCAGCTATGGTTGCAAGCAGTGGGGGGGGGGACATAAAAATAGAACGGGCGGCTAGCCCTCCGCCCTCATGCCCGCCACCCCCCCTGCTGCCACCATGTTATGGTGGGCAGATAAGTTATCTGCCAGCCCACCCGCCCTTATTGAGGACCTTAACTGATCAATTAGGGGCCGCATTCTGTCTCTGCCACAACAATGCATTGTGTGGGGGAAAGCAGCACGGAGGAGCCCAGCCCACTCTTTCATGTCCTCGGGCTAAAAAGTAGGAAAGAAGCGGAGGGTAACTCCTTTTTTTGGGGAGTGCTGTGTGGCCATAAGGGGCACCCTCCCTGATAGTATCCCACTCTATGCCACCATCCCTGATCTCCAGAATGAGACCCCCACTCTCTTCCCTCCAGTGTCTGCCATTCCTCCCTGATCAAAAACCCCAGACGTACCTTGGTCCGGTATCCATGCTGGGCCATCTTCTGAGGAGCGGCAACAACTGTCAGATTGCCACTCCGCTCCTATTTTCTTGCCTAGCACTGGAGCTTCGGACTTCTGAACCAGGCCTCCTCAGAAATGTGAAGTGTACCTGTTCTGGGAGGCCTTCCTTGTAGGGTGGCAGATAGGTGGGTGAGGGGATAGGGTGGTAGGTGGGTGAGGGGAATAGAAGCAAGTGGGTGTGAAGTAGCGTGGGTCAAGAATTCAGGATAACTGTAGTGTAAATCTCACATGAGGAGTTACTCCGCTATGTGGATCTTCTGATTGACCAGGAGGTTCCATGGGCTTGTGAAGGCTTTGTCACACACCTCACTTTTGTACAGTTTCTCCCCAGTGTGAATGTCTTAGTGTGCACAAAATTGAAATGAGCATGAGAATGTTTTGTCGCACACCTCGCATATAAATGTTTCTCCCCAGTGTGAATGTGTTGGTGTGTGCAGCTCACCAGCCTCCGGGCTGTGTTTGTTTTTTTGACTTTCTTTCAAAGTGTTATCTGTGGCTCAGTTGATAGTTCTCTTGTCCCTGAGTCACAAGATTCTGTAGTACTGAGGGCTGACTTGCCTGTTTGGGTGGATGTAAGAGATTCCTTTAATTGGCACAATTCAAAAAAGAATAGGGGATCTATTCCTGATGTCCTGGCCAATATTTATCTCTCAATCAACATTAAAAAACAGGTCATCATTAGCTGATCATTATCACATTGTTATTTGTAGGAGTTTGCTATATGCAAATTGGCTGCTGCATTGCTTACAGTACAACAGTGACCACATTTCAAAAGAAATTCATTGGCTGTAAAGCACTTTGAGATGTCCCCTAGTCACAAAAAGTGCTATGTAAATGCAAGTCTTTCATTCTTTCTTTCTGTTGGCGCCCATCACACTGGTCTCTGAATCCTGAGCAATCTAGGCTTTTGGACCCACTCATTGCCAGCTAATTTTTCAATGGTGACCCAAAACGTGCATTAATTCCCTACCTGAAGGAGTTAAATGGCCTAACATCTGGAAAGCCTAAAATTAGAGCTCCATGATTTTTAGCAGTGGAGTTATTGCCTGCACAGATCAATTGCAGGTTGTCCCACTGCTAAACCGGTTTGCTTTGTGTTAATTTTATACATGCAAAATGGGCATAATGCTCAACATGTAACCTAAATTACTAAATAAATGGCCTGAGAGAATAAGGTATGAACTGTAACATTTTTGTATATATCAGGATATATAACCAAAGGCTTTACTGGTAATGAGTGAAAGCTCCTGAGACACAGCTCTCTCTCTGAGCATGTTGGATTTGACTTCCCTAACCCAATCCTTAAATGCTATAGACTTCACTGAGTTAACAGCCTTTGTAAAAGGCAGATAGTGGAGAGGGAAGCCTCATAATGTAAACACCTGTAGCCAAAGGCATGAATTTTACAGGGAGGGTGTTTATTGCTCGTTCCACCCCAGTAGGAAAGTCTGTCTTGAGCCCACAAACTTTAAAAAAGGCTGTCCCACAGCGATTGTAGACTAAGGTCAACTTAAACAAGGTAAGTGTAGGACCTATTCCACCCCCGAGGGAAAGGAAGTCCCACCCTCAAGAGCTGCTGGCCAATCTGATTTTGACCAGCAGCTGAGTAGCCCCAACAGTGCCAGAAACAAGTAGTGGCTGCTGCTGGGACTACAAGGGAATCCTGGGAAAAAAACAATAGCCCAGAACTTCCGATATCTGGATGGTCATACCCTGGTACCCCAGGGGACGTGCTGAGGGACCTGTCTGAAGTCCTCACGCACTCACTATGCAAGAATTATCAGAGAAGCTTGGACTTCCAATTCCCCTGCATCTGGAACCCTCCAAAACTCTGAGTTAGAGTTGGAGACTTTGGAGTGCGCCTCTAGTTCCACAGGAGTGGAATCCTCAATTTCCCCTACACCCTACAGACTTGTCTTAGGGCCACTGCTCATAAGGCAGGTGACACAACAGGGGTGTCTTCGCTCAAGCAAGCTGCCCATGGAAGTGTGACCAGGGCTGGTAGCTCATTCGGAGGACAATAATAAACTTAAACTTTGGTATGCACATGCACCCATCAGGTAGCACCGATCTTGGGCCTAAGAAAGGGCCCAGATTAGTTCATAGGCCTTAAATATTTTGTCCTAATCTTTACAAGTCAATCTCTAACTCAACCACTTGGTGAGGGAGGGGAAACAAAAGTAAAAACAGAGGCTTGAACTCATCTCCTAACACTTGATGTAACATAGCTGCCTCAACCATTTCACATGCTCTTTTCCAGGATTTAATTTGTCCTCAGGCAGAAGTGCTAAAAATACAAGCAGACAGATAAAGTCATTGAATTTTAGTTTAACTATACATACCATTGTAGTTTATGTGAGACACCATTCTACTGAAAATATTTGAATCCTGTTCCTTCAATGGCATATGGTACTGGTATAACATATGATCTAGTACTTTGGTGTTTGGGCATATGATATATGAGTTATCAGTAGAATGTTCACATTCAATATTGGCTAACTTCAGGACATTCATTTGTACATAATAGACTGTCAGTCCTGTGAACCCACTGGAATTTCCCATGATCAAACCAGCTCTGGTTATTGAAACTCCATCATAATTAGATAACATGATCAGTACGGTGGCCAATACAAAGCTTTTCTTTTGCACACAGCATTGCCTACCTGGAGGCTACTATCAGGGTTTCTAATGAGCTGACAGAACTCTGTAAGGACCACTTTGTCAGACCCATTCTGCCACAAGCCTTCTCTCTGTTTCATCACAGCTGAACCATTGTTCATTTTTTTTCTAACTGAATTTAGACCCTCTGACCCAGCTGGACATTTTAACTCACTCCAGGAGCTCGTGAATTGAACTGCAATTGACCTAATTAGCTGAAACTAATTGGGAGATGGGTCGAAGATGCCTTGAAGATTTATTAATGACCTGTGTTTTTTTTTGGAATTAAATCAATGCATAGTGTATTGTAAAATGCATTATAGGCTAATCACAAATGTGTTCTGTTTAGAAAAAAATCTCTCTATTTAGATAACACCTACCTACCTTATACAAAGAAATTCTGTTGCAATATTAGATGAATGTTGAACATATTTGTATGATATTTATCTGTAATTTTAATGGAAACTATAAACTGCTTATTTAAACATGGACTACTCAACTCTTATCACCTTTAAATAATCAAGAACTTGGACCACTTAAATAAGAAAAATAACAGAAAGCTTTAGGGTTCAACAAAATAAAAATAAAAATGGTAGTCAAGCTTCAGAATCATGCATTCCAGAATCTCCAGTCTTTCAGATCAAAGTGAGGAGCAGAGTCAACACCTGAGTCAAGAGATGGAGGGGTTCACAAGATTGACATGGTTGTCACTGGGGTTGGAGACTGGATATATATTGCCTTCTCACGTAACTGAGTTTCCATTCATAGGCACAGTGAGAAACAGGAGTCAGGAATGCTTTTGTGCCCTGAACCCACACCCAGGTGGGAACAATCACTCTTTGGGATTTTGGCAGGCCACCCCCTTAATAAGTATGGAGATAGGTTCCTGCCCAATTTAGAGTGGTAAGTGGGCTCTTGAAGCTGGTGGGCCAATCTGATGCCATTCATCTCCAGAGAAGCAGCTGGCTGCATAAATGGTTAGTAGCTGAGAGGCTGTTTCAACATGGACACACCCTCTGACCAACTTTTTTTGAAAATCAATTTAAAAAAAACAGTGAAAGCAGCCAGGCCATCATTGTGGGTAAGGGATAGAGTGGAGGAAGGGGCAGGGTGGTGGTGTATAGGGGTAATCCCTCTTCAGGCCAGCCTTTGGCTGAACAAGCACTCAGGCAGGCAGGGATGGTCTGTAGGCATGCATGAAGCACCCCACCTACAAGCAAACTACCTACTGATGAAACAAGAAATTGGAGGCCATCTGGAGAATTACAATCCTTAACAAGACTCTTAATGAGGCTAATTGGCTGCCCACCTCGTTGTTGCAAGCAGCCCTGTCAGCCCCCAACCCACCTCGGCCAAAATAGCCGATGCCACAATTGGGCTGGCAAAACTGGCACACAAGCCATTTGCAGTATTTTCATGTTCTGTCCACCTCCATTCCCAATCTTTTTTTATTAATACACAGGACCCTGTTCTTTGCAGATAGAAAGAACATGTACACACATTGTGCCTGTTTCAGCTAAACAAAATAAGTGACTGCCATTTTCTGACTTGTTCCTCAGAGAAACCCCTTGATCAATCAGAGTCAAGCTGCCTGGTTTAAATTTCAAAAAAATGCTTGACAGTTAACTGTCAGTCACCATCAGTTGTGCATTCTCCTTGGCAATGCCACTTGCCAACCAATCAGCACTCTCTTCCCATACAGTATAAATTGTTGGTTTCCACCTCATATTGGTATTCTTGTGATTGTCCTGATGAATGCAAGACAAAATGCTTAGATGTCTCTTTTTCCAGTAATACTCAAGTTCGGTACCACCAAACAACCTTAGATTTTTGTTATCTCATGAATATGTCACAATATTTACTTTTGAGGACTTCCATCTGGTCATTCTTTTAACTATTTTTGCCCTAGTGAAGAAAGATCTGAAGGGATCAATGTTAACTGTTCCCACTGAGTGGCAAATGGGCCAATTTGTCGATCATCAATTTTACACGCTGCCTGATTTTTTTTCAATGTTATTTATTCATTCACCAGATGTGTGCATCTTTGGCATAGGCCAGCATTTATTGTGCAACTCTAATTGCTCTTGAGAAGGTGTTAGTGAGCTGTTTCCTTGAACCTCTACAGTCTATATGGTGAAAGCACTCCAACAGTGCTGTTAGGAAGGGAATTCCAACAGTTTGGCCCTGCAAAATAGAAGGGTACTACTTGGGAACTCCTACAATAATGTCCTGGGCCTGAGATGATTGACGTACAATGCCCAAAATCATCTTCATTTATGCTAAGTTTGACTGCAATCAGTGGAGATCTTTCCCTTGATCCACATTGACTTCAATTTTTTGAAGGTTCCTTGATGCCACACTTGGTCAAATGCTGTCTTGATGTCAAGGGTAGTCACTCTCGCCTCACTTCTTGAATTCAGCTCTTTTGTCCATATTTGCTGACTTCGAAGCTTCTGCATAAACTAGCTGTTCCCAGATACGGGTACACTAGTACTCCTTCCTCTTGAAAACACCTCACTAGAAGAATGAGTAGAATCCACATAGTACAGGTCAAGCCACTAGGAGAAAGAGGAGGAGAAGGAGATAAAGAGGACCGGAGGCAAGTGACCCTGTTAGAACCTAAACTGAACAGTAGTGAGCAGGTCATTCGTCGGCAAGTGCCATTGGTCAACAACACATTCCATCGCTTTGTTGATGATTGTGAGTAGGCTTATGGTGCAGTAATTAACCAGATTGGATTGGTCATATTTGTGAATAAAACATACCTGGTAAATTTTTCACTTTGTCAGGTAGATGACAGTGTTGTAGCCCTGCTGGTATAGCTTAACTAGAGACATGTCTAATTCTAGAGCACAATGGCAAGAAATTAGACTCATTAGCACCTATTCCTTGGGCACTTGTGATGTGAAGCATGCCAGATGCATTTTAGCTCACAGTAAACATCCACTGGAGGAGGCTGATCATGATTTCAATCAACATGAAACACTGCCATTTTGGAGCTTAAAACTCTGGCCAATATTCTGTCTTGCAGAACTGAACACAAGTTTATTTAAAGGAACTTACAGGTTAGTTGCTGGCTGAGTACTTTTGGCTGTTGCTACAATTTTACACATTGTTAGTGCTTTCCACAATTGCTTTAAGGGGCTTGCATGGTAGATAGTTTATGCAGATACCTTTAACTCAGCAAAAACTATCTGTTCCCGGGTATGGGTACACTACTACACCTCCTTTTGGAAGAAGCCTGACTGGGAAAATGAGTAGAGGCCATAATAAACATGTCAAGTTACGAGAAGAGGGGTGAAGAAGAGGAGGAGTCCAGAACTGAGTCCTTAACCGCATACTGCAATCAGTAGTAGGAAGGATTCCCTAACATTGCTATGAAAATAGATCATCACCTACTTTCTAGTTAGTACAACAGCAAACTACTGCAGATGCTTGAAACCTAACTCTGCTTCTCTCTCCACAGATGCTGCCAGACCTGTTGAGGGTTTCATGCATTTTCTGCTTTCACTTTACAGATTAGTTGCTGACTGGCAGTTGTTGAGTTTGTCAAAATGTTAGGTAGTTTGTCCAGTTATTTAAAGTTACTGAAGCCAATAGGGAGTGGTGTGGGCATATGCTGAAGAACTTGGTCCTGACTTCAAGGATTCGGCACAGACACATGGATTTAGCATTTTCTATTCCCCTTGTCCTGCAGCATGACTTTGCAAGTGAACAGAGGTGAAAAAGGAGAGAATAATATGCCCAAAGAGGGAGGAGGAGAAGGAGGAAGAGGAGGGGGAGAAGAGATCCTAGAAGGAGACCATTTCCATCCAGGGTATTCAGGGAGAAATTCTCCTACCTGAGCCTCAGTGATGAAAAATGTCTGGGAACAGTTTGTCCTTCATTAAGATCATCTTCACTGAAATCTACCAGGTGTAGCAACCACAGGGCAGGGACTACATCACCTATGGCAGTGAAGATGACTGTGGCCATGAAGTTTTAGGCATTTGGTTCCTTCCAGGCTGAAGCTGAAGATGTTAGCAACATCTCACAGTTTGCTGAGGGAGGTCACTGAGGCCCTCTATTCTAGGAGAATTGATTACATTTCATTCTCTCTAGCCAGCAGGTGGAGCGAGCATGCAGCTTCACTAGATTGCCGACATCCCCATGATGCAAGGTGCCATTGGTTACACACACATCACCTTACAGGTGCCACATGTCCATTCCACCCTATACTCCAACAGAAAGGCCTTCCATTTCCTTGCCATCAGTTGGTGTGTGACCATAGGTAGCGAATCACACAGTATCCTGGCAACAGACATGATTCTACAGCAGACTGCTTTGCCAGATGTATTTCAGCCACTGCTGCAAACCAAAGTGTGGCTTCTGGATGACAAGGGCCATCCACTGATGACATGGTTCATGACCCTGGATTGCAACCTATGCACCTGTGGGCAGCATGTGTACAATGTATGCCAAGCTGCCACACAAAATACGACAGAGCAGATAATTGCCATGCTGAAACAATGCTTATGCTGTCTGGACTGCCCGAGAGAATCCCTGCAGTCCTCAGTATAGTGGGTGTCAAGATTTGTGATGGTTTGCTGCATGCTGCACAACCTCACCTTCAGGACACAGCCGTTGCCACCAGCTATCAGGTAAGAAGTTGAGGATATCAAGACCATGAGGAGAAGGTGAAAGAGAAGGAAGAGGGGAAGGAAGAAGAAAGGAGGTGGTAACCTGGATAGCCCCTTTTTGCCTGGGCTGTACATGAAGAACTCATTTGTATGCGATACCAGTAATCTTAACCCCAATTCCCTTTATCCAGTGCGCTCCATTATTTCTTGAAATCACGTGGGTATAAATCGAATGACTGAAGCGATGGTGGGGAATTCAGGAGGAGATTGAAGCAGATAATCCACTCATATCATTTCTATTCAAGCTAATTGTCAGGAAATAATAGTGGGGTGTAAAATGAATGACCCACCCACTGCGACCCATTTCCTGCTCAGTGGCAAGACTTGACATTGACCCCTTGAATCCTGTAGCTTCCCTTTATAACTGTAACCTGCCCAGAAAAGGAAAAATAAAACAGCCAGGCAAGAAATGAAGTCTAAATATCAAAACACTTTATAAGGATTCACTCAATGGAAAAGAAATCAACCCAACAAATTATTGCCGGTGAAAAATGAGAGAAACGACACACAGGCTTTTTGTGCAACCATTCACCTTTTAATGTCTACCAATATGGAGGGAAACCATTTGTTTAAAATTGTAAAACAAGCTAACATCTCTTTGTCCCTGGACTACTAAGCTTTTATAATGGAAAGTTTCACAAGCAACTCTTTGCCATTTGTACCCATTAGTGAGTGAACATGACTTACTCACAATGGAATAATTACAGATATTCCAAAGACATGCAAAGTAGGAAGGAACTTCCTCACTTATTCATGTCACCTCATGCTTAATCTGGGTTATCAAGTGGCTGATTGGCACAATGGCAAATTTCCCTTTGATCACCAAGCCAGCACTGTGCATTTTTAACAGAGGAACAAGTTAATTGCCATTATCTAGATGCAGTTGATGCTTTTTAATTTAGAACAGCTGTTAAAACAGATTGGGAATAACAGTGAAGCAGAAGTAGCATTAAGATACAATCAGTAATTTATTTCAATATGCATTGACCATAAATAATCTGCGAGAGTCAGTCTCAGGTGGTAAGCAAATGCTCAAAAGTCCCAATAGTGGCGTGAAGCAGGATTTTTGATGCCTATGAATGCTAACCTTGGATGCTCTATTCATCTTTGAAAACGTAAATATTTTGGGTGTTATAGTGGCAAAACAAGTTCACTATATTACATAATAGTGGGACACTAGTTCCAACTCCAACCTAGTTCTGATCAGGTCTCATCGCTTCTGTGGAAGGTGATGTTCCATCATAGTAGGAGAGAAGGGAGGGTCACATCTGGAATCTTCGATGAGTTAACATGCTCATTTTTCAACACTGATACTGCCTTGGGTAAAGGGTTTCCACAAGGATTTGCTTCAGCAAGTGGAGAAAACAAGGGGAAGAAATTGTTAACTTACCTCGTAACATAATCTTTTTATTGCAGTTTGACTTCGGAAAGGCTGGTGTCACAGCAGTTCCTACATATATAGGGAGATGGCTTGCATTGGAAAATGTATCTTCATTGCCAGCTCTCATGTAGTGGATGTACAATTTTCAGAAAAGTGATACCTTTGCAGCATAAATTAAATATAAATATCAATTAACTCTGAAATAAACAAGGTATACTTACAGCATTATTTAACAAAATAGAATCAGCAATCACAATGGTGGTGAATTCCCTCAACATTTTTAGCATATTTACCACACCAGAATGATACAAGAATGACTGCCGAAGTCACCAAAGGCAAGAGGGCAAACAACTCTGCAGGCTGCCTCCACCCCTGCTGTAGATGTCAGGGCAGCACCTAAAAGTAGTGGAAGGCCTGGAGAAACCAAAAGGTTTGCTCACAGCTTGTTGAATAGGTGAAGATAATAATTGTGACTAGCTGAATATCTGCAAATTTATTCACTTTCACTGCATATCGTCTACAGTTTTCTTTCAGTGTTCTTCTAAAGGCTTTGCGAGCCCCCTCTCCTCCCAGCCACAAGCAGTTTTCATACATGCAGCTGGCCCAACAGCTAAATCTGCAGCGAGCAGGCTCTGTTCACTTTCAATTTGAGAACTATGGTAGCGGTCACTTTTTTATGAGCTCCCCCAACATTTCCCTTCCCCCAGGTACCCATGTCCTTTCTCCTATCACCATTGACACCCCGGCATCACTTTCAACCTCCCAACCATCACCCTACAGCACAAACCCTTCTCTTTCCAGAATGTCCAGCTGATCGTGCACATTCCCTTCCTTCCAGATCATCCCACCCCCATTCACATTGACCTCCCCAACATCCTCTTCCCAATCCCAATGTCCATGTGTCTCTCCATGTTGCAACTAACAACCCTCACTGCCCCTTCATCTGACACCATCGCACTCTCACCCTCCCACCCCACCAACTCCCTCTGCCCCCATAACTTTAAGCATCCCCTCCTATCACACCCACCCTAAGTTTGCACCCCAGGAGACAGCAGTTGACTGCATCGACCACTCCCTGTGAACTGGACATCCATCCCCCACTCTTCTTCAGACCTAGACAATCTCCCCCTGCCCTCCTTGGCTGCCCATCGGTACCTCCTGCTGCCTTGCACCCCACAGTTCAAATACACAGTTCATCCCAATACCAGTGTTCCTGGAAGATGGTTCAAAGCCTCAGTGAGGTCCCTGGAAGAGTGAAGCCTCAGCAAAGTTAAAGCTGCAGCATGGAGACCTCCCACCTTCCGAAAGCTGCTTCACAGAGGAGGCATGTGGATGAGGCTCCACCCACCATGTGATCCATGTGTTCCACCAGGGTCCAGTAGCTGTAGGCCTCCATTATCTTCCTCTTGTCGGATGTCCTGGAACTGAGCATGGTAAGTCTCGACTTGTGCACGCCACTCATTTTCAAACAGGTCTGAGACTGATGTAATTTCCCTCTGGCAAGATTGGAAGGCGTGAGGAGATGCTGGCAAGCAGCTGTTTTAATAGGCATTCATGAGATGTTAATGAATGCAAATGGTATTCACGCCACTAGATGGCAGAATAACCAACACGCCATTGACCCACTATCGGAAGAATTGCAAACTGTTTTTATGCCAGTGGTTTCTGACTTTTTGGCTCCCCATAGATTCTCCACTCCTACCCATTATGAAACCTGCTGCAGGAGGGATGAGAAAATTCCGCCCATTGTTTCTAGACTTTTCCCCACCACTGAAGTTGAGCTGACTGGCTGTTGCAGGGCTTATCTTTACACCCTTTTTGGAACAATGGAGTAATATTTGCAATTCTCCAGTCCTCTGGGACCACCCCTGAGTCTAAGGAAGGCTTCAAAGTTATAACCAGTGCCTCCTCAATTTCCACCCTTCACTTGCCTCAGTATCCCTGGATGCATCGCATCTGGTCATGGTGCCTTGTCAATTCTAAGTACAGACAGCCTATCTAATACATCCTCCTTATCAATTCTAAACTCTTCAAGGTTTCAATTACCTCCTTGTTCACCATGATCTGGAGAGCATCTCCTTCCTTGGTGAGGACAGATGTAAAGTAAAATAGAATGGGCACAAATGCAGGCAAAGTTCCAATGAAAAAGAACACTCGCCCATTTTCCATTCTGGACAGCCCACTTTATTGCAACTACAAAGACTGGCCATGGTGGAAAATCCAAGCTCTTGTGTTTCTGGCACTTGCAGTTTGAGACTGCCAACAGCAATCACGTATTTGTAATTACTTTATCTCAACTGTGTAATAAGTTTTTTCTGGCTTGTGCAATGATGCTAATAACATTGAGGCTAAGGCTATTTTCTGTGGCATAAAACTTGGTTCTTAGTTAAGCAGGCAATTTCACTTTTGGAATCAAAAAAATACATCATTTCATAGTTTTCTGCTGTGAACCTTCTCCATATCCTACGATCATTGCTCTCAACATGATAATTCATTGTAATGAATTTAAAAATAATGCATTTGCACTTGGCTGTGGCTGTGTACATTCTGGAACAGGTTTCAAACCTTTCTGCAAACTATTCAGAGACTAAATTTTTAAAAAATACACTGGCAGTATTTGCCCACTATTCTTTCTGGGGCACTATACTTTTACTAATGTTAATCAAGGTAGACACAGGGATACAGACTTATTTTTTAAAAAATTAGAAAATGTCTCAAACGCTTAGCCTTAATACAATCACAGCTCTGGACAACTGTCCAAACCAGAGAGGATGATACCTTTAACTAAAAAATAATTATACGTCAGAAAAAACTATTCATTGCATAAAGGTAATCATTATTGTGAACTCGTAATTTCTTGAATTCATAATTGTATTTAAAATCTTATTTTCCATGTTATAAGTTTTGGTTATAAAGCAAAATTGGTGGCATTTTGAGTGATTTATAGGAAAACGATTGTACAATGTGACGATGTTACAGGAGCTATTACAGGTCAGTGATCAGATTAACATTGAAAATCCTATTACAGTGCCAAATACTGTTGTAATAGGGAAACATAACAAGAACCTATAGTCAATCTTGGTGCAATGGTAGCACTCGCAGTCAGGAGATCATGAGTTCATACCTCACTTCAGTCTTTGAGTGCTTAATTAAACTGACAATGCAGTGCAGTTTTCAAGTACAGCTGTGCTGTCCTTCAAGTGAGATTTTAAACTGAGACCCCCATCCACCTACTCAGGTGGATGTAAAAGATTCCATCTCACTTTTTAAAGAACAGCAGATTATTCCAATACCTTAGCCAACACTTATCTTTCCATTAACCTAAATAGCTTCACAGGTCATTTATCTCATTGTTGTTTGTGGGATCTTGCTGTGTACAAATTGATATGTTTACCTACATAACAACAGTGGCTGCACTTCAAAGGTAATTTATTGTCAGGAAAGCACTTTGGGTGTTCTTAGGTTCTGTAAAGTGTTTTCTAAAGCACAAATTATTTCTCCCTTTCTTTACCTGAGAGCATTTCAATATGAGAGACAGCATAGAGATACTGATATTTTTTATTATTAAGGATAAAAATGTATGTAGATCCTTGCATTGACGCATTAATGGTAGAATTTGTGATCATTAGAAATGGGTCTTCTAACTGGTCAGGAAGAATAAGCACTTGCATAAGGTGCTGGGGGATCTTATAGAATCAATGGAATTGTACACAAAATATATCAAATTGAGGGGAGAAGGGGAAAAGGGAGCAAACTAAGGGTGAAGACATGCACGCGAGGCTGGAAACTCAATATGCCCAAGGGTAGGAACAGGAAATGCTGTCTCAGTATCATTGTTAAATAACATTATCATGTTATGTCAGGCATTATCTATCTCTATGACATATGAAAAGTCTTGCAGATATACATAAAACATATTTCCTATAACACTTTTCTGTCACTATATTTCCTTCATACTATTGCAATTGTGTCTTTTTATTATACTTATCACTGAATTACCACCTGAATTTTCCTTAAATCTCTGCTGCTAAGTGTCTGATTTCAGCCTAACTCACAGCCCATTGAGTCTGCTCAGTTCTTGTATCATCAAGGCAGCCATGTGAAATCTCTGTAAATCAGGTCTCTCACTAACCCCAAAAGCCTGCCTCCACTCCACATGAAAGGACATTATTACTCCCATTCTCCAAGCTGTGCAAAGGCTATCGGACCTGACAACATCCCAGCACTAGTACTGACGATTTGTGCTCCAGAATTAGCTACACCCCTAGCCAAGCTGTTCCATACAGCTAAAAATCTGCCATCTACCCAGCTATGTGGAAAATTGCCCGGGTATGGCCTGTCCACAAAAAGCGGAACAAAACCAACCTAGCTAATTACCCTCCCATCAGTCTACTCTCTATCATCAGCAAAGTGACAGAAGGTGGCATTGACAGTGCTATCAAGTGGCACTTACACAGCAATAATCTGTTTACAAATGCTCAGCCAGGGTTCTGCCATGGCCATTTGGCTCCTGATCTCATTACAGCCTTGGTCCAAATGTGGACAAAAGAGCTGATTGCAAGTGGTGAGGTGAGACTGACTGCCCTTGACATCAAGACAGGATTTGACTAAGTGTGACATCAAGGAGCTCTAGCAAAACAGAAGACAATAGGAATCAGGAGTTGAAATCATGCTTAGCACAAAGGAAGATGGGTGGTCAATCAACTCAGCTCCAGGGCATCACTGCAGGAGTTCCTCAGGGCATTTTCCTTGGCCCAACCATCTTCAGCTGCTTCATCAATGACCTTCCTTCCATCATGAGGTCAGAAGTGGGTATTTTCGCTGATGATTGCACAATGTTCAACACCATTCCAAACTTCTCAGATACTGAAGCAGTCCATGTCCAAATGCAGCAAGACTTGAACTTGGGCTGATAAGTGATAAGTAACATTCACGCCACACAAATGCCAAGCAATGACCATCTCCAACAAGAGAGAATCTAACCATCTCCCCTTGACATTCAAAGGCATTATCACCATTGATTTTCCCACTATCAACATCCTGAGGGTTACCATTGACCAGAAACTGAACTGGATCATCCATATAAATACTGTGGCTATAAGAGCAGGTCAGAAGCTGGGAATTCTGCGGTGAATAATTCACCTCCAGACTCCCCAAAGCCTGCCCACTATCTACACGGCACAGGTCAGGAGTGTGATGGAATATGCTCCATTTGCCTAGATGAGTGCAGCTCCATTTGCCTAGATGAGTGCAGCTCCAACAACACTCAAGACATTTGACACCATCCAGGACAAAGCAGCTGCCTGATTAGCACCCTGCAACACTTTAATAATTCATTCACCCCAAGATGCACTTGGCAGCTCACCAAGACTCCTTCAATGGCACCTTCCAAACCACAACCTCTACCACCTAGGACAAGGGCAGCAGGTACATGGGAACACCAACACTTGCAAGTTCCCACCCTAGCCATAAACCATCCTGACTTGGAACTACATCACTGTCACTGAGTCAAAATCCTGGAACACTCTTCCTAACAAAACTTTGGGTGTACCTACAGCAGATGAATTGCAGTGGCCCAAAAAGGGAGCTCAGTACCACCTTCTCAAGAGCAATGAAGGATGGGTAACTCATGCTGACCTAGCCAGCAAAGTCCACGTTACATGAAAGAGTAAACATTTGAATGTCATGTCTCCAGTTGTGACTCTCAGGACCCTCTCCTCGGTATTTCCACACTCTACAACTATCAATCCGCTTCCCCCACATTCCAAAATGCATCACTGATTTCAGGTCCCGGCAGTTGATTTACCTCTCCAAAGCTGCAATATGTACCTTCTATTCACCAAATCCTTCCTTCCATTGCTTCCAGATTATAGAATCCACTTTTAAGTATCCCAAAGAGTCAGAAGCTCCTTCCATGTCATTCCCACAGTATGGCAACCGCTTTTTTAAATGCTTCAACCACATATCACCCCCGTCTCAGTAGTTTACCATCCTATATTGCTGTACCACTACCATATTTCACGATACTCTGCCCTCAAGCTGTCTCCTATAACCCTATAAACTCCTCCAAAGCAGATAACCTCTTTCCCTATAGTATTATTATATGTCTTCTATGTATCTGCAACTTGCCACATTGCATGTATCCTGGGCTTTAATGCAAGTTAAGACTTAAAATTGAGTACATTGCTAAACAACCATAATAAAGACCACAGAATTTAGAATTTCCATATAACTTAAATCTGAAAATAATCCTCCCAAATATCTCTGTAAATAAATCACAATCTCACTTTTTCTATCACTGCAAATTAGTGGCGTTGATGATATTTTACGTTATATGGTTTTAAACAGCATACTCTTTAATTCATTATAAGCAACACTACCAGAGGGTTGTTAGAATAATATATTAAATTCTAGAATATAGTGCAATCTCCTTGCATGAAAGCAATTCTTGTATCACCTCCCTGCCATTCACTTTCTGAAACTCTCTCTCTAGCTCATTGTGAAACTAACAGCAAAACAGCAGCAAATCAGAACTGAACAGGACATATAGAATTCAAAAGCAAGAAAACTGGCTAGAAAACTACCAATGAAAAATTAGTGAGGATTTATTAGATCAACCAATCCTGAGTGACCATTCTGGAGAACCCAGCGAAGAAATAAAAGAGATGACAATGGCCTTGCTGAAAATAAAATGAAGTCCTTTTGCCTGCCATTTCATATTTTGTGGCCAAGAAATTGTTATTCATGGGGCAGTTCCTGCACCTGAATGATTCGGCTCAAGCCGCACTTAATATTTGGTCCTCGGAACTCATTTCCATTGCGCCAGGGAACTGTGGACACCCAGGATGGAATTTTCCATAAATGAGACTAAGTGCAGCGGCAGGTGGTTTAGGCAGCTCCCGCTCCGCCAATGGGAATGGTGGGAACTCACGGCCGATTCTGCACTTAGAACCTCATTAAATATGTAGAGGCACATACTGGTCCTGGTGGGTCACCTGGCGGGTTGGGAGGAAGGCCAAGATCCTGAAGAACAAGCAGCACCCCGTGTCACACAACATGCCCTCCAGGCCTTGATCAGAGGGGTGTGGGAACAAGGGCATGCGCTCTATCCCAGGGATGGCTGCAGGAAGCACAGCAGCCTCACCTCTCTGGCTTGGGAGGCCGTCGTGGAGCAGGTCAGTGCCGCTGGCACCAGCGCCTGAAGTGCCACCCAGTGCAGGAAGAGGATGAATGATCTCATCCTTTCTGTCAGTGTAAGACACCGTTCCACACTCTCCAATATCAAACTCTCATCATGGCATCATGCACTCAAGAGGCTACCCTCTTCAGGGAACTCACATAAACATTAGCAGGGGGACATATATCAACACTCATTCTCTCTCTGAGATTTTTACGTCACTACCATCCCACCTATCATGTTGCCCACACTCCATCCTCTGGCCTTTCTGGGGAGGGCTCACCACATACAGGGGACAAGCATCTTACCCAACCTCTGCTCCACTCCTTCTCATCACATGTCTTTCTTTCTTCTTCATTTGGGCCAAGCTGACGCACAACAGAGAGTGCCGACTGGGAGAGGCATGGCCAACATCATCGCCCTCAGTAAGTTTGAGGAAGCTGCAGCCGAGCTGGCTGGTGAGGACAGGGATCTCTCCTGTGATGAAGTGCAGATCGGCCTCTCCCACCACCTAGTACAGATCACAGCTCCATCACGTCATCAAATCCTGACAGTGAGTCACATTCAGTCTTATCTAGCTCATGCTCATTATCTGAAACTCTATTTTCTATTTTCTGGGCACCAGCAAATCAAGGCCCCGAAGCCAGTCCAGCAGCAGCATGAGCCCCCAGACCATTTCCAAAGAGGAAGCTCTGGAAGAACTGTCACTGTTCTCATGCACACCCTCCACCAACTCAGACACACGCACGTCGATGGGGCATCGCTGTAGATTAGGCTCGGGCTCACTTTTTGGGGAACACCTCACTGACACGTTCCTGCAGCAGTCGGAGGCAGGGACAGCCCAGGTCACCAGCACCCAGAGGGCAGCTGGAGACCAGCCACCCGCTCAGTCTGAGTCAGACATTGGGCCTCTGGAAGTGACCACTTAATCTATGCTGGGAGGTGCAATGACAAGTGGGGGGAATCAGGCAGAGATTTGGCAGTCACTTAGCAGACTAGAGCAAAGGATGGAGGAGTCCGTCCACGTTCAGTCTGATATCATGGCTCCGATATGTGAGCACCTCGAGGTCACTGTGGGAAGGCTGGTGGCCAACATGGAAACCTTGGTCCACCAGGTCTTACCGATTTGTGCTCAGCCCTGCACTCAATGGCCATGCACTGTGATTGGCACCATCAGGATGTAGGTGACGTGAGTGCGAGGCACCTTGACCTCCCTGCAGGTGCAGTATATCCTGCAGGAGTCAGGGCAGGTGACTTAGGCACCCAGAGTGAGGATGAGTGTCAGCTGGACACCTTGGGGTCCTCCCCTTCGGAATGCCCAAGGGTGTACAGCCGCTTACAGCTTCTCTGCCTGTGACCCCATCCACTCCAGCTTCTCAGTCCGCTGAGAGTGCTTCTGCCCCTGAACAGGTGACCTTTATCAGGCCCGGTCTGCCCAGGATTCAGGCCACCAGAGGACATCTGCCAAGGTCATCACAGACATCAGGATGTAGCAGTCAGCGAGCTGCCTTCACATCTGCTGCAGATTTTGGGGCTGCACCCAGGTGTAGTGGTGGAGTTGGGAAAGTTAAGGAACAGTGATGTCACACTCGGGTCACTGATGTGCTAGATATGTAAATAAATTGCACTTCTGTTAATACGTTTGATGGTTATGTGAATGTTCCTGTCAACTAAACGCGTTGTGATTTTTTACTTTGGAATCCTCTTATTTCAAGGTTCAGCCTTCCTCCCACTCAGTGATAGTGCCCCACTGTGAGATTCACAATCCTGTGATGTCAACCTTGACTGAAATAGTCTCCACACCCTTGTGTGATGTCAGGAAGATGTGCTTAAATCTTTATTGGACATTTGTGAGGTAAGTGCTTCTAACTCTTCTTCAAGGAACACCATTGCGCGAGGGCAGCTCATCAGCATTGATAATCTAGCGGCGTTTGTGTCTCCTCAGTCGTAGTGGCTGAAGAAAAGACATGCACAGGAGGAGGATATCCCTCGGCATGTCTACATCTCAGCCGCAGCAATATTTGCATCATTAGATGGCAGCGAAGGCTTCAAGTCTTCTCTCATATCGCTCTTGTTCCTAAGTGGGCTCCAAGTTCCCAGAGTGAACTCACTCACAGAGCCCCACGGACCAAAGCAAAGGTCATGGCCGGGTGAGTCATGAGATCAGAATGCGCAAGTGTGAATGTGGGACTCATTCTTGCTGCAAATGGGTGGACATCCCTTGAGTTGAAAGAAAATGGCATTGAGGGCTAGGAGACATGTGGCCATATTCCCTCACTTAACTTCACTCTTCCTGGAACCTGTCAGCAATTAACTCATCACGGGCATGTCTCCCATGTTTTCCTTCCTCCATGGTATTATCGTGCTCATACTGACACTCAGCAGCCTCCAGAGGCTCTTGGGCCTCCGGGTCTTCATCCTCTGGTGAGCTCTCATCCTCCTCCAGGTCTTCCTCTGGCAGAGGGTCACCTCTTTGCATTGTCAGATTGTGAAGGGTGCAACACACTGCGATGATGCGGGAAACCCTGTTGGGTGTGTTTCAGAATGAGGCATTTGAGCAGTCCAAGCATCTGAAATGCATCTTCAGAAGCCCCGTGGTCTGCTCTATAAGGGAGCATGTGGAGTTGTGAGCAGCACTGTACCTCTCCTCGGAAAAACTCTGAGGGCGACACACTGATGTTTCAGTGGGTGCCTTTTATCTTCAAACAGCTATCCCTACAGATGTAATGGCCCCTCGAGAATCTCATGCACCTGGGAGAATCAGGATGTAGGAGTCATGGCAACTCCCAGGATACCGTGCGCAAACATGCATTATGTGCTTCCGGTGACCACACACCAGTTGTACATTGATGGAATGATAGCCCTTGCAGTTTATAAACATTAGGGGCAGAAATTTTCGACCTCCGGGTGGCTGCACACCCGACCCGACTGGGAGTAAAATGATGCGTGATGACGTCAGGTGAGCATCCCGATAATGTTGCACAGTTGTGCAATATTTCGGCTCTTAATAGCGCTTTAATAGGTCAGAGGCTAGGAATTGTGCAACAAGTAACTCAGCTGCTGACTCTCCAAAGCTTGTCCACCATCTACAAGGCACAAGTTAGGAGTGTGATGGAATACTCTTCACTCGGTTCCGTCCTTGGGCCCCAACTATTTGCAATCTATATTAATGACTTGGATTCGGGGAGAGAAGGTACTATAGCTAAATTTGCAGATGACACCAAAATAGGTGGGAATGTGAGTTGCAATGAAGAAATAAGAAATTTACAAATGGATGAGGACAGTCTAGGTGAATGGGTCAACATTTGGCAGATGGAGTTTAACGTAGATAAATGTGAGGTTATCCATTTTAGTTGGAAGAATAAAAAGGTGACCTATTATTTAAATGGAGAGAAACTACTGAATGCTTCAGTGCAGAGGGATCTGGGTGTCATCGTGCATGAATCGCTGAAAGCTAGTATGCAGGTACAACAGGTAATAAGGAAGGCAAATGGAATTTTGGCATCTATTGCTAAAGGAATAGAGTGTAAAAATAGGGAAAAGCTATTGCAACTGTTCAAAGCATTGATGAGACCTCACCTGGAGTACTGTGCACAGTTTTGGTCCCCTTACTTGAGGAAGGATGTCGTTGCATTGGAGGTTCACTAGATTGATTCCAGAGATGCGGGGCTTATCTTATGAGGAGGGATTGAGCAGTTTAGGCCTATACACGCTAGAATTTAGAGGGATGAGAGGAGACCTAATTGAGGTATATAAGATGCTAAAGGGGATAGACAAAGTAGACATGGAGTGGGTGTTTCCCCTTGTGGGGCATTCTAGAATGAGAGGCCATAGTTTTAGGCTAAGGGGTGGTAGATTTAAATCAGAGATGAGGAGGAGTTACTTTTCTCAAAGGATCGTGAATCTGTGGAATTCGCCACCTCAGAGTACAGTGGATGCCAGGACGCTGAATAAATCTAAGGAGGAGATAGACAGCTTTTTAATTAGTAACGGGTTGAAAGGTAATGGGGAGAGGGCAGAAAATTGGATTTGAGACCGAAATGAGATCAGCCATGATCGTATTGAATGGTGGGGCAGGTTTGAGAGGCTAAATTGCCTACTCCTGCTCCTAGTTCTTAAGTTCTTCTGTTTTATGTTCTTCTTGCCTGGATGAAGGCAGCTCCTACAACACTGAAGAAGCTGAACACCGTCCAGGACAAAGCATTCCACTTGATTGGCACCACATCCACAAACTTTCACCCCCTCCACCACCGACGCACAGAAGCAGCAGTGTGTACCATCTACAAGATGCACTGCAGGAATTCACTAAGGCTCCTTAAACAGCACCTTCCAAACACATGACCACCACCACCTGGAAGTTCCCCTCCACGTCACTCACCATCCTGACTTGGAAATATGTCGCCGCTCTTTCACTGTCGCTGGGTCAAAATCCTAGAACTCCCTTCCTAACAGCACTGTGGGTGCACATACACCACATAGACTTCAGCTGCTCAAGGAGGTTGCTCACCACCACCTTCTCAAGGGAAACTAGGGCTGGGCAATAAATGCTGGCCCAGCCAGTGAAGCCCATGTCCCGTGAATGAATAAAAAAAAGTAAGAAATTGAAAGTTATTTTTCACTGTCCATACAACTTTACAGTTGGCGGGCAGGCAAATAGGCCAGACAGCCTTTGTATTTTTTACGAAACCTCATTCACAAGATGAGGTTTCCAACAGAAAATCTTTTAAAAATGAACATCATTTTTAACATGTGCCTCTCCATATAACTAAGCCACCTGTGGGGACATGTTTACATCATTTGTAAGATCTTTATTTTTAATTTTAAAGTTCTTCAGCTCCCTGAGGCAGCTCTGTGCCTTCAGGGAGCATTCGATGCGCACACCCCCGCGCATGCGGAGACTTCAGCACTCACGCTCCTCCTGCCCTCACCCTGTAGCACTGAGGCTCTCAGCGCACATTTCACGCTGTCTGGCTGTTAAATGGCCGGCCAACTTGAAATCGCAGCCAGAGCCCGATTGCAGGTGGTGGTCCGTTTTGTGGCCATTCCCGAGCCCACCCACTGTGTCCACCTGACGAAGGGAAAATCCTGCCCGAGGGCCTGCTGCCATGGAGCCGGTATAGCCACATTCTATTGCACCCTGCACTCTTGGGAACCCTGTGATGACGGCAAAGGTGGCGAACCTCGTAGCCTGGCTGACATCATCCAGTGTAAACCTGACACAATGATGGCCCTCCCTGGTAAGGGCATCTGTTACCCCCTTTACGCATCAATATGTTGCAGACTGAGAGATGCCACACAGGTCACCTGCTGATCCTTAGAATGCTCCAGAGGCCAAGAAATTGAGTGCTGCGGTCATCTTCAAAGCTATTGGCAGGGGATACCCTCCAACTCCACGTGGAATCAGGTTCATGAAGAATGTGGCATATGTGATGTACCAGATCATGGGACATGCGCAGATGTGCGCATCATTGCCTCTCACCAATTTGTTAATAGGAGGCTCTTGGGCGATAAACCCTAGGTCTGGCGTGTCGCCCCATTGCCTGAGTCTCTCTTCCTGATCCTCCTGTTTATGCTCTGCTTGACAATGTCCCTCCTGCTGGAGCTGCGCACAGAGTCGCCTCCCCCTCCTTCGCCTCCTCCACTGCATTAGGACCCTGACAAAGGCAGTATTGAGCCCTGGATCTTCTTTTGCCTCCGCTCTGAAAGGAAACATTGAAGACATTAATGATTCAAGGGGCAAGAAAGTGAAGCCCAAAGGATGAGACGTTTTGAATCTGTAAGGCTCCTTGGTTTCTCCTGACCTACTTGCATGGTGGCTGATGCTGCCTTGTCCCTGAGACACTGGCACCCACTCCGAGGTGATCAAGATGGCATCGCAGATATGTAATATCTTGAGCAATGTGTGGGATGCTAAAGTTTCAGTGAGATGAGTGACCCAACCTTACTCTATGCCCCAATCTCTGATGTGGCATATTAATGACCAATCAGTTGCTCGTGGTCAATGAACAGATGCCCTTTAGCCCATTAGGAGTGTCACATCTGGTAAGCAGTTGACAGGCCTTCATTGATGGAATGCCACATATGATACAGCTGCATCTCCCTCGTTACTGCCTGCATTCCCAAATTCTACGTTCTTATGTGTTACTCTTGAGATGTAGCGTCTGTGATGTGAAGCCACTGAGCTCTGAGTAGCACTTTATCAGCACTAATGAAGGCAATGGCTTTCAGTGGCTTTCAGTGCAATGAGGTCTTCCTCTTTTCTTTCTAAACAGACTCCTAACAAGAAGTTAGAGGGCAACCCCAGAAAGGCCCCCATAGTGATCACTCTTCCCTCTCAATGCTATGCCACAGCCTTTCTTCCCCATTGCCCCCATAGTGTTCGTCAGCCCGACCCTCACCTCACAGCCCACCCCCAGTTGACGTGCTCGTCTAATGAAAGTGGAGGCCTGCACGAGTACTACAGTACAGTGGAGTTCCTCGGGACAATGAAAGCAAAGGGAAGGAGCAGTCCAACATTAAAGCCCAGCAGAGTGGTGTTCATCACAACAAGACCGGCAAAGTGTTATAGCAGATATGTTCCACTCACCGTGAAGTTACGAGCAAACTGAGGTTGGACTTGCACATGCCACCCTTTTACAAATGGATTTGAGGCCAATGTAATTTATCACAGGCGCGACGGAAGATTGGAAGGTGTGGCAAGATTCTGGCGAGCAGCTGTTTTAATGAGCATTCATGACATGCTAATGAATGCAAATGACGTTTGTGCCACTAGCCAGTCGGATAACTGACCTGCCATGAACACACCGTTGGGAGAATTACAATTTGTTTTTACTAAGGCGGATCTGTGACTTTTTGCCTGCCGCTGGATTCTCCACTCCCACCCACCTCGAAACCTGTCGTGGTTGGGATGGGAGAATTCCAGCCCAAATAACAAATTCAGATAGCTGGCCAGAGAAAAGGACTCAAAGATTTGACCATCCTCATACCTGAAAAATGGCTTTGTGGGCAAAAAACTCAGTAGCTGTGAAATCTATTCCAGCGAGATTCAGCATCTCTAGGAGCAGTCATCCAATATGGACCAATGTGAGAAAATGTTGCCCTCCTCTCGGGCCTGATTAAGTCCTGTCCTCATGCTTTCAGATAGCTTTTAAAGAAAAGTCACTAAATTATGTTTTTATGTTGTGTTTTCATAACTATTTTGACCAGGGGACAACCAGTACAGCATCTCGAAATAGTGGGTTATTTTTCAGACTTCAAAGTGTCAAATTCACAAAACCAAACCCAGAAACACAAAATTTACCTTTAAGATAGCCACATTGTTACAATCCCCAAAATAACCCACATAACCAAATTTACCAAGTCACCTCCAAATGATGAAATTACCAACAAGATTCCACTTTTTGTAGCTTTTACTTTAACGCAAATCTAAACCAATGTAAATTAAACATGAGTTAACTGGCAAATGATACTTCAAAAAAACAGTAAATTTCACTTTGATTAGTCGTTACAACAAAGAAACATCTTACACAACCATAAGCAATCGCATAGATATGTGGCACCACGTGCAATTCCAAAGTCTTCTAACTCGGTCTTGGTAGGTAGAATCTCTCATTTTCCCACTCAATCGATTCAAGAATTGAGTCGCATTCACCAGCGGCTATATTCGAACTGAGGCCCCTGGAGACAGTTGTCACCCGAATGGTACACTCCCGCAGAACTTCTTTAGTTAGGTTCACAACAGTCTCAATGGCACAGGTTCCCCAGAGACTCCTTTTTTACACCCTTTAATAAACTCTGTTAACCGGTCTGGTCAGATCTGGCAAAACTGAAGCAGCAACAGTAAAATTGTTCACTTTACAATCACTGTACCAACCCTGCCTTTAGCTTTCTGCTCTATTTAACTGTATGGGCTGAATTTTCCCCGTGTTGGGGGGGGAAGTTTATGGGCGGGCGCATATGGGCGTGCTTCCGATTGGCTTTCCTGATCGGAGGCGCGGAGCCATTTTACATGGGTGGGCCAAATAAATTAAGCTATGCACTCCCTGTGCGGGCGGGGGGGGGGGGGGTGGGGGGGGTGGAGGGGGGGGATTGCCTAAAATCGAGAGTGCACTCTTTCACGCATGCGCACGAAAGAGGGCACTTATCTCCCTGAGGTTAAGTGCTGCCTCAGGGAGATCACCACTACTTTCAAAAATATTAAAAATAGAAAAAAAATTCCCTTACATGTCCCCTCATGTGGCAATGTTGGGACACGTTCAGAATTTCCAAAAAAACTTTATTAAAATTTTTAAAACCCTACATGAAACCTCATCCCGCCTGTGGATGAGGTTTCATGGTTTTTCTACTTCCTGCCAGAGCTCCTGGCCTGCCTGCCAGCCTTAAGGTTGGACGGGCAGGTCCACTAATTACTTTAATGACTCTGTCAATGACCTCAGTTGACCATTGACAGGCCGGCAGGCACACAGCTGATTTTGCCAAGCCCCGCCTTCCTGAAAATTTAAATGGGGCGCGGTGATGTTGGGAGTTCCGCCCAATGTCACCGCGCGTCATTTTACGCATCGGCTGGCGGGCCCCACCCCCGCTCGCCGACGGAAAAATCCAGCCCGATTACTCACAAATTACACACAACTTTTTTAAAATGTGCTTTCTCTGCTCATCACTGTGCTGCAGGTCTCCTGTGTGTCTGCCAGTCGCATAGCTTTCATATATTCACTGCCTTCCTGTTGGTGCTGTTTCCAGGTCAAGGGTCATCAGCTCACATGGACCAGTATTTCTTATTATCCAAGATTACAATTGCTGAGAAAAGAGACAAGCTGTCAAAGCGTTTTATTTTGCACTCTTCAGACAAGACTGCCAAATTTCAAAGGGAACAGCAATTTATACTGCATGAGAAAAGGGTGGCTGATTGGTTAGCAAGTTGCCTCTGATTGAGACATTTCCATGGTGAATGCACCAGGAAGTATTGACCCCATGCTTCTGCTTATTTGAAAAAAGTATAAAGTTTGATCATATTCCTTCTGCCTTCAGAGGACAGGTCCCTGCATAGGAATATATGTAATTTCTTGGAAGTGTAAGTGAGGTACGTTGTGAGCCTGACTGATAATTTTAAATTGTTTTTGGTGTAATTGTTAGCACACTTGGGATTGTCAGCAAATGCTGCTCAATCATGGAATCACATCTAACATTATGTTCTGAGTTTTACAAGCATGGGATTGGTTGAGTATGGTCAGTAAGTACTCTGACTATTGGGATCTGCCAAAGGGACCTGCTGTTCGATATGATCCGTCAGTCATTGAGATGTACAGCCTCAAAAGCTGGCATTGCACCGGCACTGAAATTCGTATTCCACATTACTTATTGGTGTGATAGGCAGCACATGTTTTTAGCTTGACGGCAGCACCCTGTTAATGGTAAACACCACTCACGTTGCCACTGCACAGTAGCAGCATGAAACAGCTAGCTTCAACAGTTGCTCAAATTTCCAGGGTAAGTTGAGGTAGCCTGGGCACTTTTCAGGTCCGAAAGTGGCAGCTTTAGGCCTATTTGTGTGTCTGCGCAATACATAGTGAACAATGATCTGATCAGAGTAAACATTATCCTGCAGGGTAGCTTAGATAAGCCCCATTTCAGCATCAGTATTACATAGTTACCAAATGGCTCGGGCTCTATTTACAAGATTGCCGATAAAATTATTGCTGAAAAGAGAGACAGGTTGCTGAAACTTTACACCTTACAGGACAAAATGCAAAGATGTCAATTTCAAATGATTACAGAAATTTATACAAAAGAAGAAAAGGGTATACAGGGCACTGGTGAAACTGCACCTTGAATACTGTATGCAGCTTTGGTCTTCTTATTTAAGGAAGGATGTAAATGTGTTGGGGGCGCAGTTCAGGGGAGGTTTACTAGATTGATACCTGGAATGAGCGGATTGTCATATGAGGATAGGTTGGACAGACTGGGCTTGTTTCCTCTGGAGTTTAGAAGAGAGAGGAGTGACTTGATTGAAGTAAATAAAAATGGCCATGACAAAGTGGACGTTGAAAGGACATTTCCTCTTGTGGGTGAGTCAAGAAGCAGGGGACGCTGTTTTAAAATTAGGGGTCACCCGTGCAGGACAGAGATGAGGAGAATTTTTTTCTCTCAGATGGTCATGAGACTTTGGAACTCTCTGCCTCAGAAGGCAGTGGAGGTGGGGTCATTGAATATTTTTAAGGCAGAGGTAGATAGATTCTTGTTAGACAAGGGAATCAAAAGTTATCGTGGGTAAATGGGAATGTGGAACTCCAAACACAAACAGATCAGCCATGATCTTACTGAATGGCAGAGCAGGCTCATGGGGCTAAATGGCCTACTTCTGCTCCTATTTTGTATGTTCGTACAGTACTGATTTGTTGACAAGTCAAATGATTGGCCAAGGCATTGCCATGAAGAATGCAACAGGGAGCTAAAGCTTCCCTAATCTCTCAGGTAATTCAAAAAAGGCGCAAGGCTTGAACATATTCCTTTTGTTTGCAGAGAACGGGTCCCTGTGTATGAATTTATGTCATTTCTAAGAAATGTAAATGAGCCATGTTACAATCTCGACTGATTATCTTAAATGGGTTTTGTGTATAGTTATTAGTGCACTCAGGATCACTCAGCAGGTGCACCTAATTGTAGAATCACATCTAATTTTTGAATTAACTGGGATCTTGGGGAGCCTATAGCTTCAGGTTGCTTTCCCCAAGGCATTGCCTCAGCCGATCAGAGGTGACTTGCCAAACAATTAGTATCCTTTTCTCTTGTGGTATAAATTGTTGTGATCATTTGAAATTTGGCATTCCTGTGTTTGTCCTGGTGAATGCAAGACGAAAATCTTCAGCAACATGTCTCTCTTTTCAGCAATATACTACCTGGGAAAAATTACAACTGGTCCCTTTAAAATTGTTGCAAGTTCTTAAAATTCCTTTTTAAACATTCTTAAAAATAATTGCTGATTCCACAGACATGATAAAGAAATTTCAAATTTTTCTTACTGTACCATTTCCAGGTCAAAGGTCGTCACAACGATATAGTTTTAGCTGCAGTTCTACTCCCTATGCCAGGCACTCATACCTAATTTAAGTAAACACCTTTTTAGTCCAGAACAATATTTAAGTGTTAACCTTTATGCCCAGAGAGTATAGCACTTTGGTGGACTACTGCTCTTTCTATCTATAAATGGCAGCAGTCTCCACATTTCTAGTCTAAATACCAGAGGAGCATTGATTTTGTTTGATTACCAGTGCAAGAAAGTGAGCACATTTGCCTAGGGGAGAACGTAGGACATCAGCTTTGAGGCTGTAATTTATTCTTAATTTTTTATGTTAATTTCTACTGAGGGAATTTTCAAGATGACAGCCAGTTATCCTCCAGTAATAGCCTATTTAGCTACATAAATTTAACAAATATATATTTGTAGTTGATATTTAAGTGGAAGGGTAAGCAAGTGAAGCAGTGCGATTGTAACAAAAAACACAAGGAGAAAGGAAAGAAACAAGAGAAGAGCAAAAGAATGAGAGAACAAAGGAAGAAAGCAAAAGTAAAAACAAAAGAGAGAATAGAAGAAGATAAATGGAAATCTGTGACAGGGAACACAGATCTTATTTGTTTGCAAGTCCCTGCTGAAAATGTAGAATGAACTTATTCATTAGTAAAATCACATCAGTGGCAGTTACTCCATGTTAGTGAGTTTACATGTAACAAGATCAGTAATACTCATATCAGTACACAAAGGGCTTTTCCTGTGTGATGAATGAGCCTCCTTGTGAAAGATGATAGTTTGATTGTTTTTGCACAAAACTGATCAGCATTTTAATTTCTTTCCCCAGTGTTTATTGCCAGTTGTCTGCTGTGCCCTGCTTGTAAAAACTCCACTAAATGGAAATGAATAAATGTAATTACTGTGGGTGACAGTGGCAGTCTGTGTGGTTTTTCATATCAGCCGAACTGAATTTAATCTAATCTGAAGTGAGTGCATGTTATTCTGTGAAAGCACTGACATAAAGCAGCCTACTTGGCAGTGACATGGTGAAACAGAAATGCTCTGTTTTTCAGCACAGATCGTACATGATCTGATTGGCTGAAACATCAGTCACTTGTCCTGGTGTGTTTACTGTTCCATCTGAACCATGTGACCATGTTTTTTCAACACGCCCCCCCCCCCACCCCCAACCCACCCGACCCCCACACCACCACCCCCCCACCCCCTTTGGCTCACATGGCGCTGACGCAATTGTCATCTTGATTCAAATTCATTCTTAAAGTGAATCTGCCAATGTTCATCCAGTTTCAACTCTCGCAAATCAACTGAATCGTCGGCAGTACTAAATCTAGAAGCCTTATTTAGAATATTTAAGTCTGCAATAACAGCTGGGATTTTCTGCTTCAGCGCAAACTCACAGTCAAATCAGCAGGGCAAATTCTGCACCCGCCCTGCTTGTCTTCTTGTCTTCTGCTGACCCCTGCAGTTTTTTTAAGGATCAACTCAATTTAAATCATTATGTTAGGTCCGCAGTGATATTCTCAGTTTTTGCAAAGGAACTGTCCTTGGGGTCAGGGAGGTAAATGTCTCCTCCAGGCCTCAGTGGACCCTGCAGCAACTAAGTAGGGCTGGGCCCCTGGAGGACTGATTTCAGTGGCAGCACTGTCACCTCTGAGCTTGAAGATGTGGGATTAAAGCCATATTCTAGAGATTTGAACACATACATGGGCCTGTGCAACTTTAACTCTGTGCAAGTGGGTGAGGTTTGAATTGGTTACAATCAGGTCCACAATCCGGCGCTTCACATTTCAGCACAATTCCAGATGAGATATGAAACCAAAGCCTCCTGTGCCTGCTGAAATAGATGGAAAAGATCCCATGGCACTATTTGAAGAAGATTTGAGAAGCTCTCTCAGTGGCCTATGCAATATTTATACATCAACTAACATAAACTGCCAATTTATTCCATTGCTGTTTCTGGGAAATGGCTGTGCACAACTTGGCTGCTGAGTTGCCTCCATTACAAGAGTGACCATACTTCTGAGTTACTTAATTAACTATGAAATACTTTTTTGATTTCTGGGAGTCCAGAAAGATGAATACATTCAAGTTTATTTTTAAACAGTGTAAACGGTGGCAGCTCTGTGTCAGCCAGTGAGGCAGGGCAGGACTTATGGTTCATATTGGCTGTGCTAAACAGAGTCTCCTCAGTATAGAACGTTATTTCTGCAGCAATATGCAATGAGTGGAGGCTAATTACATAATACAAATTATGGACAGGATTTTTCGCTCGGCGTGTGGGCGCACGTCCGACATGCCCAAGCGTGAAATAAAGTGCATTGATGTCGGCCGAGTGTGCCAACGTCAACATGCACTCTAGCGATAGTTAGGTCGGCAGGCACGCGCCGGAGTCGGCAGCATGCCCACTGACAATTGAAAGGCCTATTAAGGCCATTAAGTTAATAATTATCCTGAATTTTTCACTGCTCAATCAAACTAACGGTTGGTGGGCAGGCAAAAAGGCAAAGCGGCCTTTGCATTTTTTAGGAAACCTCATCCACGGGCGGGATGAAGTTTCCTAAACCAAATAAAAATGAAATTAAAACTTTACACTTGAATTATAAACTCAGAGTCACATGAGGGGACATGTTTTATCACATTTTTATTTTGTTCATTAGGTTTTTTAACAGAACCTCATCTCCCTGAGGCAGATCCGTGCCTAACCCTAACCCCGAACCCCTAACCCTAACCTTAACCCTAAACCCTAAAACCTAACGCTAACCCTAAACCTAACCCTAAACCCCCCCTAACCCTAACCCTAAACCTAAACCTAACCCTGAACCCCCTTAACCCTAACTCTAGCCCTAGTCCTGGAGGCAACTCTGTGCCTCAGGGAGATTGAAGCACTTTTTTTGTGCATGTGCGAAGTTCATGCTAGGCCAGCTCGCCCTCCCCCCCCCCACCCACACAGGCAGCACTGAGAGCTGCCACTTGTGTTCTACGCTTGGCGGGCCTTAATTGGCCCACCCGCATAAAATCGCGGTGTGGTGCCGATCGCGGGTGGCAATCAGCTTCCCGTCCGCCCCTGCCTACTCCTGCCGAGCATCCCAGCCAAGGGCAAAATTCTGCCCTATGTATGTAAAATAAATCCCAGTCTCTTATTGCAGTGCAGTCTCCCAGTATGATTGACAGGAGAAATTAACCAATCACCTCCATTCTGGCCAGAACTTGTAATGTTACTACAAGTAGCCACATGGCAATGGCAGTAACGATGCAAAATATGATTTCTGCCAACACTCCATAATTAAATTACAGTCCATTTTGCATATGTCTGGCTATATACTCAATGGCTATTATCACTTCCTATCAAAATTCCTAGAATTGACATCAGCTGGTAGTGAACTATCAGACTACCTCACGGGCTGAATTCCCAAATTTGCCCAAAACGGGCCGAAAGCCCACAGCAATTCAGCAGAGGCGCCAAGTGGTTTCTCTGTCAGGTGGTTCATAACTAAAAGTAAATACAGGACTCCCAAATACCTTAATATAGCCAATGTTGACCCTAGCTAGTGCCTTCTCGGCAAATTCAGGCTCAATAAGTTATCTACCGTTTCCAAAGGCACAGGCTTATAGTGAAAACTACACATAACCAAAGGTACACAGCTTTAAAAGTAGCAAAATCACGCCAGCCGCAGTTTTCATGGTGGGCAAGTGCAGAAAATCTGGAGTGAGGCCCAAGGGCTGAATTCTGCTGGCAGGAAAGCAAGTCAGAAATCCCCCCTCAGCGATTCTGTGGTGGGCTGATGGCTTTCCCGCTGATCCACGTCGGAAACCCTATTTGCATGTATTAGCATGTCATGAATACTCATTAAATATGCAAGTCGCCAGAATCATGTTCTCCTTCCCAATTATATGCCACACAAGCAGGAAATTAGACCAGTCTGAATAAGTGGCATGCAACTTCTCTTAGGCCCTTTTCCATGACTCTATGGTTTATGACTTCGAGGGGAGGGCAACATTCAAAGACTATCTGCAACAACGATTCCAAAGTTGCCGTGTAAGGTGAGACTAGTGGGGGTGTCTCGTGATGCTTCTCATGGTGAGGCCCTTGGTGTGTAGCAGGACTGCTCATGGTAGGTTCTGCGCTTCTCTGGGAGGACCGGACTCAGTGTGCGCTGTACATAAATGAGTTAGAGGTAGCTCGGAGGAGATTTACTAGATTGATACCTGGAATGAGCGCGATGTCTTAGGACAGTTTGGAAAGGCTGGGCTTGTTTCCACTGGACTTTAGAAGAATGAGGGGTAACTTGATTGATGTATAAAAGATCCTGAATGGTCTTGACAAGGTGGATGTGGAAAGGATGTTTCCTCTTGTGGGTATGTCCAGAACTAGGGGGCACTGTTGAAAACTTAGGGATCGCCTTTATAGGACAGAGGTGAGGATCAATGTTTTCTCTCAGAGGGTTGTGCGACTTTCGATCTCTCTGCCTCAGTAGGCAGTGGAAGCAGGGTCACTGAATATTTTTAACGCAGAGGTAGATAGGTTCTTGTTAGGCAAGGGAATCAAAGATTATTGGGTGTAGATGGGAACGTTAAACTCGAAACACGAACAGTTCAGTCATGGTCTTAGTGAATAGCGGAACAAGCTCAAGGGGCCGAATGGCCTACTTCTGCTCCTATTTCCTATGATCGTATACTGCAGCTCTCAGGCAGGGCTGCGATCTACCAACAGAAACCCATATGGGGACGGCGGTGGGGTGGAGTGGGGAGTTGACAGAGACAAGAGGATGAAGGGGACAGTGGAAGGTTGTTGGTGTCTGGGGGTGAGGGGGAAGATGGCAGGCGGAGAGATGATTGGGGTGGGGGAGCTGAAGCCTGACGTGGAAGGGGTGAAAGCAGACACAGCAGGGTGGTGGGTAGGCTCCAATTGGCACAGGTGGGAGGGGTTGCACGCAGACTCTTGAGTAGGGAAGAGAAGGGTTAATGTAACAGAAGAGGGAAGGGTTGCATGCACACTCATGACTGTGGAGGGTGAGGGGTGGTTAAGATTTGCACAAAATGGGAGGGATACAAAGAGACTCATAGAGGGGGGTAGGGAAATGGTATTGTGGTCAGTCCAGAAGGAATAGGGGAGCTGAATGACAGACAGTCATAGTCCTGGGACTGAGGCCAAAAATTGGATTGAGAGATCAATGGCAGTCCTGTGGCATTTTGGGGCATGCTACATGGCGATACATGGCATGCAAGTCGTGGTCCAACTCCAGGAAGTGGCAAGGCCTGTGTACTCAATGGGTGTCAGGCACAGATTGGTATGCAGGTCATGGGTCATTACGTCACACTCAGTGGTCCTGGAGGTGTCTGGCTCGGAACTGGGCTGCAGATGGGATAGCCGTAGTCAGGGCGGGGAAAATGTAATAAAGAAGGGGACACTCAAAGCTCTCATGGTGGGGGGGTCACCTCTCTAAATGACCGTGTACACATCCTCAAAATGGGGAGGGGTAGGCCCACTTGGGGCATGGGGACATCCACAGCAGGGAGGGCAGGAATGTCCAATATGATAACTATGGGCTCCAGGGTTACGGGGCGAGGCTAGAGAAGTACAAGAGGGAGGTCTACCTGCACATTGTGGGGTTCCAGGATGACCAGAGTGACATGAACAGTGACTTGAGAGGGTCGAAGCTGGCAGGGAAGTAGATGTGCAGCACCACCACCTTGAGACTCTGAATCAATGATACAGTTTAAAAATAAAACTGTAAAGAATGGGAGGGATTTGAGGCAGTGCGGGAGGAACCCATGGCTGGACTCAGGGACCCTTTCAGAGGGCAGCCTCATAATTATTAGAATCCCAACATGGAGATGAAGGGTCACCTTATTGAACTCAGGAACACATCATTGAGAACTGAGAGTTGGAACCAGTAAGTAATGGTGCCCTTTTACACGAGACTGTAATAGTCTGTGGGCTCATATTAGAAGTGGCCTCACTGAACATTTAAATGTAAGGAATGCGTGAAGGGAAAAGGAACCCAGCCATAAAGGGAGCACTGCTGCTGGATATCTGCAAGGCGCTCCATCAAGCCCTGTAAAGTTCTTTGTCCCACTGACATGGGTTAGGGGTCAAAGGGCATTGAGTCATTCAAAAAGTGCAAAGCAGGCTTAACCTCTAATTCAAATCAGGCATCATATGAGTGCCTTTATTGAGGGTGACCAGAGCATGGCTGTACTCAAGCCTCTTCCATCCTCTAAGGACTTGAGATTTCAGGCAGTTGGGGTAGCTTCTTAGGTGCTTATAATCTATGAGGGAGCACCTCAGCTACAAGACTGCAACAGAGAAAGGCAAATAGTGCAGACGCAGCACTCGGATATGACAGTTACTTTCTACCTGAGAGTGGGAAGTCTACTATAGTAAGTCAATCTAAATTAATCTATTGGATCTATCCAGGAAAAAATAATGCACTCAATGCTGCCTTCTTGATGACAGTGCTCAGATTGAGGAGGAGAAGGAGGGCCCAGCGCCATCTGGCAAGGCTTAGAGAGGTCCCCCAGCCTGAGCTGCCTGGTCCAGGGGAGCCTCAGGAAGACCCAGAGGCTGAGGAGGTCAGACCCATTACACAGAAGCAACTGGTGCCACCAAGGATCTACCGAAGATATCTTTTCTATTTGGAGATGAATGAGAGACAGTATTGTGCACATCTGTAATTGCCAAGAGATGTGGTCACTCATATCTGCCACGTTCTGTGGGAGGATATAATGCCGCCTGAACTGGGAGGTCACCCTCTGCCAGTGCCCCTGAAGGTCACCACTGCATGCAATTTTTTTGTAGATCCCTGGCTTGTTCCAGGGGTCCACAGGGAACCTATGTAGCATCTCTCAGTCCTCAGTTTGTGACAGCCACTTCCAGAGGCTCATCACCTGACTCAGATTGTTCTCCAGCAATCCTCTGAGTGCCAGAGACCTGGGCTGTCACTGCCTCTGTCTGCTGCAGAGATGTGTCAGTGAGGTGTTGTCCAGAAAGTGACCCTGAACCTAATCTAGATCTAGCACCCATTGGAGTATCTCTATGTTGGTGGAGGGTGCAGGTGAACACATTGACGAGTCTTCATCTGAAGGATCCTCAGCATTGTCCTCTGGGGTGGCCTGGGGGCTGGGTCTTATGTTGGATCTGCTGGTCTGTCTGGACCTGCTGGTGTCTGTAAGAGTGAGAAGATAGATTGAATTCCAAAACAGGCTGAATACAACACTGCATGTCACTCACTGTGAATGTCAGGATGTGATCAACTCATGGAGGGCTCATCCATACCGGGTTGCTGGGAGAGGCCAATCTTGCCTTCACCACAAAAGCAATCCCCTGTCCTCCCCTGCTAACCTGGCTGCATCCTCCTCGAAGTGACTGAGCTCCAGGATGTCAGCTGTCCCTCCTCCTGTCTGGGATGTCTCTCTTCCTTTGTGGGTAAGCTTGGCCTGCATGAAGACAAATGGATGGAATGTGATGAGAAGGGATGGAGCAGAGGTTGGGAAGCATGCATGTCTGCTGTGTGCTAAGCCCTCCAGTAAGGGTTAAAAATGCTGCTTGTGGAACACGATAGATGAGTTGCTGGTGATGTTAAACTGTCCGTGAGACATTCAATGCTGATATCTCCCCCACTAATATCAAGTGAGATCCCTGATGAGTTCAACCCTTTGAGTGCATGATGCCATTATGACAGTGTGAGTTTGGAGTGAACTGAAGGTTGACTTATCCTGGCAGCGCAGATGAGTTCATTCATCCTCTTTCTGCACATCAGGGCATCTTGTTGGTAGTTGCCCACGGCACAAACCTCCCATGTGAATGTCTCCCAGGCCACTGAGGTGAGGTTGCTGGAACTCCTGGAACCATCCCTCGGGTAAAAGGCATCACGGAGGTGGTGGACACCTCTTATTAAAGCCTCCAGGGAGTCATGGCTAAACCTCAGGACTACACTCTTCTTTGTCCTTGGGGCCATCTCTGGATTGGTGATGAACACAACTGGGCTACAGAGAGTGAATGTGTGTGTTCGGGTGACATTTAAATATGGTGTCAGGACATTCGACCCGATTAGGTGACATGGGGGTGGGTGAATCAGCATCTTCCCACCATGTGATTTGGAGAGCTGGTTGCTGAAGCATAATTAATGAGCTTCCAAGCGTAAAATTAGACATGATATCTCACCCCACAGCACAGCGGGAAACGTGCTGCTTCTCCCACCTGCCATTGCACTTAGTCTCCAGAGCAGAAAATTCCACCCTTAGAAATGTTTCCATATTATATTGAGCTCTTGACAGTGTACAGGAAGATTTTAAAACCACACCAAGATGTTTTGGGAAGGACAAACCTGTAAAGTCTCATTTATATGGAGTGGGACTCACATCTCTTTCCTCAGCCAGAGTTACAAAGACTGCAGTTTCCTGCGAGTGAATTTTAATTCAACATTGATGGCAAAAGTTGTTGAAATCCGACAGGGAATAGTTGTGCTAACTGATGAAAAGGCCCAAATTTTAACCAAAAACAAAGACCATGGGAAAAGAAACACAAACTGGAAAATGGAAGTTGTATGAAGAATTAACAAAATGTTCAAGTTGAGCAGTTCAGACGCAACACTTTTGGAAAAAGGGTAAACAATACATGGAAGAATGTGAGCTGGGTTAAAATTCTGACGTTTTCTTTAAAAATTAAAATAGAATTGGTCTAAGTTGGATTGATTTAAGATGCACTTCGTAAATCATCCTCATTTTCCCAAACTTTGGTAAAGATACAGCATTCTCCAAGGCCTCTCTGTTACTGTTATTTGTAGCGGTACAGTGCTCTTTGACTGCTGTCTATTAGTCAGAACAGTTGAAGCACTTATTACTGATAATCATATTTTAGCAGAAGCCTTGGGGTAGATTAGTTATTGAAAGCGATCTTGCGGACACACATTTGTAGGCGGCCTTCCGCATCTGAATGGCAGCTCCATTCTGATTCCAGCATCACTTAGTCCAAAAAAGCAGTAATAAAATGGAACAAATCAGATTTTCAAGTAAATAACCCTGATTCAATGCAATCAACAATGGCTGCAGTGCAAAAATATGAAAAGTGCTCCAAGCACTAATATGTGTCTACCCTGCATCATGTCAGAAAATTCAATCTCATTTCATTTGGCTAGCACAGAAACTGTATCTGTTGATTTAGCTGCCCTGCACATCTTTTCGCCACTTGTATTTAATGTAATAATTCTGCAACTACCATATAACATCATTAAGACCGCAAACATCTACTTTTCATCTAACCCCCTTCCAAGTGGATCTTTGACCACAAAGTTGAAGATCGTCTCATTGGATTATTTTATAATTATACCGGGAGGATGTTCCCTCTTGTGGGGAAGACTAGAACTAAGTTAAAAATAAGAGTTCCCTCTTTTAAGACAGAGATGAGGAGAATGTTTTTCTCTCAGAGGTTTGTTATTATTAGGAATTCTACTCCCCAGAAAGCAGTAGGGTCTGGGTCATTGAATTTATTCAAGGTTGAGTTAGGTAGATTTTTGATAGGCAGTCAAGGGTTATGGAGGGCAGGCATGAAAGTGGAGTTGAGACCATGACCAGATCAGCCATGATCTTATTGAATACAGTAGCAGGCTGGAAAGGCTGAATGGCCTACTCCTGCTCCGAAGTCGTATGTTCCTATGGAAATTCCAAGTAAACAATGTTGATGTTACCACTCCAAAGAAAAGGCAATTAGCCTGTTGAGCTGATAAATTATTATCCTGCTGTATAAATTATGCAAATTTGTAGTAAATAATAGCTGCAGTTCAAAGAGTGATGTGTACACAGCAATCCCTCTACATTGCTTTCACTTCCACCACCCACTGCCGCAGTTTGATCTGAAGTGTGGAACCGATTGGTAATCAAGACCTTCAATTTTAAGCAGTGCTCAGCCATTGAGCTAAAAGTTTTAATTAGTTCCATAACCAGCAATAAAACTCTGCTAGATCATCAAGTGGGAGATATGCTGAGGTGACTGTCAAGGATTATATTGGTAGTAAAGTTTCAGTCCATATTTCCTAAGTTCTTTAGTACATTACTTTTAATTTAACAGCACCAGCTGAGTAAGCTATAACTTAGCTCAATTTTAAGAAGATGAAGTGTTATGGGGAGAGTATGGAGTCTAATTTTAGATTGTTTTGGTAAAGAGCTGGCACAAGCCTAATAAGCCAAGTGGCCTCTTGCTTTACTGTAAACTTCTAAATATGACAAGTACCAATTAGTAAGAATATTCAAGAATAAAATATTATGGTTAAAATGAGCAAGCCGCAACATCTACTGATAAAAAGGACAGGGTAAGAACGAACAAATGATTCGGATTCTCTTTAATATCTTCTACCACCCTTTTTAATTTTAAACATTCAGCACTGGCATAAGATTAATAACACATGAAATTGTATATTACACAATGGTTCGGATTACATTTGCCTCAAGCATTGCTTTTTGCATCTTGAGTATTTTCATTAATAATTTTATTTAGGCTCTTTGAAAAGCATTAAGTTTGAGTTAATGTTCTTTCCATAACTATCACTATAAACTAAAGACACACGGCGAATTTAGTTTCCTGCATGTTATAGTTTATGAGTACACTGTGGAACAATTGAACAATATGGGTTCTCTCAAGAAATGATTGACACATCAAAATGTGGCTTTTGTCAGAAGGCTGTTTTTGCAAATAACTTCCAAACAGGCTAAAGTAATGGGGATGTAGGAGTGGTAGCTAAGGATATTATGCTTCTGCCATTGTTGTTAAAGAACCGTATGAGAAAATGCTCATGTTGCTCCCAGGAAACCATTCTCCCCCTCTAAATATGCCACAGCTTTGCCATATTTGTTATCCATGCTTTGTAGCACACATCTTCCTTCATATTACCCTTCCCAAGCCAAAGGATTGTGAGACTTCATAGCATGGTTTCCCCAACAGTGACATTGTACAATATTTGTTTTAAATGCAGCTTTTCTTCACTACTGGAGTAGTGTCAGCTATAACTCAATTGATAAAACTTAGAAGGTTGTAGGTTCAAGATATAGAAAGAGAAGGAATGGTAAGGGTGCACAGGGTAATATGAATAAGAATGCTTTCCTTCCCTATCCAGAAGATTTAAAAATTTACAGGGCTTTCCCTTCCGATGGTGGACAATGCTGATACTTTTAAGTAAAACAAATCTTCCAATAGTGTTGGAATCCTGTAGAAAATCAAATCTCGGTTCTATCGATAGCGAAGTGGCCACTGCTAGCAGAAATTGACTTGATGGTTCTTAAGCGCTTAAAAATTTTCAAACCAATTCTCACTCGAAGCGCAATGATCAATGCTTAGGGAAGGAGAAGAGGGAAGATGTGTGAGGAGAAACAGATCTTCGGATTGTAAGGCCAGTACCAGTGAAAGTTCACTGTTTTGTTGGGGTTGTGGACAGTGAATTCAGGAGGCAGAAGAATAGCGTGGAAAATCCTTGAGGGAATCCTGTCTGTCCCCAACCCACAAAAACTGTATTTCTGTTACAAAAGGGAACCAACTTTCAGATTCTTAAGCGCTGTGAGTACTGTTCCTCACAGCTGGAAGTTGGTATTAGGACTGAGAAAGAGGCCCAAAAAGACTGGGTTTAGATATTGTGGCTCTATGGGAAGACCACCACCTACTTTTCAGGCAGCAGTTATGATGATTTGCAGACAGAACCACAGTGCCACCTATCTTGTAGACAAAAAGACAGAAGCTGGGAAACTCAGGCAAATAAAGGTGAAATCCAACTTGACATGTGACATAAAAACAAACCAGAAATAGTGTGACAGAGAAAGCATGAAGAAAACTGGCCTGACCGTGATTTGAAATTCAAAGCACATAACAAAACTTTTAATCTATCATAGTTTGTTGTTGTTACACTGTTGGACCTTGTACCCTGGTTTGTTGGGGCTTAAGGATCCAGGTTGCATGCTTGTTTCGAGATGGCTGAGTTGGTACAATAAACAAAGAAGATCAGTAGATCGTTCTTAGAAGAAACACATTCTGTTTCTTTACAAAATAGCAGCAGCTACACTTGTGTGCTTACAACTCAGAACTCTGTCTTTACACTTCAGACTAACTCGAGACTACAGAGGTAGCCCACGCTACTCTCCTATTGGATACCAAGATTATGTAATCTTCCATTACAACATTTGTCTTAAAGATATATTACACACCAGATTACTACATATACCCTGTTTGTTTTATAATAGAATTTATACTGTAATTGGCCAGAGTTCAGTGGAACAGGGCACTCACCACATGCCTAATTCATTCATCTTTTTCGCACATCTTTCGGCTCAAAAATGTTTTGCACAGTAAGTTGTTGGAATTCTGAGCTCATAACAGCACAAAGAAGGCAACAGGACATTTGGAACCATAATGAATATAAGGCTTGGCAGGGTATCTCCTTAATCAATGAGATTTAAGGATTGAAAAGTAAACAGAGAAAGGATTGAAAAGGTGGGTAAATGGGCGAATTTAACACCAAATCAGGTGCAGAAAGAGGAGAGGAAAGTTGGATTAAGAAAGAGAGAAAAAGAGGCAGAAAGAAAACATAGAGCAGGATTTTGAGAATGGCGTGTGGGCGTGGTCATTGGGCCCAGGAAATGGGCCACCGCCCCTAATCTTCCAATGACCTGCAAGGTGTTCCTCATGTGGGGTTGGCCAGGCTGCAAAGGCGCTGCAGGTAGAGAGTGGACAAATCAATGCTGCTCTGTATTTTCAGGAGAAGACGGCCCATAACAACATTGAAAGGTCGCAGACCAGTGGAGGCCCTGCTAACCTCCTAATCCTAACCAGATACGAGCAGGAAACCTTGGAGCAGGAGGAGCGCCATTTTCCTTGGTCAACCGGTCACAGAGAGGCTGGGGTAGCAGACGAAGGTAAGAGTGCAGTGCACAGAGGTGAGAGTTTCAGACGGTCCAAACATTCTTGTGTAGTCTCATCATTGATGGGAGCATCAAAATTGGATTCCCCATTGATTATAGAAAGACGATGGCACCACGATACAGATCTCCATTGTCTCACCAGGGTGCCTGGCATGCACAGTGACAGTGTGATGACTTTAACATGTCGTTGTTCTCCCTTAGGTTTGCCACCACGCACCCAATCACAGGGCCCAGAAGACGTGCCCCTGATGCCAGAGGACCGCCATGCTCCAGATGCACCTGCATCACACCTGCTTTCTGAACCAGGCACCAATGCAGATACCAGCATCTTGGTGGATGTTATATCGTTGGCTAGAATGTCGGTGCACAGCGGTGAGGACACTCCACACTTGCTTGAGGAGCAGGCAGAGGCAGTGAGTGCCCAGGGCGCCGGCGGTTGGAGGGCTGCTGGAGACCAGGGCAGTGAGCCTCTGGAGATGTCCATTAGGCAGCAGATGCTGGGTGTCCAGCGGGATGTGCGGGAGGATCTGACAGAGATCCATGAGGATATGCGTGCCATGGTCTTCGTTAAGGAGGTGACCTTCATGGCCGAGCGCACTGCCACCTCCATTGAGAAAGTGGCGACTCTCATGGAGAGGCAGCTCCAGGAACAGAATCAAGAGTTCCTAGGGTTACACTCTGACCTGCAAGCCCTCACACAGGCAATGACCTCGGGTGATCAGTGCCAGTATGGGAGATGGATGAGGCACCCAGTATCCCAGCTAGGTGCCCGTCCACCAATGGTGAGCAGGGAGGTCCAGAGCAGCCTCACATTGGCTCACGAGCAGCCTATCATCTCTACGGGCTCCTCTCACTGCACTCTAGGTGACAGCAGCAGCCTCCTCCCCTCTGACAATGACCGTGGCATCTGCTGAGTCTGCAGCAACTGGGGAGATGCCAGTTGGGGTACTGGCCAACACAGGCTCCACTAGCCAGAGGACGACCGCCAAGGTCATCTGCTGCCAAAATGAAAGCAGAGTCAGCAGGCTGTCTCCAATGCTGGTAGCAGTGAGGGGGGAGCACCAAGATGTAGCACTCATAAACATAAATTTAAGGCACCTTGAGCACAAGAGGGACTGATCATGGGTGACCTTCTGTTGTGCAATGTTTTGTTTGTGTGGACTGGCCTGAGGTTTAAGACCAGAGAAGGCTCTGATTATTTCTTTTGACTGTCAACATGAGATAAACATTCTTTTGTCATAATGGCCTGAGTATGCTTCACCTTTTTTATTGAATATGGTGCAGGGTATACCAATATGTAATGCTGGATGTTGGTGGCTTGAAACATTCTTACACAGGCACTGAGTGGACTTTGGGGTCAAATGAAAGGGTCATTTCAGACATCAGGGTGGAGGCAGCGGCCCTAGCATGAGGTAGTAGTACTTATTTGGCAGCCTAGCTGAAGAACCATTGGATCAAGGCATCTCTGGTGTCCCTGCCTCCATGCCCTCAGTGTTCTCCTCATTGTGCTCCTCTTCTGACTCACCACTGAATTCATCCTTTGTGGCCTGTGCAGGATGTGTGCAGTCGATTGCACCCTGGATGTGGGGGAACCCAGCAATCACTGCAAAGCCTCTGGATCGCTCAGCCCAGCTGGCCTCGTCCTTATGGAAATAAATGAAAGTCACTACCCACCCGAACAGAGCTTCTGTCACCAACTTGATGCAACTGTGGACAGCTGATTGGGAGACTCCACGCAGATCCCCCTCTGAGCCCCGGAAAGAGCCGGAGGCATAGACATTGAGGACCATTGTGATCTTCAGAGCCACTGGCATGGAGTGTCCACCCACACAGTCGGAGATGATCTCAGGCCGAATTACCTGAAAAATGGAGGTCACTGTCTTCCTTGAGAGGCGAAGCCTCCTTCGGCATTGCACCTCAGACATATTAATGCAGCTGCATCGCTGCCTGTAAACCCTGGCAGCAGGATAGTGGCGTCTTCTGTGGCCCCTTCCACCTTGGACTTCCTGCTGGCCCTGCCCCCCCCCCGCCCCGTGCTTTTGCCTCTCTCCCCACAGACTGCTCCCCTGGAAGCTGCATTGGGACAGCTGGCCTCCTCTCCCTTATGCCCAACTCTTCCCTCTCAGAGGAGACCACAATCCCCATTAACAGATTAACTGAAGGCTGTCTGATAACTGGAAGGGTCCACACAGTCTGAATTCTCTGGGGTCCTTGGACACACCAATAAGTACTGAAATGAAGCCTGAAAATGATAAAAATGAAGCCGGGAACAGAGATGAAGCTCAAATATACCAATAAGTCACCACAGCAAACTATCTACCAAACTCCTCACTACTCACACTGGCAATGCTGCTGACACTTTTTATCCTGCCCGTAGATGAGGTTTTTGAAATTGTCAGCTGGCCGCCTGCCTGCTTTGCCTGTGCAATGATCACAAAATCACACCAGCAACAAAAAAATCGGTGTCAATTGACTTTTTAATGGCCTTAACTGGCCTCTTAATTAATTGTGGGCACGGATCTAGCACCCACCTGCACCCAACGAGTGAAATATCGCGCGAGAAAGTGATGACATTGCAGCGCTCGCCCGGCATCGTCACACTCTATTTCACGCTTGAGCATGTCGGCCGTGTGCCTGCATGCCGAGCCAAAAATTCTGTCCATTAATTTTCTTTAAAATTTGCCATTTTTAAAATCTCCAACAATTAACTACCTGAAAATTGTGACTCGGCAATGCTAATTGTTCACTTTCTGGTACAAAGGAATTGATTGGCAGTTAGTAACAATTATCACATCATTAAAAGAGTACTTATGCTGCAGATTCAACTTTCTATGATGGGCTTAATGCACACCTAAAATTCAAAAGAAGCAACTTGATGAAACTCACAGAGACGTTAAGGGCAAGATTCCATTTTTGTAAAACTAACAAAAGAGCAGCATAAATCATCTCGCGACGTTGATAATTCATAATTCATGGGGTATCTCTTCCTCGCCACAAGTCACTGGCTCATTTGCAGATTAATAAATGGCGTATGCCAATTGCATGAGGTTACTTTTTCAGCAATATTATTGCTGAGGATGTTTGGATTATATAATTGCATTCACTATGATTATTATTGCCCTGGAGGAGTAAAATCTAGGATCTATTATAGCTGTCTGTGGGTCTCGAGCTTCGGAAGCTCTGAGGAGTATAAAGTCGGAAGCCCAATGTAACAAGGTCAGTGTTACTACAAGAAACCAGCAAGATATCTACTGTAAGAAGGAATTAAATTATTAATGAATAAGGTTGAAAGTTTATCCGTGACATAGATTCACTTCCGAAGACTCTCACCATTAAAACAAACTGTAAATAAATTGTCAATTGTTTAGTTAGTCACAGATGTATTTGGAAAAAAAATCTCCTCAGCAGTTACAGCTTGATTTGTCTCAACTGACCAACCTGTTCCCATATTAGTATACTAATCATTGCCTGATAAGAGACTAAGCAATACCTGTTAGTCTGCTACAATCAACTGAATTTTAGTTATTTCAGTAGTGGAGATTTTAGGAATAATAAAGTTAGATTCACTAATTTTTGAGTTAATTGTGAAACTGGTGGCTCATTAGTGACAACTGTGATAAAATAGAATTTGTTTATCAGTTTTGTAATGGTTACTTGTTGCCATTAGACATTTTGTGCTATCTGGTTTTGATTAGTTCACATAGTCAACTAAACATTTGAACATTTAAGCTAATCAAAAATCAGAGACCATCACAATATTTGTGATGAGGATACATTATGATATTTTTGAGATACAAAGGAAGCTAAATTGAATAGCCCAGAAACAGGCAGAAGTGCCACAATGTGCAATTAATCCATGTCCATTGATTGAAATGCAAGCAGTGTGTCAACTTTGTGCTGCCTGCTCTATGGAATGACTATTGCCTCCAGCCAATGCTAACCACGCTGCTCATCGGTCGCTTTAATCAGCAAAGGGCCTAGAATTGTAACTTACAGCACTTCAGGGTTGTTCCAGGAGCAGATGCTGGCAGTTGTGCAGGAGGTGAATCTGACCTGGGAAAAGCTGAAGGATGGCACAGCATGGGAAAGAGCAGACTCCACAGATTTTGGAGACCTTGGTGCAGGAGGTGGAAAGAAGGAGTGATGTCCTGTATCCACAGGAGGTCAGAAGGCCCTCCAAACACATGATCAAAAGGGAGTAGGAGCACATAGCCTTGGAGGTCAATATTAGAAGTCTCCTTCGAGGACCTAGATGCTGTGCCAGAAGAAGTTCAATGGCCTCACATGTGTTGTCAATATCAGTGAATGAATCTTCAAATGCCATATCCTAATTGCACTACCAGCCTCAGAAACTTCTCAATTTACTCAACCCCAATTACTCACCTACCAACAATCTCTATCAATCAGCACACATACCAAACAATCAGATACACCACCTTACCCTCAAACACTTAGCACTCCTGCAAGCTTCATACCTACACCTTGCATCTTGCACAGCTATTCAAGCATGACAGCCATATCACCCAAACACGTTGCATCACCCTCACTTCCCTCTCCCTTGCAGGACAGGAATTCACCAAGGCTCCTCAGACAGCACCTTCTAAACCCACAACACTACCACCTAGAAGGACAAAGGCAGAAGATAGAGGGGAACACCCCCACCTGGAAGTTCCCCTCCAAGTAACTCACCATCCTGACTTGGAAATATATCGCTTTTCCTTCCCTGTCATTGGGTCAATATCCTGGAACTCCCTTCCTAACAGCACTGTGGGTGTACCTACACCACATGGACTGCAGCGGTTCAAGAAGGCAGCTCACCAACTTCTCAAGGGCAACTAGAGATGGGCAATAAATGCTGGCTCAGCCAGCAAAGCCCACATTCTGTGAATGAATATAAAAACAAGGTGGTGCACAAATGGCACCAGCAGGAGCTAACCGGAGAATGGGGAGTGGGGTGGAAGGTGGGGGGGATGTGTGGCAGGAGTGGGTGTGCGGGGGGTGTGCGCATCCAATTGTCTCCTCATTCCACAATCACTTTCGACTTACAAGCTGCAGAGGGTGCAAGCATGCACCTCTTATTTTCCCCATTTCCCTCCACAAAATCATAGCCTTGTGCTGTTCTCCTACCTAAAAAGTACAACCTAGCTGGGCAGCGGAGAAACAGCATGACAACAATAATAATGAAGGCACACCATCACTCGATTACACATTGACAACACAGAATTTTGTTGAGGTATCGGGAGTCTTGCTTGCTGGCTGGAGAGCTGGCAAGAGGACCCGTGTCACCTCTTTACAGGAAGGCCCACCGAGCCATAAGCCAATCAGGTAATGGTGAGGTCAGCAATCAAGACTCTGGGGGCAGAAGTCTCACCTACTGAGAGCTGTCAACCAAGGGGTGATAGGTGGGGGAGGGAGGGGTGCCTTGAAATGTACCTTGCGCTGGCCAGGATCTCAGTGTCAAATAGATGGTGACACTGGATCCAAGCCCTTGAGCCCACAGTCACTCACTAGTGTTATGGCACGGCTGATGGTAAATGCTGAGCTATTTTTTATTCATTCATGGGATGTGGGCTTTGCTGTCTTTTTGGACCACTGCAGTCCCTCTGGTGTAGGTACACCCATACTGCTGTTAGGAAGCAAGTTCCAGGATTTCGACCCAGCGACAGTGAAGGAACGGCAATATATTTCCAAGTCAGGACGGTGAGTAACTTGGAGGGGGAGTTCCAAGTGGTGGTGTTCCCCTCTATCTGCTGCCCTTGCCCTACTAGGTAGTAGTGGTTGTGGGTTTGGATGGTGCTGTCTAAGGAGCTTGGTGAATTCCTGCAGCGCATCTTGTAGATGGTACACACTACTGCTACTGTGCGTCAGTGGAGGAAGTGAATGTCTTTAGATGTGATGCCGATAAAGCAGGCTGCTTTGTCCTGGACGGTGTTCAGCTTCTTCAGTATTGTAGGAGCTGCACTCATCCAGGCAAGTGGGGAGTATTCCATCACACTCCTGACTTGTGCCATGTAGATGGTGGACAGGCTTTGGGGAGTCAGGGGATTCACACAATTCCTAGCTTCTGACCTGCTCTTGTAGCCACAATATTTATATGGTTACTCCAGTTTTGTTTCTGGTCAATGGTAACCCCCAAAAGGAAACTTGAAACAACTGCCACAACTGTTTTACAGTTCGTATATTTCGAGGTGCATGCCTTCAATTCAGTAGTAATAAGTCCACCAAGTCTTATAGTTTCTTAAAAAACTAAATTAAATCTTTATTAAATAAAAAAAATGATTTTAAGGCATGCATAGGTTTACAAATTACTACTAGAAAAACTTCTAGCTCCCCTGATTAATCTAGCTCCCAGTTATACCTGCATTAAGGCAACAGTAAAAAGACAGATTTTAAAAGACCCAGGCAACGTAACATGATACCAATCGAATTCAAAGTGAGTTGTCTTCACTTCAGTTCTTGCAGAGAGCAGTTTGAGCACAGAGGTTGGAGGCTTTTCACACTTGTGTTACAACTTAAAATATCTTCTTTCCAACACACAACCTCATCTCCTTTTTACATAGTTTCCCCTTTGAATGCAAATTCCCATTGTTTCACTATGTCTTTGGACTTTACCTCTCTAATAATAAAAATCAATCACAGTACCAATTTTACCAGTAATCTTTGGGAAAAATAAACACACTATTTCTTAACTTCTCCTGGCTATGTGAAACATTTCAGCCCCTCTTTTGAATTCAAGCTAGTCTGGTTTGTTTAAAAATGGAAATGTCCATTTTATACCTCACATTTTAAAACTTTAATCATGTTTACCTGCTTAGCATTTCAAACCTAGTTTTCCATCTGATATATCAAAGCACCCTGACTAGTTGTCTGTAATTCAATTAAAACACACATATACAAACAGGCAGGCCCATAAACACAGACCCCACTATTACTCTATTTTACAATAATTTCCAATAACATTATTAAAATTATTATATCTTCCTGACACTAGTCATCAACAGAGGTAAGACATTTGGAGGCTCATGCTGACTCATTTTTCTCACTGATGCTGCAGAGAGGAGATCTTCAGGAACATAAAGGCTGCATTTATTGCTGCCTGCACAATCGCATACAGGCAGGAAAGAAGGCAGAGAAGATTGCGATGGTGGCGCCAACAGGAAAAGCTCCACTCTCATAAGTAAGTGCCAGCAGGGGCCCCTCCTGACGCAGAGAAAAAGGCTTATAGAAATGTTGTGTATAGGCAGCTCTCAAGTCTGAAGACGTACAGAACACGCATATCTTTTCTGCAGATGTATGAGTGACAGTGTTGCTGACACCTCAGCATGTCCAGAGATCTGGTGGCTCACATCTGCCACATTCTGCAGGAGTTGATACCAGGGGATCTAGGAGAGCATCCATTGCCAGTGGCTCTGAAAATAACCATTGCACTGAACTTCCAGGAGAGTGGCTCTTTCCAGGGCTCCACTGGGGACCACTAAGGGATCTCTCAAGCTTCCACACACAAGTGCATACAGGAAGCAGCAGACTCCCTTTTTCTCAAGGCCCATGATTTATGTTGACTTCCTTAGAGATCAATAAAGCAGGAGAACTGGGCTTTGCTGCAATTTCTAGATTTCCACAGGTGCAGGGTGTCATTGACTACACTCATTCACTGTTACAAAAGCTCACTGGCAATAGGCACTGCAATACATAAACCAGAAAGGCTACCACTCACTCAATATTCATCTGGTCTGCAACTATAAAAAACAAATCATGCAGATTTGCATGAGATACCCTGGAAGCTGCTGCAACTCATATATCTTGAGTGGATCACAGATCCCACACATCCAGGGCTGGCTCCTCAGTGACAAAGGATACCCACAAAGGACATGGCTGATGATGCCTTTGTGGTGGCCACAGAATCCTGCAAAAGAAGATACACTGATGCTCATACCGCTACCTGAACATTGGTGGAGCAGACCATAGGTATCTTGAAGATGTGATTCTGATGCCTGGACAGATCTGGTGGAGCATTTCAGTACAGTTCCCAGAGGGTCTCCGTAGGTTCTTGCGGTTTACTGTGCACTGCATAACCTGGTGCTGGAAGAAGGCGATGGACTTGTCAGATGCTGACACGGAGGAGCTGCACATTCCCTCTGAAGAGGAGGACATTAAAAGGGATGAGGGTGATAATGTTGAGGAAGCCAAGGCGGCAGGGGAAGAGGCCATTGCATGGGTTAGATAAGTAGATAAGGCAGACATGCATGTGAGCACCTCATAGACACCTGATTCCACGAGGAGGATGACGAGTTGCAGTGAGCACCCTCTTGGACAAGTGCCCTTCATCATGGGCCCACACGAACACCAGTGTTCCTATTCCTCTCATTTCAACAATGCACTTTAATCTGAGAGTGAGTACTTACACATTAGGCTCACCATTTTCCTGAACCTTTGAAGATGAGGAAGCCTGGAGAGAATGTGTCCTTGCTGAGATGAAGGGCTAACTGGAGAAAGGCGTCCCGGCATCAGGCATCAGAAGTGCTGCCTCTTCTTGCATCTCTCCAACATCCCAGTCGCTAAGGCAGCCTAGAAGAGGCAGAAGCTGATCTACAACCCTCAGTGGACTCGTAGTTTGTATGCCTTCAATCTGACAAGCTCGTCAAAGAGATCCATCTCCCCCAACAGGACAACACATTCTGTGTCACCTTGATGGTGACACTGATAGGTCACACTTAGGCGAAGGCAGCTGAGGGCGCTTGGCAGGTCTTAATCCATTTTGACATCACTTAGACACCTGCGTCACCTTGTTCTCCATTACACTGACATCCGGCACTCCCAGTTAGGGATGTGATCCTGCATTCATCCTGATCTTTCCATGGATCACAATGTTAATATACTTGCCTGCCAGACATTAAAATGCCTTCTCTTTCACATAGACAATTTACCCTCATGGCCAGCCCTGGCCCTTGTGAACTCCAAGATGCTAAGAGACCCTAAAGCCCTCAAGGTCACGTGACATTGCTAACAAAGAGCACACTTCAGCTTCACTACATCTTCACTCCTATCCTATTGCTGCCCTCAACATTGTATAAAACTACCATATGCACTTCCAGAGCATGCTCAAATGCTCCATTGACCAAAACATGTCACTATTTGGATTTATCATCACTGACCTCAGTGAGGGCTTAGGGCAGGGCATACTACGCAGAACATGTGGCTCAGCGCTGCATCCCTACATTGTGACAAGAGCCTTGTAGTCACAAAGCAGGCAACTACAGGGTGAGAAAGGATCAAGGTTGTAGGTTCGAGTGCCAGCACAATAATGTGGCTTCAAGGGCCAGAGCTCTGGCACATCCAGGTGGGAAGGTGCTCACACTTATCGGTGAGCTTAGCAGATGGGCACTCGGAAAGTCAGTGATGCACAAGACAGACAGTAGCACATACGAACTCTTAGTAAGGGCTCATAGATTGAAAATCTTGTTGGATCACAGTGGGTACATGGAGTTCCAGGATATATGATCCTTCTCCATGTGCAAACACATCTCTCCTTGTACACTTCACTTTCACCTTTGAGTAATGCAAATGTGATGGTGAATATCTCAGCCTCAATCTTAAACAACCAAGAATGAACATGACATGACACTGCAAAGCATGTGAACGAGGTTCCTTCCACAAGCACACTTAACGTTAAGATCAAGGCATCATTGATGTTAGGATCTGAGAACGAGCACACTGTGGTGATGTGGAAGTGTACAACATCGATCAAAGACACATGATAGTGACATTGCAATAAATGGGGGGAGGGACCATGGTGTCACAACTTATTAATAACATCACAACGCATCATAAAGAGGAGGCATTTACAAGAGGAGATGTGAAATGAGTGTGATTCTATTTACATTTGTGAACATCATATAAATGTGGTTCACACAAGTGCCACCATCATGCTCCTAATATTTCATCATTTTCCTAACTATTATGGTATGGCAGGTGTTATTTGTCAGGCTGACTAAATCCCAAGGGGAAATTTGGCCATGCTTACATAACAATTTAGCAATTTCTATTTATTACAAGAAGGTTTGTGAACTGAAGTCAGAAGTAATGAGTCCACTACCAACTTTTTAGATTTTAAAGATTAAATTAACACATTTACTATTAAAAGAAAAGAAAATCTAAGCATACAAGACTGCAGTTAAACAGTTACATTTATTTTTCTAACAGTTCTCTTAAGATTTCTACTTAACTAGACTCCCAACTACGTACCTCTTTCAGCCAACAGTTCAAATAGATTCTTAATCTATAAAACATCCAGCAATATTACCACAAGCACCCACTGTTTCTGTAAGGGAGGTATTTCACAGCTTCTTCCTCCCTCTCACTCGATAATGGAGCTCCAAAATATTTTTAGAAATCCTTAGTTACTGGAACTTCTCCAGGGTGGCTAAAGAGGCTTTTCCACAGCTCTGTTTCACACAGTGCACATTTCAAGATCTCACACGGCCACCACCACACAGCTTCCCATCTTTCTTTAAATATACTTCCTCCCTTTTGACCTGTAAATCCCATTGTTTCAACCTTTCTTTGGAAGTTTCTTTTCCCAGAATATAAAAATCTTTCATGTTGTGATTATGGCCAGCACTTTTGGGAAAATAAACCTAATAGCTTTGCCTTATTTGTCTTGTCCATTGTAAACATCTTATTATGCCCTTTTTCAAATCAAACAACCTCTCAACCTATCTAAAAATGCAAATTCCATTCACATTGTATCTGCTGAGACTTCATCCTAGCTTCATCCTACCCATCTCCATTTCAAATGCTTGTTTTACACCTATCCCTTTCAATCATTCAAACCTTGCAGTCTGACTGTCTGTGGTTTAATTAAAGTAGACACAAACACAAAAATACATACTCATAGTCTACAAAAGCCTGCTTTAAAGTATCCCACAGTAATATTAGGAAAAAAATTATCTTTCCTTTACATGACCCTACCACTACATCTTGGTGCATCCCTGACATCCTCAGCAGAGGAGGAGGCAGCTTGCTGACTGCTACACCCTATTGACTGCGATGCCTTGATCAGGTATCCTCTGGAGGGTCTCAGCCTGCTTTGAGTCTTCTGCTGTGGGGCAGGTGCATCATCCTCAGCCTGTGGTGATGGAGTCACAGGAAGAGGGGATTGGGATCGGCTGGACAATCCTTGAGTCACCTGGGTCAATGGCCCTGGTGTGTCCAGCTGTTTATTCTTCTCCTTATAACCCCTGGCTGACTCCTTGTGGAGAAGGGGCAGTTGGAGCGAGATTAAGTTGCCTACCCAACCCCCAACACCCCCCCTCCCCCCCCACACCCCGCAGTGTAGTCACTGATGGATGCCGTCAATGCCTACACCGAAGAAATGCAGCTCCTGGAGAAGTGAAGGACCTATATCCTGGACCAAGACCTCTATGATGGTTGCCATCCTACCAGTCTGGACCTCAGTGCATTGGCATGCCGGCACTATTACCTCAGAATGAACATGGACGCACTCCTCCAACATACATGGCAATCTGAGGAAAGCAACTGTCAGCCCTTCCTGACATTCCCCTGACTTTCACTGCAGCTTCACCTCCAGAGGCTCGTCATCAGACTTGACTTCAGCAGAATTCTGGCCTCCAGCAGCCCTCCGAGTTCCAGCTATCTCAGATGTCCCTGCCTCCGCCAGCCATGGAACAGATTGTGTGCTGTGCTCACCAGATTGTGACCCAAGGCTGCTCTAGAACTAGGTCCCACTGAGGTGTGTGCCTCTGCACTGGTGGAGAGTGTGGATAAGAGCCCAGATGGAGATGTGAAGATGTGTTTGAGAGTGCGAGTGGTGATGCCCCTTGAGCTGGCAGTGTGTGAGCTCCCTGTGGAGTGTCAGCCTGTGAAGGTCTGATGGACTTGTGAGTGTGTGTGTTGAGAGTGATAAGATGGTTGACTTACCCTGGCGGAACAGAGGAGATCATTCATTCTCTTTCTGCACTGGATGGCTGACCTTTTCCGTGCACTGAGCGTCGTCACCATCGACTTCCAAGCCAGATTGGTGGTGTTGGTGGACCTCCTCTGGCCATGACAGGGCTAGAGGATATCACGGCGATCCCTCACAGCATCCAGCAGGTGGCCTAGCGAGTCAGGCAATGTTAGTGGCCTAACTAAATTTAGGTGCAGTGTGCTTCTTCCCTTTGGGAGCCATGTATTCCATGGGGCAGTCCTGGGTTGCAGACATCAAGAAGGCTGTGTGCAGATGCAGCTTAAATATGGCACCTGGAGCAAAGGACTGCTAAGGTCATCGTGGGGGCGGGAGGATCAGAGGCTACCCGCCCTCAATCTGGCATGGTCCCTGCTGATGAATAATTAATGAGGCAGGAAGTGGACAGTACGGCGTGAAAAATCGCCCTTGTGCCCAGTGGGAAAAACACTGCCTTTCCCACCTGCCACAGCACTTAGAGCGCAGATGGGAAAATTCTGCCCAAAGTCCTTAAGACACCATAGACACAAGGCTTTTCAATTTCTAGTGAATCCACGCAGTGCTCACAAGTGAGAAGATACAGAATTGCCTAAGGACTGGAATATTATGGAATGTTGTTGAGTTATTTTTAGGCTGTGTATTTTTTAACTTAATGCTAAGTTGTTTAAAAATAAGTTTGCATTTCACAATCTTGGGTTAGCTTGATTGACACGTTGGTGACAGAGGATGGAACAGGCAGGCAAACAGAGAGGTCAGAGGCCTAGGCAAGTAGGGCACGAGGAATTTGGTAGAGGAGCATCTGAAGGCGAGAGCAAGAACTGGAGGCAGGCTTCCTGAGTCCCAATAGTCCATAATATCCAAACTAGATAGACTGGGCGATAGGAGGAAAATGGGCAGCAAAAATGTCCATGGTTCATAGAAGTGGTGAAAAAGATAAATAAATTAAAATACATTTTACATTAAATTAGATTTAATTTTGTAGCAGTCGAAAATCAAAGTATAAGAATAAAAAACAATTTACCTGCAGCGAACATGGATGCCAAGCACTTGAAAGAAAAATGTTGACTTAAAAGAAAATTGGCTTGTAGCATTGTCTAGAGGAATGGACCTGGGAGACAGAGCTCGGTGGAAGAGCAGTGCTATCTAGGACTGGGAGGAATGAAAGGTAAGTGGAACAATTTATACCCCACTGTCTACCATAGGTTAAAGTAACAACCAGGTGTAACCCAAGTTGAAGCAATACCAAGGTATAATACGTAGGAGAGCCGGAAGTAACATTATGCAAAAATCATGCCTTGGCAATAAATTGTGAAATAAATGAGAGAGAGGGAGAGAGAGAGAGGTTCAATTATGGCATGTATATATACATAAGCACTTGTGAGATCCAAACCTTTCTGATTGGTCGTAACTGATGTAATAGTTGGCATACAAGCTTCAAAATATATTAGCATAGCAGATGTGTCTTCCCACTTGCTCTTGTTGCTGAAGCTCAGCTACAAACTCAAAAGCCAAACAAGTGCTTTCACATCTAACAGAAGATAAAATTATAAATCAATGCATGGAAAATCTTAACAAGACTTTCTTCTTTTTTAAATGATTAGAAGATGAAAGTAGTTAGCCTCATTTGCCATGGCCCAGTGGAACATCTCTTTCACTGATACAGTTGTTATCAACAGCAATTCATTTATAGATCAAATAGCTTGACAGATAGGACAAGCTGAGGATCACTATACTGCCTTCAGGCAGCCTAGAGCAAAGCGAGGTTTCCCAGTATGATTCCTCCTATCAGGTCTACCTGCCTCTCTCTCATCATGGCCTTTTACTCTGAGTTATAGTGTAGCAGATATAATAAAAGAAAATAAGAGAAATCTGTTTCCATTTTGCCTAGGGCCTAATTTGGACGGAGGATTTGATTTGCCAGATTCGGTTAGTATCTGGATTGATCCATGGTGGTGCGAGGGTCGCTTAATAAAATTTACATTTCATTGCCTTACTCGTTTCCAATTGCCTGTCACAAGATGAATGAGGATTTTGTTCAGAGGAGGAAATATTAAATTTAAAAGGCAGCAGTATCTCTTATTTGCAGGCCATGTTTGCAAAATGAAATCTATACTACTTCAATATTATGTTAGCCTTGTAGCAAGGATCCTTCTATTTGTATTCTATATGACAACATCATTTGGTCGATTACCAGCAGAGTCCTTGCAGTGATCCATAACAAGCAAACACTTCAAAGCGGTTAAAGTAAATAAAAATACCAGCATTTATTTAAAATCTCTTATTGTTGGTTGTCCTTTGGTTTTAATATTATTTGCATTAAGGAATCTCTGATTTATAATCCTTTTTATGTTCAATGTACAAATATTCAAAAATACCTCAATAAATGTATTGCTGCTGATTGCAATTTTCTTATTGTAGAATGTACCTATATGGCAAATTTTATCACACTGACGTACAGGCCAAGTAATACATAGTTAATTCAGCCTGCTGCAAAACATGGTCACTCCTGTTCAGATACATATATCAGAACATCAACAAACTGAATACATTGATATCTCAACTTGCTTCCCTATTAAGTAAATACATTTGTTTTTTTTTCTTGTTTTGGATAAATTGTTCTTTTTATGCCAGTGTCCCTTTTCTGGATCTACTCCAGAAAACTTTGAATGAGGAGTGACCAGTTTCTGACTTGGAATTATCTGTAAATGAACTGCTGATGATTTCCCCCCTCACCCTTCTTCCTCCCCTGTTGTCACCCCAGACCTGTCACTGCCTGTCTGAGTCCACAACTACACTGATATTGCGGTTAACATCAATCTCGAGGTTTAAATTAATTTTGGCATCAGTTGTCCCTTACTGATGCAAAATAAAGCTGTTCCGAAACTCCATCTTTTCAGTACACCTGTGGCACTACACTGTGTGCTGAATGCTTTTCTCTACACAGCTGCTGCATCTTCTAGGGCAAGTTAACTATCCAGCATGTGACTCACCTACTTATATGGATGGATAAAAGACTTTCAAACTGTTAGTCAGCATTTCTTTAACAAAATTATTAAGGGCTTGCTGCCAATGCTAGATACTAGATGCAACTCAACCTTAAAGTTGTAGTTGTATCTCAGTTTTGGTTCTGTTATGCCTTCTAGTTCCCAGAAGTTGAAAGTATTTACACGTTTAGGCTCAAAATGCTGGAGCTTCATCAACTGCATTTCTTATAGCCCTCCATGTGGCTGGTGGACTGTACAATGGCCCAGACCTTCCAATCTCTAGATGGTCGGAGACCAGCCATACCCTGGAATATGTATCTACGGGACCACTCAGAAGTCCAAACACAAAGACTCCGTGGGAATTGCCCGGGAAGCTTGAACTTCAGATGGACAATTTCCCTGCACCCAGGACCCTGCGTAAACATCTTCAACTCTGAACTAGAGTCAGAGACTTCAGACAGTTCTGACTTACTTACCTGGATACTTTCCCAGTAAAGGCTAGACAGGAAAAAACCTAGGGCAGAACCATGCCAGATCTGCACTATATGTGGTAGCAGGTGGGATAAAGGATGTTTTACCCACCAGCTGCAAATGGCAGCTTTTCATGTTGTACTGTCCCATTCCCCCCTCATTAATTATGCATTCCCGGAAAACACACCAGGTCACTGGTGGGGCAGCCTCTGATTTGCCTGCCTTCAGTAAACTGAGCGTGATATTTAAAGGCCTTCCTTGCACAGAGCTAGTATTCTTCAAGGGAAAGGAAGCTGCTGAGAACTGATGGCTGTCAAAGGGAGGAAACATGCTCCCCCCAGATTTGGCATCTCCTCCCTCGAGCACCTACTAGACACAGTGTAGGCCCGCTGCAATGTCCTCTACCCTGCTCTGGGTAAAGACCGGCAAGCAAGGTCACCAACCTATCATGGGAGGTGGTGGCAGAGGTGATCAGTGCCAACACCCTACAAAATAGGACAGCCACCCAGTGACAAAAGAGGATGAATGATCTCCTCCATTCCGTCAGGTTCTGCCAAGTTACTCTTCTCATCACTCTCAACTCAGGCATTCACAAACCCATCACACATTCACAGGGATCTCATTCACTGCCAATTCAATGGAAATCACCATTCACTCTCTCTCACACACCCTCATTAGTGCTGGAGTCATACCTAGCACAAAGGAAAATGGTTGTAGTTGTTGGAGGTCAGACATCTCAGCTCCAGGATATCACTGCAGGAGTTCCTCAGGGTAGTGTCCTTGACCCATTTATCTTCAGCTGCTTCATCAATGCCCTTCCTTCCATCATAAGTACAGAAGTGGGGATGTTTGCAAATGATTGCATGATGTATAGTACCATTCGTGTCTCTTCAGATACTGAAGCAGTCCATGTCCAAATGCAGAAAGACCTGGACAATATCCAGGCTTGGGCTGACAAATGGCAAGTAACATTTACACCACACAAGTGTCAGGCAATGACCATCTCCAACAAGAGAGAATCCAACCATCACTCCTTGATGTTCAATGACATTATAATCACCGAATTCCCCCATTGTCAACATCCTGGGGGCTACCATTGACCAGAAACTGAACTGGACTAGCCACATAAATACTGTAGCTACAACAGCAGGACAGAGGCTGGGAATCGTGTGATGAATAACCCAAAGCCTGTTCACCATCAACAAGGCACAAGGCTTGATTGGCACCACATCCACTAATATTCACTCCCTCCACAGCAACATACTGTGGCAGCAGTGTGAACCATCTACAAGATACATTGCAGGAATTTATGAATACTCCTTTGACAGCACCTTCCAAACCCACGGCCACTACCATCTAGAAGGACAAGGGCAGCAAATAGATGGGAAAACCACCACCTGGAAGTTCCCCTCCAAGTCACTCACCATCCTGACTTGGAAATATATCACCATTCCTTCACTGTCACTGGGTCAAAATTCTGGAACTCCCTTCCTAACAGCACCGTGGGTGCACCTACACCACATGGACTGCAGCAGTTCAAAAAGGCTGCTCACCACCACCTTCTCAAGGGCAATTAGGTATGGGCAATAAATGCCAGCCCAGCTAGCGAAGCCCACATCCCATGAATGAATAAAAAATCTTAAAGTTTGCCATGTGGATCGTGTCCACATCCTGTCCATGGCACCAATCACCGCACACACACATGTCAGGCAACCTTGTTATCTGGCCTGGCAGGCCTCCTGTTTGCACTCTTTCCACCTGTATTCATGCAGGACAAGTTGGCACACAACAAAAGTGAGAGGTCGCAGACTGGTGGAGGAATGCCTGACATCAAGGTCCTCAAACACTTTGAAAATAGAGTCATCCAACTGGCCGGTGAGGATCTGGATCATTCCTGTGCTGACGGTGAGGTTGGCGGAGCTCAACCAAGTGAGGATCCAGCAGTGCAACGTCCATCAGACAACCATGATGTGAGTGAGTTCCTCTGTTCTGCAGTCCCCCACCATACAGTAATTATCCCTCCTTGTTTTCGCAGGCACAAACAGAAGCAGTGGAGGGGGTTCAAGAGCCACAATGACATCTCAGAAGAAGAACCTGATGACACTCTAATTGAAGACTCTTCACAGTACTCACCCATGCCCTCCACTAATGCTGAGGCACACACCTTGCTGGGACCTAGCTCTAGAGTAGCTGTAGGGTTGCAATCTGCTGAGTACATCTGATCCACAGCAGGCGGCGGCAGGGACTTCCCAGGTGGCCGGCATTTGGAGGACTGCTGGAAAGTAGAAATCTGCTGAGTCCGAGTCACGTGATGAGCCCCTGGATTCGGTCATACCTCAGTTGCTGCAGCTGCAAAGGCAAGCTCAGGAACATCAGGGAAGATTGCAAGGCAAGATGGAGGAGTTCACCTGCTTTCAAGCTGAGGTGATAGCACCAGCATGTAAATGCACCAAGGTCAACATTAGTAGGATGGTGGCTCCTTGGAGACATTAGTCCAGGACATTGCTTCTGCACTGGTGCGCAGGCTGAACTCCATCACTGGCGGAGTGTGCGCGAGAGATGCGCGGGGCAGGTCGCTCTCACTCCAGCTTCCCTTTCTCCTCAAGGAGTCAGTGAGTGGCCTTTGGGAACCTATGGGGAGGAGGATCAGCAAGCACACACGCCGGGGCCATCCACCCAGGTGACTCCTGGCCCATCTGAATCCCCTCTTGAGATGTACAGTCATGCCCAGGTGATCCAGTTTGGGGGGATGATTTCGGTGAGCAGGGCTTAGAATGATTTGCAAATGTTTTACAATGACATTCCCAACACCTGGCAATGGGAAATGCGGCCTACTATTGATGGGTGGAGCAGATGATCGCAAACTGGTTTCACAATGTCATGAAATCAATTTTTGGCCTTCCAGCCATATTGTCCACTCATGCCCCCCATGACGCACGACGTCAACAGGGACGGAAAATTCCAGCCTCATTTTAACTCTAGGGTAACTATACAACTGACCCCCAATCACTCACACTGATCCCTTCCAACTACCCCCTCCACTCTCCCACTCCCCCCTTGACCCCTGCTGGACTATTCCTGACCAAAACTAATTTCAGCTGGCCCCACCTGACCTGACCCCACCATCCGACTGCCTCACTGACTCCTCAACTCCCCATCAACTCAATCTGACTCTCCCCCAACTCGACCTGACTAGTCCCCACTATCCGACTCCTCCGCAGACCCGACCTGACCCGACACCACACCCAATTCCCCCTCTGCCTTCCCCCTTACCTGACAATCCCTCCTGAACAGACCCATATACTGCCTACCCACTCACCAACCTAAATCCTTGCCATCTCAGCCACCTGCTGCCCTGCTATACTACTCAGCTGCCTCCCTACCACCTCACCCACTTGCCACCCTACCACCTAAGCCACCTGCCACCCTACCCCCTTACCTACTTACCTTACCCGCCCTGCCTCCTTACCCACCCTTCCCCCCTACCCACTCAGCTTACCCACAATTTCCCTTTACCTAATTACCTTATCCACCCTAATCCCTTACCCATGCTTCCCCCTTACCCACTTACCTTAGTCACCCTATCCTCTTATTCACTCTTCCCCCCTTACCCACTTATCTTACTCACTGTATCCCCTTGCTCATGCTAACCCTTTACCTGCTTACCTTACCCACCCTACCCCATTATTCACCCTAACTCCTTACCCACCCTTCCCTCACCCTTACCCACTTACCTTCCCTCTGTAGCTTTTCAAAGATGCTTTGGGACATTTAAACTCTTTACCTACAGAATATGGCAATTAGTGCTGGAAAAAAAGGGTGTGCTTCCTGTGTGGATTCTCTCCACTGCTCCCTCTGAGAATCCTGCACTGAGTCAGTTCTGCAGGATCCTCCACTGGAAGACAAACTAGAGAAGGGTAAGTGTGTATTTTTTTGTCTTTTTCAGATCAGGAATAAGGGTTCTGAACCTGAACAGAAGATTCAGGCCATTGTTGCTCAGCACCTGAGTGCGACGTAACAGTAATTGTGGCACTGTAGATGTATATTCTCAGAACAATTAGTCCCTAGCTGTTCATGAATAATATAACATTCTTCACTCTTTAAAAAAATAACGCCTCTATATCAATGTCATTTTCTCAATCATTAGCTTATTTTTATATTATAACTAAACTAAAGAAGATTAACAATCGACTTTTACATATGAATAAACAGAACACCTAAGAATTTTTACAGCTTGTTTTGTTATCTCAAAAAATATTATTCGCAGTATTGCTTAGGTGGCAAAATGTTGAGTTGATGACTCTGACTAACAGTTAGTTCGGTAACCCTTTGACAAATGAGTAAGATCATTGATTGGCTGAAGCTGACGCTCTATGCTCAGAGATTTTCATTAACAAAATGATATTGACAGGCCTCAACCAGCTTCTTCTTCTTAGGCAGTAGTCCCTCAGGATCGAGAATGATTTGCTTCCACTCCTGTTCGATGGGTTCTGAGATGGCTGTTAAGTCCAATGCATGATCGACAGATTCTGTCACATACGAGGCAGATGGTGTTTGAAGGGTTGGGTAAGTGGTTTAGAGGCTTGTGGGTTCTCTCTGATGTCTCAGTCTTGCCTCCTCATGTTCCCAACAAAGTCTCACAAGGTGTTTGGTGCCTTCTGAATGAAACTTCTCCATTTTGTTCAGTCACAGGTCAGGATCTCCTGAGCCAGTGTTTTTTTTTGACCTCTTCAGGGATTAAATAGACCCCTAAAGCATTTCACAAACAGTGAGTGTATCTTGCAGCCAAGAACCAGGGGGCTGTCTGTGTTTTGAAAATTCTGTGCTAGCTAAGCCAACAGGAGCTAGAGTGATAAAAACAAAAAAACTGCGGATGCTAGAGTGAATTGTGGCAATGGCAAACAAAACCTTTGTTTAGAATCTGCATTTAGGGAAAAAGCAAGTTCTGTCTTCATTCTCTTATACATGGAGGTGAGGTGAGAAATCAAAATTCACTGTATATAGTTCAATCATCAACCTTATGTAACTAAAAGAAAACTTGGGCCTGAATTTTACCTTTGGCGGGCACATGTGATCAGTGGGCCCAGGAGTGGTCGGGAAATGGGCGCCCAACCACGATTGGCCCCTGACTGTGATTTCACTGGCCAATTAACACCCAGCCAGCGTGAAATGCACGCTGAAAAGCTCAGCGCTGCCGGGGTGGGGCCGGGAAGGGGCAGGCCATGACATTTCCACGGGCACGGGTGAGCACTGAGAGAAAGCTCCCTGAAGGCAGACAGCTGCCTCAGGGAGCTGCAGACTCGAAAATCCTGAAATAAAGGTTTAAAAGTTGAGAAAAATATATCCATGCATCACAATCAATCACCTGAAAAAATGGCCGACAAAAATGCTGTCCACAGATAATTATTTTTATTTTGTTTCATAACAGTAACTTCGTCCTGCCCGTGGATGAGGTTTGATGAAAAATGTAAAGGCCGCCTGGCCAATTCACCCGTCTACCAACCGTAAGGCTGGACGGGCCACGGAAAATTGGAGACAATTGCACCATTAATGGGCTTAATTACCCTTTTAATTGTCGGCGGGCACGTGCATAAAGTCGGAAGTGCGCCTGCCGAGTGAAATATCACTCAAAAATGCAATAACGTCGGGATGCTTGCCCGATGTCTTCTCGCATGACTTTATGCCCGATCGGGTTGAGCGCGTGCCCACCCACAGGATGTAAAATTCAGCCCTCATTGATTCAAATGTGGTAAGAGGATATATTCAGTCCACTATTGGGGTAGAGTGGGAAATTCACATTGATATCCTTCAGTGAATGTTATCCAGGGCAATAGATCTTTGTTACAGTTGCTAGACCTCACTATTGTTTACCTACATATTGAGAAAGTTAAGGCCTAAGAAAATAAGTAGACCATGCTGCTCATTGGGCATGTTGCGCCATTGAACTTAGTCATGGCTGATCTGTACCCCAACTCCATGCACCTACTTTTGTTCAATACCCTATAACTAACGAAACACAATCTTGATGTTGACAATTTCAAATTGATCAGCTGCTGGGGTATGGGTTCCAGATTTTAACTACACTTTTGGATTTTTGCCAGCATCGAATTGACCAACCCTGGTTGCTGACTGAGTAAAAGGTGGTGGTCTGCCTTCCTGAACCATTGAACTATAGCAAGTTCGATACAACTGAGTAATCTACTAGACCACTTCAGAGGGGAATTAAGAGTCAAACACCTTACTGTGGGACTGGAGTCACATACAGGGCCCACCAAATAAGAACAGCAAACTTCCTACCCTAAAGGACATTAGTAAATCAATTGGGTTTTAATGACAATTTATAAGCTTCATGAGCACTACTGCTGACACCAGCTTTATGTTGCGATATGTTTTAAACTTAATTCAAATTTTCAAACTGACATTGTGGGATTTGGACTCAAGTTCTCCAGATTATTAGGCCAGCAACAGATGTCTGTAAAAAGTGAGAAATGTCATATATTCCCCTTACACATGAAAATGATTTCTGAAAACATAAAGAAAATATTAAGGCATTTTCATATTTGCACATATTTTGATACAACTTCAAAGTGGTGGAAGTAATTTTGACCAAATTGAGTTTACACCAGTATGTGGCTTTGAAAGGTGTCCTTGATGAGAATTGTTAAAAAACGTGAATTTTTGTGCAGCTAGGGGCAGAATTTTTACAGGCCCCTACTGGTGGGATTACAGGCCGTGGGGCGGGGGGGGCGGGGGGAGTGCCTCTAAAATTCCCTGGGTTGCCTGCCTGCCACCTGCTCGCTTGTCTCCAACCTGTCCACAACTTTACAGGGGCAGGATTTTACCTCAATTGATGTCCTTAAGTGGCCAATAAGGTCCATTCCCTGCCCAGCCAGGGGCATAGAGAAGCCCGGTAGGTAAGTCTGCTCTGGCCTTGGGCTGGGAAGGGGGGCAGCTTCCATCACTGGCTGCCCCCTCCAAGATCTGCCCTTTCTGGGTGCTCCTTCCTGGCCTGGCCTTGCTATCATCTTCCCCTTCTTCTCTCACAATGCAGGCCACCTGTCCTATTGCGACAGCGAGACCCCGGACTTACCTGGCCCTGTGGCCTCCACTGTTTAGAATGATGGGCATGCTTCTCATGTCAGCAATGGCCACTGCTCCCAGTATCACTGTTGGGACTGTCAAGCTGCTAGCCAATCAGATAGCCAGCAGGTCTCTGAGGTGGGACTTCCTCCTAAGTGAAGGGCACAGTCGCAGCTCCAGCCAATTAACACTCAGCTGATAAAAAAGGCTGTCAAGCGGTACGACCAGAGGTCTCACCTCCATTCCCACCCTCAGCAATTTTCACAAGGGCGAGTGAAGCAGCGGAGCCTGGGACTCAAAAGATCCTATGAGGAATGAAGCTGACAGTGTTGTGGGTACATTGGGGGGCTGGACTTTAGAAGCTGTTGAGTTTTACACATGCTGCATAGAGACATGAATCATGGGTTGGAGATGGGAAGAGTTTAAAAGGTAAATGAAGTGGTTTTGCCTTTTTTATAGCTCATCATGAAATCCTGCAGCATTATTTGCATCTGTTCATTCAGGTGAGTTATGACAGTGCTGTGATTAGAAAATGTAACTACCTCTTAACCAATTCCAGATTGTTACTTCTGCCAACTGCTAAGCTGTCAAATAAAAGATCAAATGTAAAGGTGAACAAGTCTTCAGACAAGTAAAGAAAAAGTTCATTGAATGGATAAGAAGGTTGAGTCCATTTCCCGCTATTGAAAGGATAGCCTATTATGATAACCGAGTAGAAATGTTTAAGCTTTTCCCATTGCTTTTATGCATTCAGTCTAGATACCTGGGGTGCAATTTTCCACTCCAGAGACTTAAGTGCGTGGCAGGTGGGAAAGGTAGAGCAGATCCTGCTGGATGACGTAGCGGGTTTCTGCACCACAGAGTCTGCTTTTCATTATGTATGCCTAAACGAGCAGCGTGTCATATCCTGTGGCATGGTGGGCTGGGATTTGTCCATCCCACCGTTACCTCATTGGCTCACATTTCTGGATATTAAATGGCATCCATGCACATTCACTCTCTGCAGCCCAGGACTTGGTATAGCAAGTGATGGCCCTGAGAAGAGACAAATGCTGTGTGTCCAATTTCAGTGACAAGGCACTGGCAACGCTCCTCCAGGCAGTCGAGGACCAGTGACTGGAGCCGGAGGTCCACCGACCTCACCACCAAGGCTTGGGAGGAGGTCGCCAGTATGGTCAGCACCTGGGCTCCTCAGATGACGACCGTTACCCAGTGCAGGAGGAAGATGAATTATCTCATCCGTTCCACCAGGGTAAGTCTACCTCCTTCTTAATCTCAGTTCATACTCACAAAACCATCAGACATTCACAGGGTTACAGTCCACAGGAATCTCACACACCAGGCCTCGGCCCTGCAGAGGACACCTGCCAAGGTCATCACAGACAACAGGGTATAGCAGTCAGCAGGCTGCCTTCACCTCTGCTACAGACATCTGGGAAGCACCTAGACGTAGCAGTGAAATAAGAAAATATAAGAAATATTGAGAACATAAGATGGCACGGATGATCACTCACTGTATATACTTTGTACATCTGTAAATATATTTTGCTTATTTGAAATTCTCAGCTAACGAATGGCTCTTTTTTCTGATGATATGGTAATGCATGCAAGCGACCTGAAAGTGTAACATGTACCCACCCGCACAAGGGACATCACCACTGATTCTCTCACACACACTCCTACATCATCATCACTTGTCACATACTGCACAAGTTGCATCTTCAGCCCATATATAGATCCACTCAGCACACACAGAAGGCAGGCAAGCTTATCATCTGCTTTGGCATCCGTCCTGGTCACAACCTATCCATCTGCCTTTATGCAGGAAAAGATTGCCAATAACACCAGGGAGGGATCCCAGACAGGAAAGGGGATGCCGGAGCTCAAGCTATTCACCCCCTTTAAAGAGCAGGCAGCGGAGCTGGCTGGTGAGGATTGGGATTGTTCCTGCGCTGAAGGCAAGATCAGAGTTGCCAAACAAGCCAGTGAGGCTTCATCCACTAGTCTTTGCCCACTCGCCAAAATTGTGAGTGCTTTTTAATGTAGATGACTATCCAGATAATCACTAATTATCTCTTCTCTCTATTAAAGCCACCAGCAAGAAAAGGAGGGGCGACACCGCCAACCAGTCCATCAGCCTCAGCCCCCAGGCTACCTTGGATGAGGATCCTGGGGACCCATTAGATGCTGAGCCATCACTGTGTTCACTTGCACTCTTCACCAATGCAGAGACACACACCTCAGTGTGATCTTGTTTTAGGGCAGGCACAGGGTCACGATCTGGTGAACACAGCACAGGTTGAGGCCCACAGCAGGCGGAGGCAGGGACAGCCAAAATTACTGACACTCAGAGGGTTGCTGGGGGCCAGGCTCCAACTGAGTCTGAGTCTGATGATGAGAGCCTGGAATCGGCCCTCAGAGAAACGTTGGAGCTCCAAAAGCAAGTGGGGGCACAGCAGGCAGGGTTGTCAGAGGCTGTTACCAGAATAGAATGGAGGACGGAGGAGTCCATCCATATCCTGTCTGATGTCGTGGTGCTGACATGCCAGCACATTGAGGTCACAATTGGAAGGGTGGCGACGGCCATGGAGACCTTGGCCCAGTAGTTTGTGCCAGACGTATGTGCGGACCTGCACACCTTCTCCAAAGTCGTCAGTGAGATGCTTCAGTGGCTATGTGAGAGGGTGGTGGAGCACCTTGATCTCCCTCCAGGAGCCCCTACTCTTCAAGGAGGCAAGGAGGGGCCCTCAGACACACACAGGGAGGTGGAGCATGAGCTAGACATCCTGGGCTAATCCACCCAGGATTGTCCTGTGCTGTCCAGCCAATGCAAGTCCTGTGACCCCAACAACTCCAGCTTCTCAGGCTGAAGAGGCTGCACCTGAGCTACAGCAGGAGACCCAAAGCAGGCTGGGGCCCTACAGGCCTCGTCCCTACAGAGGACACCCGCCAAGGTCAACACAGACAAGAGGGCCTAGCAGTCAGCAGGCTGCCTCCACCTCTGCTACAGATGTCTGAGAAGCACCTAAATTGAGAGCACAAGGTGACACGAATGATCACTCACTGTATATACTTTGCACATCTGTAAGTATATTTTGCTTATTTGAAATTCTCATCAAGTGAATGTCTCTTTTTTCTGATGATATGGTAAAGCATGCAAGTGTCATGCAAGTGTAACAGGTGACCCCCCCCCCCCACCATCTATCGCCCATTGTGTCCCTCAGGTCGATGGTGTCTCGCACAATCTCAGTACAGTGAGTCACCTTTCTGTCCACTGCAGCGACATGAGCAAAGCTTATTGCTCTGTCAACATGGCAGCTGGGCAATGCATCTTTTAGACTTGTGTCAGAGGATCATATCATGTGGGCTCATGAATGTAGATTTTACAGTTTGGTTTATTCTCCTGATGCTGCTGTACTGAAGACTGGTCTATGTGGATCTTATAGGTTTTAATGGTGACCCGCATTGGAGTCAATCTAACTCGATGCATCTTTAAATGGTCTCCATGTAATGTTTGTCAGCCTTGAGTGTGGGTTATATTTCAACTAATAGTTGGGGATCTTAGGTGCTCATGACAGCCTGTAGTGTCATGTCGTGACTGTGTGCACAGCTAAACATCACCCCTAGTAATTCCCATTCTCTACTCTAGAGCTATGGACTGAGCTAGCACTTGGTAACTCCTGAAATGACTGCTAGACTGCAACGACGATGTGAGATCAGAGATGTCAACCTCTCAGACGTGGAGTTATTAGATGGGAGGATGCCGACTCTGGACCTGAAGGTCTGGCTAGCTTGGCTGGGCATAATCCCTGAGCCAGCTCTCCGATGGGCGATCGGCATGGTTATCTGACTGTGACAATGCCATCAGTATCCCAGGTTTCCTTGTGTATATCTGAAACTGCTAGAATGAAAATGTGGAAGCCTCAAATGGGATCACAGTGAAGCTCCACTACATCTGACGTGAGCTCTTTATTATCAACAAAGTTACTAAGTAATGCCTAAATGCAGTGTTGACATTTCTGCACCACAGATGCCAAGGCAATGCTGGATGTGAACTTGGGAAGCTCCATTTGAAGGCTGGGTCGTGAGTGCTTGACAATGAAGAGGCGAGGGTGCTGCTGAAGCTCTCTCTGTGCACACAAAGCTGACCTGATTTGCAGGCTCACATCCATGACTGAGTGACAGATCACTGTGTTCTTAAGAACGATCTCATGCTGGAGACTCAGTATGAGGGTGAGACCAGAAATTATTTTGCTTTTTAATTCAAGTCAGGATAGTGAGTGACTTGGAGGGGAACTTCCAGGTGGTGGTGTTCCCATCTTTATGCTGCCCTTGTCCTTCTAGATGGTAGCGGTTTTGGGTTTAGAAGGTGCTGCTAAAGAGCCCAGATGAGTTTCTACAGTGCGCCTTGCAGCTGGGAAACACTGCTGCCACTGAAATTCGACAGTGGAGGGAATGAATATTTGTGGATGTGATGCCAATTAGGTGGTTGCTTTGTCCTGGATGATGTCAAGCTTCTTGTGTGTTGTTGGAGCTGCACTTGTGCAGTCAAGTGGAGAGTATTCCATTGCACTCCTGACTTGTGCCTTGTAGATGGTAGACAGGCCTTAGGGAGTCAAGAGGCGAGTTATTCATTGCAGGATTCCTAGCCTCTGACCTGCTCTTGTAGCCACAGTATTTATATGGCTAGTCCAGTTTCTGGTCACTGGTAATCCACAGGAGATTGATAGTGGGGATTCAGCAATTGTAATGTCATTGAATGTCAAGAGACGAGGGTTAGATTCATTTTGTTGGAGATGGTCTGACTGGCACTTGTATGGCACAAATGTTACTTGCCCCTTGTCAAGCCTGGATATTGTCCAGGTCTTGCTGCTTTTGGGCATGGACTGCTTCAGTATCTGAGGAGTCACGAATCGTGCTGAACATTGTGCAATCATCAGCGAGCATCCCCACTTCTGACCTTAAGCTGGAAGGAATATCATTGATAAAGCAGCTAAAGGTAGTTGGACTGAGGACACAACTCTGAGGGGCTCCTGAATGATGTTGTGGAACTGAGATGATTGACCTCCAAAATCCACAATTATCTTCCTTTGTGCTAGGTAAAATTCCAACCAACAAAGAGTTTTCCCCCTGATTCCCATTGATGCCAGTTTTTCTAGGGCTCCTTGACGCCACATTCGGTGTCAAGGGCAATCACTCTCAGCTCACCTCGGGAGTTCAGTTCTTTTGTGTATGTTTGAACCAAGGCTGTAATGAGCTCAGGAGCTGGGTGGCCCTGGTGGAACCCAAACTGGGCATGAGTGAGCAGGGTATTGCTAAGCAGGTGCCGCTTGATAGCACTGTTGATGACCCCTTCCATCACTTTACTGATGATCAACAGTAGACTGATGGGGCAGTAGTTGACCAGGTTGTATTTGTCCTGCTTTTTGTGTACAGGATACACCTGGGCAATTTTCCTCATAGTCGGGTAGATGCCAGTGTTGTAGCTGTACTGGAACACCGTGGCTAGGGGTGCGGCAATTTCTGGAATACAAGTTTTCATTACTATTGCCGGAATGTTGTCAGGGCCCATTGTCTTTGCAGTATCCAGTGCCCATAGTCTTTGCAGTATCACGTGGAGTGAATTGAATTGGTTGAAACTGGCATCTGTGATACTGGGGACCTCCGGAGGAGGCTGAGATGGATCATTCACTCGGCACTTCTGGCTGAAGATTGTTGGAATGCTTCAGCCTTATCTTTTGCACTGATGTGCTGGGCTCCCTCATCATTGAGGATGGGTAAATTTGTGGAGCCTCCTCCTCCAGTGAGTTGTTTAATTGTCCACCACCATTCACGGCTGGATGTGGCAGGACTGCAGACCTTAGATCTGATCCGTTGGCTGTGGAATTGCTTAGCTCTGTCTATCATTTGCTGCTCATACTGTTTGACACATAAGTAGTCCTATAGTTTCACAAGGCTGACACCTCATTTTTTGTTGTGCCTGATGCTGCTCCTGGCATGTCCTCCTGCACTCTTTATTGAACAAATGTTGATCCATTGGCTTGATGGTAGTGGTAGAGTGCAGGATTTGCCAGGCCATGAAGTTACAGATTATGTTTGAGTACAATTCTGCTGCTGCTGATGGCCCACAGCACCTCGAGGATGCCCAGTCTTGAGTTGTTAGCTCTATTGGAAATCTATCCCATTTAGCATGGTGGTAGTGCCACACAACACGATGGAGGGTATCCTCAATATGAAGCAGGACTTCATCTCCAGAAGGACTGTGCAGTGGTCACTTCTACTGACACTCTCATGGACAAATGCATATGCAGCAGGCAGGTTGGTGAGAATGAGGTCAAGTATGTTTTTCCCTCTTGTTGGTTCCCTCACCACCTGCTGCAGACCCAGTCTAGCAGTTATGTCCTTTTGGACTCAGCTAGCTCATTCTGTAGTGTTGCTACACATTGGACATTGAAGTCCCTCACCCAGAGTACATTCTTTGCCCTTGCCACACTCAGTGCTTCTTTTAAGTGGTGTTCAACATGGAGGGGTACTGATTCATCAGCTGAGGGGTGGTTTGTGGAGAGATGCCACAGTCTGGATTCAGACCAGTCCTCAGTCATTCACCTGATCGCCCCTCTTGAGGCACTTTGCAAAGCTCCAGGCATACTGCCATGAGTAATCTGAGGTTTGCAGTGTTGCTCCTGCCTCTTGACAGCTTTCATAGACAGTAAACTGTTGGTGCTTTGCTTGAAAAGACTGCACCATGTCTACTTTCTTCACAATGAATACTGGTGGAGTTCTTATCCCATAACAGAAAGGCCACAAGCGCTTGAAGCTGCTGAGAATGAGGCCATTATCATACAAGATTGTGGCTAGTCATTCTGAAATTGATGTCCTTCATTGAGCTGCTGAAGATAGCAAAGAAGGTGTTAATGTCGAGCCTGCATGGAGGGGACAGGTAAAAAATGCTCATGTGAGCTATTCGTCTTTATCATCCTGGAACCTTGCGGCTGCCGTGTCTGGCTCCTGCTATGGCCTCTTCCTCTGGTGCTTGAACATCTTTGCGCTCATCGAGTTCATCCCTCTCAAGGTCATCCTCAATGGGGGAGACGTGCAGCTCCTCCATCTCTCCATCTGGCAACTCACTGCCCTTTGGAACATCAGGTTGTGTAGAGCGCAGCAAACCACGACAATGCAGGACTCCCTCTGGGGAGAGCACTGGAAAGTGCTGCCTGACTGGTCCAGATATCAGAATGCATCTTCAGCATGACAATGTTCTGCTCAATGAAGGAACGTGTTGCGGAACCATCCACATTGTACCTCTCCTCTGAAGCACTTTATGGCCACCGAACCGGCATCATTAGCCACGTCTTTTGCGGGTAGGCCTTGTCTCTGAGGAGCCAACACTGGATGCGTTGAGGGGCCTCAAAGATACCTACGAGTGATTCAAGATCTAAGTGTCATCACAGCTCCCAGAGTGTCTCACACAAACTTTTATATTTGCTTTTGGTGGTCACCGATCAGCTGCGCGTTCAGAGAGTCGAAGCTTTTTCTATCGATGAATTGTAGTGGCTGTTGCCAGGGAGCTCTTAAAGCCACGTGTGTGCAGCCAGTGGCACTCTGCACCTGTGGGAAGTCGGAGATTGATACAAATCCCACTACTCTGGCAACATGGTTAGCTTCATCCAGGGAGAACTGGAAGTAATTGTGTGCCTTACTGAATAGGGTGTCTTTGACCCCTTGGATGCATTCATGAGTGGAGGATTGTGATATTCCACTGAGGCCCCCTGTGGAGCCCTGGAACGAGCAAAAAAGATGAATGCAGTGGTCACCTTTAGAGCCACTGGCAATGGATGGCCTCCCAGACTGTGTGGCATCAGATTCTGCCGAAGAATGTGGAAGATGTGAGACACCACATTCCTTGATATATGAAGGTGTCGATGACACTGTCTGTCACTCACCTACAGGAATTAGAAGCGTCTTCAGGACGCATTGGGTCATGTCAAATGCATATGTGGAATTGGTCTCAACGCCTCAGTTTCTAGGTCTTAATGGGACCTCCTGGCCCATATTCCTCAGAGTGAGGCTCTTCCCTTTGCCCAGCCTGATGACGATGGGTCCTTCTTCTCGTCCTCAGCCTCATGAGAGCCATGAAAAAGGCAGAGCTACCTGTGGCCTCCATTGTGCACTCCTCCTCATGACTGTGGGAAGATTGAACTGAGATATGATTGAAACTAACCCTGCAATGATCACCCTCCATCGCCAAGCGAGGGAGTCATTGTGAAGCCGTCGGGCTGCCCTCATTCCAGGCATTCCATTCCCAGATCCTCCCTTGCAGCTATAGTGCAGCCTTAAGGATCACTGGAAATTGTCCTCACGCCACCCCCTCCTCTACCACCGCTCCCCCCGCCCCCCCGCTCCTCCTCCCCACCTCTGGTGTCCCAGGCAAGATAACACTTTCACAGAGGGAGTTGGATTTGGTGAGTGCAGCCAGGCACTATCAGCCTCAGTCAGAGCACTGTCAGGCTGTCTTCTTTGGATTAGACTAGAGCCCAAACTTGCACTAATGTAATGACTATAATCATGTAAAGCCTGAACTTCTCAGCTGCGATGTGTAGGGGTCTTTGGAGTATTTTGCAGTTGCTCTTTAGCCATTGCCCCTTTACAGTTGGATCCTCCTAAGCTTTGCACATTCCTCTGAGAGGGACAAATGATCATTCAAACCCTATCAACATTTGGCCCCAAGCCATTTTGGATTCTTACTAGAATGCGCCCCATGAGTTATGGTGCCCAAATCCTTCAATTGACATTTGAGTATTCCTAATGTGCCTCAGCCTAGTCTTACTATCCATGTCCTGATGCGGAAATTATTAGGGTCTCCTTTCAATCAGCCCAAAAGTGCATAGTCGACTTCTCCCACAAGCCCTCAGGCCCCTTCCCGGTGATCTTTTCCTAAGTTAATTTTCACCGGCTGATGAAATGGTGTGCTCATTTCTATTGGGAGACCAGCTTCCTACCCACCCCTGTCACCATCCAGGTCCTTCCTATCACCTCGGAAGAGCATCAGGTGCATGTTTCCCTCCCTCCAATCACTCCCCTGCCTCCCCCTTTAATCCTGGAGCTAATCGTAATTCTGGTAGATATTCCTGTCCTTCCCACTGAACCTTTTTCTGTGGATTTCCCAATGCCCCATGTCAATTTGACCCCTCCCCATTTTGATATTCAATGCTGACTGACCTATCGAAACTCCTGCAATGAAACCTTTGGGTGCCCCTCTCTCAGTTACCAGTTCCCCATTTACAGGCTGCAGATGTGTCCCCTGACTGTTACTGTGAAGTGAAACCTCCGGCACAGCACCAAGCCACCAACCTCCAGGATCAAAATGTATGAGGAAATAGCCATTCCTTGCACTCCATGAAATACATAGAGAGGCCCTCCCCCTTCCTGGACTGGGAGCCGGACATGTGTGCCAGGCACAGCCTTGTATCGTGTTGTGTACTGCCCCAGGGCTGCCTCTGTTTGCTGGTCCCGACTATATGGTGCGCACTGCCCCAGGACTGTCTCATACTCATGACCCCTCTTCTTTCCCCCCCCCGTCATGTGTCTCTGCCCACCCCTTCCCTCCAGTGCTCCAGTCAGTCACCCCCATCCAGTCATGTGTCCCTGTCCATCCCTTCCCTTCCGAGCTCCAGGAACGCCCCCTTCCCCCACCACAATTATGTGTCTCTGACAGCCCCTTCCCTAGCCTCTGTTTAGCCTCACTGCATCCTCTAGTCAAGCATGTGCCTTCCAACCCCTTCTCTTGCCTCTGTCTCACCACACCCCTCCTCAGTTAAGCGTATGCCCTTAAAACCCTCATATCCACTCCTTCCCTATCTGCTGGTCTCTCCTGGGCAGCCCTGACATGGAGTCAGGGCAACTACGAGCACAGCAAAATGAAAGGTAGGTGAGTACTGCACGCACAAACCTCAAAGCCACGTGTGAAGTGCAGTTCGCTAGGTGTACTTCAATTATATCTGGCCATGATTCATAATGGTCTAATTTTCTGCTGGTGTGGCCATTAGATTTGGAGTGGGGGCGTGATTCCAGCTAGCTGGGTTCTTAATGAGCATTCATGAGATGCAAAGACATGTAAATACAGTTCCTGACATGGCGTGGCGGCCACCAGACCCGCCATGAAAGTCATGAGCAGAAAATTGCAAACCATTTCCAAGCTGGCGGGAAACTGACTTTTGCTTGCACTCCAGATTTTCCAGCCTCACTCACCATGATGCCCGCTGCGGGCAGGACGTGAATATCTCACCCCTGTTGAGACAGTAGTTTTGGAATCTTGTTGTTTACTCAAGGAGTTTTATGGTCTCTTGACTTCAATCCAACAGCCTAATCATTTACAAGAGCTTGGTATTACTTCTTTAGCTGCTCTGAAGAGTCTGTTTGTTTACTTAGTAAGTTTTATGGGCACTTGACTGCAGTCCAACTGCCTAGTTGTTTTACAAGTGCTTGATATTGTTTATGCAATTGCTTTGAAGAGTTTGTTTACCCAGGGAGTTTAATGGGTTGTTTATCCCATTAATAAGGCTTGTGATGTCTGTTCATAAATGAATAATGCATGAGGAGGTGAGGAAGTAAGGGTGAGGGGATGAGGGTGAGGGGGTTAGGAAGTGAGGGGGTTGAGGTGGGTAGGGGGTGAGGTGTGCAAGGAGGTGAGGGTGATGGGGTGATAAAAACAAAAAACTGCAGATGCTGGAAATCCAAAACAAAAACAGAATTACCTGGAAAAACTCAGCAGGTCTGGCAGCATCGGCGGAGAAGAAAAGAGTCGATGTTTCGAGTCCTCATGACCCTTCAACAGAACTAGGTGAATCCAAGGAAGGGGTGAAATATAAGCTGGTTTAAGGTGTGTGGGGGTAGGGGTGTGGGGGGGGAGGGGGGGCTGGTTGGGGGTTGGGTGGGGGGAGAGAAGTGGAGGGGGGTGGTGTGGTTGTAAGGACAAGCAAGCAGTGATAGAAGCAGATCATCAAAAGACGTCACAGACAAAAGAACAAAAGAACACATAGGTGTTGAAGTTGGTGATATTATCTAAATGAATGTGCTAAGTAAGAATGGATGGTAGGGCGCTCAAGGTATAGCTCTAGTGGGGGTGGGAGGAGCATAAAAGATTTAAAAATATTTAAAAATAATGGAAATAGGTGGGAAAAGAAAAATCTATATAATTTATTGGAAAAAACAAAAGGAAGGGGGAAGAAACAGAAAGGGGGTGGGGAGGGAGGAGGGAGTTCAAGACCTAAAGTTGTTGAATTCAATATTCAGTCCGGAAGGCTGTAAAGTGCCTAATCGGAAGATGAGGTGCTGTTCCTCCAGTTTGCGTTGGGCTTCACTGGAACAATGCAGCAAGCCAAGGATAGACATGTGGGCAAGAGAGCAGGGTTGAGTGTTAAAATGGCAAGCGACAGGGAGGTTTGGGTTATTCTTGCGGACAGACCGCAGGTGTTCTGCAAAGCGGTCGCCCAGTTTACGTTTGGTCTCTCCAATGTAGAGGAGACCGCATTGGGAGCAACGAATACAGTAGACTAAGTTGGGGGAAATGCAAATGAAATGCTGCTTCACTTAAAAGGAGTGTTTGGGCCATTGGACAGTGAGGAGAGAGGAAGTGAAAGGGCAGGTGTTGCATCTTTTGCGTGGTCATGGGGAGGTGCCATAGGTGGGGATTGAGGAGTAGGGGGTGATGGAGAAGTGGACCAGGGTGTCCCGGAGGGAACGATCCCTACAGAATGCTGACAAGGGTGATGGGGTGAGTTGGGTGAGGGGTTGAGGGAGTTAGGAGATAGGGTCAGTGAGAGGTTAAAGTAGTCATAAGGTTCAATTGTCTCAAGGGCAATTAGGGATGGGCAATAAATGCTGGCCTAGCCAGCAATACCCACATCCCGTAAATGAATTTAAAAAAGGTGAGTCACTGATTGCATCAGAAGCACCAGGCCGAGATTTTTTGGGAATGGAGGTGGGCCTTTTAATCTGCTCACTCTGGACTTGGTTTGCCTCCACTTCTGCTGGCCCACCTCCAGGCCTCTTTAGGACCTGGACCCCAGGAAGAGCCCGCCTGCTGACAGTCTCAGGTCAGAGACGGAATCGCGATGGCAGGTATTAGTCCTGACTCATGATTGCTATCTCTGACATGAGAATCCAGTCACTGGGCTCACTGACATTTGCCTAAATTCAACATTGTTGTGATCATTTTCCAGGCTTAATATAAGCTTAACAACAACTAATTGAACAGGTTGGACACCTATTCCACAATGGCATTTGGGTCACTGCCAATATGGTCAGAGCCTATGTTCTAGGTGTTCCTGGAAATAGTAAAATGACACTAGTGTGCCCATTTCTAACCCAGGCTCCCAAATTCATTTACAGCAGTTGGGACTTGTGGTGCAAGCACCAATTAGTATTTCCAGGCTTTGAGCAGCTTGATCAGCGATCCTTTAAGGGACCACTGGAGACCACTCAAAACAAAAGACCCAAAACTTTCTGAAATGCCTTTTTTTGTAGAGTCAGAACAAGCAGGTGTATTCTTCTGGGTTCCAATTCAGTCCCCTTCCAGTTTGCCTCCGCCCAACCCACACCTAGCAGTGGGTTTAGGCACTAACTGAAATTGGTTAGGCCGTGGCAAGTGAGCTATATCAATGTTGGCAGAATACAGATATTAGCCTGTGATGCTGACACAACTAAAGCAGAAGAAGAAGCAGAAGCAGGGTGCTTCATTACTGTTTGCAGTTCACCTGAGTTGTGATGGTGTGGGCTGCGGAGAAATCTCAGTGGGCTGCTGCTGTTGCCAGAATCAAACTCAGCAATGAACTGAGGCCCCACAGCCTCAAGTGAAGTTTCAAACTCCTATGGGCAGCATATTACAGGGGTGAACGGATCGCAACCCCTACCCACTGCCAAAGCCCCGGAGCCAAAGTCAGATTGGAGCCATTCCGCTCCACAGCCATACACGCTATGGGAGAGTTAAATTGGAGCAGTGTGGGGCTTCCACCCCTCACTGGGGATGACGTCCTTCCCTTGGGAGCTGCATGGCCGGCAGCTCCAGCAGTCCGTCAGCGCCAAGAGTGCATTAGTGGTTGCTGCCGGGACTGCAAGCAGGCTTGAGAAGAAGGCCCATGGATCAAGGAGCAAGGTAAGTCCAGGACCTTGGGCAGGGTGAGTTTGGGCAGTTTAGGTTGAGGAGTGGGGTGGGGGGTTGGGGTTGTGTGTTTTATAGAGCAGAAATGTAGGAAGAAAGGGAGTGTACTATCTTAGTGGGGGCTGCCACTCGATGAGCAAAGGGCACCCCACAGAAGATAGTGTCCAACCTTCCTTCCAGCGCTTTTAAATGTTTTTTAAAACTGCGGCCTGCCCCCCCACCCCCACCGCACTCGACTGCCCATGTCAACCATGTTATGGCATGAGCAGCATATTATCGGGGTCAATTGGCTTGTTAATAAGCTCAATTGACCCTTATTTATTTAAATATGGCAGGTGGGCAGCCGATTTCAGTGCCCCTTTGGGGTTGAGCCTGGCACTGGATGGGAAGGTGGTGGGGTAGGTATGTCTCCCTTACTGGGGGCTCAGGTGAATGGGTTACATAGGGGAAGGAGATCTTTCAGCACTATTTAAGTGTATTTTGCTGTGAGTCGAGTGAGAAGGGCTATTTGCATAATCTGTAGAAACATTCATTGTTTGGACCGTTCAGAACTCCTTAAAACCTGGGCAGTGGCTTTCATGACTGATGAGATATTTACACAACAGCAGCTGTTTTGTCCTCATTTTGAATAATCCAAGAAAAAAACGTACAACCTGCATATAAGTGGTACTTTTATTCTACATCGACAAAATCTTTCTAAGTGGCTGCATAAACCCTTTCCTCATAGTCAGAAAATGCAATCACGAAGTATGCCTTGTAATATAGATTTTACAGTGTATAGCTGCAAAATATGTAATACACAGGTGCAATATTTACACCAATGCAATTGTACATCAGATAAAATAGGAGATTCTTTTTTAAATAGTGGAATATATCGTATCATCTCATCTATCATTTGCATAAGCCTGATATTTTTAATGATAGCATATTAAAGTAAAAACAAACACTTTAGTTTACATCTGTGTAGTATAAGTAGAATGCACATTAACAGCGGGAGGTTTAAAAACAATTCCTGCTCATGAAGAAGTCCTCCCAGTTCCTAATACACTCATGGGTAATCTAGACTGATGCTGCTCTGCAGGATACTTATTTTGTAAAGCCACTGCTTATTAGCATACAGCTGTTTAGCATTCCCCATGCCTGCGTAAATCTCTGGTGCACTGGCATTTCTTCAGCTGAGAGCTGAACTGTAATTTCCAGCTGATTGCCTTCCACTGGGGTATTTGTGCAGTCCCGGTCTAGATTCAAATGTTCTTCCACAAACACCCTGCAATCTTCTTATGTTTTCAGCTTCTCTATGAGCCAGTCCAAACTCTGCTTTCAACTCTTCCTGGCCTGCTTTGCTTGCTGAAGTGCCATTAATACTGACCACTGACATGAATCAAAACTGCGTTTTAATCAGCTGTTCTCTATTACCTTTTAAAATCAATCTCCTAAGTATTCATTGACCTGTGTCTGACATATGTGTCCCTCACTAGTGAAGCTGCTGCATGGTTGCAAACTTTTTGCCGAAAGTGATAAAAGGAAAATCAAAATAAAAATCTAAAACTAGGTTTATGTGAATACTTTATAAATATGCGATAACATGTATGCTGGTTAATTTTTCAACATTTTATTCTTGTCATTTGGAGGCTCTTGCCTTTCCCAGTATTCATGGCTGAGTCTTAGATCCCCAGAGGTGAGACTGAAAATATCAGAAACTGTTTCTGAAATGTTCTCTGCCTGACGCCCAATGTTATTGATTTCATTACACATTTCCTGGCAGTGTAGCAATCCTCAATCTTTATGGAGCAGTAAGTCATCTCTGTCCACCTGGGCTCTTTCTGAGTAACAGTCAAACTGTCAATCGATGCTCAAGGTATCGGGCTCTCTCATGCAGTTGTAGTGGGTCTTAGGAGCTGTACCTGGGTCTTGTGCTTTTATAACTCAATGATCTTTGCTTTCCCTTTCTAATCTTTGGGTGACTCACGGCCTGCTTTTTACGGGTGCCCTGCTTTCCAAACCGATAGGATACTGCAGTTTGGTTTCCTTAGATGCCTGAGTATTCATAGTATCTTGTCAAGATGGTTTTGGAAAGATTCTCCTAATTGATGTGTTATTTTACCATTGATCTTTTCCAGTTCCTTCTTGATATCATTAGCTGGCATTCTGTCCCATCCTCTTCTGTCCTGATAATCTACAAGAACAGTTAATTTTAGTACCAATACATATTTAAGTTTGTGTGCTCACTTCACAAGGTGGTCTAATAGGTTATTTACTGATGTAAGGCAGATAACATTATAGCAGGTCCAGTTCTGAATTTACTGAGGAATGTTTAATGACAAATGCTATTGTTATAAATCAATTATAAAAGTTAGAGTTTAATTTTGTTTGATCTCAGAATTGAATCTTTATGAAAAACAAACTTAACTGCGTGCAGTTTGTTAAACTAAATTTTTATTCATGTGAAAAAACAGTTATGAGTCTTAATAATAACATATGTAAGCAAAGAGGTTTGATCACCATACAGTTGAAACCAATTAGGTGTGGAAAATATCAACCGAATTTTCCTCTTAAATTTGCTTCAATTTTAACTCAAGTATATGTATATGTCAAAACTCAAATATTTTTTAATATATTCAACTCTTGAAATCTAGGCTTTAAAACAGTTTTAAAATATATCATATAAGTTTTATGCATATAAATATATTATATATCTATATGTCATAATGATGTGACATAAGACAATAAGACCATAAGACATAGGAGCAGAAATTAGGCCATTCGGCCCATCGAGTCTGCTCCGACATTCAATCATGGCTGATAAGTTTCTCAAACCCATTCTCCCGCCTTCTCCCCGTAACCTTTGATCCCCTTAACAATCAAGAACCTATCTATCTCGGTCTTAAATACACTCAATGACCTTGAGCCTTCTGTGGCAATGAATTCCATAGATTCACCACTCTCTGGCTAAAGTTTCTCCTCATCTCTGTTCTAAAAGGTCTTCCCTTTACTCTGAGGCTATGCCCTCGGGTCCTAGTCTCTCCTACTAATGGAAACATCTTTCCCATGTCCACCCAATCCAGGCCTTTCAGTATTCTGTAAGTTTCAATCAGATCCCCCCTCAACCTTCTAAATTCCATCGAGTATAGACCCAGAGTCCTCAAAGGTTTCTCATATGTTAAGCCTTTCATTCCTGGGATCATTCTTATGAACCTCCTCTGGACTGTCTACAGGGCCAGAACATCCTTCCTGAGATACAGGGCCCAAAATTGCTCACAATATTCTAAATATGGTCTGACCAGAGCCTTATACAGCCTCAGCAGCACATCCCTGCTTTTATATTCTAGTCCTCTCGAAATAAATGCCAACATTGCATTTGCCTTCCTAACTACTGACTCAACCTGCAAGTTAATCTTAAGAGAATCCTGGACTAGGACTCCCAAGACCCTTTGCACTCCAGATTTCTGAATTCTCTCCCCATTTAGAAAATAGTCTATGCCTCTATTCTTCCTACCAAAGTGCATGACCTCACATTTCCCCATGTTGTATTCCATCTGCCACTTCTTTGCCCATTCTCCTAACCTGTCCAAATCCTTCTGCAGCCTTCCTGCCTCCACCTACCTTTGTAACATCTGCAAACTTAGCCAGGATGCCCTCAGTTCCTTCATCTAGATCATTAATGTATAAAGTGAAAAGTTGTGGTCCCAACACTCACCCTGCGGAACTCCTAGTCACTAGTCACCGGCCGCCATCCTGAGAAGGACCCCCTTATCTCTACTCTCTGCCTCCTGCCAGACAGCCAATCTTTCATCCATGCTAGTACCTTGCCTCTAACACCATGGGCTCCTATCTTATTGAGCAGCCTCCTGTGCGGCACCTTGTCAAAGGCCTTCTGGAAGTCCAAGTTGATAACATCCATTGGTTCTCCTTTGTCTAACCTACTCGTTACCTCCTCAAAGAATTCTAACAGATTTGTCAGGCATGACCTCCCCTTGATGAAACCATGCTGACTTTGCCTGATTTTACCATGCACTTCCCAGTATTCTGAAATTTCATCCTTAATAATGGACTCTAAAATCTTACCAACGACCGAGGTCAGGCTAATCGGCCTGTAATTTCCCGTCTTTTGCGTCACTCCCTTCTTAAACAGGGGCGTTACATTAGCGATTTTCCAGTCCTCTAGGACCCTCCCTGACTCCAGTAATTCCTGAAAGATCACCACTAACGCCTCCACTATCTCTTCAGCTACCTCCTTCAGGACTCTGGGGTCTAATCCATCTAGCCCAGGTGATTTATCCACCTTCAGACCTTTCAGTTTTCCTAGCACCTTCTCCTTGGTAATGGCCACCATACTCACCTCTGCCCCCCGACTCTCTTGAACTTTGGGGATGTTACTCGTGTCTTCCACCGTGAAGACTGACTCAAAGTACCTATTCAGTTCCTCCGCCATTCCTTTGTTCCCCACTACTACTTCTCCAGCGTCATTTTCCAGCGGCCCAATGTCCACTTTTGCCCCTCTCTTACACTTTATATATCTAAAAAATTCTTGCAATCTTCTTTATATTACTGGCTAGTTTACCCTCATATTTAATCTTCTCCCTCCTCATTTCTTTTTTAGTTGTCCTCTGTTGATCTTTGTAGGCTTCCCAATCCCTTGGTTTCCCACTGCTCTTCGCTGCATTGTATGCTTTCTCTTTAGCTTTTATGCTGTCCCTGACTTCCCTTGTCAGCCATGGTTGCCTCGTCCTCCCTTTAGTATGCTTCTTCTTCCTAGGGATGAATTTTTGCTGTGTTTCCCAAATTACTCCCAGAAACTCCTGCCATTGCTGTTCCACTGTCTTTCCTGCTAGGCTCATCTCCCAGTCAATTCTGGCCAGCTCCTCCCTCAAGCCTCTGTAGTTGCCTTTATTCAACTGTAATACAGTTACATCTGATTCCAGCTTTTTCCTCTCAAATTGCAGGGTAAATTCTATCATACTATGGTCACTTCCTCCTAAGGGTTCCTTCACCGTAAGCTCCCTTATCAAATGTGCCTCATTACACATCACTAAATCTAGAATTGCCTGTTCCCTAGTGGGCTCCACCACAAGCTGCTCCAAAAAGCCATCACGTAGACATTCCACAAATTCCTTTTCTTGGGATCCACTACCAACCTGATTTTCCCAGTCTACCTGCATATTGAAATCTCCCATGTTCACTGTAACTTTGCCTTTCTTACATGCCTTTCCATCTCCTGGTGTATCTTGTGCCCCACATCCTGAATAATGTTCGGAGGCCTGTACATAACTCCCATTATGGTTTTTTTTTACCTTTGAGGTTCCTCAACTCTACCCACACAGATTCTACATCATCTGACCCTACGCCATTTCTTGCTATTGATTTAATTTCATTTCTTACTAACAAAGCAACCCCACGCCCTCTGCCATCCTCCCTATCTTTTCGATAGGATGTATATCCTTGAATATTTAGCTCCCTGTCCTGATCCCCTTGCAGCCATGTCTCCGAGATGCCCACCACATCGTACCTGCCAATTTCAATCTGCGCCACAAGCTCATTTACCTTATTTCGTATACTGCGTGCATTCAGATACAACACTTTCAGTCCTGTATTTCCTGTCCCCTTTCTCATTGTCATCCCTTTATCTGATGTGCTTGACGTTAGATTCCTAGCCCTTTCCAAATACTCTGTCCTGTTTTGTGTTCTGGAGACTTTAATAGCCTCTCCTGGACTCTCCTTTCTTTTCAGTTTTTTTATAATTTTCCATGAAGTTGAATCCACCCCCCCACATGCTAACATACTGCTTTGTTTCCCATTAGTCATGATCCTTGGAGTTTTACCCTTCCCTTCCCCCCCACTTTCTAGTTTAAAGTCCTGTTGACCATCCTATTTACCCTTTTCACTAGAACATTGGTCCCAGATTGGTTCAGGTAGAGCCGTCCCAACGGTACAGATCCCTCCTGACATATTATGGGTGCATGGGTGATATGAATCTGCAATTTAATTGGATGGTCAAATATATATATTGAAATGCTTTTAAAGAACTTCTTAAAAACCTACCAAAGACGCTGACTTAAGATGGCTGCCACAAGTCAGATATTACAAGTTGGCCAGCTTCTGTAAGGTTCCAACACAGATTACAATTAAGACATGCCAAGGCCACCTCCTATGGAATTTCAGACCTTCTGATGTCAAGAATAACTTGAAATATTTACTGAAAATCTACTGGCCCTCGCCATTTGCATTTCCATCAAGCTATCTCTCAAGCTGAGACAGAAAATCTACCAGGACAATGGCTACATAGAAGGTGTTCTTCCTGTCTCATTCAGGAGTTAATGTCTAGGACATTAAAGAAATGAATCACTTGGCTGTAACAATAAACAAGGTCTGTCCAGGTTTGTGCTAATCAATTGGCTTCTGAAATCACTATGGGGAGAAAGGGCATGTGACCAGAATAGCCATTTTGAAATGTACAATACCCAAGCCGATAAAAGCACGAGTCTAGAGGAAATCTGCCAATGGAGCAGGAACACCATCTCTCCCCCATCTCTTTTGAGTTCAAGACCCTATCTCTGATACATTTTGGAAGCCACCACTGAGATAGAAAAATTCCATTGGAAAGATGCTCAGGTACAATTGCATTGACTTTTGTAAAAGACAGATTATGGTTTAAAAGAGACTGTCTCCAAAAATGGCAGTTTGCATTAGCCTCAACCCCACTGGAATTTCAAGACCACTGTGGAAAAAATCTGCCTCAACCACAGATATCAGCGAAGGACTCATAAACAGTGAAGTCTCTATTTTTTGCCTTTTTTCATTGTATTTTAATTTGGCCAAAGAGTAACCTCCTTCTCCATGGCCAGAATTTTTCAGTTGGCAGGCAGACTCGGCAGGAGCGTGCAGGGGCGGTCGTGGAGCCAATCACTGCCCGCAATTGGTTCTGTGCAGCCATGTCACGCAGGCGGGCCAATTTCGATAGGATGTATATCCTTGGATATTTAGCTCCTAGTCCTGATCCCCTTGCAGCCATGTCTCCGCGATGCCCACCACATCATACCTGCCAATTTCAATCTGCGCCACAAGCTCATTTACCTTATTTCGTATACTGCGTGTATTCAGATACAACACCTTGAGTCCTGTATTTCCCGTCCTCTTTCCCACCCAGTGTAAGATGCAAGCTGTGGCGCTCAGCACAGAGCTGCCTCAGGGAGATTGAATTGCTATTGTAATTAATGAATAACTGGGTTAAAAATTTATTTAAATATGTCCCATCTCATGTGACTGTATCACATGAGATGGGGCATGATATTATATTTAGGAAAATTTTTAACAACTACATTAGTTACTTCCTTAATGGCCTTAATAGGCTGTTTACATATCGGTGGGTATGCAGCCGACTCCGGTGTGCGCCCGTCGAACGGAACATTGTGGGACTGCATGGTGATGTTGGGACACACGCCCGACGTCATTGTGTGTCATTTAATGCGTGGTGTGTCAGGCCTGCCCCCAGCACACCAACTGAAAAATCCTGCCCCATGTTTGTGTGTGTGTGTGTGTGTGTGTGTGTGTGTGTGTGTGTGTGTGTGTGTGTGTGTTGCGAAGGCCAGGACGTGGGTTTACTTTTAAAAATATATTTATATCTTTACCTGCATGAGTTTTTAGCTCAATAAAAACTAACCCCTTTTGTTCAAACTCAACAAAGCCCATCAAACTAGTCTCTTTGCAATCAGCACATAAATGGTTTAACATATTGAAAACCATCATCCTTATAAATGACAAAAAAACCCTTTAACAATCAATCGAGGAGTGAGAAAGAGTAAGTCCTCCCCAGCCATAACCATACATATGTATTAAATATGTACAATAATTTACTAAAAATCCAAAATAGTTGTTCACGAAATATAAAGATAAAAGCAAAATATTGTGGATGCTGGAAATCTCAAACAAAAACAGAAAATACTGTAAAAACTCAGCAGGTCTGACAGCATCTGTGGAGAGAGCAAAAAACAAAGTTAACGTTTCGAGTCCGTATGACCCTTCTTCAGAGCTGGGTTTTTCCAGCATTTTTTGTTTTTGATCAAGAAATATATTCAGAGCAATGATTCTTTGTTGTTGGAATGAAAGCAGTGGTTTGTCGGATTAGCATTCTATACTTCATTCAAAAATAACTGGGGTAAAAGGTCAGAAGACACATGGATTAGCATACTGCATTTTTGCCTGAGGAACTTTGGTACAAATTCAAACCAAACAAGTTCTCTCTTCTGGCAATAAGGGTCTTTATGTAAAATACATTGAGTTAGTCTCCTCCCAGGACTTGGTGACTGTGCATTGATTCCTTAAAACTGTCTTCAATTCATCATTCAGATCACTGTTACAACTGAACAAACAACAAGGACCAGTGATGTAGGTACTTTACTGAAATTAGGACAGAGTAAAGGAATCCTCCAGTGCCTAAGCATGTAATTTAGCCTGACATTTCGGTGAATTACTGAGGAAGTGCTGAGATATCCAGCTGAGAAATTTAATGGCACTGCTCCCTATTTACAAGCATAAAACAGACACCAAACGGTCCAATGTGTTGGTGTGAACATGCTTATTTCACCCAGGACTTGCTCCCATTTTGGATTAGGGCTGTTCAGTAGGTTTCCAGGGTGCACACATGGAACTGATATTAGATTTATTGCACATACAAATCAGGGGCCTAATGACTGTTTTAGGCCCTTTGCCAAATTAGCCTGCAAAGGTCCATGGCCTGAATTTTACCTTTGGCAGGCGCATACGATTGGCATGCCTGGAAGTGGCCGGGAAATCGACCATCCATAGCGATCGGCCCCTGAAAGGGGATTTCACGTTGGCTGACCAATTAACGGCCAGCCAGTGTGAAACGTGCACTGAAAAGCTCAGCACTGCCAGAGTGGGGATGGGCAGAGGGGATAGTTGAGTGCAGTGGGAGAGCTCCCTGAAGGCAGACAGCCAACTCAGGGAGCTGCAGACCCTCAAATGATTAAATAAAGGTTGAAAAAGCTACAGGAGGAGGCAATGGCGTAGTGGCATTGTTGCTGGACTAGTAATCCAGAGACCCAGGGTAATGCTCTAGGGACCCAGATTTGAATCCTGCCATGGCAGATGGTGGAATTTTAATTCAATAAAAACATGGAATTAAAAGTCTAACAATGACCATTGTTGTAAAAACCCATCTGGTTCACTAATGCCCTTTAGGGAAGGAAATCTGCTGTCCTTACCTGGTCTGGCCTACATGTGGCTCCAGACCCACAACAATGTGGTTGACTCTCAAATGCCCTCTGAACAAGGGGCAATTAGGGATGGGCAATTAATGCTGGCCTAGCCAGCGGCGCCCACATCCTATGAATAAAAAAAAGAAAAACGTCCATGCGTCACAATCAACCCCCTGAAAATACACCTCATAAAAATGCTTTCCACGGATATTTATTTTTATTTTATTTCATAACGGAGATTTCATCCCACCTCTGGATGAGGTTTGATGGAAAATGTAAAGGCCACCTGCCCGATTCACCAGTCCGCCAATCGTAAGGTTGGACGCGCCACGATAAAGCGGAGACAATTGCGCCGCTAATGGGTTTAATTGCCCTCTTAATTGTCGGTGAGTGTGCTTCCAACTTTTGCACTCATCTGCTGAGCGAAATGTCGCATGAGTGTGCGATGACGTCGGGATGCTTGCTCAACATTATCTCGCGTGATTTTATCCCCGATTGGGTCGGCCATGCACCGACCCACGAGATGTAAAATTTTGCCACTTGTTGCAGTCAGTTTGGGCTTTCAGCAAACAAAACAATAGCCTTTAAAGGGACAGCTGGAAGCTACCATCCAAAGTGTTGTTAAATATCTTTTTACTTACCTTGTGAAACAAAGAGCAACAAGAGTGCTCTTCCCAGCTCTGCATTATAAACATGGATTGCTGCTGGATGCCGCTCACACCACCGCCCATCCATTCACTTTCATAGAGCTAAAATAAGGCCTAAATTTTATTCAATTCTGGGAACCACAACTTTATGGATGATGGAAAGCTTGGAAAAGGTGCAAAAGAGATTTACCTGGTATGGGATGAAAGCCTTCAATTATGCAGAGAGACTGGAGGAGCTGGTGTTGTTCTCCGTAGAGCAGAGAAGGTTAAGAGGAGTTAGACAGAGGTGATCAAAAATCATGAATGGTTTAGATAGAGTAAATAAAGAGGAACCGTTTCTAGTGGTAAAGTGTCAGGAACCAGGGGACACAGATTTAAAGTGAGTGGCAAAATCACCAGAGGTGACAGGGAAACATTTTTTTTACACAGTGTGTTGTTTTGATCTGGAGTGCATTGTCTGAAAGGAGGGTGGAAGCAGATTCAATATTAACTTCTAACAAAGAATTGGATAAATACCTGAAGGAAAAAAAAATGCTACAGGTCTATGGGACAGAGCAGGGGAGGGAGATTAATTGGATAATGGTACCAAAGAGCTGGCAGAGGCAAGATGGACAGAATAGCCTCCTTCTTGTGCTGTATCGTTCTATGACATTATGATTCTAATTCTAATTTATGTTATACATTTTAAATCATTATGTCATTAAGCTCCTACATAATAGATTTTTTATCTTCAGGCCAAAACTTACTGATATCCAATTTTCCGAATTGTTTATCTTTTCATCTGAGTCCATGAGTGGATTTACACTACATCTGTAGCAATGATGCAAATTAAATCTTTTCACATCAATTCTGCAGTTAACAATGTAAAGCCTGAATCCAAGGTTAGGAATCAATTTGACACCAGAATGAAGCAGAGTTGTGAAGCAAAATCCATTTGAAAATCCATTGAAGAGTGCCTTCTGAGAAAAAGGGATCTAACTTTTGAGAATGAATGGGTCTTTCCCCTCTGTCTTTTTATCCAATTATGTAAATATAATTGCAATAAGTTTTGTTAGATTAAAGTTTTGGGTTACCCTAAATGAGCATTGATGAGCATTAAGATTCTGGGGGAAGAAATTATTGAACTACCATTCCTAACCCTACATACCAGCAAGTAAAACATTCCAAGGAATAAAAGGAGATCCTTCTTGCTCCAAAATAATATAGCTTTGCCCCAAAATGTAGAATATAAATTCACTTTTCATGTCTTCTTAGGGACTGTTCTTGTGCCATGAAGTAGACCTATTAATTAAACAAGTCTCATATCAGAGCTAAAACAATTAAAATCTCCAGCCGCTTTTTCTCCATGCAAGCAACTCTTTATTCTGGCTAAAATTAACAATGAGGAACGTTGGCCTCTGTATATTATTGGAAAGATTTTGTTTTTAAAGCAAAAGTGAACTGATCATGAAATTTTTAACAGTACTTCAGATGGCTGTTCATTAAACATACAGGTCATTATGTTATATTTTTACATTCTGCTAACCATTTCCGTTATCTTACAGCACAAATAAATGTGGCTGAATAGTCCATTGATCAATATTACAGTACATTTTGAGTTCAACTGACCCAGTTTATTAAAAGTTTAGGACTACAACTAGAAAGCAGAAATCAGTTAAAAAAATTTGTATTTAATTTAGCTTTCGTTCCTTTCATAATTTCATTTAGCAACTTACTGCAGGGGCTACAATGCATTTCACAGCAGACAGCAACTGACAATGCCCCCTCCCTCAAGCTCACAAACAAACACATGTACACTGACACAAAACTTTTCAGTGTGTAAATGCCTGAATCAGCAGCTCACTCAACTCCACTCAATTCATTATTTATTGGGATGCACCAATCAAGATTCAGCCTGTCAGCTACATTGTTGAAATGAAAGGAATCTATGTAAAGGTGCTGGGGGAAATCTGTAGTCTCCAGACATGAGTTTTTAGACTTTGGCCTGTCAGTGAACAGCAACATTCAAGGCAGACATCAGAGAGAATGGGCTTCTTTGATCTGAACCCTCAGCAGGGAGCTTAGATCTCTGTACAGTTTGAAAATCTAAATGAAGTTTCATGAGATATGTGTTCAAGATTATAGAGGCTATAGAAGCTGTAACGAATTAAGGTATGTCATGAAAAATAGTTCATACCTATGCCGTAAATCACATTGTAGTACACTAGGGACCAATCGACCAACCACATTAGGTGAAATGCTTCATGTCACTGGTAGTTATTTTCCACACTAAAGACAAAAAAGCCTTAATAGCGAGACCTACAAGGTTGTGGAACATTTCACCTGTGGTGGCTGATTAAGTAATCTTTATTCAACAATGACTTGACAATAGTTTCGACACTGTTGGGACCAGATTTCCAAAACATATCCCAGAATTTGCAATGCAAGCACAAAAACTTCTGTTGGGAATTTGTTTTGGAAATAGGTCAATATGAGTTACATTCAGAGGAACTGCATTAGAATTAAAAGTTGTGTGCAATCCTGAGCAATCATTGCCTTTAAATGTCACGAGAGCCCACCATTCACATCATGAACAAAGCTGTGAGAGAAAATTGCAACTCGTTGACAAGTTTCAGCAGTAGCTCTTTTATTTGTTGGCTGGGACACCCCAGAGAGGACCACCAGGGAGTCCAGCAGAAATGACGCATCCAATGTAACACCAAAGACTTAAGGATAAAAAAAAACACTAGCCTACCAAATTTTTAATAACCAGCCTTTCAGTAGTCAGCATTTATTTTTCATTTGCAAAGCAATAAATTCCATTATGTGCCCTTATATTTTTCATTTAAACCTGTTATGCTGCTGAAACCCCTTCACACAGCTCAAACAGCTTTTGTAACAGATTCCACCACTGAATCAGCTCACAAGAGTGTAGAGACCAATACAGTTAACGTACTGTTCTTTCCCTTCAAATGAAGGATTCAGATTCAGCCTTGACTATTCGACAGATTGTGTCTTGACTATATGACAGATTGTATCTCCTTACTCTCTCCAGGGCATGACTAGTGTGTGTCAACAAGTACCAAACTGTAATTGAACTTGTTATGAACTTTTGAGTATACAATTCCTCTTTCCCTTCCCGCCAAACGTCACTCCCATTGCTCAAAAATCGGTCTTTAAATACCCCACATAAATTTGCCACATTATAATTCTCATACTGATGAAACAGTAAAACTTCATTACGAAAAGAGCTTACATTTATACCGGATCTTTCATGTCCTCAGGAAGTCCTCAGGATACTTCATGGCGAGTGAATTGCTTTTGAATTGTGGTCTCTGTTATACTGTCGGCAGATAATGCAGGCAATAAAGAGACCAATCTACAACTGTCACATGAGATGGATGACCAAAAAAAAATATTTTGGTTGGTTGGTGGTTGAGAGAAAATATTGGCCAGGGCTGTAGGAAAACTTCTTTTTCAGGTAGTGCCATGGAATCTTTTATATCCTGAACAGTTTCGGATGAACTGATATTTACTGGACATGGACAAAGGATGGCCAATCATGAGAGCATGGGACTGGCATGGATGAGGTTTCAGTGGAAAATACTCTGAGAAAGGGGTGGAGGCAATGAAGGTGAAAATGGGTGGTCTTAATTATGGAGAAAATATGGAGTCATAACTTCCAGCTCAGGGTCAAGAACGATTTCACTTGAGGAGAGGAGTTGATTTTGAAAGGAACGGGAATAGTATCTGTGAAGAGGAAACCAATTACTTTGCTGTTATGTCAGGCTTTCATTCCCAAATGTAAAACACTTTGCTTCAAAGTGGCATGTCACTTAAAGATCAGTCTTAACAGATGAAATTCGCATACATTTAGCAGATTTTTGTATTAGCCTATACTTGAAACAAAACTCAAGACTTGGGTTGGCAGTACTCACAGGTGACTGTTAGAAAGTTGGTTCCTCCATTACGGATATTTCAATTATCCAGCTTGAAACTCTGACCAATCTTCACACCTTTCTCTTCTGATGCCTCAAGATCATTTTCATCCCCTTCTTCACTGTGGAGAGGCTAGGTATGGGGAAGGCAGTGTTGTAACCTGATTCTGGACACTACTTCACCTTCTTCATTTTCAGTGGCATTGAGCAGCTCCATCTTTACTCCTGGGTGAGAAAAACAAATAACTTTGGCTATCAGTTCAATAGTTAACGGAGAAAGGCATCCATTTTCTTATCACGTACAGCAGTCATTTTCTTTAAATAATCTGATGGGAAATGATAGCTCTTCAGAAGACATGCAGTATGGAACAATCAACATGTACTCAGTGGGAAATGTTTCACTGAGAATGGTACTGATAATCATTCTAAAGGTTAACTATTAAATGAAAGCTCCAAATGTATTACTTAGATAAAGGTCACATTCTATGGATTATGATGATATAGTTCTGAAAAGTAGATGAAAGACCTAATAAGGTTGCCCTGTAAACTGGCTGTGGGAGAGATTGATGATCTGTGCTGCTTCCCCATCAGAATAGTCTCAATTCTAAGAATGGGGAAATGCTATTGATTTGAGATACTCCTTTAAGGCTGTAACTTTGGAAAGAACTCTTCTGTTCCTATAATAAGTTTAGATTCAAATCAGAAACATCATTATTTTCACAAATAGCCCCCTCTTCTAGGGGAGGCGGGTGGAGAAATCTGCTTCATTATGCAGCAGGTTGGCATTCTAATATTCAGGTCTAAACCAGAAATGAGCTTTTTGAAGATGTAGCTGTCAGATTTATTGATGGCTGAATTTTATGTGCCCTCGACAGGCATGCTTTGTGTTGGGGGCATGTAAAATGGGGTGGACGCCCATCCCACTACCTTCCTGCCACCCTGGAGCTCCTCTCCATAATAAGAGGCGCGGTGGGCAAGCACCGAAATCGGCAGCCCACCCATCATGTTAAAATGACCAATTAGGGGTCAATTGAGCTTATTACCAAGCCTATTGACCTGAATAAAATGCTGCCCTTGCCATGACATGTTTGGCGTGGGCAGCAGGGCAGGAGTGGGAAGCCTGATTTTTAACCTGACATTAAAAGGCGGGAAGGAAGGAGGGGTGGGGGGGTTTGCTCTTTGGGGGCTCCCCTTTGCTGATCATAGAGCGGCCTCCCTTAGACTGAAACCCCACTTCGTTCTTACCCACTCCCTCTCTTAAACCCACCCTCTCCTCCCCCCTAATGCTCCCAAACCCTCCTGGCCCAAGATCTCAGATTTACCTTCACCAGGGATCCAAGGCCTTGGGCTCTCCTCCTCACCTCCAGTCCCAGCAGTTGCCACTGACGCCTTCCTGGTGCTGCTGGAATTGATAGAAATGCCAGCCAATTTGATTGGCTGGCAGCTCCAGACGAGGCAGGACTTCCACCCCAATAAGGGGCGGGAGTCCCACTCAGCCTTGGTCAATGAGCCCCGCTATGCTTTCTGGCTGTGGAGCTGCTCGGTGTGTTGGAGTGCCATCCACCCATCCCCACCCCCAACACCCACCATCCCATCATCCCCCATATTATTCAGCCCTAAGAATGAGATTTGTATTTGTATAAAAGTTCCTTAAGACATGTAGTTCATTGCATATTTTATCATATTTTACACATTCATTATTTTTCTTTTCATTCTTCATGAAGGACCTTCCCATATGAAGAAGGAAAATCCTACAGAGGCAGTTGGAGCTATCCTCATCCATCTAACTGGCTATTTGATTAGCTAATAAACAATTCACTTGGCTGTCACCTTGGTCTGGAATAGACTATAACACAGGAGGGGTCACTAAAGCGGGTTCTATGGCCACAGACCTGAAATGTAAACTTATGTTTCTCTCTTCACAGCTACCAGGCCTGCTGAGTGTTTACAGCATTTTCTGTTTCAAATTTCCAGCATCTGCAGTATTTTGCTTTTGTATTAATGAAAATTGTCTAGTTTATTTAAATAAATGATTGTAATTGGGTGAAAATTATAAGTAATCAGATCAATTGCCTTTGTCTTGAAAGGTCAGGATGATCAAAGCTATGTTCACTCTTGTAGCAATGATCACATCTTGTCTACCTTTTGCCCAATGTCCTGCATGTCCTTGCAAAGCAACTCATTTCCCCCATCTTCTAGAAGCAGGGATAAAGTAGGTTGTGGTCTCCTTACTGCTATTAGCCAGTAGTGGCCACCTGTATTCCGAGTTGAGATAGCTAGTATCCCAATGATATGCGCTGCCTGTAGCTCCATTAAAGAAGGGAAGTTGTTCAAATGAAAGGCTGAAAAAACCGTGGTTATTAGGAAAGACTGTGTTGTAACAGATTTTCATTAAAATGAAAATGGAATTTGATGAGTGTGTTAATGGTTTGTCACTATCATACAGCACAATATCTAAAGGCTGGGAGATCACTCAAGCCCATGTGAAAAACAAAGAATGTTGCAATTATAATAGCATCAAGAACCTTATAGTGGAATGAGTAAAGAATTAAGTATTTGAATTTACGAGTGTTTGTATTATTTTTCTTGTACCAGGAGATTGCAAAGAAAAAAAACCCACAAAACTAGTGATGGAACCTATGACTGCTACAGCAATGTTAATTGAGTCCCTTTTGGATACAGTGGAAATGGTGAATGGCTTTGATTTTATTGTACGATTAGAGCCTGCAGAAAAGGAAGTATGTTGTAGTAATTCAATAGTGAAGATAATAGAACATACATACAAATATGTACACATATAAACATGCAAATTAGGAGCATGAGTAGGCCATTTGGCCCCTTGAGCCTGCTCCACCATTTAATAAGATCATGGCTGAACTGATTGTGATTAATTAATCAAACTAATCAAGAATCTAACTCAGCTTTAAAAATATTCAATGATACTGCCTCCACTACTCTCTGGGAAAGAGAATTCCAAAGACTCATGAACCTCTGAGAAAAAGAATTTCTTCTTAATTCCATCTTAAATGGGCTATGTTTTATATTTAAACTGTGTCCCCTCATTCTAGTTTCTCCCATAAGGGGAAACATCATCTCAGCATCCACCTCAGGATTTTATAAGCTTTAATAAGATAACCTTTCATTCATCTAAACTCCAATGAATACAGATCCAACCTGCCCAACCGTTCCACATAAGATCACCTCTTCATCTCAGTAATCAGTCGACCGAACCTTCTCCGAACCATTTCAATACAATTATATTCTTTCTTAAATAAGGAGACCAAAACTGTACACAATACTCCAGATGTGGTCTCACTAATTCCCTGTACAACCGTAGCAAAACTTCCCTACTTCTCTATTCTATTCCCCTTGCAATAAACAACAATATTCCATTTGCCTTCACTTACTGCACCTGCATACTAACATCTTGTGATTCGTGCACCGAGACAACCAGATCCCTCTGTATCATAGAGTTCTTTTTTCCCTATTTAAATAACATACTACTTTTCTATTCTTCCTGCCAAAGTGGACAAGTTCCCACTTTCCAACATTATATTCCATCTGCCAAATTTTTGCCCACTCACAACTTATCTATGATAAAAGCAAAATACTGCGGATGCTGGAAATCTGAAACAAAAATAAAAATAGCTGGAAAAACTCAGCAAGTCTGACATCATTAGCGGAGAGGAAAAGTTCTGATGAAGAGTCAAATGGACTCAAATCGTTAACTGTATTCCTCTCCGCAGATGCTGTCAGACCTGCTGAGTTTTTCGAGCTATTTTTATTTTTGTTTCACAATTTATCTATGTTGCTTTGAAGATTCCTTATATCTTCCTCACAACCTGCTCTCCTTCTATCTTTGTGTCATCAGCAAATCTAGCAACCATTCATTATGTCCCTTCATTCAAGCCATTGACATAGATTGAGGACCCAGCACCCTGTGGTACTCCACTAGTTACAGCTTGCCAACCTGAAAATGACCCATTTATCCCTACATTCTGATTCCTGTTCATTAACCAATCCTCTATCAATGCTAATGTTTCCCTGTACACCACGAGCTCTTATTTTCATAAAATTTCAGGCCTGAGATGACCTGATACCATTTATTGAATAGTCAGTTAGTTAAGCAGTTGATAGTTAACTTAAAACAATGACAGACTAATAAAATAATTAAAATTGGCAAAGTTACTGTCAATGTGGAATATATACCGTCTTTAATTGCTGTCATTCATTATTTCCCATGGTGGATGAATAGTATTGGGAGGTCTATTTTCCAGGTACATGCTGGCAATGAGAGCTTTAACTGTTGTCAGCACATATTGGAACAGTCTTGTCCCTCCACTGAAGTAACTTATGCACAGTCAAGAATGAAAGGGAATATTTTCCACTTTGGAATTCTGTAGAACTGTACTGGCTGACAGTGCACATCAGGATTTTTTTTTCTGGAGATATTATGCTCTGGGGGCTGGGGGTGTGCAAAATCTTGATATACATAGGAACTCTTTATTCTGGTCCTTTCCACTGAGACAATACTTTGACTGAGAGAGCATGTTATACTTAATAAAACAACACTCTTGAACTGTTTAAGACACATTACTACAGAGCAGGTCGGCTGGTTAAGCATTCAGCTTGTCCTCGGTTGGAGCAGCATCCCATTTTGATCTCAAAGTCCTAAAACCCGTGGGTCTTGCCCATCTACTGTCAGTTGAATTGCCAGTATTTGAAATCAAAGAGCAGGTAATGGTCAATTGTCAAATCCTCTCAGCTGTCACATGCATGCGTACCAAAAAACACTTTAGAAAGCAAAAACACAAAGGGGTTAAAAAATACAAACTTGTTGGTGTACCTTTGGATGAAAAGGTATTGGAGCTGAGGGGAACTCAGCATTTGAGACTGCCAATTGAGTAAAGTTTGCTCAGCCATCTTCTACCTTTATACTGGGGAACCCTAGAGCAAGGAGAGGAATTTAGAATGTCTAAAGGAAATTTTTTACTAGCACATAAAAGTAGTGCATATCCCAATCAATTGTCCAATAAGCTAAACAGGCATTTTAGCACTGATGTTAAGAGGCTCTGTCAGCAGTACAAAGCAGTGTAAAATGTGCACAGTTCATCTGGTCACATAAGGTTGTGTGCCCGATTTATAGTGTGCCACATTTTGCGAGGTACAATTTGTGAAAACCAGCAAAGGCTGCAAGCTCACTTATGAAGATCCACTCTGAATTTCACCAAGTTGGTTGAGGGACCGCTCACTGCATGCTGCTCACCTATATCGCAGAACGTGTAGTCTCATGGACTCCCAAGATATCTGCCCTTTTTGTGGCCTTGTGGACCATGTTTATATAGGGTGTTGTAGGCTGCACTCCCTTTTCAGTTATCTAAAAAACCTTTTGTTACTGTTTTGTTTGCACTTCTGTCCCATGCTCATGATCTACAGACATCTGGTGCGGAGGGGGGCCAGGAAGGAGGAGGACCTTCTCATGAACCTGCTCCTGGGTTTGGCCAAGTAGGCCATTAACAGGCAGGCAGCGGGCGATCGAGGGGGTTATCCGACCCAACTGTCTGCCCTTCTTCCGTGGCTACGTTCGCGGCTGGATGTCCCTGGAGAGGAAACACACAGTGTCTGCCGGCACCGTCGAGGCCTTCTATGCCCGGTGGGCACCGTGGGGACTGGGGTGCTTTATCAACACTTTTAATCACGTTTTGATTTGATGTTTGTAAGTTTCCATTAAACTTTGTCTTTGGTTTTTTTCAGCTGACCTAACTTAGGGGCTGTGTTTATTTTACCCCTGATTTTGTTGCTTTTGTTTATTTGGTTGACTTAGAAACAGTATATAAACTTAGCAAAAGGCAGTTGAACAAACTGGGGCTTGCATTAGTGAAAATTGCAAGCAATGTTGTTACAGTTGCACTGTGTTCATTGTAATAATTTTCATTTGTGATATATTTTCAACATTGAATTTCAGATTTGGATCACTTTTAAACTTTCTGAATTGAACTGCTGGCCTGGATTTTACAGCGGCAAATCGGGCGGGCCACCCCACCCTGCTCAAGATGATGTCAGGTCGGCAATACGATGTCATCACACCCATCTCAGGTATTACAGAAGGCGAATGTAGGTGTAAAATGGAAGCTCGCCCGCCAATTAAAATAACCAATTAAAAAGCTATCGAGCTTGTAAATGACCCAATCGTCAGCAATTTTTATTGCCCGCTGCATTTTTTGGGTGTCAGATGGGAAATTGTTTGGAAGTGGTTTACGGCAGAGATCAAGAGGCAGCACAAGGGCAGAAGTAAACGCCAGGGCCATTGCTGCATGTAGCACCAGGTGAAGCAGCATCTGTATGTGTTCTGACTTCATTTATTAACTTTGTTGAGCTTGCCATAAAGAAAGTTTGAGAGCGAAGGGGCCTTTATATTTGTAGCCATGACTAACTTCTTGTTCACGGCATAACCCTGTCCAACACTTCATTCGCCAAGCTGAGGTGACAGGGGGGATGGAGCAAGTTTCATTTTCCATTCCGCCTTCCTCACCCGCTGAAAAATGTAAAATCCAGCCCATTGTTTCTAAATCCTTCAGTTTTATAAGCAGGGCCATCTTCTACTACAGCCTTCTGCACCAATGTCACTAATTGAGAGCCTTTGGTATCACCCTCATTCCACACATCAGGCTCCTAATTCTGTTGCTCCCTTCAGTCTCCTGCATAGCTATTTCCAGCAACTACCCTATAGAGCTCCATTCATCCAATGTTGCTACTTGCAGGCAGCCACGCCTGTCGTGGGACAGGGCATTATGACCATGAATTTCCATTCACTATGGCCTGAATTTCACTTTTGGCATGTGTACCGAGGCGAGCACAGAAGCGGATGTATAATCCGCTCCCGGGTGAGATCGCGCTTCACGTTGGGTGGCTAATTAAGACCCGCCTATCGTGAAACGCGTCTGCTCAATGGACGGAAAGGCCGGTGGGGGCAGAACCTGTTGGGCGCCGGGTCCAATGGTGACCCGATGGGGAGTTTAAAAGCAGCAGAGGCAGCTCCCTGAAAGCTGCCAGGGGATGCTTTGTAACTTTGGAGTTGTTTGACAAAACATTTTTTTTAAGCTGCAATGGCATCTGCACCTGCTAGGAATGCCAGGCGAGAGGTCAAGTCCTGTGGGCATTAGGCCCCTTAGTTCTTGGATGAATGCCTGGGAATCCTCGTGGAGGTGACCAGTGCCAGGTGGGACATCCTCACCCCCATGGATAGTAAGAGGAGATCATCGCACCTGACCAAGAAAGCATGGGCAGAGGTGGCAGCCCAGGTCAGCAGTCATGATGTTGTGCGGCGCACATGGGTGCAGTGTGGCAAAAAGTTATAAAATCGGCTGCGCTTGCCAAATGAGTACTGAGTTGGCATGGATCTATTTGGAGAAGTGTTAACGGTTGGCCATCCCCTCCGTGGTGCTCAGAGATGTAAGAGTCTGAATGCCAGCTATCAATGACATCAGCACCAGCCAAGGCGCTGAGCTCTGGCTGCTTGGTCTGATTGCTTTCCGGCTTGAGGGCCACGACTCGAATGTGCCCTGCAAGATGTTCCTCAGGTGGGGTTGGCCAGACTGCAATGGTGCTGCAGGTAGAGAGTGGGCTGGTCAATGCCTCTCTGTCCTTTCAGGAGAAAAGAAGTCATAACAGGATCAAGAGGTCAAGGATGGGTGGAAGACCCCAAACTTGCTCATTCTGACGAGGTACGAGGTGGATGCCTAAGAGATGGAATGCCAGCGCCCAGTTCATTCCACTGGTTGTGGAGAAACAGGGGTCTCTGATGAAGGTAAGAGTACAGTGCACAGATGCAAGAGTGTCAGGGTCTGTAAACATTGCTGCATTGTCTCAGCTGTAATGGAAACCTCAAACCTGGAGTCCCCATTGTTCGTTGAAAGACGATGGCACCATGATGCAAATCTCCACCAGCTCACCTAACATGCAAAGTAACAATGTAATGACTAATACTAATAACATGTAATTTTCTTCCTCTAGAATTGCCATCCAGCAAATGAGTGCAGGACCCCGATGAGCCACCCTTGACGCCAGAGGACCAGTGGCTCTCAGATGCACTTGCATCACACCCCCAGGCACCAGCGCAGATACCAGCACCTCGGTGGGCATTAGATTGTTGGCTACAATGTTGATGCGCAGTAGTGGGGGCATGGCACACTCACATGAGGAGCAGGCCGGGGCAGAGAGTGCCCAGGGCACTGGCGGTCAGAGGACTGCAGGAGACCAAAAACATGCTGAGTCCAAGGGAGACGATGAGCCTCTAGAGTCGTCCATTAGTTGGCAGATTCCTGAGGGTTTGGGTGCCATGGTATCTTTCATGGAGGAGTCCACGTGGAGCATGAGTGCTGCATTGATCCTAAGCACCGAGTGTGCTGTCTCCTCCATTGAGAGAGTGGCGATTCTCATGGGGAGGCAGTTCCAGGAACCGAATCAGGGGCTCCTGGGGTTGTGCTCAGACCTGTAAGCCCTCACACAGGCACTAACCTCAGGTGGTCAGTGCCAGTGTGAGAGATGGATGAGGCAGCTAGAATCTGTGCCAGATGTCTGTCCATCAATGGTGAGCAGGGAGGTCCAGACCAACCTCACATTGGCACATGAGCTGCTTGTCATCTCTGGGGGCTCCTCTCAGAGCACTCTAGATGATGGCAGCAGCTCCTCTGCCAGTGACTGTGGTATCTGATGAGGCGGCGATGATTGGGGAGTGCCAACCATGGCATTGGATGCTTCCTCCTAGGCAGGGCACAGGCTCCACTAGCCAGAGGATGACCACCGAGGTCATCAAGGCCAACAGGACAGCAGCGTCAGCAGGATGTCTCCAATGCTGGTGCCAGCGAGGGCGGGGCACAACAAGACACAGCACTCGCAGGTGTAAGTTTAAGGCATCGTAAGCACAAGGTGGACTTTTCATGGGTGATCTTCTTTTCTCCCATGTTTTGTTAAGTTGTTTACTGGTGTGACCATTAACACCTCATATTGTTATGTTCATTTTCTGAGAGTTTTAATGGCCTGAGTATGCATCACTTGTTTTCTAGGTGCAGGGCACGCCAGTAGCTCATGTTGGACATGAGTGGCTCTAAGCTTTATTGCACACTTACTGAGAGGACCTTGGGTTCAGTAGAATGGGTCATTTCAAGCATCCAGTAAGGAGGCAGCACCCCTGGCTTGAGGTGAAAGCAATGTCTTGGCAGCCTGGCTGAACGAGCATTGAATCAAGGCCTCCCTGGTGTCTTTGCCTCCATGAACGTTCCTGAGGCCTGCCTCCTCATGCTCACTGTGTTCTTCCCCAGGCTCCTCTTCTGATCCACCACTGGATCAGTCATGATCTTATTGAATGGCGGAGCAGGCTCAAGGGGCTGAATGGTCTACTCCTGCTCCTATTTCTTATGTTTCTTATCTGTGGCCTGCGCCACAGATCCTCTTCCTCCCTTGTCAGAGTCAGATTGTGGAGAGCGCAGCATGCAGCGTCTATCAGAAGCACGCACTCTGGAGGCTATTCTAGTGCACTCCCGAACGGTCTAGGTGCCTAAATCTCATCTTCAGAAGACCTATGGTCCTCTCTATTACCACCCTTGTGAATGCTTGACTCCTATTATGCCTCTGCTCTGGTTCAGTTCCTGGGTGCCGTGGAGATGTCATAAGCCACCTTGTCAATGGATAACCCTTGTTACCCAGCAGTCATCCATCCAGTTGAGCTGGAGCCATGAACAGTCTTGGCATCTGTGAGTATCGGAGGATGTAGGCGTCGTGGGAGCTGCCAGGATACCTTGCACAGACTTGCAGAATCTGCATCTTGTGATCACACACTATCTGCATGTTCATGGAGTGGAATCTCTTCCTGTTCACAAAGGCACCCAGTTGACCCATTGATGCCTTGATGGCCACGTGTGTGCAGTTGATGGCACCCTGGATGCGGGAGAACCCAGCAATTGTAGCAAAGCCTCTGGCTCACTCAGTCTGGTTAGCCTCATCCACCTGGGGTAATGAATAAATGTCTTTAACTGCCTAAACAGAGCATCAGTCACCAACTTCATGCAACTCTGGACAGCTGATTGGGGCACTCCGCTCAGATCCCCCACTGACCCTTGGAAAGAGCCGGAGACATAGAGGATGAGGGCCACTGTGATCTTCAGAGCCACTGGCATGGGGTGGTCACGCATAGAGTTGGAAGTGATCTCCGACCCAATCATCTGACATATGGAGGTCACAGTCTCTCTGGAGAGGCAGAGTCTCCTTTGGCATTGCACCTGACAGGTTGAGGTGGCTGAATCACTGCCTGCGCACTCTGGCAGCAGCATAGTAGCATCTTCTGTGGCCCCTTCTGCCTTGGACTCCTGCTGGCCCTGCATCCTCTGTGCCTGCGCCTCTCTTCCCAGAGGTCACTCCCTTGGATTTGCCTATGGACATCAGGCCTCCTCTCCCTTCTGCCCCTCTCTTCATCCTCGGAGGAGGTAGCACCAGTGGCTTAGAAAATCCCTATTACTAGCGAAACAGAAGGCTGTCTGGTTACTGGAAGGATCTACACAGTATAAATCCTCCAGGGGCCTTGGAGACACCAATGAGTCCTGAAATAAGGGCTAGCAATGTAAAGACTGAAGCTTAAAACAGAGCTAAAGCTGTCAAATATTACTAAGCAATCAGCAGCAAACTATCTCCTAAACTCCTCACTATTCATAATGGCAATGCTCCAGACCCTTTTAATCTCACCCTTGGATGACAATTCATTAAAAATGGACTGCTCGCCTGCCTGTAATATAAGTGTGAAATTGCACGGGCAATGTAAAATCATCGACAATAGGCTTCTTAATGGCTTTAATTGGCCCTTTCATTGTCGATGGGCACGGCTCCCATTCCTGCCCGTGCCCTCTGACCTCGATATTTCTCACGTGCGCAATGACATCAGAACACACGCCCGATGTTATTTCAGGTCAGGCGCGTGCCCAACTGATCAACATAAAACTCTGGCCTATGTCACATCAGGGGAAGATCCACATTGAAGCAGATTATCTCTCCCCAACTGCATTCAATTAGCATTAGTGGAACATAACAGAGGTCCTGAGGAGGTGATGGGAGACTCAGCTATCTTCCTTTATAACATTTAGTACTATAGGACATTTCAGCAGCATATACGTCCGCTTTGGTATAGCATACAGTGTATAGTTTTTGTAATCAATAGTTGAAAATTTCTGTGGATAGATGAGCAGGAATTTCCTAAACTTATGTGGCCCAATTTTAACTGTATGAGTGGGTTAAAATCACATCCAAAATAGATTCACAGGCCAGAATTTTCCAGGCCCTCATCCCGCCGATGTGAGTGGAGGTTTCATTGGCTCACTGGCCTTGCCGCAAGGAAACCCGCTGTGGGGTGGCTGGAAAATTCCAGCTACAGTATCTTGAAAAGGAGAAAGGCTTGCATTTATATAGCACTTTTCATGACCATCAGACATCTCAAAGCATATTGCGGTCAATTAAATAGTTTTGTAATGTAATTACTGTTACAAATTCAGAGGTCCGGGAGCATGCTAACTCCATCAGCATACACTCATTGCTAAGGCTGCACTAGCGCAGCCACATTCATTGGATGGGTGATGACTTTCTGTATGGTGAACTGGGCACTGAGTCACGACCTCCTAGGCAGCAAAACCTCCACTAAATTGACACCTGCAAGCTAGAAATGACGATGGCAGACAATGTCACTGACAACTGGGATACCGTCGCTGACAGCTGTGACCTTTGAGGTTGACTGTTTGGAAGGGCATTGGAAGAGGCGAGCAGAAATGGGAAGCTAAGCTGGCTGTAAACATGGCCCAGGGAAAACAGGCCGGTGAATCATTTACTTTCTCAGCCCATTGTCTTCCTCTGCAGCAAATGTGGTAGAGACTGCCATGCCAGAGTGAGGCCCCTGAGCCACACCAAGTGATGTATCATCTTATGGGATGGAAGGCTGCCAACATAATGTAGGAAACACGGCAGTCAATTTTGCACACAGAAAACTTCCACAAACAGAAATTTGAAAGTGACCAGATAATTTGTGTTTGTGATGTTGATTGAGAGAGAAATATGGCCAGGACTTTGGTGATAACACCCCTGCTCTCCTTTGAAATAGTGCCATGGGATCTTCTACATCCACCATAGCCGGCAGATGGGGCCTCGGGTTATCATCTCATCTGAGAGAGGGCACCTCCGACAAAGCTTCACGGCAATCAATATCATTGATCATTCCTTAGTTTCCATAAAAGGATTTGTTACTCATTGAAGGAGTACTAGCCCCTAGTAGGTATTTAGGTAAAGATCACCTCAATGTATTTAGTTTTTGGCCAAATACTTGCTGGGGAGTACAACAAACAAGAAGTCTCACAGCAGATCCATTGCATTGACATCAGCATAGAGTGGGCATAGAGAATAGTGATTTTCTCGGATTATGTAACCTCCAAAATATCCAATTTAGTCTTTAAAGAACAAAATCAATGAATCAATGAACATTGTACGTAGAATTAGTGGACTTATTGGACCCCTCTCTTTCCAAATAAGGCAATGCAGTCTAATTAAAATGAGAAATGGAATTCCTGTGATATATTTTACACCTAATTGTAGGGTTTTTTTTCAATTTTTAAAATTATTGTGGAATTTTTGCGATTAGTACAGTGAAAGAAGTATCTGTTGGGGAATCCAATGTTTTTATGTTGGATATTTTTATTATCGGATCCTTTCATGAATGATCACTGCTTCACAAATTGGAGGGTAGACACCCAGAAAGGTCTTTATTAGGTGAAGTTTTTGGTAAAATCAGTTCTTTTCTATTTACATTTTCTTGTGTATACTCCACTGGGGTATTGTGCTTCAAACCCTCTGTCTGAGCATTCATAATTCAAAATATTCCACTGATCAAAGTGACTTAAATAAATTTCTCACTTTTAACATTATCTGCTGTAGAATAATAGTAAAATTTTCTTTTTTTTTCTTTTAAAAACAAACTTGAGAAGATAACTACTTAATGTACAAAGCAGCTGATAATTTTTATTTTAAATGCCCAGAGGATGGTTTCTCAATGCTGTAATTCTCTTTCAAGACTAAACAAATGCATTTATTCACACTGTGTATATTTAATCTTTAATGTTTTATACTAACAATGAACACTATGCAGCTCATTAACATGAAAAGGTTCTAAGAAGCTATTTAATATCCATGGAAGTGTAACTATGATAAAGTTAATATTTTGAGGTATAACAGAAATGTAAAGAAACATGCTCAGTGGGAATTCATTTTATCTTCATTACTCAGGTAACTGACAAAATCATTTAAATATTGAAAACTCAAAACAACTAGCATTTAGAGATTCAACCTCTATTCTGTAATCTGCCTCATGTGCCCATCCTGCCAATATGATTTTTCTTTATGCTGGTGTGTTAACTGATATCATGAGAACAAGCTTCACCATTCAAATACGGTTCATATATGAAAAGAACACTGCGATGTACCAGCAATGAAATATCACGGAACTGTACATGTGCTGTGATGTACCTTGTGCTCAAGATGGGACCGTTGCTGTGTTATCACATGTGTTACAATGTTAAACAGCATTCTAAATCACAATGGAAGTAAAATTCATCCAGTCAATACTTATAGCAAAAATTGTAGGTGTGACCACAAAACAGGGAATCCTGTTTTTTTATATTCACTAAAACTCTCTACATGAGGAATGTTGCCCAAGTATACTTGTTATATTTTTTCTTCGTGTTTTACCCCCACAAAGTGACCATTCTTATTTTTTATTTACGTACAAGATTATAGTGGGTGGTCTAGCATTTTGGCATTGTATCAACATGCGCATGGAACAGTCGGTGTAGAGTACCCCACGTGGTGAACTCTCCTTTCTGGCTGAGGAACCTGGAAAATGGCAAGCAGAGAATTCCACAGTATTCAACAAAGTAGTAAAGGATGCATTAATCAGTGTGTCTTTTGTATACCTTCTGCAAATCATCTAAGAGTGGCACTAGAGCACTGGCTACAGATTATTTGGATGCATTTTCAGTAAGGGATCGGTTGATAGTATGGTTGACAAGTCATGGGTGCAGGGGTAGAGTTTGGGAGCTATCAGAGATTCCTGTGCCCATTTTGAAAGAGTTTTTTTTCCAACCGGGTGTCCAGTCAAACTTATTCGCATATTGGCAATTCAAAAGCTACCATGGAAGAGTGCAATTGGGCAGTGTTTTAAAACACTTTTTTAAAATTTGATTTAAAAATATTCCTTCATATATTTAAGAGTGGCAATTTGGTAAAGTTTGATTTGTGGAGCTGAAAATGGTTTTATCACAAAAAATATGCATCATAATTCACAGTGTAAATCTACTCCCTGTGAGTAAATCACAGTGTAAATCTACCCTCTGTGAGTAACCCAATTTTAAATGACTTCTCAAAAAATGTACAAAAGCATTTTCTAGTTAAATTGGGATTACATTATTGAGTTTCTTCATAAATTCTTTTCAGAAACTCATCCAAAGCCTTTCTAAATGATTAGCCTTGTGCCCAAAAGATGCAACTTAATTTTTGGGGTCTCCACACAAACCTGCAAAAGGGCTTAATTTACCCTGGGTAAATTATGGCTCGTTTTGTGGGCAGGGTCTGGTTCTAGCACAATGTTTTTAAAACTAGCACAAAAGATCTCAGAAACCTGAATGTAACTTGTACTTTCATTTCTGTGATCTTCTGCAGTTATTATCCAAAATTGAGGGAAACTGTGCCAATAACTAGTGCAATCAAGCAGAAACTCCAAACTGGGTAGAAAAGGGAAAGCAGAGAAGCAACAAATAAATAATATATACTGTTACTTGGTTTCGTCCTCTACACATGGTGTACTTCCACACAAATGTTAACATGTTAAGAAAAATGTAATAAAAAATCCTTAGCTTAGCTACACATTCGCCAGCCATGATGCATTTTTACCCTATGTTAAACTGAAATGATTTTTAAACCAAAACCTGTAAGTTAAGCTGTGAAACGAGGTAATTTCTTACATATAGCTATGTAAAACAATTGTTATTTGGCAGCAGAACCACAGGAAAGCTTTACTCCATCAGGGAAGAGAAAATATGGTCTGTTAATTCACTGGAAGCATCAGCAGTAAGCCTATTTTACACAACAAACCTTTTAAAATAGCAGAGACTGGAGATCCTTGCAGTGATGCTGTCATGGTCCAGGGACTGGATGGATATCCCACTGACTTCACTCTCTGTTCCTGCAAAAATAAATACTGGATCGTAGCATGGAGGACAGAGGTAACACCCTCAACACTCCTCCATCACTTTAATGTTTCAAAACAGCATGTCTAAGGAAGTTCAAGTGTACCACAGCGATCCGATTCCCCATTCAATTTTGCTGCTGTCATGGAGGTGCCACATTCCTGCACTTGAATGTGACAATTGAACACATTAGGTGGATTAATAACAGAATAATTCAAAAAGCAACCATTTACCAGCACTCACCTCCAGCTGTTAAATTAAGCTTCCAGTAGGCAAAATCCCAGGTTTTCATCAGAAACTCTTACGTTGTGCTTAGTGCCCTTTTCCAGGGCAGAAATGAAGCTGTAATGGCTGTGGAATCTAACAAAATTCTTATCTGCTAGCAACACACCCTGTTTACGTCACAGCCATTTATTTGGAGGGAGGTGGGCTGTGGGGGAAGAGACTTTTCAGCTGCAGAGTGGACCAGAAAGAACAAATTGAAATGAGGCACTGGTGGCAAATGGATACTGGAAATACTATTTTGTGTTCTTTGGACTTGCCAATTTCTGTGACAGCCCACAGTTCCAAAAGGCATTAAAAAGCGCAGCTATACCAGGGGCAGAATTTTGCCTTCGCGAGCAGGGGGCGGGGCCCACTCACCGACACGTAAAATGATGCGGGATGACATCGGGTGGAACCTCCGATGGCATCCCACCCCATTTAAATTTTCAGGAAGGCAAGGGCACAGCAAAATCAACTCCGGGCCCACCGACCTGTCAATGGCCAATTGAGGCCACTGACAGGATCAATTATACAATTAAAGGACCTGCCTGTCCAACCTTAAGGTTGGCGGGCAGGCCAGGAGCCCAGTGGGCAATAGAAAAAACATGAAACCTCATCCACCGGTGAGATGAGGTTTCATGTAGGGTTTTAAAAAGTTTAATAAACTTATTATGTAAATTATGAACATGTCCCATCTCATGTGACATTGTCACATGAGGGGGAAATGTTAAGGAATTGTTTTTTCTTTTTTAAATATTTTTAAAAGTGTCAGCGATCTCCCTGAGGCAGCACTTAGCCTCAGGGAGATGTGCACTCTTTCGTGCGCATGCGTGAAAGAGCGCACTCTTGCTTTTGGGGAATCCCCCACCGCCCGCACAGGAAGCACATAGTGCTTCCCGCCGGACGTCACACTGGGCGGGCCTTATTGGCCCGCCCACATAAAATGGCGGCAGGGCCCGCTTCTCCAGCAGGGATCAGCTGCCCGCCAGCTGGAGATTGGATCGGGCCCACCCACCTGACAGGCTGAAAATTCTGCCCCCGAATTTTTGCAAGTTTTATTCTTTAATCTTAATTACGCATAAACTATGTCAACGAAGGAGTGAAAGCACCAGATTTCTTAGAGTAAATTTCAACTGGGAGTTAATTGTTATGGGGGGTGTGGGTACTGGATTTTTACCGTATTTGGGGCTGAATTTTCTCTTGGCGGGTGGGGGGGTGGGATTTAATGGTGGGTGGAAGGAGGACAATGTGGCGAGAGCTCCAAAAATCGGTTTTGCACCGGTGTACAATGGCAGCAGGATCTTCCGCTCTTGCCCACCATGGCGGGTCGTTATTCCCGCCAGAGGGTGGGGTGAAGCTGATCTGCATTGTGCTAATGGGATGCAGATGAAGGGCCAAATGGAATCTTCCCCCCACTGCGCCCGATCATCTGTGATGCCAGTGGAAAATCACGTCAGTCCAGAACATGTCTGAACCAACGTGGCGTGCACATATCGCCACTTACCTGAAGAAGGCCAGGGCTGCCTCCAGAGTTCGGGATGGAGGCATCCAGCGACCGTGAACCCTGGAACACTCAGGTTTAGGTGGGGAAGCATCTACCAGGTGGATCTTCCAGCTTCAGTGCTTTTGAGGAGGTCCATCTTCCAACTACACAGTGTTTCTGGAGGACCATCTTTTGTCATCAGGAGGTCCAGCTTCTTTCTTCAATGGGGGGGTCAGTTATGCCCAGCCGCATTTTAAAAACGGCGCTTGGACATGATGGGCTGGTGTGAGCCATCCAGCCCGTCTTGCCGCCCGAAACATTGCAAACCCCCCCCCCCCCAAAGCATATTTAATGAGGGTGCGGTCATACGATACAGTGCAAACTCCCACCTGCCTCTGCAGCAGGAAATGCTCCCCAACCCCGAACCCGCCACAAGACTTAATCCCCTGTTTGGAGTCATACCTAGCACAAAGGCAGATGGTTTTAGTTATTGGAGGCCAAGAAGCCAATTATCTCAGCTCTAGGGCATTACTGCAGGAGTTGCCCAGGATAGTGTCCTAGGCCTAACCATCTTCAGCTGCTTCATCAATGACCTTCCTTCCATCATAAGGTCAGAAGTGGAGATGTTCACAGGTGATTGCACAATGTTCAGTACCATTTGCGACTCCTCAGATACTGAAGCAGTCCGTGTCCAAATGCAGCAAAAATGGCCTGAACAATATCTAGGCTTGGACTGACAAGTGGCAAGTAACACCCATGCCACAAAAGTGCTAGGCACTTTCCGGAATGGAAAATTCTGCCCTTGGTCTTCTGCAAGGAGAAAGGGGAGGAGGATAAGGGAAAGAAAGACTCATTAGCAGGTATGTTGACTGACTCATTCTCATGGAAAATTTATCCTCCAACAGAGTGTACAAGCCCTGGAGAACATAACTGCATTAAGGTGCCACCCACCTGGGGATGACATTGGGGAACATGTCCTCTGTCTCTGGGTCAGCAGAGGGACAGCTGCTAAGTGTGCCAATCATGCTGCATGGAAACTATGAGTAGCACAAGAACTGACACGTGAAGGGACAGCCAACTGTGACCTGAAACAAGCAACAAGCTGTGAAATAGCACAGCAGCTAATGCAGCAGCACCTTGAATTCAGCACCAGTTAAATACGGGCTTCAGGGTTTGGCTGCACAGTCACTGAGGCTCAGGCCTGTGCCCTGACTTCCCATTCCCTTAATCTTTTTGCTTGACACTTCCTAAACTCCAGCTCCTCCAGCTTGGGCAAAGGCTATTGTAGCATTAGGTTCTCACTAAGCTTACTGAATTTTTATCACCCACACGTGACCTTTCTCTTTAATTGTTCCCATTCCCTTAAATTTCACTTACATTGTGGCCAGGATCTTTGGTTTGGTGAGCGGGGGGCAGGGCCCGTTTGCCCACATGTAAAATGACGCTCGGTGACATCGGGCGTGCGTCCCAACGTCTCCACTCATCGTTCCGATTTTCAGTTCGGCGGGCCATTCTGCAGTCGGCTGCGTGCCCGCCAAGCTGCCAAAGGCCAATTAAGGCCATTTAAAAATGAATTAAACCACTTAACAAAGCTGCCCATCCAACTTTAACGTTGGTGGGCAGGCAAGGAGCCCAGGCGGCCTTCGCGTTTTTCATGAAACCTCATCCACGGGTGGGGTGAGTTTTCATGAAAGATTTATAAGTGAAATAAAGATTTTCATTAAAATTCATAGATATGTCCCAGCTCATGTGACACTTTTACATGAGGGGACATGTCCTAATTTTTTTTCTTTATTAAAATTTTTGAAACTCAAACTGATCTCCCTGAGGCAGCTCTGTGCTTCAGGGAGATCTCTGCGCTATTTCACGTGCATACGCGAAAGAGCACAGGCCCTGACTCAGCCTACTCCCCCCGCCCACGTTATGCTGGGCGGGCCAACCTACGTAAAATGGCAGTGATCGGCGATCCACTGGTTGGAGTCATACCTATCACAAAGGCAGATGGTTTTAGTTATTGGAGGCCAAGAGGCCCATTATCTCAGCTCCAGGACATCATTGCAGGAGTTCCTCAGGGTTGTGTCCTAGGCCCAACCATCTTCAGCTGCTTCATCAATGACCTTCCTTCCATCATAAGGTCAGAAGTGGAGATGTTCACAGGTGATTGCACGATGTTCAGCACCATTTGCGACTCCTTAGATACTGAAGCAGT